>NW_022196022.1:750161-1427243 GCF_008641045.1 Pistacia vera | reverse complement strand
AAAATAAAATCACATGATAACCCCATCATTCTTTTACAGAAGAAAACTAGACCAACACAAACAGAAAAAATACCTTCTCATCTAGAAAGGCTCTAATTTTTGACTCTGTAACTTCATCATCATCCTCAGGTGCTGATGCACTACAGGGAAAGGAGAAGTCATTCTCCTCTTTAACTGATACTCCAGCAGTGCCAACAGCTCCACAAATTGCTTCCCCAGAAGATAAATTCAGTCCATATCTGTCCACCTTTGGACTCTCATCAAACTTGCTTGGCCAATCATCAGTAGGTTCACACATTGGATTAAAACTCTGATTCAAGTAAACAAATCAACTTAGCATCATTAAAGCCTCACATTAAAACATGAAATACATGAAAGAACTCAGACTGGATTAGCACCTTAGTTAAATCTGCAGATTCAAAGGTAGAGTTGAATTTTACAGATGCCCTAACCCCAAAATCATCTTTGTCATCTATTAGACACATGTCATCGTCACAATTGTTTGCCCCCCAGTAGGATCCTGCAGATAAACGCTCTGGATACACTGTTGAGCATCTCACGCTACCCATCTCACAAACATCCTTCAAGCCTGAGCAGGTTGACTGTCGTATCAAAGAGTTCATGCTGTAACATCAATAGAGTTCCCAGAGTCAAGATTCAAAAGAACCAGGCATCAACAACCCATGGAAGTTTAAAATCCATGAAAATGGATCACTTACGAGTTCCTGAGATTCATCCCTGGTGTTGCCATCAAATTTCCAGACTCCTGATGATAGAAAAAAGAAAACAATACTAAGATTGACAAAAATGGTCAAAAGAATAAGATGACTCAAATTGATAAAGCTTATTGGATTATATTTACCATGATTGAATTGCGGAATACAAGATGAGATTCCTGATACTTCCCAGTGATGAATGGGTGCTGCACATGTTTAGGAACAGATAGTTATACGACTGAAAAGTTAAATGTTACATTATTTTACATGTCTAAATATATTCTGTTGCAGCATATTGTAAGAGGAAACGAATTTACAATTTGCAGCTACCTGCAGCAAGTCTGTTGCTGTAGGTCTGAAGTCTGGTTCCCTGCCACCACAAATTGATACACATAAGCATTGAAACCAGATCATAATATTTGTGAAATTTAGACTAAAGATAAACTAATGTTTGCCCTTTCAATATTAGTTCCTAAAAAAATTTAAAGCCAAAAAGAATATGAAAAAGGTGGCACAAGAAGAAATGAGAAAAGAATGTACTTCTGCAAGCATTTTAACAGAAAATCCTTTGCTTCAAGAGAGAGATGTTCAGGAATGGGTGGGTGGGATTTAGTTGTTCCAATGTGGAACAGAGCAGCAACCTGAAAGAAACATCATATCTTAGTCAGCAAATTAATGAAAATACTTTGATACATTCTAGCTAGACAGCGCATATATATCAAACTAACAAGGTTTAATAAGTAGTGCAACTTTTGTACCTCTTGATACTGTTGGCTCCATGGAGGCTGTCCTGTAGCCATCTCAATCACAGTACATCCAACACTCCATATATCAGCAGAGCTAAGACAATGAATTTTGAAAATAATGAGCTCCTAAGACCGGAGGAATAGAGAATGCGTGGATAAGATTCTATGTTACCTTACTGTTACTGGAGAAAGTGAAATGAGCAAACATTACATCAGATGATATGCAAGAAATTATAACAAACAAGTTTGGGAAGATTTATCTCTTACTACTCAAACTAAGTTTTTTTTTTTTTTTTTCATCGAAAACCCATAACAACAAAACTCTTAACTGAAATGAAAAGAAAATGTCAACCTCACTGTAGCTTGGACTAAGCTTGGTTGAGTTGAACTCAGTTGAACTGACAAAATCTTACGGTAGTTAGATGCTAAACAACTCACAAGACTCTTCCAAGAACTTAGGACCTAGAATATTCAAACATGATTCACTTCCAAATATCACATAATATTTTCAAATTTATCTTCCTGGAAAATCAATGCTATATCAACTAAACTAACCAGAACTACAAATTTTAACAGCTTCCAAAATGTTGGAGGAAGCAATAAAAGTATCTTCCTCATAGTGATACCTAGAAGGAAAAACATCATCTCTTTAGCTTCAACAAAAATTTTGTGTCATTGCAGCTAATAATTAATTATACAACCTAGCAATTACACTGCATAACCTCCAAAATGAGAAAGATACTGAAAGAAAACCAATAAATGATAATTTCAGCACTCTGAAACATTCTACTTTTCATTATGTTTGGAAAACACATTAAATGACGGCCATCATAGGAATTAGTGTGCCATGTCTCACAAAATAAAACAGTTCGATCAATATAAACCAAATAGAACTTAGAAAGAGAGACATAATTGCACATAAATAAACCTTATAATCTATACGTGTCAAGACAACTACAAATAAATATGAACATCTATAAACATGAAGATGACTTTTTTCTTACAAGCTATGTCCAGTCTGTAGAATAACTTCAGGAGCCATCCAATATGGAGTACCCTTCATTGACTTGGCACCATTTATTGTGGCCTGTACCAACATAGAGACCACATCATGAATACATGCATAAAATATATTTATAAGGACGTCAAAACTTTCTTTTGCAATTGAAATATATATATATTCATACCAGCTCTACGACTTTCTTGGATGCACCAAAGTCCGCAAGTTTAATACACCCCTTATTATCAACAAGAATATTTGCCCCCTGGATGAAACACGTCCATCGTTAGAGTAAGGAATAAGAGAGTGAGTTATAGAGATTTCTTCTCATGAAAGAACAAGAAAAATACCTTAATGTCCCTATGCATAATTCCATTTTTATGAAGATATTCAAGTCCTAATAACAATTGTTTCGCATACATTCTAATAACCTGTAACGCAAACCATTTTGCGAAGTAAAATCAGCACTCAGAAACACCCATATTTTGAATTTTCAGAACTAACAATAATTAATACTTACAGACTCGGGGAAAGATCCGAATTTTCCTAATAGAGATGATATGGAACCACCGGGTACAAATTCCAACAGTATATTCAACGAATCATCCTCTCTGGCAGTTCCCAAATATCTCTAAACATAGCATTAAGGGGTAAAAATATCAGAGAATAAGCAATTGATATCAATTTCACAAAACCTAAAGACATCCTACTTGGTACTTACAACGATGTTTGGGTGTGAAAGATTCTTCAAAAGCTTCACTTCTTCCTCAAGTTCCCTTATGTGTGCCTAAAAGATTTAAAATTAAAAAAAATCACGAATAAGCAAAGATTCAAGTAGACTTGAGCAAGAAGAAATTTTGTTTAGTAAGTAGTTTTTTTTTTTAATCTCCGATTGATCCCAACTTAATGGTACAAAATTCACTACCTGTACAATCTAAAGAAATAAGCTAAATTTATACAAGTAAAACGTTCACCTGTGTTGTTTCTTTTGAAGCACTGCTCGCTGCAATTAAAACCTGTAACCAAAACAAATAAGACAATTCAAAAATCAAATTGAAAACTAAATCCAATTACAATCCTTAACCAGTGAGCAGTATAGTTACCTGTTTAACAGCTAGGAGCTCTCCAGAGTCAAGATTCATCCCCATATAGACCCGACCAAACGCGCCACACCCTATCAACTCACCTTTCCTCCACCGGATCGGCGGCGCTTCGGTTTTCACAATCGGCGGCAGAGCCGGTACCGGCGGTTTACCAAACAAACCGATTCTCGATTTACGAATGCTCGAGCCGATCTTCTCAACCAAGCCGCCGATTCCTACTCCTCCATCGTCTCCCGGTGTCGACCGAAACACCAGGGATCGCCGAACCGATCCGAAAATGTCCTGCATATTAGAGTTCGTGCTCCGGCCTCCAATTATATAGTCTCTTCCTCGGTTATTGTGTTGAAGTCCCTCAATGTTAAGGTTCTGTAAGGCGCATAGTTTGTGATGAAGTGAAACTATGAAAAACAAAAGAGTGAGAGATTTTGAGAGAGAGAGAGAGAGAGAGAGAGAATTTTGAAGGAGGGAAAAGGAGAAGGGATCTATTTTTTTAAAAAAAAAAAAAGAAATGTGGGATAAAATGATGGTGGTGCTGCCCGTTGGGGTTTTGGGGGTATTTATGTAAATTGGTTTGTTGTTTATTTTATGGGCTTGGGCTATGCCTAACGTTTGAATATCTTTTACTTGTCTAACTAATGATACTTGTGTTTGAAATTAGCATCACAAAAAGACTTATTATCATTATCTCCCCTGAGATTTAATAAAATATCAAACAAAACCTGAGTAAACGCCTTTTTCCCACCCAAGCTTTGCTTTAATGTTTTTTCACCCAAAAAGTTTCAAAATACCACTTTCCCACCCAAAGTTTGTATTCCGTTGATTCCCAAAATACATTTCACTTTTCTCAGTAGGCGTTCGACAAGTTACTAGAAGCCAAGGTAAGGGGTTTTTTATAGTAAAGATCGGTGGATAGAATGATAGTGACCAATTGAATATTCACTATCGGAATCAACCAAAAATTAGCTAAGAATAAGAAACCTAGCTTAGGAAATCCTAGCTTTGAGATAGATGACAATCGACAAGAAATCAGATGTTGAAGTGAGAGAGGTTTTGTCAAGAGAAGACCGGATGTTCAAATGGTGGTAACGAAAAGAATTTTCTCGATCGGAATCGGCTTTAGGGAGTAACGAAATATTAGCTTTGGGTGGGATAGTGGTATTTTGAAACTTTTTAGGTAAAAAAGTGTTATTAAGGCAAACCTTGGGTGGGAGAAAGTTAGTTGCTCAAAAAAAAACCTTTATATATATATATATATATAGCTTAAATTTATTGTATGAAATGCAAATGAAGATATTATATCAACTTAAAATTCAAAGTTATAATTAACATTATTTAAAACATAGGTTCGCATCAATATGACTTATCAACAACTAGGAAATACCAAAATTTTATTATTTCATGTTTTTATAAAAAAAAATTAACATATATTGGGTAAAACTACACTAATAAACATTTCTCATTAACTTTTTCTTACAAACGTAACGTATCAGATCATAATTAGTCAATATAATGGGTTCCGTCTAATCAAATGCAAGCTGATTAATTATAAATTTATGAACTATTATATCACGTTTGTAAGAGAAAGTTAATAAGAAGTGTTACCGGTCTGTCTTATTCATATGATATTTTTGAAAATAAGGACCCGGTACGTATATGGATATCCATCCACCTTACCCATTAACAAAACGACGTTAGTGTCGGCCGTTGAAGACAATGAAAGAAAAGAAGGAAGTTCACGTTTCCGATTCCCAAAAAGATACAATCACTTCACTTGAACTGATTTCATTGGTTTCTCTTTACGTCACTTCATTCTTCCCTCCCTCCTAACTCATTATTATAACTCAACGCTATGCCATTAACTCCTCCAAAATTCATGGATATTTTAGGCTCAATTATCGACATGTTTGAGTTGTAAATTTTGTGTTGTTAATATGGGCTTTGATCTTGAATCTGTGTCAGAGGCAACCTCAGGAGCCATTGGAGCTCTGGTTAGCACCACCATTTTGTACCCTCTTGATACTTGCAAGACCAAGTACCAAGCTGAAGTTCGAGCTCAACATCAGCAGAAGTACAGGTTAACTTCATTAAATTATGGATTTTTTTGTTGGGTCCTACTCCTAATGGTGTTTGTTTGAGATATTATTTTAGATATTTTTCACTTTACTAGCTCCACTCGACTCAACTGCCTCTGTTTCTAATGCTTTCTTTTCTTCTAGTTTTCAGTTAATTTACTTATTTATTCTTGAATTATTGAGCTGATAAGATTATTTTGACCAAACTGTTATAAATTATACCGAGAGAAAGGCAAGAACAAATCAAAATTTGAACTTCTGTTGTCCTTGTTATCTAATTATCTTAAGATGTACCATTTGTCTTATATGAATCAAACTGTTATTTTATTAGATGCGTGTTGTTGGTTATAATTTTTAAATTAAGAGAGATTCAAACTTAAGAATAACATATTAAGCATGTTAATTTTTAATTTCATGGAATTAAAATCATGGATGCTGGGATTAAATTCTCCCTCTCTAAATAGGATGATTTATCTAAGTTACATCAGTCCTTTTAATCAAACAAAATGTGATCCTTTGTACCAAGATGGAAGAATTATGACTGATAGTCTGATATTTAAAAAGCATAAGCTTGATTCTGTCACATTCAATTAGTTTGTCTCTTAATTATACCAGAAAATATAAGAGAAATGCAAAGCGAAGATATGATACTCATCTTCCCGGTTTTCATAATGGAATGCCTTTGATGATTTTAACTTAAATTACTGTATTCTCAGCCTGAACTGTTAATTAACTGCAATGATGATTGTTATAGAACATTCCCTCTAAAAATCAGCTGTCTTGTTCAGGAATATTTCAGATGTTCTCTGGGAAGCGATTTCTACTCGACAGGTTCTTTCATTGTATCAGGGCCTGGGAACAAAGAATCTGCAGTCTTTCATTTCACAGTTCATTTACTTCTATGGCTATAGCTTCTTTAAGAGGCTGTATTTGAAGAAAAGTGGTAGCAAAAACATTGGAACAAAAGCAAATTTGATTGTTGCTGCAGCTGCTGGGGCATGTACTGTAATAATAACACAGGTAAGTGAAATTTTGAAGTCCTCTTTTGCTTGTAACTGATAGTATACATCTCTTCTCTTTAGATTTTATGGGGTGTCCTGAACCATGTGGTCTTGGTTTAGAAATTAAAAAATGTTTTGTTATAATATTTTGAACTATAACTCCAGTTCATAGTTTTGAATCCCTATATCCAAACATCACATCAGAAAATTTGTTTCTCTGTATGATCACATTTAACTTTATTGTCTATTTCTGCTTTTTATATATTGACGAGCTCTCCAATTTCAAATGTTGAATTCCCATTCTCTAACATTACTTGTCTTTCAGCCCTTGGATACAGCATCCTCAAAGATGCAGACAAGTGAATTTGGGAAATCCAAAGGACTTTGGAAAAGTCTTTCAGAGACTACTTGGACTGAGGCATTTGACAGTCTTGGCATATCTCTTCTCCTGACAGCAAACCCATCCATCCAGGCATTTGAATCCACCTTTATTTAAAATAGTTTGTATTTATGGCTTTTTCAGAGTAAAATTGGCTTCATTTATCTTATATGAAATCTTAGAGGTTGTATTAGCAATGGTGTGAGTTTGCTATGGACCATTTTTTTTCTTTTCTTTCTTGTTTGAATTCTGGTGATAAATTTTAAAAACCCCAGTAACCCTGAAACAGATGTATTAGTAAAGGAGAGTCTCACTCAAAGCAGAAATTGAAATGAAAGGTGAACAAATATGAACAGTAGATAGCAGCTAACTCCTCATAGGCAAAGTCTCTAAAAGTTTTTAAAAGTAGCAACAGATGGATACATCAAGAGCAGACAGTAGATTTTCATCCTGCCGAAAGTTCTGCTGAAAGTTTGTAACTTCTATTTTCAGTTTACTATATATATTTTTTTTGCTTTTAAGAAATTTTGATGAACATGAAGATGTATGCTGAAACTGGAAGTTTCATGTTGTACAGTACACTGCATTTGATCAGTTGAAACAAAGGCTTCTCAATAGGCGGCTGAAGAGAGAAAGTGCCAAAGAATCAGCCCCAGAAGCTCTTTCTGCGTTTTCTGCTTTCTTGCTTGGTGCAGTCTCAAAATGTATCGCCACATCCTTGACTTACCCGGCTATCAGGTAGATGTCATATTAACCAGTCTTCCTTAACATATAATTGCTCGCAAATAGTTTGTATCCTAATCTAAAGTTTGAATCAAGATGTACCATGTTGTTTTGTCAAACAATTGAAAAATGCATCATTAATCGTTCATGTTGAAGTCATTTTACAGCTCTGTTGACAATGTTAATATATAAATTCTGGCCAGGTGTAAGGTCATGATTCAGGCTGCAGATGAAGACGAAGATGGGATCGAACAAGCTCCATTGAAAAACGAAAAGACAGTCTTAGGTGCAATCTATGCCATTTGGAAAAGGGAAGGTCCCCTGGGTTTTTACAAAGGATTACAAGCCCAGATCCTGAAGACTGTGCTAAGCTCAGCATTGCTTTTAATGATAAAGGAGAAGATCACAAAAACGACATGGGTTCTTATGATTGCCCTTAGGAAATTTTTGTTCATCACCCGCACTAGACTGAAGAATGCTTGATGAAATGCAGAAGTTTATCCATTTTGAATCCTTGTAAATGAAATGGCCCTGACGGATTTGTTCATCCCTAGATGGGTTTGAGGAAATGTAATAATAATTGATGGGGTGTGGAGGCAGTTTCTATTTTCATGAAGAAAGAATGTTACTGCAGCCACAGGGATATTTGTTTTGTTCAATAAAATTATCATGGTTTATTTTGCTACCTCTTAACATAGAAAATTTCACTTACAAATTATAGGTATTCAGATTTTATTTTGTGTTTCAGGATTTGTAAATAATCGAGAGATTGACCAAAGGATCAGTAATTATCAAGGGAATTTGATGGGGAGGCCCAATGTTAAAATGGATTCTTGTTCTCAAAGAACTGGTCGATAGCACATTCCCATGTATTATACAGTATTAATACGCCTCCTCACATATAGGCTGAGCAGAAGAAAAAATACGACAAAGAGGGACGCTAAAAGTTCGGCCGAATATAAGACAAGTCCTAAATCCTAATATCATGAAAGAAAAACAACCCAATAACTTAAAACTTTAAGGTAGAAGACTAAACGATAAATCATGAAGCTATCATGCATTCATACTTCAGTAGCAAGGGAGCACAAAATTTTCAAGAAACTGCTGAAATTAAAGGGCTTGCTATCTGTGGATCCCAAATTCTCATGGAGTATATATCCTATATAAAATGATTATCTATAAATGTGGTTGATTTAAGTTCGGGAGATCTCAATGCCATTAGACAACTAAAATCCACAAGATGACAACAAAAGAAACAAAATGAAATGTCCAAGCAATCATAAACAGACTACATGATGCGTTACACAAAAAGGAATATATGAAAGAAGCTGCAGTAAAGAAAATAGCAATAGATTGTCTTATCCCCCATCCCCACTACAAACTTGAAAAGTTCGAAACTCAGATAACGATTTCAAATACAGATTCTGCTCCACTGAGTTAGCCTCTCTGACATTCCTCCATCATTCAGAACATGAATATAAAAGTAAATAATAAAATGAATTTATCAATACTCAAGAATAGCAAAAACCGGTCACATTTGATAATGTCGTGTTTCCTGTTTTGTTGAAGGGTCTAAACCATCTCTGTATTCTAATATTGCCCCTTTAAGTTGGAACGGTCAAACAAAGATACTCAAGGAAGAAGAGCCATTAACTGCACTTCAGAACATCACTAGAGCACCCATCAGTGAAAACAGTAAGTAGTAAGTGAAACTAATCTTGGAAAGCAAACTGGCTGAATTATCTGTCACATAGCTCCCATCAGGTGTGCTCGTGCTCAAAACAACAACAATCCAGTTACCTTCAGAACCAATACCAACTCCTGTATACTTGGTGTCATTGAGACTCTCTGAGTACTGAGACTGCGTGAAGTTTGAGAGCACAAGACTTGGAGTTAGGCCGGGAACGCAAGCAGGCATGATATTTCCACCCTTTGTGTTGGAGATATTTAAATGGCACTTCGCTAAAAGGTTTGGGTAGTTGGGAAGCTGAGGCTCACTGCCTGACACAGTGTTAGCACCTGTAGAGTTTGTACAGGGTTGATTCTTAAATTGATCAGCAAATTCATAAGCCAGGCACTCTGCATTTTCATTTTTTGTCAAAGCTGTCAAGTTTAAGGATGTCCTATACTTGTTAATGCCCTGAAGAAGTGTTTCCTCCTCATCTGCAGAGAAAATATGGGAGAGAAGAAAAGTTAAGTATCAAAATGTCATTTGGACAGAAATTTGTTTCATGTCATGTTTCTAATAACAATCTATCTAATTGCTTAAAATTAACAATCAGACAGTTCAAATTATGATATCTGCATCAAATCAGAAACAAATTTGAAACATGGGAAGACTTAAGATGGTAAGAATAGAAGTTCACGGGCATTTGGTAACTAAGACAGACTAAGATTGAAGATGTTCAGCGATCTATAGGTTACCGTTACCAGAATGCAACTTCATTACCAAACGTATAGGGAAGCTGACTATATATTTGGAAAATAAGCTGAAGAGCTATATTGTGATAACTACAAAAAGTAATTATCACTTGTTATTAACTCTATCATTTTGTGATTTGCTATTTTATATACTACCAAACATCAAGTCTCCTCCATGTTTTAACAAGGCAGCAGTTTATGCAGCTTAAGTGTGAAAACATGTTCCACCATTACGGAGAAGTGAAATAAATATAAGAGGAATTAACAAATTTCCAATGTCCTCTAGCATTTTATAGACAATCAAACTGAAAAAAGATCCCCGAGTATAATAGATGTTTAACAAATGTGCACTCAAATTTTATTCTTTAGGGCATCAAAACTGATAGCAAATCCAGCTTCATGCCTTACCGACCTGCAAAATTTACAATCCAACACACCAAAATAACAATTTAAAAATGTTAAATCTGCCAAGAAATGTAATGTGCCAGACCCAGAGCATTGAAATCAACCTAAACTTATTAATGAGAGGAAACCGTAGCATTCAGTAACGTAAAAGTTATAAAATAGTTGAATTAAGAAGGATCTAATTCAATGCTTTAACAATAAGCAATATTGTCAAGGCAAGAAGCATTATTATTCTAAAGAACGAATTTAGATCGGTTGTTCAGGTAAGCATAAAATTAGCAACTTGTACTTTACAATCAAGACATAAATGTATTTATTAACAATAATGAGATGTAAAGCAACTAAACAGCATTGCTTAAGTAACAAAGAAAACACCCAGATCTCATCTAACTTTGAGTTAATAAGACGCACTCAAAATTAAAATTAAAAAAACATACCAGTATCACATTTGACAGGAAGAGAGATGCAGAGAAAAGAAAAAAGAAGGAGAAGATGAAGGGAAGGAGAAGCCATTTTGTCCTTGCTCTTGTTTGTTTGTTTGTTGTTGCTGTTTATCAAGTTTGATGACTAAAAATAGAGAGATGACAAGGAGTAGGAAGCTTGTAGCTTTCTTCAATTACGTCACTCGAGTCTGTTTAAAAGTTTCTTTCTTTGTTACTTGTTTATTTATTTATTTTTCTAGTTAGGTGCTTGAAAGTAGTGTTTTTATAACGACATCGTACTGGTAAATCCATCCAAAGTCTAAACCACGAAAATTAAAAGTTAAAGATGTTATAAAAATGTACAAGTATATTTTTTAATCAAACACTAAATTATAAAAACTATACTAATAAAAAAATTTATTTATTTATTGTCCATGGGTTTATGAAATTTTAGTTTGAGTTTATAACAATAATCCCTCTACGCTATAATCAAATAACAGAAATCTCATATAATTATAGTAATAACAAAAATCCCCATTCTATCAAATTTTGAATATTAAAATAAATAGTAGAAAAATAATATAATAAATATTTATTAACATTTTAAATTCTAAACAATATACTAATAACTCATTAAGAACAAAAGAGTTTATGCTATTTCTAGAATATCAGGGAATTTTTTATTTATTGAATTAAACCTGAGGGGTTAAGAAATCCTCTTCAAGTTTTAACTAAAGCATGATTCATGAACAATGAATAATATTACATCAATAATTTTCTCTCACAAATTTTCTCTTACAACCCTGACGTGACAACTTGTATTAGTCAGTTCACAACGAGTCATATATGGGTTCCACTAATTAATTGTAAGTTGACTAATTGAGAGTTACCACGTCAGGGTTGTGAAAGAAAATTTGTAAAAAAAAGTCGTTGGTATAGTATTGCTCCATGAACAAGTTAATTAAATAATTAATTATATAGTATATAATAAACACTTGATCCACCGACAAGTAAACTAAACTCCGAATTTGTAACCTTTACTTAGAAAAAAGAAATATTTTCTTTTTCAATCTTTTTCTTATCATGTCACTTTCCTTTTGATTGGCATTTATATAACATAAGAGCAAACGCCATGTTCTCACCCAAAGTTTAGCTAAATTCAAGGTCCCCACCTGGTTTCATAAATTTCATATTACTATCCTTAAATTAATACCATTTATGGTTTTTGTTTTGGATTAGATACATCATAGATAATATTATTACCAAATTACCCTTGAAAAATAAATTAAAAATTATTTTTTAAACCACATATTTTCAAGTCGATTTGGTCGTTTCCTGGAGCTGACGACCTTCCCCAACACCATCCACAGCACCCCTGTCCATCCACCATCAAAACCTCACCCTCTTCTCCCGAATTCACCCACCATCACCTCTGTCGCTGTCCCCACCACAAGTTTGGAGAAGTTTGGTTTGTTTTGTGGAGTTGCTTTGATTGGTAGATTTTGGAGATTTGGGGGAATATTGATAATTGATTGTGTGTAGTTTTGAGAAGTTTAGATTGATTGTGATTTATTGATGTAAATTTCTAGAATTTTTGCCATTCCCAACTCATTCAAGCAATTTTCTTCCCCAGACATACACCAAGTGCTCGACAAACCCCACCCACCCACCCACCCACCACCCCATTGAGCACAAAAGAAAGGCAGTGGATGGAAAACGGTGAATGAGGGAAGCTGATGTGGGGGTGGGTTTTGAAGAGGGGATGATGGGGGGTCGAATGGAAGTGGTTGGGTGAATTTCCAATGAGTGAGGCAATCAGAAAGTGGCTACAAAGATGGAGGTTTGCGAAGTCGAATGGTCATCGTTTTCCAGCGAATGGAGGGTGATCTGGTGTGGGAGGAGGGTGAGGAAAGGTGAGGAGAAAGCAAAGAAGAGGGAGGGGCTGCTTTAGGTGGAAAGGTAGTTGGAAAAAGTCTAAAACGTCGACGGCGACGTCTGCTAATGTGCGCTGCCCCTGGCTAAAATGTGTCGGCCACTGTACAAGGGCGCTATAGTGCCCCACGCACGTGTTCGCCACCCATCCATTTGGTTTCAAGAATAAAATGACTATTTTACCCTTTAGTTGTTAGCTTAAACGATTTTTTGTTAAGGGTGAGAATTTGGAGTTTATGAAACTAAGGGTGAGAACCTGAGATTTCGCTGAACCTTTGGGTGAGAACATTTTGTTTACTCTATAAAATAATAATAATTTTTAATCTTTTGTACATGTTAAAGAAAGTATGAAAGAATGAGAAATAAAATAAAATAATACAAGGATAATTAATTTGTTGAAAAAACATTTAGAAATGAAGTGTCACTTTTTCTAATTCCTAAAGGACCCATATGTGTTTAATACACGAATAGATACAATAAGTGATTGAATGCATGGTTATATGAGCATCTCGATAATTACATTAATAGTTTAGCTATACTTAAAGCAACATCAATATTTATGTTGTAAACAATATCTAAGAAAAATGCTTTAAATCAATAACAAACCGAATAAAGCAATAGAAAAATGAGTTACCACCAATTACATGCCAATATGATAAATTTAATCTTAATTACGTAATTAAACTAGGTGGTAGGCCCGCACGTTGTGCGGGTAAGTTTATTGCTTGTATTTCAAGTATTGTTGTTTGTATATAATATAGTGTTGTTTATGAAAGTGGCTTTGATACCATGTTTGTTTGAAGAATTTGATGTTTCAGTTGGTTGATATCTATTACAGAGTTATAAACATTATGTAGATAGAAAACGATCCACTGAATCTCTTAATTATATTAGTTATAGATTACACAATTTACTGATATAATTAGAAGATTACACAATATAAAGAGTATCACAAAAATAATAGATTAATAAATATTTGTTATAGTATTTATGTGAATGTGAATTGTTTGTATTGAAGTTAATTTAATGTTGAATTAATAATTAAAGCAATAAATAATAAAGAAATTAAGAATAACAATTTGATATAAATATTACATGTGTAAAATATATATTTAAATAATTAAACAGGATTCAATGTATACCGATTTAATCCAAATAAATAATATTAAATAGTATGATTAATATTAACATTGTGAAGAGATATGCTTACCGAATTGTTGAATCCATTCCAATACATGAATCTTTTCCATGTAAAAAATAGCAATAAAAAATTAATTGATTTTGATATTACCATTGTGAAGAGATATGCTTACCGAATTGTTGACACCAACCGTATTGTTGAAACCAAATAACATAATGCGACAATAGGCGACTAACGATGTCATGATGGAATGGTATCATATCACATAAATATAGAAAAATATTTAATGAGAATGTGAAACATTTGTATTTATGTGAATATGAAGGGACAAACATGAATCTACGAACATGAATCTACAAATCTTCTTATTTGAATAAACAAAGTTTTAAGTAGACCTTTGGGATGCCACTATTTGATATTATATTTTTTTTTACTAGAATGTGAAGAGTCTACAGCTATCCAAATTTAGTATATAATATATATAATGAAAGCCTTGTCTACCTAGTTTCCAATGCTTCAATCAGTTCATCAATTGAACTTTTATTGAGCAAGTTATGACCAATTTACTATTGACTGTTCAGTGAAAACAAAGATTGATATCATATCTTTTTTACCAGAATGTGATGGTTTGGTAGCAAGGCAGACTCCATATCAAATTAAAGCATTGTCTATTTAGTTTTCAATGCTTCAATCCGTTCATCAATTGGATGTTTATTGAGCAAGTTATGACCAATTTACCATTGACTATTCAATGGAAACCAAGAAACAGAGAAAATCAAAATGTTTATGTATTTTGGTGATAGAAACATCCACGACTTGATTCCATTCCAATACATGAATCTTTTCCCTGTAAACAACAGCAACAAAAAATATTTTATTTTGATATTAATATTGTGCAGAGATATGCTTACCGAATTGTTGAGAGCAAATGTATTATTGAAACCAAGTAACATAATGCGACAATAGGCGACCATCGATGTCATGGTGGAATGGTATCATATCAAATAAATATAGAAAGATACTTAATGAGAATGTGAAACGGTTGTATTTATGTGAATATGAAAGGATAAACATGAATTTGCAAACATGAATCAATACATCTTCTTATTTGAATAAACAAAGTTTTAAGTAGACATTTGGGATGCCACTATTTGATATCATATATTTTCTACCAGAATATGAAGGGTCTATAGTTATCCAAATTCAGCATATAATATATCCAATTAAAGCCATGTCTGTCTAGTTTCCAATGCTGCAATCCGTTTAGCAATTGGACTTTTACTGAGTAAGTTATGACTAATTTACTACTGACTATTCAATGGAAACCGAGATTGATATCATATCTTTTCGACCAGAATGTGATGGTTCGGCAGTGTGAAAAATAGAGAACTAATTGTAATTTTATTATATATGTATTGATAAATTATACATCAATATATAGGAAAATAAAGAACTAATCTAGGAAACAAATAATCTAATCTAGGAAATGAATAATCTAACTTCCTATTTTACAGATTTGTTCTTAATATATATTGATTACAATCCTAATATCCTATTATAGATTTATACACTCCTATTTTACAGATTTGTTCCTATTACGTATTGATTACAATCCTAATATCCTATTATAGATTTATACACTTAATCATGCAATATCTGTAAGATTTTGCATGATTATCTACAACACTCCCCTTCAAGATGGAGCATAGATGTTAATCATGCCCAACTTGTTGCAAATATAATAAATCTGAACCTCATTCAAAGCTTCAGTGAAAAGATCTCCTAGTTGCTCTCCAGTCTTCACATATCTTATAGAGATTAAACTTTGCTGTATTTTCTCATAAATGAAATGACAGTCAATTTCAATCTGTTTAGTTCGTTTATGAAATACGAGATTAGAAGCACTATGAAGAGCGGCTTGGTTATCACACCACAATTTCGCTAGCAAAGAGGCCATAAGACCAACTTCAGTAAAAAAGTGATATATCCATATTACTTCACACATAGACTGGGCCATAGCCCTATGCTCCGATTCTGCACTAGACAGGGACACAACAGTTTACTTCTTTCTGCACTAGACCGGGACACAACAGTTTGCTTCTTACTTTTTCATGAGACCAAATTTCCATCAATAAAAACACAGTAGCCTGTAGTGGATCTCCTATCTATTTTGGAACCCGCCCAATCTGCATCAGAGAAGCACTTAATATTATTATGTCCATGATTTTCGTACAAAATATCACGTCCTAGAGCTCCTTTCAGATAACACAGAATATGCTCTAACGCTGCTCAATAGTCAACCGTAGGAGAAGACATGAATTGACTTACTACACTAACAGAGTATGCAATATCAGGACGAGTGACTATTAGATAGTTCAACTTTCCAACCAGTCTTCTATACCTCTCAAGATCTTCAAACAGTGCACAATCTTTGGTAAGTTGTGAATTAGGAAACATTGGCATACTGCATGGCTTAGCTCCCAATTTTCTTATCTTAGTTAATAAGTCAAGTACATATTTCCTTTGAGAGAGGTAGATGCCTTTCTTGCTCTTTGTTACCTCAACCCCCAAGAAATACTTCAACACTCCTAAATCTTTTGTATGAAAACGGGTGTGAAGAAAGGACTTAAGTAATGAAATCCCTACATTGTCACTCCCAGTGATGGTAATGTCGTCAACATATACGACAAGAAGAATAATGTCAACTGCTGATTGTTTGTAAAAGACTGAGTGATCAGACTTGCTCTTAGTCATTCCGAACTTTTCAACTACCTGACTGAACTTTCCAAACCAAGCACGTGGACTTTGTTTCAAACCATACAACAATTTGTGAAGGTGCATCGGCTCAAAATTGTTTAAGAACTTGCATTTGAAATAATAAGGCTCAGGCGGTTTCAAGAAGGTGCCTATTTTTCCTCTTGGCTAGTCCATTTTGGGACGGTGTGTCAACACAAGAGGATTGATAAAAAATGCCATGCTGACTCATATAAGAATGAAAAGAACTCGAAAAATTTCTTTGGTATTATCGCTTCTTAATGTCTAGACAGAAGTATTGAATTGAGTTTTAACTTCAGTACAAAAGGCACAAAAATGAGAAAACAAGTCAGAACAATTTTTCATTAAATAAAGCCAAGTTACATGAGAGTTTTCATCAACAAAGGTAACAAAATATTTAAATCCAAGTTTAGACATGATAGAACATGGACCCCAAACATCTGAATGAACTAATTCAAAAGGGACACTAGCCCGTTTATTGACTCTTAGACTTGAAGGAAGACGGTGGTGTTTGGCAAATTGACATGACTCGCAATCTAACGAAGATAAATTATTAAACTGAGAACATAGTTTTTTAACAATGGTAAAGAAGGATGTCCTAACCGAAAATGCGCCTCAAAAGGGGTCGAAATACTGGAACATGCAATAGTTCTGGGCACCTGTGTGTCAAGGATGTAGAGCCCTCCAGATTTATGTCCTTTACCAATAATCTACCCCATCGTAAGATCTTGAAACATGCAATGATAAGGGAAAAATGAGATGCAACATTTAAGAGCACGAGTGAGTTTACACACAGAAATTAAATTAAAAGCGAACTGTGGTAGACTCAATACAGAGGATAAAGAAATTAATAGAGTAGGGTTAACAGATCCAGACCCAAGAACACAAGAAGTTGACCCATAAGCTAAAATAACATTAAACGAGGAATTATGTGACTGATATGTTGAAAAGAGACTAGGATTACCTGTCATATGATCTGTGGCACTAGAATCAATGACCCATTTGGAGGATGAGGAAATAAGACATGTATTTGGTTTATTTGACTCGGCGAGAGCAGTGATGGAAGTAGATGAGGACTTCAATGATTCTTGATATTGAGAAAACTTGGCAAACTCATCAGCTGAAATCATAATCGTCTTCTCAAAAGTATCAGTAGCGACAACATAAGCTGACTGAGTTTTTTGGGCCTTATTTTTCAACTTTCTACACTTGCGCTTTGTATGACTAGGTTCATGACAGTAGTAGCACACAATCCCTCCGGACTCCTGACTCCTGACTCCTGACTCCTGACTCCGATTATCATGATTATTCGAACCCCCTCCTCTATTATTGCTCTTGTTATATGAACGCTCGGTGTCATTATTTTGACTTACAAGAGCACTACTTGACTGAACAAATGGAGTGCTTTTTGTACGAAAAACCTTAATAAATACGTCTTGGAGGGAGGTGATCTCAAAACTGGCGAGAACCTGAGATTTAACAGATTCAAACTCAGAAAGGAGTCCAGCTTGGAAACTCATAACCGCCATTTTCTCTCGTTGAGCTTGTTGAACTTTCACATTAGCACTCACCGGTAAAAAGACGTTAAGTTCTTCATATATCCTTTTAAAGTCCATAAAATAGGCCGTAAGATACATATCTTGTTTCTCAGCTCAATAAAAGTCTTTGCATACATAAAAAATACGAGAAACATTCTCTTTCCTAGAATACAAAAAATCTAGATAGTCCATCAACTCTTTCACATATTCACAATGATTAATTGAACCAAGTACCTCACTATTGATGGAGTTCCGTATCTGCAAGAACAACCGAGCATCCTCTCTCAACCATGTTTGCTTTGAATCGTCTTCAGACGGATCTTTTGTGAGATGATCATCTTTACCAATGCTTCACAGGTAGAGACGAATTGTCTTATTCCAATCAAAATAGTTATCAAACCCATTAAGCTTATGTTCCGTAATTTTTGACATTATAGGAACCATATCAGTTATAGGCTTATCAACCATGGTAAGAAGACGAAAAATTGATCTCAACACAAATAGCCAACACAACTTATAAACGAAAATCAACAAATTGACCTCAACACAAATAGCCAACAAAACTCTTCAAAGAACGAAATCTGATACCAACAGAAGTCAACAAAACTAATTTGACCTGGCTGAGATACTGAGGAACTGATCACACAGACTTGTCGAAAATATCAAGACGAAGTCGAGAAGGGTGATCGTAGCACTGTCCTCTGTCACACGCGCCCTCACGCATCAACGCGTGAAGACTGCCGCAAATGAAAAAGGTGGCACATGAGACTCACGCGTTACTCCACTGGTGACCGGACTTAAGGAATGGTCAATCGACAGGAGGGGCTTCTTCCTAGGCAGGCGATGAGAAAAAAAAGGCCACTCTCTAGGGTGACTCACAAATAATGCTTACTTGGGCAGAGGAAAAGAAAACGAAATTGAGAAATAACCTAGAATTGCTCTGATACCATATGAAAAACAAAGAACTGATTGTAATTTTATTATATATGTATTGATAAATTATACATCAATATATAGGAAAATAAAGAACTAATATAGGAAACAAATAATCTAATCTAGGAAATGAATAATCTAACTTCCTATTTTATATATTTGTTCTTAATATATATTGATTACAATCCTAATATCCTATTATAAATTTATACACTTAATCATGCAATATTTATAAGATTTTGCATGATTATCTACAATCGGCAGCAAGGCATATTCCATATCGAAGGCAGCATATAATATATCAAATCCTATCTGTCTAGTTTCTAATGCTTTAATTCGTTTATCAATTGGACTTTTAGTGAGAAAGTTATAGTCAATTTACTATTGACTGTTCAGTGGAAATTGAGAAATAGAATAGTCAGATGTCGAACCATTTGGTTCGGGATCTGACTTCATCTCTAATGGGTTGCTTTCTTGCTTAGTGATAGAAACATCCTCGACTTGATTCCATTCCAATACATGAATCTTTTCCCTGTAAACAACAGCAACAAAAATTAATTGATTTTGATATTAACATTGTGAAGAGATATGCTTACCGAATTGTTGAGACCAACCGTATTATTGAAACCAAGTAACATAATACGACAATAGGCGACTGACGATGTCATGGTGGAATGGTATCACATCACATAAATATAGATAGATATTTAATGAGAATGTGAAACATTTGCCTTTATGTGAATATTAAGGGACAAACATGAATCTATAGATCTTCTTATTTGAATAGACAAAATTTTAAGTAAACCTTTGGGATGCCATTATTTGATATCATATCTTTTCGACCCAAATGTGAAGGGTCTACAATTATCCAAATTCATCATATAATATATCAAATTAAAGCTCTGCCTATCTAGTTTATAATTTTTTAATCTGTTATTCAATTGGACGTTTAAGAGCAAATTATGACCAATTTACTACTAACTGTTCAATAAAAACCGAGATTGATATCATATCTTTTCGTTTAGAATGTGATGGTTCAGTAGCAAGGCAGATTCCATATCAAAGGCAACATATAATAAATCAAATTAAAATTATGTCTGTCTAGTTTCCAATGCTTCAGTTCGTTCATCAATTGGACTTTTATTGTGAATGTTATAGTCAATTTACTATTGATTGTTTAGTGGAAACCGAGAAACATAATAGTTAGATGCTGAACCATTCATCAGATGCTGAACCATTTGGTCTGGCATCTAAGTTCATCTCTAATGGGTTGCTTTCTCGCTTGTTTTGTTTCATCCAAAGATGCCAAACACTAGAAACTCAGACACAGGGTTCACCCATAAATCAAAATTAAGATGAATGGTTCGACATTCATCTAAATGAGATAGTCATTTGTTGAACCACTCATCAGATGCTAGACCATTTGGTTCGGCATCTAACTTAAATCAAAATTAAAGAATATACACAATTTGAAGATGAACTTAAGAACAACATAACTAAATTAAGATGTTCGACATCTGACATCATTAAATGAATTATGATGAATCGTTCGACATACAATTTTCCTGACACATCTCAAAAGCAAAAAATATTGTCAATGTTCGACATACAATTATACGATTCAATTTCACAACTAACAATGACATGGCAAAGCAACACAATACTTAAAACATGTATCATAACAATAATAATCATAATACCATCCATAAAAGTAAATTACCAAATATGCTCAGCAGAGACTTCTGGCATAACAAAAAATAAAAAAACCAAAAGAGAGTATGTCAGAGACATAGCATTTTATTACAAATAATTCATGGCTTGCATACCAATGATATATATAATATTATATATCATATATCTAAAAAGGGTATTTGTCCGAGCAATAACCAAGTGAGCAACCACACACGACCCCTCTATCCTTAAGCATTAGCCTTTCTGACCTTTCATTTCCATGATTTCTGTCTTTTCGATCATATCGAGCAACTCCATCACAAAGTTCATGTGGCATAATGGTATTAAGCTTGCTTTTCAGAGACATCATGTAGTTGCCTCTGATAAAATATATATATATAACAGAAAAAGGAAATCTATTAGAAATGAACTCCAATTATAGACAAACATTGTGTAAACCCAACTAATCAAGAAAAAGCAAATACACATGACAAAAAATGAATAAATAAATTTGTAGGATTAAAGAGGAGTGCAATAATTTAAACCTCAATAGAACTTTGAAAAAGTTTTGGAATACACAATACACATATATACATACATATATATATGGTGGAATGATATCATATCACATAAATATATATAGATATTTAATGTGAATGTGAAGGGATTGAACGTATCCACCAAACATCAATCTATATATCTTCTTATTTGAAGTAGACCTTTGGGATGCCACTATTTGATATCATAACTTTTTTACTAGAATGTGAAAGGTCTATAGTTATCCAAATTCAGCATATAATATATCAAATTAAAGCCCTGCTTGTCTAGCTCATGGTTGTTAGTATCCTACGATACCCGATACGTATCATACGATACGATTCGATACAGGTCGCCAACGATACGTATCAGAGAGTGTATCCTAAACCATTCGATACGTTGATATGTATCCTACGATACGATACGTATCCGTTCGTATCCTTAAAAATATCGATATAAATCGATACGACTTTATTAATTTGGGCCAAAGGTCCAAAAAAAAATTCGGGTCGAAACCGGGTCACCCAACCCGATTCACTAAAACCTGTCCAAATTTACCTATTTTGCATGAAGAAAGTGAAGAGGAATATGTATTGCTCATTTTACATGATAATAATAATATAAGTGGAGATATAGATATTGACATTGATCTTGAAATTTTGTGATTAATTTTGATTATGTAATACCGTAATTTAAAGTCAATAATACCACAAATTCTTTAATTAATTTTGGAGATTATATTAATTTTTAGAAAATTTTGATTATTTTATTAATTTTTTTGAAAAAGGCGTATCTTACGATACGATACGATACGCGATACACGATTCAAAAAATTAGGTTTTCGATACATGATACGATACACGATTTGATAACCATGGTCTAGCTTACAATGCTTGAGTTTGTTCATCAATTGGACTTTTATTGAACAAGTTATAACCAATTTACTACTGATTGTTTAGTGGAAACTGAGATTGATATCATATCTTTTCGACCAGAATACGAAGGGCTACAGTTATCCAAATTCAACATATATATATGCTTTAATCTGTTCATCAATTGAACTTTTATTGAGCAAGTTATGACCAATTTACTACTGATTGTTCAGTGTAATATGTGTCATTAATACTAAAAAATATCAAACACCAATTACATTAAGCCACATGTAACCAAAAATCATACTCATCCATATGTCTCACATCATCACCAATCACACACAGCCAAATGTATATATCCCACATCATCACCAATCACATGCAGCCACATGTCGGACAATCATCCAACATATCAAAATGAAGCAATTCTAGAACTTAAAAAATCCTACATGTTAATCAAATATGGTATGTCTTAGGATTATATAGATATAGACAGTTGAGATAAACACAACAATATAAGAAAAGCAAAATGCAATATACATATTACCAAAGTATATATTTGTAAACCCTGTTTTTTTACTTAAGTGTATGTGTAGATACAAATTTTTACTTTTCAACCATTACATTTATACCATTACTGTCCATTAGTGTCTGAGAAGACTGGGATTGCATCAAAGTGGAATCACTTTCGATAAACATTTAGTGTAAAGGCATAATGGTATTACCCCTTGTTTGTTTTACTCTTTTCAATCATTTTTCTGTTATTCTATTTGGATTAAAAAATAAAATATTTATTCGTTTACTTATTGGGATCATTATTTTGAAAATCAATCCAAATCAAATAAGATTTTTTCTATTGAAAATGAAAAGTTGGCGGGACTTGTTTTCTATTATCCTATTCTAACATTTTTCCAACTTTATTCAACTAAAAACAATTACATTTTACAATAAAAGTTTATAAATTAACAAAAACACCCCCACCCACCCAAGCAGTATCGGTCGCCAACAACCATCGTTGGTCGCTGCCATTGCCACCGGCCAAATCTAGTCAGTCGTGTGCCATTTTGACGACTGTCGACTGTTGTTCGGTATCTAACCTATGTACAAATTACATTGAATACAAATAATTTAATAGTTCCACTTGGTTTCAATAGGAAATTAAAAAAATGATCGTATATTTTATGTGCAAGCTTATGATACCATTGTGATATTATTAACGTGATATCATAAGTTAATGGATGTATTTAATAACTATTTGTTGATGCATGATTTTGACACCAACCAAACGCACATGCGAAATGCTGAGCTGGCCCAGAAGACACACGTGGATGAGAGAGTGAGAGTAAAAGCAATGGAGAACAGTGTTTAAAATGGTTCGGATGCTCAAGGAAGCAAATCCTACGTCCATTTATTTTGTATTAATAATAGTGGCCAGGTCGCATTCAGCGAGCTGACTTACAAATGATTACACGAGAGAGAGAGAATGCTATTTTTCTTTAAAGAGATTAGCTAATCCCCCAAATGAGAGAGGGGCTCCCAATTTATAGTGGGATGGGTTAAGGTTATGATTACTAAATCTGTGAGTTAGTGGGATTATCCGTGCTAATCCTTCTTTATGTCCCATTGCCCACCTTCTAGAGCAATTTACGCGATTTAGTGTAGGGATTAGACACGTGGAATCACTCTAGATCCTGGTTGGTCTGACGTGTACCCACTGCCCTGACAGGAGCATGCCGTTCATGTCATTGTATGACGTGACTGCCTCTGACTAGCTGCGGACCTACCTAAGCTCTGACTTTTCATGCTGACTGGGTTTTGCATCAACCCTACTTTTTCAGGCATAACAAAAGTCCCCTAGTTTTTAAGGTTTGAGGATCAAACCTTGGAAACTATAATTCATACCGTGACAAGACGCCTCCAAGGAAATTCTGATGATTCTGACCTGTTTGAAAAGAGGTCAAGACTGCGCTTTTGTGCGCAGGACCTGATACAATCTTTGCTCAAGGATGAACGACCTGATCTTAGAGTATACCAGTGCTTTGATTTTGATTTTTCGAAGTTCATGACCTAATCATACTTGGAATTCTCCTCTGGACAAGGGATTGGGCTGTTTCGAAACTGAATACCCGTCGAGAGTCACGTTGCTTCGCGACCAATGGGGTAGAATCGAGGAGTCACGTCACTTCGTGACTGGCCAGATGAAGAGTGTTCTACGTAACGATCTCTTCAGATGTTGCCTGTCGCATTTTCATAATGGATACATTTAATGAACCACCTTTTGCTCTGACAAAATGTCCTGTGCGCAATAAATGCCAACCATGTACATTAAATGCATGATATGCTAAAATGATATCCCCTATCAGAACATTAAATACAGATTGGGGCACATTTAATGCGGAAGGAGAATGTGTCGTCGCTTGAGTTTTTCAATGGAGAAGGATGAAGATTTGGTTTTCTTGGAGCGTGACGATCACCCTTCCCCGCAGATCTGCGACACGTGGTCACGATCAACGGTGAGATACATTTTTCTACCCAAACGTCGTTTGATTTCAGGAAAACCAAGTGCTAGTTCTTTTGCTATAAAACCCAGGTTCATTTCAGGCAATGTCATCATACTCATCTTTTCAGAGAGAGCAAGAGACTTTTGCAAACTTGGATTCTTTGCCTTCCAAAGCAGTGCGTACCTGATATTCGAAGCAGAAGGATTCATTTTCATATTTCGAGGGGTAAGGATAGCTCTTTGTTTTTATTTCTTACTCCCAGTAGTTGATAAATGGTCAGTCTATTGGTAGTTGATCGAAGATAAAATGTTCTCGTTGGGTTCGAGCCATGAATGGCGGCTTGAAATATTCTGTTAGGGTTTTTCTGGGATTTCAGAAGGGAAGTGATTGCTTTCCTCCACGTCATCGTACGAAATAGTGTACAAGGGCTAAATGATTCCCTGCTTGTCATTTTTGCAGACTGCAGTAGAATGGACCCCTTAACGACCAGATTCGAGGAAGGGACCAATTCGTCTACGCAGGATGCTCCTACGAGTCTCATTCGAGAGATATTCTCGGTACTTACTGAGGATGAGCTCGAAACGGTGATATACCAATACGCTATCAATGTGGAGGTCTTCCGCGATAGGACACGCATAGCTCGATATCCGCCACGTGGGTTGGCCACGATCTCCGAGGATATCTTCAAGGGTGGGGGTTGATCCCTTTCCATCCTTTTGTCAGGTTTGTCCTGGATCATTTCGGGATCGCGCTGATACAACTCATACCGAATGCGTACATGATTGCCATTGCCATGTACATCGCGTGTTGTGAGAACAGGTTGGGCAAGCTAACGGCGGTAGAGCTCGGTTGCTCGTATATCCTAAAAAAGAGCAAGGACAAGGATTCCTACTACTTGTCCAGACGACCTACTATAGCAGCGGGGATACATTGTTACCCTAGCAACGTGGGGGCCTATGAGATGAAGTTTTTCTTCTTTCGTTACGATGACCTTTGCCGCTTCCAAGACTCGAGTAGGTTCTTTTCTTTCAACGAATTTATTAACTTTGTTTGTCTTTTGCTAACGAGCTATTTATTTTCCTGGTAGCTAACAAAACGACTAGTTTAGAGCTGCTCGTGGACCTAGATAGAATCACAGCTTTCGGTTTCCTGCCTGAAGCGAGTCGCGATGTAAGGCTGCTCGTGACAACCACGAATCTGCGGAGATACGGTTTCTTCAACGTAGACGCGACCTTAGAGCCCCCATCGAGTAAGTTGCGTTAACTGGGTCTTTTTCGATTGCGCAATGAACTATTTTTACTAACGATGTTCACATGCAGCAACCATGCCTCCGAAGGTGCCAAGGTCGCCACGACGAAGGCAGTTTACTTTCCCTCAAGTGAGGGCCGCTAAGACGATCAAAGCTGCTCCCAGTGGTCCCCTAACCAAAAGGGCAACATCGGGGGCTTCGACATGTCATGCTAAGACTTTCCAACCTTCGGCGGGGGCCTTGATCCGACCTACGGGCGCTTCCCAACCTTTGATTACTCACCCAAAGCAAAAGACAACGGTCCAGCGACCCAAGAAGAGGCGACAAATTCAGGCCGAAGAGTTAGAGTCCGAACTAGAGGATCTGGGCGTTCAGCCTGGTAGGTCACAGCTAAGGGCACTCTAGTGCTGGACTCAATGGGACAACTGCTGAATCATTTGCAGCTGGTGGTTTTCACCCTGTTGGAGTACAGACTCGCGGAAGTATTTGAAGAGTTTGTGGGTTCCAACCATGTGGACCTGATGTCCACATCAGTCTAGTACTTAAGCAAGGTAAAACGAGCTATCCTCAGCGAGGACTTTGCCTTTTCGTTCTTGGTAGGAAACTGACATTATTCTTCTTGTTCGCAGGTTCTACTCTCCATGCAACTATCCCTGCAAAAGGTCCAGCTGGGAGCTGCTGCAGGAGAGGTCACACTAAAGGAACAGAATGCGCGGCTCAAGTGGGACCTGGAAGCCACCGAAGCAGAAAAAGAGCTATCCATTGAATCGACGAACTAGTACTTGAACGAAAGGAATAGGCTCTTCGCACGGTAGATTTTCAAAAGACCGAGCTCGAAAAGCACGGGGAGGAGATAAAGGAACTCCAGAGGACTATAGCCAGGCTCTCCAGGGAGGTTGACGAGAAAGACCAGGAGCTCAAAACGGCCTCTCAGCGGGCCTTATGAGCAAAGCAGGAGAGGGAGGCCTCTGAGAAGCAAAGGTAGGCTCTCGAGGCAGAACTCCAAGCAAGTCAGGGAAGAGTTACTTCACTGACCGAAGAGATACAAAGCCAAGCAACGAAGATCGAGGCAAAGGTTGCTAAATGGGCGATTGAGTCCATCTATGCCTTGTGGCCAAAGAATCCGAAGATTGATATGTCCGACCTCTCGGAGGATTGCAGGAAACTCTCATATCCATGGCGTGGCTCAATGATGAAGACGCAGCGGAGGTCGCTCGAGGATTTGATCAGGGAGAGGCTTTGGGATATGCCCCGGAGAAGCCCATAGCTGACCAGGCGGATGGCGACCAGCCCTGAGATGACGAGGTCAGGCCTCCAGGAGTTGGGGATCAAGGCTGATAATTGTAATTTATTTTTGGGATCTTTTTCGCTGTACTTATTAATGAAATGCATCTTTCTTAATCTCTCGAGCACTTACGATTTCTATACCCCATGTTATATATGACATCACATTCTAACCATTTATAACATTAGAACAAGTCTATGCGAACATGATTACAACACGTCTGTGCGAGCAAAATTACATGTGGAAAGATTATTACAACATAATAACACACTTGTTATTTACAAAGATTGCGAGAAATAAAATCTTTACAAGGAAAGACTGAGTTCGGAATTACTGATAATATGGTCGAAGATGCTCAGTATTCCAAGTTTGGGGTACTTCGGAACCATTCAACCTTTTGAGATGAGAGTCCCCGGTCTTTTCACTTTGGCAATGCGGTATGGGCCTTCCTAGTTCGGTCCCAAAACTCCCGCACTTGGTTCTCTAGTATCGAGAACTTCTTTCAAAACAAGGTCACCAACCCGGAAGTCTTTTCTCTTGACCTTAGAGTCGAGGAACCTCTTCGCGCGTTGCTAATAGGATGCTATTCTTAGCTGAGCTTTGCTGTGATGTTCTTCAACTAGGTCCAGACTTATACGCATAAGCGCTTCATTGTTGGCTTTGTTGTACAGGTCCCTTTAAAGTGAACTGGTTCCTACCTCCACAGGGATCATCGCTTCGCAGCCATATGCTAGTGAAAAAGAGGTTTCTGAGGTTGAGATTCTCGGAGTTGTCCTGTATGCCCATAGGACTTCGGGGAGGTCGTCGGCCTAATTCCCCTTGGCTGCGCCAAGCTTTACCTTTAGAGTGTACTTGATGGTTTTGTTGACAACTTCAACTTGACCATTTGCTTGCGGCCTTGTGACTAAGGCAAATTTTTTATGAATATCTAGCTCGTTGCAAAACTGCTTGAACTCCTCGTTGTCGAATTGTTTACCATTGTCTGAGATAAGAGTATGAGGAATCCCATAGCGGCACACAATGTTCTTGAAGATGAAGTCCTTGAGCTTTTTGGTCGTGATCGCGGCTAATGGTTTTTCTTCGACCCACTTGGTGAAGTAATCCACCGCGACCACGACATACTTTACTCCCCCTTTACCGACTGGCATGGGACCGATGAGATTAATTCCCCACATGGAGAATGGCCAGGGGCTAGTCATTGTTATCCGTTGGTGGAAAGGACCTTGCGGTATGTTCGCGAACCTCTGACACTTGTCACATATTTTAATAAAGTTGTAGGTGTCTTCTTGGATTAGGGGCCAGTAGTACCCTTGACGAACACCTTTGTTAGCGAGAGATCGTGTGGCGATGTGAGTAGATCCCTTCATGTATCTCCCTCATGATGTAATGTGCCTCTTCGCTGGTTACACATTGGAGAAGAGGAGCGCTAAACCTTCGCCTGTACAGCTGGTCTCTGATAAGGGTGTAACGAGCAGATCTTGTTCGCAGAGTCCTTGCCTCGACCTTGTTGTTAGGTAAAGTCCCATCTCTGAGATACTAAATGATAGGGGTCATCCAGGAATCTGATTCTGTTACATTCACGACCTGTTCAATTGGGCTGATACTGGGGGTCTCGATGAATAGAACAAGAATGCTTTCCGGTGTATTTGAATCCAATGACGAGGCTATTCTTGCTAAGGCATCTGCCACAGAGTTGCTATCTCTAGGAATCTGCGTGATCGTGAAGTGCTTGAACGGCTCGAGTGCGACCTTAGCTTTCTTCAGATAGCTGATCATATTTTCTTCCTTGGCTTGGTACTCTCCCAAAATCTGGTTGACGACCAGTATGGAGTCGCTGTAGATACTGATCACGATTGCACCAATTTATCTGGCCAACCGTAATCCAGCGAGCAGAGCTTCATACTTGGCATCATTATTGGTTGCCTTAAAACCGAACCAAAGAATGCCATGAATGCGAGCCCCTTCGGGACTCAAAAGGAGAAGACCTGCCTCGGTCCTCTTTCTGTTCGATGATCCATCGACGTAGAGGTTCTAGGTCGATTGATTTTGAGCAGTTTCCTGAATGATTTTGTTGGACTGTTGCTCCGACTCATTTGTCGGATGATATGAGAATTCTGATATGAAGTCGGCAACAGCCTGCTCTTTGATAGGTGCTTTCGGTCTGTACTTTAGATCGAACTGACTTAATTCTATAGCCCATTTAAGCAATTTACCCGATGTCTCTGATTTTTGGAGGACCTACCTGAGCGGGTAATTGATCATTACATGGATCGTATGTGCATGGAAGTAAGGTCACAACTTTCTAGAAGCGATCAGCAGAGCATAAGCTAACCGTTTCATTTCTAGATACCGCATCTTGGCATCCAATAGACGCTTGCTCGCATAATACACTGGCCATTGGACCCTGTCCTCTTCCTGAACTAAGGCTGCACTGACTGCGGATTAAGAGACGGACAGATACAGGAGGAGGATCTCCTGTAGGAGAGGCTTAGACAGAAGAGGTGGCTTCCAAAAGTGCTCTTTAATACTCTGGAATGCCTGTTCGCACTCGGGAGTCCACTCAAACTTTTTATTGGCCCTTAGAACATTGAAGAATGGCAAGCATCGATCTGTTACCCTTGATATGAAGCGATTGAGTACCGTTATTTGCCCATTGAGGCTCATAACCTGCTTTTAATTGGTCGGACTTTTCATATCGAGGAGAGCTTGGATTTTCTCTGGGTTAATCTCTATTCCCCGTTGGTTAACCATGTATCGAAGGAATTTTCTCGAGGATACTCCGAATGAGCACTGGAAGGGGTTTAGCTTCATTCTGTATTGCCGGAGGATGTCAAATATCTCAGCGAGATGCACGATATGATCTAAAGCGACATGCGACTTGACCAGCATGTCATCTACATAGACCTCCATCGATTTTCAGATCTGTTCGGAGAACATTCGGTTCACCAGCCGCTATTAAGTTGTGCCAGCGTTCTTGAGGCTGAACGGCATAACTTTGAAGCAGTACAATCCCCGATCTATAACAAAAGACGTATGCTCTTCGTCTGATGCGTATATCAAAATTTGATTGTATGCCGAGTACGCGTCCATAAAACTTAGTAGCTCATGCCTAGAGGTGGCATCCACGAGCTGGTCGATTTTGGGTAAGGGAAAGCTATCTTTTGGGCATGCCTTGTTGAGGTCGGTGAAGTCGACGCAGGACTGTCATTTTTCGTTAGGCTTCTTTACTAGAACCGGGTTGGTAACCCAGGTCAGATAAAGCGCTTCTCGAATGGATCCATTCCGAAGGAGATTATCTACCTCAAGTTTCAAGGCAGCATATCGCTATGGATCCATCGCTCTTCTCTTTTGGCGAATCGGCTTGGCTTCACTGTCGATGTTCAATGCATGGCAAATAATATCCGGGTTGATCCCGACCATATCTGCATGCGACCATGCGAACACATCGATATTCTTTCTAAGGAAGCTGGTCAGCTTGGTGGCAAGCTGGGGGTTGAGATTGCTCCCAATCCTCAACATCCTGCTCAGCTCGTTCTATTCGACCGACACCTCAGATATATCCTCAACTGGCCTACTGGAAGGGCATTCCTGAATACGAGGATCCATATTATCCTCAGTTGGGCCAGGATGTGGTTCAATCCGACTGGTCATCATTACCTGTTGGGGAATGCTGCGCCAGATGCCTTTCCCTTTGCACGCTATCTGCACTGCTTTTACATAATAGTCGCGAGATAAGCACTGAGATTCGCTGACTTCCCTTATTCTCGTCGGGGTGGGAAACTTCATCTTCAGATGGTATATCGAAGTGACTGCCTCGAAGTTTCTCAGCAGAGGTCGCCCCAGGATACCATTAAAAATGGATGGGCAATCCATTACCAAGAATTTAGTTACCTTGGTCACTTCGTCAAAGTCACCTAGCGTGACTGTAAGCGAGATCGTTTCTTTGGGGATCAGGTGGTCCCCTGTAAAATCATATAGGGGGATCGAGATGGGCTTCAGGTCAGCCTCGTCCAAGTTCATTCTTTCGAAAGCTATATGGAATAGGATGTTCACAGCACTTCCGTTATCCACCAACATTCTGTGGACGTTGTGGCGCCCTATTAGGGGCGTGATCACAAGAGCATCATTATAGGGATGATGCAATCGAACTGTATCCTTTTTGAAAAAGGTAATTTCCTCCTCCCTGCAAACCTTTTGTGGTCGCCGCGACGTGCTCATCACACTGATGGGATTGTGATGGGATGCGCGAGCATATCTTTCTTGGGCACCTTGCGAGTTCCCCGCGAGGTACGATCCCCCAAAGATCATTCTGACGCTACATATACCTTTGCGATCACGACGCTTCTTTCCTGGTTCCCCTTGATATTTCTCCTGTGCCGGAGTGGAGTCATCAATATATTTCTTAAAATGCCCCTGTTTGATGAGGTCTTCGATTGCCTGTTTGAGAGCTCGGCATTCATCAGTGTGATGCCCATTATCCAGATGAAAGTGACAGTATTTTTTACTATTTCTGGCTAATGGAGGATTTCATGAGCTCAGGCTCTCCGAGCAGGCTGACTTCTTATGACTTATCAAGAATAGCCGATATAGACGCATTCAAAGGTGTATACTGATTTCTGTCGCGATCGCGATGAGGAACTGGAGCATAAGACTTTTTGGGCTCATAGCATGGTTTCTTGCCTTTTCGTTGATCGTCAGTATCCCATCTACGATCAACTCTCCTACTTTCCTCTTGACCAAGCACACTACCTAAAACGCTGGGGTCACGGCGGTGGAGCGTCGCCACGGAATTTTCAATATGGAGGTACTTCTCTGCAAGGTTATAAAAACAGGTAAGAGAAACATCATACTCAGCCTGTAACTCTTTCCATAGGTCGGTCTGTGGGCGAACTCCCGCTATGATGAGAGTCCGGATTGACTCTTCGGGAGTGTGAGCTACCTTATTAAGTTCTCTATGGAATCGATCGATGTACGAGTGGAGGGATTCATCCCTCTCTTGCCTTCTATTGCTGAGGTAGCTCAAAGGCATTGAGAACTTTTGGTTTGCTTGGAAATGCCTTAGGAACGTCGAGCTCATCTGAGGCCATGAGCTGATCGATCCCGCTGGGAGTAACCTAAACCATCGTTGGGCATGAGAGTTAAAGTTACTGCCAAACAATGACACTTTGCCAAATCTGAAACTTAGTGAAGCTCCATCAGGTCGTTGAATTCATACAAGTGATCTTGTGGATCAGAATTGCCATCAAACGCCCGCATGTCGGGCATTCTAAATCTTGATGGGAGAGGGGTGGCTAATACTGCCGGAGAAAAGGGAGATGCTACTGCGACCTACCCTTACTCGTTTTGCTGAGCTTTTAGCTGATCTAGAGCTCGCTGTAGCTCCTCAATCTGAGGCAGCGGAGATATTTAGGGATTGCTTTCGCCCATGCGAGTTCGACCCTCGCGATTGCGATTGAGGAAAGTCTGGAGGTTGGATTCCTCTTCGCCTCGGTCGGCAGTTCTAGCCGCTCTCAACACACGCTGGCTAGAGTCGTGTGATGGCGATGAATGGTGCGAGAATTTTCACGACCTCCGCGGTGGTACGAACCGCCCCACGAAGTGTGGGAACCTCCCGCACGACTATGATCAGGATTGTTTCTTTGGCGGTGATGAGAATCGCCCCGCCCAACACTTTTATAGGGGTGTTCATGCGACGTGGCGTGGGATGGCTCGGGCTACGACCTTTCACCGAGTCTTAACGCCACAGGTATTCTACTCGGGATGTGGTCGGTGTTTGCTGACCCTTTAGAGCCCTTAGACCCGTTTTTCGTCACTTGCTTACGTTTCCTTCGGCGCCCTGCAGTGCTTGTGGCACGGGCTATTGCCATTTGTCGAGCTTTTGCGCAACCTCCAGGCGTTTTTGGCGGTCGCACCGCCTCATTTGATTCGGGTGACATGCCTCAGTCTAAACGGTCTAACCTTCGGTTGACCATCTGGAGAGTATTGTCGAACCTCTCCAGGTAGCTTCTGATGGCAGGGTCAAGTTGTGAACTTGAAGGGATTTCTCTCGCGACATTTTGTGGAACTGGGGGCACCTCGGGAGAAGTGTCCTCTTGTACTTGGGGGATCTCCTTAGCACTATGATTGGTTCGCTCAGGTTCAAATCGGCGAGCCATTTGCTGTTGTGGGACCAGTTAGTTAGAGATTCTCTTGATGAAGGACGAATACTAAATCAGGCCCTCCTTCCAACGCCAAACTGTTTATGCGTGATTTTGACACCAACCAAACGCACGTGCGAAATGCTGAGCTGGCCTAGAAGACACACGTGGATGAGAGAATGAGAGTAAAAGCAATGGAGAACAGTGTTTAAAGTGGTTCAGATGCTCAAGGAAGTAAATCCTACATCCATTGATTTTGTATTAATAATAGTGGCCAGATCCCATTCAGCGAGCTGACTTATAAATGATTACACGAGAGAGAGAGAATGCTATTTTTCTTTAGAGAGATTAGCTAATCCCCCAAATGAGAGAGGGGCTCCTAATTTATAATGGGATAGTTTAAGGTTATGATTACTAAATCTGTGAGTTGGTGGGATTATCCGCGCTAATCTTTCTTTATGTCCCATTGCCCATCTTCTAGAGCGATTTACGCGATTTAATGCAGGGATTAGACACGTGGAATCACTCTAGCTCCTGGTTGGTCTGACGCGCACCCACTGCCCTGACAAGAGCATGCCGTTCATGTAATAACTCCTTTATACTAGGATACTCATAGGAATACATAAAGTAAAATACATTTATATCAACAAAAATATATGGGCCCAAAATTTTCTTTTAGTACATATAAACATTCTTATTACCAAATAAGATATCATTTTACAAAAAGTTATCAAAAACAGTGGACAGTATAGCTATTGCTCCTCGCTTGCCGATGCCAATCCGACCGCATCCTCACCTAGATCCTGTAATCACAAAGAAAAACAATGGGGTGAGCACAAAAATAATTCTCAGTAAGTAAATCCTCTACTCATCTGTTCCCGTAACTCTTTTTCTTAATTCTTTCCTTACACACTTCTCATCTCACTTATTTTCTCTTTCTGTTTCTCTTTCACACAACTCTCTTTTATTATTTTTCTATTGTAAGTCACGGCCTCATCTTACCGGAGGCACGGCCAGGTGGAGTTCACAAAGCACCAATCCGCTCTTTGTGACTCTACTCATTCTCTCTTTATTCTTTCTCACTTGAATGTCACGGCCTCATCTTACCGGAGGCACGGCCGGATGGAGTTCACAAAACACCAACCCACTCTTCGTGACTGCCGGGTGGAGTTCACAAAGCACCAACCCGCTCTTTGTGTTTTTCTCATTCTCTCTACTCTAAGAGTGGTTCATTCACAAAGTTTCCTCCTCTTTCTCAAGCTGCTTCTCAATACACAATTTAGGTATAAGGATGGTTCATGCTTAAAATTTCTTACTTAAGGCACTTATGAAATGCACAAATGCAATGTTGCATCAAGATAGTTATTTTGCACAGATCATACTCAAGAGGGAATAACTTGAATTATACATATTGGATTGCTACGGTTTTGGTCTCATTTTAAAGCTTAGAGATAGGGCTACAACTTTTATGTTTTGGTCTCAACCCAATTCAATCTGTAAGATGCCCAAAAATCACTCAGAAGGTTGTGGCTGTGATAGGACAGTTTTCACTTAGGCTTTTCACTTAGACATTTCATCAAACAATATGTGCGCATACATAAACTCTATTTTAACTATAATTCTACTTCTTTCTTAACCATCCGAAATTGGAGTTCAACTCCTTTAAATCATCACACATCCTGCAAAGAAAACACACTTCAAATATTCCTCTCAAATTCTTCTAAAGCTATCCATACTTCTATCAAATTTTATCAACACAATTTACCTTATAATGGTGAAATCTTCTCATAAAATCAACATTGAACTCATTCATAAATCCATCAACTCATCATCAAACCACACATATACTTTTCATATTCAAATATATCTAACAACAAGCATAATTCATCATCAATCTCATCTCAATTTCTCAATTTCTCAATAACCATAACATATGCATACTTAAAAGAAATTCTACTCACTTGAATCTAAACTTTAACTTGAGTTGGATTTTGAGTGGATTTGCTTACCTTATGCTTGGGTCTTCTCTACTAAGCTCCCTACTCTGTTGGATTCAAAACTTTTTCTAACCCTAAGCATAAACTTCATAAGAACCAACTTTTATACAAATAAATCATAGATAAAGAGCATGAATTCTACCTTTTGAAGTCTTGAATCAAAACCCTATTAAAAATCACTCAAAAGCCTCAAAACCTTGGAGGATTGAATGAAATTGAGAGAAAATGGGGGAGTAGTGTGGCGGTGGAATGAAGAAAATAAGGGCTACAAACCTTATCATCTATTTATAAACTCACTTTCCATTTTGCCCTTACACTTTTTGGAAATTCCATCCTTGTCCCATAGTATTATCATAATGCCTCATTTTATTGTATTCTTTAGAAATTCTACCGCTTTCACTCCCCATTTTTCAACTAATTTTAAGTGAAAATACCATTTTACCCAAGTTAAGGCATTTTCTTCATATTCTTCTTAAAATAACTTTAATAAAAATTAACGAAGGGCTATAAAACATAATTTAAATCATGACCTCCATGTTGGGTGTTAATTCTCCCCCCCCCCCCCCCCCCCCCACCCCCCCCCCCCCACCCCCCCCCCCCCCCCCCCCCCCCCCCTCCCCCCTCTCTTAAAAGAAGTTCGTCCCTGAAATTCAAACGAACAGCTCCAGGTAACGGTTTTGCATGTCGTGCTCTGTCTCCCATGTAGCTTCTTCAACTTTATGATTTCTCCACAGGACTTTCACTAAAGGAATACTCTTGTTTCGGAGGTCTTTAATTTTTTTGTCCAAAATTTGTACTGGTTGCTCCTCATACACAAGATTCTCTTCTAAGTCTACGTCCTCTATGCTCAGAATATGGGAGAGATCACTTATATACCTGCGAAGCATCGAGACATGAAATACATTGTGAACTCTGTCCATATTGGGTGGTAGTGCTAATATGTAGGCCACCTTTCCTACTCGCTGTAACACCTCAAATGGACCAATGAATCTCGGTGCTAATTTTCCTTTATTACCAAAACGCATCACCCGTTTGTAGGGGAAAACTTTCAGAAAAACTTTGTCACCCACTCCAAACTCAACTTCCTTTCTTTTCAGATTAGCATAGCTTTTCTGCCTATCCTGGGCTTGTTTCATTCTGCTTCTGATCAGCTTTACATCTTCTATCATTTTCTGAGTCATTTCTGGCCCAAGAGCTATATTCAACTTATCTCTCTCGCCCATCTCATCCCAATGCAGTGGAGTTCTACACCGTCTACCATACAAAGCCTAATAAGGAGCCATCTTAATTGTAGACTGGTAGCTGTTATTATAAGCAAACTCCACCAAGGGTAATATCTCATGTTAGGATACTTTATAATCCATACAGCATACTCTCAACATGTCCTCAAGCACTTGATTTGTTCTCTTTGTCTGGCCATCTGTCTGAGGATGATAGGCAGTACTAAAAGCCAATCTGGTACCCAAATTCCTCTGTAAACTCATCCAAAAAGTTGAAACAAATCTGGAATCTCTGTCTGATACTATTGTCTTGGGTACACCATGAAGTCTCATTATTTCTTTAATATACATCTGGGCCAATTGATCTGAAATGGTACTCTCCTTTACTGGAAGAAAATGGGCTGATTTCGTCAATCTGTCTACTATCACCCATATAGCATTGTATCATTTCTGCACTCTAGGGAGACCTGTAATAAAATCATCGAAATACTCTCCCATTTCCATTCAAGAATACTAAGTGGCTGAAGCAATCCTGATGGCCTTTGGTGTTCTGCTTTCACTTTCGGACAAGTCAGACATTTAGCTACAAACGCTGCAATATCTTTCTTCATCCCTGGCCACCAATAGCCTTTCTTTAAATCTTGATACATCTTGGTTGCTCCTGGATGAGCAGTGTACGGTGTATCATGAGCCTCTGTCAGGATTCTCTTTCTCAACTCATCATCCTGAGGAACACACAACCGACTTCTAAAATAGAGAACATCATCCAACAATCTAAACTCTGATGTCTTGCCCTCATGCACTTACTGAATTGTTTTCTGACACCACTCATCAATTAGCTGCTTTTCTTTAATTTCTTCCAGTAAAGTAGACTGAACCTCTAATCTGGCAATTTTTCCTGGTATGACCTTAATCTGCTCTTTACACAACTCTTTTATTAACTCTTTTTGTCTTGTGAGTCAGGACAAATAAGCTTTCCTGCTCAGAGCATCGGCTACTACATTAGCTTTCCCCGGCTGATACTTAATCTCACTGTGAGTCGGGACAAATAAGCTTTCCTGCTTAGAGCATCGGCTACTACATTAGCTTTCCCCGGCTGATACTTAATCTCACACTCATAATCTTTAACCAGCTCTAACCATCTTCTCTGTCTCATATTCAACTCCTTCTGAGTAAAGAAATACTTTAAACTCTTATGATCGGTGTAGATATTACTTTTGGCACCATAAAGGTAATGCCTTCAAATCTTTAATGCGAAGACCACGGCTGCCAACTCTAAATCATGCGTAAGGTATCTTGTCTCATACTCTTTCAATTGCCGAGAGGCATATGCTATCACCCTACCTAACTGCATTAACACAGCACCAAGTCCTTGTACTAAGGCATCTGTATAAATGTCATAATCTACACCCTCCTATGGTAACACTAATATAGGAGCTGTCATTAACCTCTTCTTTAACTCCTGAAAGCTCTCCTCACATGCTTCTGACCATGCAAAAGGAGTTCTCTGTTTGGGAAGAACTGTCAAAGGTTTAGCCAACTGGGCGAATCCTGCTACAAATCGTCGGTAGTAACCTGCTAGGCCTAAGAAACTTCTGACCTCTTTTACTATCTTCGGCCTTTGCCATTCTAGGATTGCCTTTACTTTACTAGGATCCATTGAAATTCCCTTACTAGAAACAGTATGGCCCAAAAATATCACCTGATCAGGCCAAAACTCACATTTAGAAAACTTGGCATACAACTCCTTTTCTCTCAATCGCTGTAGCACAAATCTCAAGTGTTCCTCATACTCTTCTCTTGACTTCGAATAAACTAGGATGTCATCAATAAATACCACTATAAACCGATCCAGACAATCATGGAACACCCTGTTCATTAAGTCCATAAATATCGTTGGGGCATTAGTTAACCCAAACGGCATCACTACAAACTCATAATGCCCATGCCTTGTACGGAAGGCAGTCTTAGCCACATCTTGCTTGGCCACTCTTACCTGATGGTACCCTGAACTCAAATCAATTTTGGAGAACACTGTGGTGCCTTTCAACTGATCAAACAAATCATCAATACGAGGTAGCGGGTACTTATTCTTCACTGTCACTTTATTCAATTTTCTATAACAATACACATCCGTAGGGACCCATCTTTCTTCTTCACAAACAGAATTGGGGCTCCCCAAGGAGAATGACTTGGTCAGATAAAACCTTTATCTAGGGGCTCTTGGAGTTGCTTTTTCAATTCCTGGAGCTCGGTTGGAGCCATTCGGTAAGGGGCTTTAGAAATCGGCGCTATCCTTGGTGCCAATTCAATACTAAACTCAACTTCTCTTTCTGGAGGCAAACCCGATAAGTCTTTCGAAAATACATCTAGAAATTCTCAAACTACTTATGCACTTCTGGTTGTGGGACATCTCTACTTTGCACCACATGAGCTATATACCCTGAACACCCTTTTCTTAACATCTTTTTAGCCTTCATACTACTAATCAACATACTCAATTGATGGCCCTCTCCGAAATTAAACTTATCTCCACTATCAAGATTAAATCTCGCTTTCTTCTTCTGACAGACAATTTTTACTCCATACCTCCCTAGGAAATCCATAACCAAAATCACATCAAAGTTGGGCATATCAAACACTATCAAATCAACTGCTAACTCTCGACCATGGATCACTACGGACTCTTCTGACAGCATCTCATGGGTTACAACACTAATCCCATCAGGTAACTCTAACTTAATGGGTTGGCTCACTCTAGTAGGTTTCAAACCTAACCTCTCTATCATCCCATAAGATATAAAAGAATAAGTGGCTCTTGAATTAATTAAGGCATATAAAGGAATAGCATGGAATAATAACTGACCAGTAACTGCTGATGGGCTGGCCTCTGCTTCACCTTGTGCCACTGTAAACACTCTGGCATTAGTAGTAACTCCAGAACTCTGTGCGTGTGGTGGAAGAGGAGCTTTACAATCTCTCATTAAGTGCCCTACCTGTCGGCACCTATAACACACCCTCTGGTCCCTCAGACACTCTCTTGGGTGGTTCCTCCCACATTTAGGACATGAGGCAAACTCCACTGTTCTCGGCCGTTTATTCTGCCAATATTTTCTGTTTTTCTTTGGCTGAAACTTCTTCTTATTCTTCACTTCTCTATTTCTTCTTTCTCTCTATGGGGCAGGAGATGGTTCACTTGATCCTCCTATCGAGGGACCTGCTGGGGTGATTTTGTTCTCAAATATTTTCGCCCTCATTGCTCGCCTCAAGGCCTTACTATATTGATCCACCCTTCTCATGGTGGAAATCTCTCCATAAAATCAACATTGAACTCCTTAATAAATCCATCAACTCATCATCAAACCATCACATATACTTCTCATATTCAAATATATCTAACAACAAGCATAATTCATCATCAATCTCATCTCAATTTCTCAATAACCATAACATATGCATACTTAAAAGAAATCTCTACTCACTTGAATTCTTAANAAATTCGGCTAGACACTCTTCGTGGGATCGACCCTTGCTTACCCTATTTACAGTTCAGTAGTTAGGTTCGGAAGGTTTTAATTATGGGTGCCTACGACAGCACGCCACTGGTGCTAGTTTGTAAGCCCCTGAATCGGATCAACTCGACTCTGTACTGTTTGAGGTATCAGCCCTTCTCGCTTTTGTCTTGCGGTCGGTACTCTGCTAGGGGTCTCGGTTCTTTCCCGTACAGCTCTCCCCTGACTCTCAGCTAACACCTACTGTACAATGGTTTGAATCCTTGTCTCATCAAGAGTAGGGGGAGTTGGTTCTAGTGGGTTAAAGGATTCTCCCTCGTTCATCGCACTCTTACCCTTCTTCCTATTACTACGCCTCATCTACAAAACAACCACACTTGATCAATTCAAGAGAACACTTAACGTAAAGAAAGAATTAACTTACACAATCGGCTCTCGGACATCGTAGCGACGAGAATGGTACACTGTCAAATCCCAAAATCTTGGCTCTGATACCAAAAATGTAATAACTACTTCCTACTCAAATACTCATAAAAATATACATTATAAAATACATGTATAATAACATAAGTAGTTGGACCCAAAATTTTCTTTTAATAAACATATACATTCTTTATACAAAATTAGTATCATAAACAAAAACTATCAAAAACTATGTAGACAGTGTAGCCATTCCTCCTCACATGCCGACGTCCATTGGACTATGTCCTCACCTAAATCTTGCAAAAACATTGAAAGACAACGGGGTGAGCACAAATAATGCTCAGTAAGTAAACCCTCTAGTCATCTATCCCCATAACTCTCTCTCTCTAAGTCTTTCCTTACAATTCTCATTTACTCTCTCTTTTATACTTCTCTCTGTTTTCTCTTTCTGTTTCTCTCTCTCTCTGTTTCTCTTTCTTAGAACTCTTTTCTACTAACTCTCTTTAGTAAGTCACGGCCCCATCTTACCGAGGGCACAGTTGGGACTCGCTCTTGCTCTCCGTGACTTCTACTCATTCTTAGCCGATCGGACTCGGTTATGCATGGATTCAGAACCCTTAGCCATGTGAGTATATAATCTCTCTCTCGGGTACTCTCGGGTATAGCCCTCATCTGCATGCACTCTCACGGGCTACACCACTTCTCTCTCTCATACTTATGTCGCTCTCTCAATGCAGCGTACATGCGGAATACTCTACCTATTACTCACGGGGGTTCCCCATTGCACAACCTTCTCTATTCTCTTTTTTTCTCTTTTCTCTTAATAAAGCTCACACTCAAAGTTCTCTACTCTTTTTCTACTCTTTCTCTATTGCATAATTAATGCATATGGATGATTCATGCTCATTAAAGTCATTCTGCATAGGTCACACTGAAGAAGGCATAACTTGAGTTTTACATATCAGATTGCTATGATTTTGGTCTGGTTTTAAAGCTTAGAGACAGGGGTACAACTTTTATGTTTTCGTCTGAACCCAGTTCAATCTGTAAGATGCCCAAAAATCACTCAAAAGGTCATAGCTGTGATAGGGCAGTTTTCACTTTGGCATTTCATCAAACAATAAATGTGCAAACATAAATTCTACTTTAGCTATAACTCTTCTTCTTTCTTTAACCATCTAAAATGGGAGTAAAGCTCCCTTGTATCATCACAAAACCTGTCAAGGAAAAACACTCCCAAAAGTTTATTCAAACTTCTTTCAACTTCAATCAAACTTTAACCCATCATCTAAAAATCAAAAGCACTTCTCATAATTCACATATATCCAACAACAAGCATAACTCATCATCAATCTCATCTCAATTTCTGAATAATCATAACACATACATAATTAAAAGAAATCTCTACTCACTTGATTTTCTTAAATCTTAACTTGGTTGGATTTACTTACCTTATGGGTAAATGGCTTCTCTAGCACTTCTCCTTCCCTTTTGTATCTTGTCTTCTATCTACAACTTTAAACAATAACAACATAAGACTTTAACAAATCATAAGCAAATTCCCATCTAAAGCAAGAATCCTTACCTTAGGATGCTTTAGATTAAATCTCTACTAAAAACTACCCCAAAAATCCTTAGAAATTCTTGGAAGATTGAGTGGAGGATTGAGAGAAATTAGGGAATGAGAATGGCGGTGGTGATGGTGAAGAATGAAGGGATTTCAACACTTAAACCCTTTTTAGCTCAACTTACATACAATCATTCCCATTTTGCTCTTGCTCTTTCTTGGAAATTCAATCTATGTCCCTTAGTCAATTGCAATAATGCCCTCATTTTTATTACATTCTCCATGAAATTCTATCTCTTTTCGCTCCCCAATTTTTCAACTAATTTTGAGTGAAAGACCATTTTACCCCTAATGAAAGTTTAAGGGATTTTCTTCACATTTTTCTCAAAATAACTTTAACAAAATTCAACTAAGGGCCAACCAACCAAAAATAACAACATGCAAGCTCAAATGAGAACAAATCAATAAATAGTCAAGCAATGCAACAATAATTTAACTTCATACCTCAAGTGGGGCGTTACACCTGTGTATACAAATGGGTTTAAGATCATGCCATCACATTTCTCATATTATATGTAGATGACATACTTTTGATGGGAAATGATGTAGGCATGATGACAGAGGTTCCTTTATTCAGTCATGCATTTAAAATTAAGTATGTATATGAATTGTCCAAATGATTCATTTAATCGGTAAATGAATTATCAAAAAGGGGTTCCCTACGGAAGCAATATAATTTGGGCAACTATATTGCACAGTAGGCATATCGGATGCTTCCGAAAGTTATCATAGTTGATATAAGTATGGATGACGATGATAGTCATGTCACTGGGGCATTGGTATGGATTAGCAGTTGGTGAATTGTTTTTCAAACGTGACCGAATAATGACAAATCACTTGGAAAAGCATGTAGTCAATGATTAATCATTTGGTTATATCAGTGTACGATGTAGTCCTTTGACCTGAGACATTGTAGTCGGATCTGATACTGATGCGTATGGTTCATATGATGTATAAGTACGAGACTAATCATGTTTCATATAATAAAGCCTATTTGGTCATGCGTTGTTCATATGCGGAAACGAACAATGGTCAAAAGGGGATCCATTTACTAGAAAATATAGGATCGGGAGTACCGCTGACTCCATTCGGATTTGAGTTCCTAGACAAACGTCGATAAATGTCAAAAATCAGAATCTCTTGCTAGAGTCTATTATTAGTCATACAAAAGCAAGTTTGTAATGATGAGTTCCGGACATATTGATCGACGATTCAATAGAAGATCGAGTTTAGGATTTTGACGTTCCATGAATCCGTGCTTGATCAGGATATTTCAATGGAGGGACTTTACCTGCATGGTATGTATGAGTTGAAATAGGTTCGATGAAGTATTTCTTCATCGTGGTTTAGGGACTATGGCACATTGCTAGATGTTTACCATAGTCGTGAGGCCTTCGGACAGGTTTTCAGATTCATCCAGAACCAGCTCACACCAATAGCCTTGAGAAGTTAGAGAATGATTAGAGAGAGAAATGATTATCCAAAGAGGGCTAGCACCTTTCAAGGTTAATGACGGGATTTCTATGGTAATAGTTACATAGAAAATTGTTTATGACATTTTAACGGCTAAAATGGTTAAGCAATAATTAATTATATCTTAAAGCGTTAAGATTAATGAGATGAACAAAAATAACCTTTTAATAGTTAAAGGGTAAAAGGGTAAATTTATGGGTTGTTAATGTAAACTACTTTAGTTTACATGGGCCCTTGAATAATATTGATTATTCAAAGGGTAGCATAATAAATTCATGGGGTCCCTTTTAAAATAAGATTTTATTGGGTTTGGAAGTGAAAAACAAATAATTGCAAAATTGCCCAAGTATATATAATGCAAAAGGTTGCATTTTAGTTCATTATTCACATAGTTCACTCAAAGCAAACTAAAAAGCTCTCTCCCTAGCCACGACCACTCTCTAACTCTCTCAAGGTGGTGTTAAAGTATGGAGGTCTCATCATTTTGAGGCTAATCTTCATCAATCCAAAGCAAAGGAGTAGGTATAATCTCTTTTTCCAAGCTTTGTTTGAAAACCGTTTTTGAAATCCATCATTTCATGCTTTCATTCTTCATTTCCACCACTCTTCATGCATGTTGTTCTTTCAGGGCATGCTCATTTAAATATTTTTGGCTTTACACACGGAGTTCTAACGTTCAGCCTAGTCCATCAATTCATCCATCGGGCATTCTACATAAGTCCACGCCAACGGGCTCTGAATGAGATATCCATCAATGTCTTACATGCCTTGTAAATCTTCCCGGATAAAAGGTTATGGCCGTCTGAATTGGATATGCTCATTTAAGCCCTTTGGGCTTTACGTACGGACTTCTAACGTTCAGCCTGCTTCATAAATTCATCCATCGGGATTTTTACATAAGCACAGGTCGATGGGCTTTACGCACAGACTTCTGACGTTCAGCCTGCTCCATGAAATCATCAGCCAAACTATCTCCATTAGTCCACATCGACAGACTTCTAGTGGGCTCTGAATGAGGGTTCCAAGGGTATCTTACAAGCCCCATAACTCTTCTAGGATCAAAAGTTATGGCCGTCTAAATAGGGCATGCTTATTAAAGCCCTTTGGGCTTTGCGCACAGAGTTTGGACATTCAGCCCACTCCATGAATTCATCCATCAGAAGTTCTACATAAATACAAGTCAACGAGCTTCGAATGAGATTTCCAATGGTATCTTACATGCACCGTAACTCTTCTCGGATGAAAAGTTATGGCCGTCTGAATGGGACATGCTTATTTAAGCCCTTTGGGCTTTACGCAGGGACTTCTGATGTTCAGCCCACTCCATGAATTCATCTTCCAGATATTCTACATTAGTCCATGTTAATTGAATTTTGAGTGCTCCGAATGAGCTTTCCAATGGTATCTTAGAGGCCCCATAACTCTTCTCGGATGAAAAGTTATGGCCGTCTGAGGAGAACATGTTCATTTAAGCCTTTTGGGCTTTACACATGGAGATCTGACATTCAGCCCGCTCCATGAACTCATTTGTCAAACATTGTACATTAGTCCACATCGACGAGCTCTGAATGAGATTTCCAACGGTATCTTACAGGCTCTGTAACTCTTCCCGGATGAAAAGTTATGGCCGTCTGAATTGGGCAAGCTCATTTAAGCCCTTTGGGCTTTACGCATGGAGTTTTGATGTTCAGTCCCCTCCCTAACTTCATCTGCTAGACATTGTAAATTAGTAATGTCACGGCCCAATCTGCACCGTAGGCATGGCTGATCGGCCCCTCTACTCAAGCCCACTCTGCGTGACTCACTAGGAATATCTCCCCCCCCCCCCAAAGGGATTTCTTTTGCCTCCCCCACCACTCGAACCCAAGACCAAGGGGTTATAGTCAATTTTGAAGCTACCATGCTTCCCAATTGACTATAGCCCCTTGGTCTTGGGTTCGAGTGGTGGGGGAGGCAAAAGAAATCCCTTAAGGAAGGGGGGGGGGGGGGGGATATTCCTAGTGAGTCACGCGGAGTGGGCCTGAGTAGAGGGGCCGATTAGTTGTGCCCACGGTGCAGATTGGGCCGTGACAATAAAAAGGCACCTTTTTATGTAATGGACCACCTGGCTCTGACACCCCAACTAGCCCGGCCATGGAGTTCACACAGCTCCCTACGTGGCAGGTACTGTCCCCACCCTTAAGGGATTTCTTCGCCTCCCCCATGGCTCGAACCCGTGCCCAAGGGGCTATAGGCAAATGGGAAGCACCATGAGTACTATCAAGCTAGCTACTCTCAAGCCATGGGGGAGGCGAAGAAATCCCTTAAAGGGGGGGGGGGGGGGGGGACAGTACCTGCCACGTAGGGAGCTGTGTGAACTCCGTGGCCAGGCCAATCAGGGTGCTAGAGCTAGGCGGTCCGTTACAAGTTGCGAGGCCGATAAGAAACCATTGGAAAGCTCATTCAGAGCCCGTCAGAAGTGCATAAACATGGACGAATGTAGAATGTCTGGCGGATGAATTCATGGAGCAGGCTAAACGTCAGAACTTCGTGCGTGGAGCCCAAAGTGCTTAAATGAGCATGCCCATTTAGACGGCCATAACTTTTCATCCGGGAAGAGTTACGGAGCCTGAAAGATACCATTGGAAATCTCATTCAGAGCACGTCAATGTAGACCAATGTAGAATGTCTGACGGATGAATTCTTGGAGGGGGCTGAATTTCAGAACTCCGTGCGTAAAGTCCAAAGGGCTTAAATGAGCATGCCCTATTCAGATGGCCATAACTTTTCATCCGGGATTAGTTACGGGGCCTGTAAAATACTGTTTGAAATCTCATTCACAGCTCGTCAATGTGGACATATGTAGAATGTCTAATGGATGAATTCATGGAGTGGGCTGAACGTCAGAACTCCGTGCATAAAGCCCAAAGGGCTTAAATAAGCATGCCCCATTCAGATAGCCATTACTTTTCATATAGGAAGAGTTACGGGGCCTGAAAGATACCGTTGGAAATATAATTCAGAGCCTGTCAATGTGGACTAATGTAAAATGTCTAATGGATGAATTCATGGAGTGGGCTGAACGTCAGAATTCCGTACATAAAGCCCAAAGGGCTTAAATGAGAATGCCCCATTCAGACGGCCATAACTTTTCATCCGGGAAGAGTTACGAGGCCTATAAGATACCGTTTGAAAGCTCATTCCAAGCCCAACAGAAGCGCACTGATGTGGACTATTGTAGACAATCTGCCTGATGAATTCATGGAGCGGGTTGAACGTTAGAACTCCATGCGTAAAGCCCAAAGCGCTTAAATGAGCATGTCTCATTCAGATGGCCATAACTTTTCATCCGGGAAGAGTTACAAGGCCTGTAAGATAGCGTTGGAAATCTCATTCAGAGCCTGTCAATGTGAAATAATGTAGAATGTTTGATGAATGAATTCTTGGAGCGGGCTGAACGTCAGAACTCCATGTGTAAAGCCCAAAGGGCTTAAATGAGCATGCCCCATCCAGACACCATAACTTTTACTTCGGGAAGAGTTATGGGGCCTATAAGATACCGTTGGAAATCTCATTAAGGGCCCGTCGAGGTGGAAAATTATAGAATGTCTAACAGATGAATTCATGGATAGGGATGAACGTCAAAACTCCATGCGTAATGCATAAAAGGCTTAAATGAGCTTGCCCCATTCAGACGACCATTACTTTTCATCGGGGAAGAGTTGCGAGGCCTGTAAGGTACCATTGGAAATCTAATTTAGAGCCCGTATATGTGGACTAATGTATAATGTCTAACGGACGAATTCATGGAATGGGCTGAACATCAGAACTCCATAGGTAAAGCCCAAAATGCTTAAATGAGAATGCCCCATTCAGATGGCCATAACTTTTCATCCGGGAAGAGTTATAGGGCCTATAAGATATAGTTGGAAAGGTCATTCAGAGCCCGACAGAAGTCCATCAATGTGGAGTAATATAGAATTTCTGGCAGATGAATTCATGGAGTAGGTTGAACGTCAAAACTTCATGCATAAAGCCCGAAGGGCTTAAATGAGCATGTCCCATTTACATGGCCATAACTTTTGATCCGGGAAGAGTTACGAGGCCTGTAAGATATCTTTGGAAATCTTGTTCAGAGCCCGTTGATGTGAACTAATATAGAATGTCTAACAGATGAATTATTGAAGTGGCCTGAACGTCATATCTTCGTGCGTAAAGCCCAAATGGCATAAATGAGCATGCCCTATTCAGACGCCATAACTTTTCATTCGGGAAGAGTTACGGGCCTGTAAGATGCCGTTGGAAATCTCATTCAGAGCCTGTTGATGTGGACTAATGGATTATGTCTAACAGATGAAATCAAAGAGTAGGCTAAATGTCAAAACTTCGTGCGTAAACCCTAATGGGCTCAAATGAGCATGCCCCATTTAGACGACCATAACTTTTCATTCGAGAAGTGTTATGGGGCCTGTAGATACCGTTGGAAATCTCATTTAGAGCCCGCTAGAGGTCTGTCAGTGTGGGCTAACATTGAATGTCTGGCGGATAAATTTATGCAGTGGGTTGAATGTCAGAATTCCATTTGTAAAGCCCAAAGGGCTTAAATGAGCATGTCCCATTCAGACGACCTTTACTTTTCATCTGAAAAGAGTTATAGGGCCTGTAAGATACAGTTGGAAATCTCATTCAAAGCCCGTCAACATGGACCAATGTAGAATGTCTGATGGATGAATTCATGAAGCGGAGTGAATATTAGAACTCCATGTGTAAATCCCAACGGGCTTAAATGAGCATATCCCATTCAGGTGGCCATAACTTTTCATCTGGAATGAGTTACGGGGCCTTTAAGATACGGTTCAAATTCTAATTTAGAGAAGGTTGATATGGAATAATGTAGAATGTCTGACAGATGAATTCATGGAGTGGGCTAAACGTCTGAACTTTGTGCGTAAATCCCAAAGGCGTTAAATGAGCATACCCTATTCAGACGGCCATAACTTTGCATCCGGGAAGCGTTACGGGGCCTATAAGATACCATTGGAAAGCTTATTGAGAGTCTATCAGAAATCCATTGATGTGGATTCAAGTAGAATGTTTGGCAGATGAATTCATGACGATGCCAAACGTCAGAACTCTGTATGTAAAGCCGAAGGGCTTAAATGAGCATGTCCCACTCAGACGGCCATTACTTTTCATCTGGAAAGAGTTATGGGGCCTGTGTGATAGTGCTGGAAAACTCATTTAGAGCCTGTCAGATGTTCATCGATGTGGACGAATGTAGAGCCGAAACGGCTTAAATGAGCATGTCTCATTCAGACGGCCATAACTTTTCATCCGAGAAGAGTTACGAGGCTTGTAAGATACCATTGGAAATCTCATTCAGAGCTCGTCGAGGTGGACTAATGTAGAATATCTAAAAGATGAATTCATGGAGAAGGCTGAGTGTTAGAACTCCATGGGGAAAGCCAAAAGAGCTTAAATGATAACGCCCCATTCAAACGGCCATAACTTTTCATCTAGGAACAGTTACGGGGCCTGTAAGATAGAGTTGGAAAGCTCATTCTGAGCCCATCAGAATCCATCGATGTGGGATAATGTAGAATGTCTAGTAAATAAATTCAAGGAGCGGGCTGAACGTCAGAACTCCGTGCGTAAAGCCTAAAGGGCTTAAATGAGCATATCGCTTTCAAACAGCCATAACTTTTCATCCAGGAGGAGTTACGGGCCTATAAGATGCAGTTAGAAATATCATTCAGAGCCTATCAACATGGACTAATGTAGAATATCTGACGGATGAATTCATGGAGTAGACTGAACGTCAGAACTCTATGCGTAAAGCCCAAAGGGGTTAAATGACCATGCCCTATTCAGTCAGCCATAACTTTTTATCCAGAAAGAGTTACAAGGCCTGTAAGATACTATTGAAAAGCTCATTCAAAGCCCGTTAGAAGTCCATCAAAGTGTACTAATGTAGAACGTCTAACATATGTATTCATTGAGCCGGTTGCACATCAAAACTCCGTGTGTAAAGCCCAAAGGGCTTAAATGAGCACGCCTCATTCAGACAGTCATAACTTTTCATCTGGGAAGAGTTACAGGGCCCGTAAGATACCATTGGAAAGCTCATTCAGAGCCTGTTAGAGGTTTATCAATATGCATGAATGTAGAATGTCTGGTAGATGAATTCATGGAGCTAGCTAAACATCAGAACTCCGTTCATAAACCCTAAAGGGCCTAAATGAGTATGCCCAGTTCAGACATCTATAACTTTTCATCCGGGAAGAGTTACGAGGCCTGTAAGATATCTTTGGAAATCTTATTCAGAGCACGTCAAAGTGGGCTAATTTAGAATGTCTAGCAGATGAATTTGTAGAGTGGACTGAACGTTAGAACTCCATGCGTAAAGTCTAAAGGGCTTAAATGAGCATGCCCCATTCAGATGGCCATAACAATTCATCCGGGAAGAGTTACGGGGCCTGTAAGATACCATTGGAAATCTCATTCAGAGCCTGTTGATGTGGACTTAAAATTTTTGATGGATGAATTCATGGAGTAGACTGAACGTTAGAACTCCATGCGTAAAGCCCAAAGGGCTTAAATGTGCATGCCCCATTTAGATGGCCATAACTTTTCATCCGGGAAGAGTTACGACGCTTGTAACATACCATTGGAAAGCTAACTCAGAGCGTGTCGATCTGGAGTATTGTAAAATGTCTGACAGATGAATTCATGGAGTGAATAACATGTCGGAACTGTTTGCGTAAAAACCAAAGACCTTAAATGAGCATGCCCCATTCAAACAGCCATAACTTTTCATCTAGGAAGAGTTACTTGGCCTGTAAGGTATCGTTAGAAAGCTCATTTAGAGCCTGTGAAAATACTATTAATGTAGATTAATGTAGAATTTTTGGTAGATGAATTCATGACGTGGGCTAAACGTTAGACCTCCGTGCATAAAGCCCAAAGGGCTTAAATGAGCATCTCCCATTCAGACGGCCCTAACTTTTCATCCGAGAAGAGTTACAAGGCCTGTAAGATACCGTTAGAAATCGGATTCTAAGCCCGTCGATGTGAACTACTGTAGAATGTTTGATAGATAAATTAATGGATCGGGCTAACTGTCAGAACTCCGTGCGTAAAGCCCAATTGTCTTAAATGAGCATGCCCTATTCAGCGGGCCATACCTTTTCATCCGGGAAGAGTTACGGGGCTTGTAAGGTACTATTGGAAAGCTCATTCAAAGCCTGTCAAAAGTACGTTAATGTAGGCTAATTTACAATGTCCGGGGGATGAATTCATGGAGCAGGTTAAACGTCAGAACTCCATGCGTAAAGCCCAATGGGCTTAAATGAGCATGCCCCATTCAGATGGCCATACCTTTTCATCCGAGACGTGTTATGGGGCCTGTAAGATATCATGGGGAATCTAATTCAGAGCTTTTCAGTGTGTACTGATGTTGAATTTCTGACAAATTAATTCATGGAGCAGGCTGAACGTCAAAACTCCATGCGTAAAGCCTAAAAGGCTTAAAAGAGCATGCCCCATTCAGACAACCATAACTTTTCGTCTAGGAAGAGTTACGGGGCCTGTGTGATAGCGTTAGAAAGTTCATTCAAAGCCTGTCAGATGTCCATCGACATGGGCTAATGTAGAGCCAAAACGGCTTGATTGAGAATGTCTCATTCAGATGACCATAACTTTTCATCTGAGAAGAGTTACGGGGCCTGTAAGATACCATTGGAAATTCATTCAGAGCCCGTCGACGTGGACTAATGTAGAATATTTGACAAACGAATTCATGGAGTAGGCTGAGCGTCAGAACTCCGTGGGTAAAGCTAAAAGCGCTTAAATGATAATGCTCCATTCAAACGGCCATATCTTTTCATTCAAGAAGAGTTACGGGGCTTGTAAGATACCATTGGAAAGCTCATTTTGAGCCCGTCAGAAGTCCATCGATATGAGATAACGTAGAACATTTGGCAGATAAATTGATGGAGCGGGCTGAATGTTAGAAATCCGTGCGTAAAGCCCAAAGGGTTTAAATGAGCATATCGCATTCAAACGGCCATAATTTTTCATCCGGGAAGAGTTACTGATGCGTTGTAACTACAACATGCATAAATAGGAACTGCACTAGTTGCACAAACTAATAAAGCGATGACGTTGCCACGAGGATTGGTTGCTAAGCACTAAGTTTTCTACTGTTTTCAGGTTGGAGCAATCGAAAATGTTTGGATTAATGGGAGAAAATTAAGCTTAAAACTAAAACAGAAAATTCTAAGTATTCAAAATTAAATTATGAAAATAAGATTAAAAAAAGGTAATATCAATTTAAAACAATGGGTAGGGTTTTGATTTTATTCTGACTGTATGGATTAAACCTATAGATTATGCTATTTCCATCTTCAAGTGCATTGATTGTAAATTGAATTCTCTAAATTGTAAACATACCTTCTCAAGCAAAAATTTACAAAATTTCCCTATTAAACTTCTGCACCCACAAATTTGAAGAGTAATAGTTCTAAGCTCATTAAGCACCTAGAATCCTAGATTGATTTCATTGATTCTTAAATCTATCTCTAGCATTTAATACTACAATGGTGATTACCCAAGAAGCTTAACATGACTCATTTCTCAATCTCACCATGTTCATCAATTACAAACAATAAATCTAGAATAATCACACAATCTTTGCACTAGCATATGAAAATAATAAAAATCAATTGCTCAATCCATGAGAATCCAAACTACATCAAAACCCTAACCCAAAATGGGTTAGTTCATAGCTAAATCCATACAATAAGCAAGAAAAACAATAAACACAAAGTTCAACATAATAAAAATGAGAGAAAAGACAAAAGATCTCCCCTAATTGAAGAATCCACCGGAGTTAATCCCAAATCTTCTCACTTTTCAACACAAATTCGTCAAAACTCAAACTAAGAAGATGAAAGAGTAGTCTAGACTAAGGAAAACGCACTCCCTTCCAAAATGACAAAGTTTTGCTTTTATACCTTGCCCAAAAACCTAAAACTTAGCCTAAAATTGAAACTGTGCGTTTTGCAAAAACTGTGATTTGTAGACTTCACCGCGGCGAAGAAGAAATCTCGCCGCAGTGACGAAGTGAAATGGATTCTCGTACGTGACTCATTTCGCCGCGGCAAAGAAGAAACTTTGTCGCGGTGAACCTCCATGAAGAATTCTAAAATTACAGAATTGCCCTCCGCTTGCTTCTTTGCTTGAATCTTTGATCTTCGGTGCTCACCCATGGGAACAAGCTTCATAGTGCTTCATTCTGCTAAAAATGTCCATTTTAGCTTGAAACACAAAATGTAAAGAATTAAGTAACAATTCAGGCATAAAAGAACTAAGAAGTATCTAAAATCCTGCCTAAAAGCCTAAATAAAATAGTATAATCCTCGGATTATCAAATACCCCTAAACTAAAGACAGGCTCGTCCCTGAGCATTAGGTACAAAACAAAATGAAAGAAAAATAACAAACGCAAAACAACAAAGTTAACAAAATATTAAAAAGAGAAACATAAGACTCAACTAAACAAATTGCCTAGAATTTGTACAAGTCTCAAAAATTGTTTTAAAAAATTATTACTAGAAAAATGTTCAACAATCCAAGAAGTTATGAGTTGCACTGACTATCTTTCTCTATTGGTCCCCCAAGTAGGTGTTCCCCACTTCAATCCACCTTTCGACTTCCCAGATTATTTTATGCAAAAATGTAAAGTTTATCAAATGGCGGCAGACTCCATATGCCTAAATATCAAACTACTCTCCACTAATGAGGATTAGACATCACTAAGAATCAAAAGGTCTTTGTAGGCTTATAACGTTAGGCTCGAGTAGTGGGCTCCAAAGGAAAAGAAAGAGATAAACAAACAAAAGAACTTGGTTTCCTTAAAGCAAACACTAAAACTTACTCCAACTCCCACTTCTTTACCATCACTCAAAATGTCGACCATTTAACAACCTTCAACCATGAACAATTCTTATTGTTGCTATTGTAATGCAATTCTCAAATTAATTAATTTTTTTTTTTTACACATCAATTTAGGTTAAAAACCTCTCTTATTCTTCTTGCCCATCTCACAACCCCCAAACTATTCTTTTAGTACATTCACATAACTCTTCAAGTTCCTTGTGTTTGCATTAGGTCCAAAATTCTCCTAAAGGGTATGATAAAGTGTTTAGGGTAGTTGGATTGGAAAATTTTCGGTTTGCAAGAAAATAAAATGCAATGATAATCTCATAAGGCTCAAATGGGTGACTAGGGAACAATTCATTCGCGGGTTGGATGGAAAGGCTCAAGCGTTCCGAAAAATGCCTAAATCATTTCCTCAACAATGTCTATTCCTAGAATTTCGCCTCAAGCATGTCTTTACTAGGTTCTAGAGTCCACCAACATTATTAAACTTTACCTAACCACATAAAATGAATCTAAGCATACCAAAATAAATGAAAATGGTGGCTGAACCACTCAACAAACTTCAATCAAAATCCAGTCAATAAACAAAAACTTGAAGCAATGCTTAACATTTTTCAACAATAAAATCCCAACAACGCTAATCTCATCATTGATTTATACAATTCATCATTGGCATACATAACAAAAACACAAAATTAACTAAACAAAAATAAAAAATTTCTCGAATTTTTCCCACCCCCAAACTAAAGATGGCATTGTCCCTAATGTAATTTTATGCACAAATTAGGAACAGAAAAACAAAATCTGTAAAAGTACAAGATAGTTCCCTGATTAATCCATGAAGTTGAAGTTTCGCTCACAGTGTGCACATTCGGTCCTTGACTTTTTGATCACCAAAATCTGTAAAACAATTGAAAACTGTGGTGTCCATTGTGTTAGAAAAAATCACTAACTAATATGGAAATATTACAGCCCTCATCTTGTCTTTACAACTAAAAAGTTCAACAGAAATTTAAACTAAACGAAAAAAAACAATCCAAAAACAAACCATAGACAATTCAAAAATCAGTTCAAAGTTCCACAATACCCAACAATAAACCAAAAAAAAAAAAAAAAAAAAAAAACAGGTGCTTCGGCTCATTCGTCGGTCTCCTCGTCTCCCTCAGCGTCGTCCTCTTCTAATTCAGAGCCCATCCACGCATCTTGATCCCAATCAGCTCATTGGAATGCTGCAGTATCAACATTGAGCTTGTCGAAACTGCTCTTCTACATGTCATACATCATATAGGTCTGCTCTGCCAGCCAATCCTGATGTTTTGCCATACGTCTCATCTGACCCATATCTGCTACATCATTTCCTTCATATTGGTTGTGGAACTGGATGATAGGGCAGCACCTTGTGTGGGTCACTGCCATTTTGTCCCAGCTCTGGGCTATTCACTGGATTGCTATGCAAGATGCTTTTCAAAATAGGCGGTGTCGAGGACTGGAGCAGAATAGATCAGTGGTTCATCATCAGTCTTCTCGACTCCTGTTTTAAGGCACAATGCTGTGATGAGATGTGGGAATGGGAAACTGCCTCGCCCCGGTTGAGCTGCATTCTTGATACTCTTCAAAATAATGTTCCCCACATCAATTTTTTTCCCTGTGGCAATGGAATAGAGAAGTAATGCCTTTTCAGAAGTTACTGTGCTATAATGCGTCTCCGGAATCATCCTTGCACTCACAAAATATTGCCATAACCGAGCCATCAGAGTCAGATTTGTTCCCTTGATAGACTTCTTTCCTTTCTTTGAAACCTCCCAAGTGGTACCCGGTTTTGTTAAGACCGAAAGTATTACAACATCATCAAATTGTTTCGACTTCCATTCCGTATGCTCATCATGGGAGATTTTAGGTAATTCAAAGAATTTATTGATCTCCTTAACATCAAAAGGTACATCAATCCCCCTCCCATAGACAACCCCCCCCCCCCCCTTACACTTAGGGAGGTTGGCATAGAACTCTCTCACTATCGGTTCTATGGCCGCGTGCTCGGGTTGATTCATAAACAACCCCCAAAGTCTCCCTTGACTCCATTCGTTGGCGTGGACAGTGGTCAATCCATGCTTGGCAATGAATCCTTTATCCTTTCTTTGGGCTGCTGCTTCGTACCGTTACCGAGCGTTGTCACTTACAAACCGATTATCCACTTGCTTCCCCTTTCCTTTACCTTTGGATAGTACTTTGACCGGCATTTTTCCCACAACAGATTAAACTCACAAATTCAATTCTAAACACCCTACGAACAACCACACTCAATCCTGCACAAACACGACAACTTCCAAAAACTACAAAATGACCCCCAAACTATGATTTTTCCGCAATCAACCAAATACTCCAAAAATCAAAATCCACACTCCTCAATATCAAACAATGCAAAATCGACACTTCCTCCAACACAAAATTAACACACAAAATCACCAAGTTCACAACTCAACCACAATAAATATTTTCAGATCCACAAATCTAAACTCGAAAAATTTCGATTAAAAGCTTAGGGAAATTGAAATCTTACCAAAACAATGGAGTATTCGCCACCAATTTAGCCAAAAATCACCTAGATTACAGAACCCCCAATTTCTTGAACCCAAAAATTTCTTAAATTCTTCGCAAAGATCTTGGTTAGATCGAGTTGTTTTTGTGTTTGGGATGGTTTAGGAGTTAGAAGAAGTGATGGAAATTCACGGGAAAGGATGAAGATTGAAGGTGGAAAAATTTACTCTCAAATGTGTTTGAAGGGTGGCGTGAAAAATGAAGAAAAGAAGGTGAATATTTATATAAAGCAGACTTTGCCATGGCGAAGTTCATCAATCGAGTTCTAGGGTTTTTAAAACCCAGTCGATGCTGTGGCGAAGAAAAATTCTTCACCGCAGTGAAAAAATATAGGAAATACTTTGCAGCAGTGAAGTTTCCTTGGAAAAAATTCACCCCACTTGCTTCACTGCTGCAAAGTATTTCCTTGGAAAAAATTCACCCCACTTGCTTCACCGATACTATGCAGCGGTGAAAACAAATTCTTCGCCATGGCGGAAAAATACAGGAGATACTTCGCCTCGGCGAAGAACAATCTTCGCCGCGGCAAAGTCTGGGACTCTTCCACTTCTATTTTGTGGTAGATGTTGTTCGCCGTGGCGAAGAAATTCCTTTGCCTCGGCGAAGTCTGGAACATTTTTCTTTTTCGCCTTAGTTCGAAACTTCACCTGAAACACCCAAAAGTACATAATTTAAACTTCATCAAAAATCAAAAGATAACAAAACAATTTCAAAGCAGTAAACAATATAATCAATTGAAAACACTTGGGTTGCCTCCCAAGGAGCACTTGTTTATTTTCGGAAAGCTCGACTCTCTCAAGTTCTCATGTCAGAATGTCAAGGAGGAGAGGAATTGACTTGCAACTCATCACTCCGTCAATATATGGCTTCAACCTCTAGCCATTGACCTTAAATGTGCCTTTTTCTTCATGTGATACCTCCACCGCTCCAAATGGATAAACTCTTGTAACTATGAAGGGTCCGAACCATTTAGATCTAAGTTTTCATGGGAAAAGCCTAAGTCTAGAGTTAAACAACAACACTTTCTGACCCACTTCAAAGTTCTTCTTTCTTATATGCTTGTCATGCCACTTCTTGGTCTTTTCCTTGTATATCCTAGCATTCTCATAAGCTTCGAGACGGAACTCATGGAGTTTATTCAAAGTCAGCATCCTTTCTTCCCTAGCAACTCGTAAATCCATGTTGAGCTGTTTTACTGCCCAATAGGCCTTGTGCTCAAGCTCTACTAGCAAGTGACATGCCTTCCCATAAACCATCTTGAATGGAGACATATCAATCGAAGTCTTAAATGCAGTTCGATAGGCCCATAGTGCATCATCCAACTTCCGTGACCAATCTTTCCTAGATGTATTGATTGTCTTTTCCAAGATTCCCTTCAGTTCTCTGTTCGACAGTTCCACTTGCCCGATGGTCTGTGGATGGTAAGGTGTTGCAACTCTATGTTTCACCCCATACTTTCCCAACAGAGCATCAAATTGCCTATTGCAAAAGTGCGATCCTCCATCACTAATAATTGCCCGTGGTACTCCAAATCTTGAGAAAATGTTTTTTTCTCACAAAATTGATCACTACCCTAGCATCATTAGATGGCAATGCAGCTGCTTGCACCCACTTTGATACGTAATCTACTGCTCCCAAAATGTATGTGTTCCCAAAAGAATTGGGAAAGGACCCATGAAGTCAACTCCCCACACATCAAATAGCTCAACTACAAGGATGTTGTTCAACGGCATCTCATCTTTCTTTGAAATATTACCCCTTCGTTGACATTGGTCGCATTCCTGAACCATTCGGAAAGACTCCTTAAAAAGGGTGGGCCAGTAAAACCCAGATTGAAGAACCTTGGCTGCTGTCTTAGCTCCTCCAAAATGGCCACCTACTTCCCTTTCATGACAATGCCTTAGAATACTTTCCATTTCCTCTTCCGGAACACACCTACGTATCATCTGATCAGCACAGTGTCTATAAAGGAATGGCTCTTCCCAGAACAGTATTTCAAATCAGAGAAAAACTTCCTCTTTTGTTGGAAGGTTATGCCAATGGGAGTATTCTTACTGACAAGTAATTTGCAAAATCCGTATACCATAGTGCTTCCTCCACTCTCATCACTTTCTCATCCGGGAAAGTTTCTCTGATTTGGGTTTCTTCTTCATTTCCCTGAATTGGTCGTTCAATCCTTGACAAATGGTTCGCTACCACATTTTTCAACCCTTTATTATCTCGTATCTCCAACTCAAACTCTTGTAGCAATAGGATCCATCTTATCAGCCGAGGTTTCGCTTCTTGCTTTGCCAACAGGTGCTTGAGTGCTGAATGGTCCGTGTAGACTATCACCTTGGCACCTAGCAAATATGAACGAAATTTATCAAAAGCAAAAACCACTGCCAACAATTCTTTTTCAATGGTGGTGTAATTCAATTGTGCATCAGTGAGTGTTTTACTAGCATACTGAATTACATGCAACACTTTATTTTTTCTTTGTCCTAACACTACTCCTAGTGCAAAGTCACTAGCATCACACATCAATTCAAATGGTAGTCCCCAATCGGGGACTACAATAATAGGTGCAAATACAAGTAATTTCTTTAGAGTTTGAAAAGCATGCATGCATTCATCATTAAAATCAAAAGCAACATCTTTAATCAATAAATTGCAAAGGGGTTTAAAGATCTTAGAAAAATCTTTGATAAACCGTCTATAAAACCCCGCATGCCCTAAGAAACTTTGAACTGCTTTAACATTGGAGGGTGGTGGCAGCTTCTCAATCACGTCTGTCTTTGCTCGATCCACTTCTATTCCGTCTTTAGAGATTCTATGACAAAGCACTATCCCTTCCTGGACCATGAAGTAGCACTTTTCCTAATTGAGCACCAAGTTCGTCTCCTGGCATCGCTGCAAAACAAATGAAAGATTAGATAAACAATGATCAAAGGACAAACCAAAAACAGAGAAGTCATCCATGAAGACTTCTATAAACCTCTACACCATATCACCAAAGATCGACATTATGCATCTCTAAAATGTGGTTGGTGCATTGCATAACCCAAAGGGCATCCTTCGGTAAACAAAGGTGCCGTAGGGGCAAGTAAAGGTCGTTTTCTCTTGATCCTCAAGAGCGATGGCAATCTGATTGTATCCTGAATAACCATCCAGGAAATATTAGTAAGCATGCCCTACCAACCTCTCCAACATCTGATCGATGAAAGGAAGTGGAAAATGATCCTTCCTTGTCGCTTCATTTAGTTTTTGGTAATCAATGCACACTCTCCAGCCCGTGACCGTCCTGGTTGGTATCAATTCATTGCTCCCATTCTTAATCACTATGATACCTCCCTTCTTCAAAACCACTTGCACCGAGCTCACCCATGGACTATCATAAATGGGATAAATTATTCCCACATCTAGAAGTTTCACCACCTCCTTTCTCACCACTTCCTTCACTGTAGGGTTCAATCTTCGTTGTGGTTGAACTCTAGGCTTGATATCATCCTCCATGAGTATCTTATGCATGCAAAAAGATGGAGAGATGCCTCTAATATCCGAAATAGTCCATCCAATTGCTGATCGATGTTCTCTCAGAACCCGAATCAATCGTTCTTCTTCCAATTTGCTCAACTTTGAATTGATGATTACTGAAAATGTTTTCGATTCCCCAAGATACATGTATTTGAGGTGGGAAGGTAAGGCTTTCAATTCAAGCTTTGGAGGTTCCTCATTTCTTTCCTTTGCCTTCTTTTTCTCAAAATCAAATTCCTCAAATTCAAGATCTTGGTTCTCATCAATCGGATGAAGTGCTTCCAACAATCTAGCACATTCATTCTTTGCCGATTCCTCTACCTCTATTGTTCTTGATTGTGCAATATATGCTTCTAGAGGTAGTTGTGGAGTGCTCTCTTCAATGGTCTCCGCTACTAGTTTATCCACCACATCAACACTAAAGCATGAATCCGTCTCGGATGGAAACTTCATAGCCTCAAACACATTGAATGTTACTGTTTCATCCCGAACCCTCAACGGTAACTTTCCTTCTTGGACATCTATAAGTGCTCTTCCTGTGGCCAGAAATGGTCGGCCTAAAATAAGAGGCATTTCCTTATCCTTTTCCATGTCCAATACAACAAAATCTGCCAGAAAGATAATCTTGTCCACCTTCACCAACACATCTTCAACTATACCCTATGGATGTTTTATGGACCTATCTGGAAGTTGCAACGACATGGTCGTTGGCTTCACTTCACCAATTCCCAATCTTCTGAAAATAGAAAAAGGCATTAAATTGATGCTAGCACCTAAATTACATAAAACTCGATCGAAAGTAATATCTCCTATTATGTAAGGAATAGTAAAGCTCCCTGAATCTTTGAGTTTTGGGGGTAGCTTCTTCTGGAGAATGGCGCTGCACTCCTCCGTAAGCATCACTGTTTCCTCATCCTCTAACTTCCTTTTGTTTGATAAAATCTCCTTAAGAAATTTCGCGTAGCTCGGCATCTATTGCAATGCATCTGCAAAAGGAATGTTAATATGCAATTTTCTAAATATTTCAATGAATTTGGAAAACTACTTATCCTGATTCTTTTTCTTCAGTCTTTGAGGAAACAGCACAGGTGGAGTGTAATGTGCCAATTCTGGTGGTATCTCGAGAAATGGTAATTTCTCTTTCCTTTGTCTTTGCCTCACATCCCGTTTCTATTCTTCTTCCCTAGAAATAGATGGTTTCTCTTCAGTGGTGATCTCTTCATCTACTTCCTCATCAGACTCTTCCTTTTCATTTGGTGGCTTTTCTTTGTTCCCTGCTTGCTTCACCTTGTTCAAAACTGTCCCACTTCTCAGAGTTATTGCATTTGCTTGCTCACCTGGGTTAGTCACTGTGTTGCTCGACAGTGAACCCTATGGTCTCTCATTCAACTTGTCAGCCAACTGACCCACTTGTACCTCCAAGTTTTGAATGGACGCCCCCTAATTTCTGAAATTCATTCTCGTCTCATTCATAAAACCTGTGGTCTCTTGCATAAACTTCCCAAACATGTCCTCCAATTTTGTCACCCTTTGCTCTCCTTCTTGGTTGTTCACCCCTGTTTGGTTGTTTGGCAATACCCTTTGATTCCATTGATTGTTTTGCTGATTCTGTTGGTTTTGATTGCCCCAAGATAGGTTCGGCTAATTCCTCCAACCAGGATTATATGTGTTAGAGTACGGATTGTTTGGTTGCCTTTGATTTCCAGCCAAGCAGTTAACCTGCTCTGATGATGACGATGCTGAGGCAAACATGTTCCCTACTTGACAGTCACTACTCACGCGATTACCTGCACACAAATCACAAGTTAGTTGAGGAGCTTGAATGGAATTTACCTGCATACTTCCCAACTGTTTCTGAAGTGCTGTCAGTTGGGCTGAAATAGTGGTATATGCATCAACTTCATAAAGACCCATAGATTTCTTTGGTTGCACCCTCTCATTAGGTCTTTGATAATTGTTGCTTGCCGAACCTCAAGCAACTCGTGGGCTTCTTCCGGAGTCTTATTTTGTAGTGCTCTTCCCGAGGCTGCATCCACCATAGTTTGCACATTCACCATTAATCTATTGTAAAATGTTTGGACTTGCATCCAAACTGGAAACCCATGATGTGGACACCTTCTCAATAATTCTTTGTATCTCTCCCAAGCCTCATACAATGATTCTGACTCTTCCTAAATGAATGACATGATATCATTTCTCAACTTTGCTAACTTGGCTGGAGGAAAGAATTTGGTCAGGAACTTCTGTGCTAAATCATTCCATGTGGTGATTGTTCCTGATGGTAGTGCCAATAACCATCTTTTAGCTTTATCCTTTAATGAAAATGAGAATAGTCTCAATCTAATTGCATCATCTAACACTCCGTTTGACTTGAACGTATCACAAATCTCCAAAAAATTTGCAATATGTAGATTTGGATCTTCCTTGAAATCACCCATGAACTAAACCGACTACTGGATCATCTAAATGATTGTCGGCTTTATCTCGAAGTTGTTGGCTTGTACCGCTGGTCTAGTAATACTTGACCTACTGCCTTCAACTGTGGGAACTGAGAATTCCCTCAGTGTTCTACTCTCTGCCATCTCTACTACTATGACTTCGGGTTCAGCTCTAGCTTCTCGTTCTCTTCTCTCTCTGTTTAGTCTTCTGGTGGTTCTTTCAATCTCAGGATCAACAAGAACCATTGGCTGACGTCTTTCTCTTCGCATAAACTACAAAGAAAAATAGAAAGAGCAAGATCACACCAACCTAAAAGATTAAAGAAATTTAAACAAATAACAATTAAGTAAAAGTAACACTCCAATCTAGCTAACACAAGAAAATTTTAATGTTAACACAAAATTCAATCCCTGGCAATGGTGCCAAAAACTTGATGCGTTGTAACTACAACATGCATAAATAGCAAGTGCACTAGTCACACAAAGTAGTAAAGGGATGAGTGAGTATCTGTCACAGCCCGCGGCCCCACACAGGAGTTCCTCGCGGTGCCCACACAGGGCCCACACAGCACTGTGACTCACAAAGACTATCCCCCCCCCCCCTTTAAGGGATTTCTTTCGCCTTCCCCACCACTCGAACCCAAGACCAAGGGGCTATAGTCATTCATGGAGCAGATTGAACATTAGAACTCCGTGCGTAAAGCCCAAAGTACTTAAATGACCATGCCCTATTCAGTCGGCCATAACTTTTTATTCAGAAAGAGTTACGGGCCTTGTAAGATACTATTGGAAAGCTCATCCAAAGCCCGTTAGAAGCCCATCAAAGTGTACTAATGTAGAACATCTTACAAATGAATTCATGGAGCCTGTTGAACATCAGAACTCCGTGCGTAAAGCCCAAAGGGCTTAAATACCATGTCCTGTTCAGACAACCATAACTTTTCATTTGGGAAGAGTTATAGGACCTGTAAGATACCTATCAAAATCTTATTCAGAGCCTATCGATAGGCACTATTTTAGAATGTCTAACGCATAAACTCATGGCATGGCCTAAATGTCAGAACACCAGGCGTAAAGCCCAATAGGCTTAAATGAGTATGCCCCATTCAGACGTCCATAACTTTTCATCCGGGAAGAGTTACGGGGCTTGTATGATACCGTTGGAAATCTCATTCGGAGCCTGTCCATGTGAATTAATGTAGAATGTCTGACAGATGAATTCATAGGGCGGACTGAATGTCAGAGCTCCATGTGTAAAGCCCAAAGTGCTTAAATGAGCATGCCCCAGTCAGACGACCATTACTTTTCATCCAGGAAGAGTTACGGGGCTTGTAACATACCGTTGAAAAGCTCATTCATAGCCCGTCAGAAGTCTATCAAAGTGGACAAATGTAGAATGTCTGGCAGATGAATTCATGGAGCAGGTTGAACATCAGAACTCTGTGCGTAAAGCCCAAAAGGCTTAAATGCGCATGCCCCATTCAGACGACAATAACTTTTCATCCGGGAAGAGTTACGGGGACCATAAGATACCGTTGGAAAGTTCACTTAGAGCCCGTCAGAAGTCCATTGACGTGTAAATATGAATAATGTCTGGTGGATGAATTCATGGAGTAGGATTAACGTAAGAACTCCTAGCATAAAGCCCAAAGGGCTTAAATGAGCAAGTCTCATTCAGACGGCCATGACGTTTGATCCGAGAAAAGTTATGGGGCTTATAATATACCATTGGAAATCTCATTCAGAGCTCGTCAATGAGGACTACTGTAAAATGTCTGACGGATGAATTCATGGAGCAGGCTGAATGTCAGAACTTCGTGTATAAAGTCCAAACGGCTTAAATGAGCATGCCCCATTCAGATGGCCAAAACTTTTCATCCGGGAAGAGTTACATGGCCTACAAGATACCGTAGGAAAGCTTATTCAGACCCTGTTAGAAGTCCATCAAAAGTCCATCATCATGGAAAAACATAAAATGTCTGGTGGATGAATTCATGGAGCGGGCTGAACGTCATAACTCCATGCGTAGAGCCCAAAGGGCTTAAATGACCATGTCTCATTCAGACGACCATAACTTTTCATCCAGAAAGAGTAATGGGGCCTGTAAGATACCATTGGAAATCTCATTCAGAGCCCATCGATGTGGACTACTCTTGAATGTCTAACGGATGAATTCATCGAGTGGGCTGAATTTCAAAATTCCATGCGTAAAGCCCAAAGGGCTTAAATGAGCATGCCCTATTTAAATGGCCATAACTTTTTGTTCGGGAAGAGTTACGGTGCTTATAAGATACCGTTGTAAATCTCATTCAACCCTCATCGATGTGGACTAATGTAGAATATCTGAGGGATGAATTCATGAAGTAGGATAAACGTTAGAACTTCATGTGTAAAGCCCAAATAGCTTAAATGAGCATGCCCCAATCGGATGGCCATAACTTTTCATCCGGAAAGAGTTACGGGGCTTGTAAGATACTCTTAGAAGCCTCATTCATAGCCTGTCAAAAATCTGTCAATATGGACTAATGAAGAACTTCAGGCAGATGAATTCATGCAGCAGGCTAAACGTCAAAACTTCGTGCGTATAGCCTAAAGGGCTTAAATGGGCATGTGCCATTCAGATGGCCATAACTTTTCATCCAAGAAGAGTTATGAGGCCTAGAAGATACCATCGGATAGCTCATTTAGAGCCCATCAGAAGTCGGTCAATGTGCATAAATGTAAAATGTTTGGCAGATGAACCCTATGGAGTGGGCTGAACATCAGAACTCCCAGTGTAAAGCCCAAAGGGCTTAAATGAGCATGTCCCATTCAGACGGCCATAACTGTTCATCCAGGAATAGTTATGGGGACTGTAAGATACCGTTGGAAATATCATTTAGAGCTCGTCGATGTGCAGTGCTGTATAATGTCTGACAGATGAATTAATAGAGTAGGTTGAATGTCAAAACTTCATGCGTAAAGCCTAATGGGCATAAATGAGCATGCCCAATTTAGATGGTCATAACATTTCATCCGGGAAGAGTTACGTGGCCTGTAAGATATCGTTAGAAAGCTCATTCAGAGCCCGTCAGAAGTCTATTGATATGGACAAACGTGAATCTCTGGCAAATGAATTCATGGAGTGGGTTGAACGTCAGAACTCCGTGCGTAAAGCCCAAAGGGCTTAAATAAGCATGTCTCATTCTAACGGCCATAACATTTTATTCGGGAAGAATTATGATAATCCGAGGATTATACTATTTTATTTAGGCTTTTAGGCTGGATTTCAGATACTTCTTAGTTCATTTATACCTGAATTCCTCCTTAATTCTTTACATTTTCTGTTTCAGGCCAAAATGGATATTTTGAGCAAATAATGAGCGAATTGGAGTTTCTGGACTCAGAAGTATGCGGATCTCAAAAGTTGGAGAGTTCTGAAGCAGAGTAAAGCATTATGAAGTTTGTTCCCATGGGAGAGTATCGAAGATCGAAGATTCAAGCAAAGAAGCAAGCGGACGGCAATTCTGTAAATTCAGAATTCTTCATAAAGATTCGCTGCGATGAAATGAGTTACTCACAAGATTTAAGTTTACTTCGTCACTGCGACGAAGTCTGCAAATTTCAGTTTCGTTAAAACACACAGTTTCATTTTTAGGCAAAGTCTTAGGTTTTTGGGCGAATTATAAAAGAAAAACTTTGCCATTTTGAGGGGAGTGGTGTTTTTCTTAGTTTAGGGTAGCTTATTTTCATGTTCCTTAATTTAGATTTGACGAATTTTGGATTGAAAAGTGAGAAGATTTGGGATTGAATCTGGTGGATTCTTCAACTAGGGGAGATCTCTTGTCTTTTCTCTCATTTCAATATGTGGAACCTTGAGTTTATTATTTTTCTTGCTTGTTATGTTGATTTAGCTATGAACTAACCCATTTTGGGTTAGGGTTTTGATGTAATTCGGATTTCCATGGATTGAGTAATTGATTTTTGTTATTTTCATATGCTATTGCATGGTTTGTGTTGTTATTCTGATTTTATTGCTTTTATTTGATGAACATGATGAGATTGAGAAATGAGTCATGTTAAGCTTCTTGGGTAATCACCATTGTTGTAGTATTGAATGCTAGAGATAGATTTAAGAATTAATGAAATCAATCTAGGATTCCATGTACTTAATGAGCTTAGAACTATTAATCTTCAAATTGTTGGGTGCGGAAGTTTAATAGGGAAAAGTAGGAAAACATAGCTTGAGAAGGTGTGTTTTACAATTTAGAGAATTCAATTTACAATCAATGCATGTGAATATGGAAATAGCATAATATGTAGGTTTAATCCATAAAGTTCGAATGAAGTCAAAACCCTACCCGTTTGTTTAAATTGATATTACCTTGTTTTTAATCGTGCTTTCATAATTTAGCTTTGAATATTTAGTAATTTTTGTTTTAGTCTTAAGTTTAATTTTCTCCCATTAATCCAAACAAATTCGATTGCTCCAACTTGAAAACAGTAGAAAACTTAGTGCTTAGCAACCAATCCTCGTGGAAACGATACTCACTCATCACTTTATTACTTTGTGCGACTAGTGCACTTGCTATTTATGCATGTTGTAATAACAACGCATCAAGTTTTTGGCACTGTTGCCGGGGATTGAGATTTGTGTTAACATTAAAATTTTCTTGTGTTAGCTAGATTGGAGCTTTATTTTTGCTTGTTTAATTTTTGTTATTATTTTAGGTTGGTTTGCGATCTCACTCTTTCTATTTTTCTGTGTAGTTTATGCGAAGAGCAAGACGTCAGCTGGTGGTTCCTGTTGATCCTGAGATTGAAAAAACCACTCGAAGACTTAACAGAGAAAGAAGAGAAAGAGAGGCTACAGTGGAACCAAAAGTCATAGTTGTAGAGATGGCCGAAAATAGAACACTGAGGGAGTTTTTAGTTCCCTCAGTTGATGGCAGTGGGTCAAGTATTACTAAACCAGCAGTACAAGCCAACAACTTTGAGATAAAGCTGGCAATCATCCAGATGATCCAACAGTCGGTACAGTTCAGAGGAGATTTGAAGGAAGATCCAAATCTACACATTGCCAATTTTTTTGGAGATTTTTGATACTTTCAAGTCAAACGATGTGTCAGATAACACCATCGATTGAGACTATTCCTATTTTCATTGAAGGATAAAGCTAAGGGATGGTTAATGGCATTACCAACAGGAACGATCACAACATGGAACGATTTAGCACAGAAGTTCCTGACCAAATTCTTTCCTCCAACAAAATTGGAAAAAGCTGAGAAATGATATCATATCGTTTCCTGAGGATCAAAGAAGACAACCTTCACTTGTACCTATGGCACCTTTGCTTACCGAAGGATGCCCTTTACATTGTGTAATGAACCAGCCACATTTCAGAGATGCATGATGTCGATATTTGGAGATATGGTAGAGCAGTTTATAGAAGTCTTCATGGATCACTTCTCTATTTTTGGTTCATCCTTTGATAATTGCTTATCTAATCTTTGTTTTGTTTTGCAGCGATGTCAGGATACGAACTTGGTGCTCAATCGGGAGAAGTGCCACTTCATGGTCTAAGAAGGAATAGTGCTTGGTCATAGAATTTCAAGGGACAGAATAGAAGTGGATCGAGCAAAGACGGACGTGATTGAGAAGCTACCACCACCCTCCAATGTTAAAGCAGTTTGAAGTTTCTAGGGGCATGCAGGTCTTTATAGATGGTTCATCAATGATTTTTCTAAGATCTCTAAACCCCTTTGCAATTTATTGATTAAAGATGTTGCTTTTGATTTTAATGATGAATGTATGCATGCCTTTCAAACTCTAAAAAAGTTATTAGTGTCTGCACCTATTATTGCAATTCCCGATTGGGGACTGCCATTTGAATTGATGGTGATGCTAGTGACTTTGCATTAGGAGTAGTGTTAAGACAAAGCAAAAACAAAGTGTTGCATGTAATTCAGTATGCTAGCAAAACACTCACTGATGCACAATTGATATTTGCTAAGTGCCAAGGTGATAGTCTACATGGACCATTCAACACTCAAGCACTTGTTAGCAAAGCAAGAAGCGAAACCTCAGCTGATAAGATGGATCCTATCGCTACAAGAGTTTGAGTTGGAGATACGAGATACGAGATAAGAAAGGGTCCAAAAATGTGGTGGCAAACCATTTGTTAATGATTGAATGACCAATTCAGGAAAATGAAGAAGAAACCCAAATCAGAGAAACTTTCCCAGATGAGAAATTGATAAGAGTGGAGGAAGCATCGTGGCAAGCAGATTTCGCAAACTACTTGTCAGCAAGAGTGCTCCCCATTGGCATGACCTTCCAACAAAAGTGGAAGTTTTTCTCAGATTTGAAATACTACTTCTGGGAAAAGCCATTCCTTTATAGACACTGTGCTGATCAAATGATATGTAGGTGTGTTCCGGAAGAGGAAATGGAGAGTATTCTAAGGCACTATCATGAGAGAGAAATAGGTGGCCATTTTGGAGGAGCTAGGACAACAGCCAAGGTTCTTCAATCTGGGTTTTATTGGCCAACCCTTTTAAGGATTCTTTTCGGATGGTTTAGGAATGCGACCAATGTCAACGGAGTGGTAATATTTCAAAGAGAGATGAGATGTTGTTGAACAACATCCTTGTAGTTGAGCTATTTGATGTGCGGGGAGTTGATTTCATATGTCCATTCCCAAATTCTTTTAGGAACACATACATTTTGGTAGCAGTGGATTACGTATCAAAGTGGGTGGAGGCAGTTGCATTGTCGTCTAATGATGCCAAGGTAGTGATTAATTTTGTGAGAAAGAACATTTTCTCAAGATTTGGAGTACCACGGGCAATCATTAGTGATGGAGGATCGCACTTTTGTAATAGGCAATTTGATGCCCTGTTGGGAAAGTATAGGGTAAAACATAGAGTTGCAACACCTTACCATCCACAGACGAGCGGGCAAGTGGAACTATCGAACAGAGAACTTAAGGGAATTTTAGAAAAGACAGTTAATGCATCTGGGAAAGATTGGTCACGGAAATTGGATGATGCATTATGGGCCAACCGAACTACATTTAAGACTCTGATTTGTATGTCTCCATTCAGGATGGTCTATGGGAAGGCATGTCACTTGCCGGTAGAACTCGAGCATAAAGCATACTGGGTAGTCAAGCAGCTCAACATGGATTTACGAGCTGCTGGGGAAGAAAGGATGCTGACTTCGAATGAAATCGATGAGTTCCGTCTCGAAGCTTATGAGAATGCTAGAATGTACAAGGAAAAGACCAATAAGTGGCATGACAAGCATATAATGAAGAAGAACTTTGAAGTAGGTTAGAAAGTGTTGATGTCTAACTCTAGACTTAGGCTTTTCCTAGGAAAACTTAGGTCTAGATGGTCCGAACCCTTCATAGTTACAAGGGTTTACCCATTCGGAGCGGTGGAGGTGTCACATGAAGAAAAAGACAAATTTAAGGTCAATGGCCAGAGGTTGAAGCCATACATCGACGGAGTGATGAGTTGCAAGTCAATTCCCCTCCGGCTTGAAATTCCGACATGAGAACTTGAGAGAGTCGAGCTTTCTAACTATAAACAAGCGCTCCTTGGGAAGCAACCCAAGTGTTTTCATTTTTTGTTGTTTATTTATTATTTTGAAATTGTTTAGTTTCTTATTTTTTTTTTTTTAGATAAAGTCTAATTTGTGTGTTTTTGGGTGTTTCAGGTGAATTATCGAATCAAAGAGGAAATTGGAATTGTCCAGTTTTTGCCACGGCGAAGCACATTTTTGAAAAATTTGGAATTCAAAAAGTCACGACGAAGTATTTATTTCGTCGAGGCGATGCGTCTCTGTATTTTTCCTTTGCGGCGAAGAATTTTGTTTCTCTGCAGCGAAGCAAAGTGAGCAAAAATTCACAAGGGAAAATTCGCCGAGGCGATGTGCTTCTGTAATTTTTAACCGCAGCGAAGAATTTGTTTTCGCTGCAGCATCGATAGGGTTAGGTTTAGGGTTTTTAAAATGAAGAACTTCGCCGCGGCGAAACCTGGTTTTTATAAATACCTATCACGACTCTTCATTTTTCGCGAAACTTCTCAAACACATTCGAGAGAAAAATTTTCCTACTTCAATCCAGAGCCTTCCCAGTGATTTTCCAGCAAATTTTCTCACTTCTTAACCCTTCAAACACCAAAACAACTCGTTGTAACCAAGATCTTTGCGAAAAATTGAAGAAATTTGTAGGTTCAAGAAATTGGGGATTTTGCAATCTAGGATGATTTTGGCTAAATTGGTGGTGAATACTCCCTAGTTTTGGTAAGATTTCAAGTTCCCTAAGCTTTTAATCATAAATTTTCGAGTTTAGATTTCTGGATATGAAAATTTTGATTGTTGGTTGAGTTGTGAAATTTTTGTCCTTATGTGTGTTGATTTTGTTTGAGGAAGTGTTGATTGTGCATATTGTGGTATTGAGGAGTGTGGGTTTTGAATTTTGGGAGTGTTTGGTTGAGTTTGGAAAAATTGTAGTTTGGGGGTCTAGGTGCGAATTTTGGAAGTGTTGTTTTACTACAGGATTGATTGTGGTTGTTCATAGGGCACTTAGGGTTGAATTTTTAAGTTGAATTGTTGAGTTGATTGATAGTTTTGGAAAAATGCCACTCAAAGTACCATCAAAGGGTAAAGGAAAAGGAAAGGAAAGAAAGTGGACAACCGGTTTGTAAATGACAAGGCTCGGACACGCTATGAAGCGGCAGCCCAAAGGAAAGATAAAGGATTTATTCTTGAGCGTGGATTAACTGCAAGCCAGGCTATAGATTGGAGTCGAGGGAGACGTTGGGAACTATTTATGAGTGCACCTGCACAAGCGGCTGTAGAGCCGCTAGTGAGAGGGTTTTATGCCAACCTCCCAGAGTGTGAATTCGGTACTGTGTTTGTGAGGGGTATTGATGTGGCATTTACTGTGAAAGTGATCAATGAATTTTATAACCTACCTAAAATTGACCGGAATGATTATGCGGATTTTAGGAAGACACAATTTGAGGATGATATCATTCTTCCTGTCATTACAAAACCGAACACCACTTGGGAGGTTTCAAAAAAGGGCAAGAAGAGCATCAAGGGAACTAATTTGACGCAGGTGGCTCGGTTGTGGCAGTACTTCATTAGTGCGAGGATGATGCCAGAAACGCACTATAGTACGGTGACTTATAAGAAGGCATTATTGCTCTATTCTATTGCCACAGAAAAAAGTATGGAAGTGGGGCAAATTATCCTGAACAACATTCAGCATGCAGCCAAACCAGGACAAGGGAGCTACCCTTTCCCACATGTCATTACAGCTTTGTGCACTCGAGCAGGAATCGAGGTACATGATGATGAGCCACTTATCCATGCTGCCCCAATCCTCGACTCAGATTATTATCACAAGCATCTTAAACGTCCAGACGATGAGCAACCAAGGTAGGGACAAAACAACAGAGAACCACACAAGGCACTGCCACATCATCCAGTTCCATAACCATTATGAGGGAAATGATGCAACAGATGATGGGTCAGATGAGACGTATGGCAAAACGTCAGGATTGGCTGGCAGAGCAGACCTAGATGATGTATGACATGCAGAAGAGTAGCTTCAACAAGCTCAACATTGATACTACGGAATTCCAATGGGCTGACTGGGATTCAGATGAGTGGATAGGCTCTGACTCAAGAGAGGACGACGCCGAGGGAGACGAGGAGGCCGAAGAATGAGAACATGAGCACTTGTTTTTGTTTTTGTTTTTTCTTTGTTTTTGATTATTTTTGTATTTCATTTTGAACATTGAACTCAGTTGATACTTTTTGTTTTCGATTGTTTTAGTTGTTTCATTTTTGTTTTAATTTTGTAGTTGATGTAAAGATGAGATTAGGGATTTAATATTTTATATTAGTCAGTGAATTTTTCTAACACAGTCGACACCACGGTTTTCAATTGTTTTTACAGATTTTGGTGATGAAAAAGTCAAGGACCGGGTGTGCACACTGTTGAGCAAAACTTCAACTTCACAGATTAATCAGGGAACTATCTCGTACCTTTGTCGATTTTGTTTTTCTATTCCTAATTTGTGCATAATGTGACATTGGGGACAATGTCATCTTTAGTTTGGGGGTGGGAAAAATTTGACAAATTTTTTATTTTTATTTAGTTAATTTTGTGTTTTTGTTGTGTATGCCAATGATGAATTGTATAAATCGATGATGAGAATAGGGTTGTTGGGATTTTATTGTTGAAAAATGTTAAGCATTGCTTCAAGTTTATGTTTATTGACTGGATTTTGATTGAGGTTTGTTGAGTGTTCAACCACCATTTTCATTCTTTCGGCATGCTTAGATTCATTTTATGTGATTAGGTAAAGTTTTGATAATGTTGGTGGACTCTAGAACCTAGTAGAGAAATGCTTGAGGCGAAATTCTAGGAACATACATTGTTGAGGAAATGATTTAGGCATTTTTCGGAACGTTTGAGCCTTTCCAGCCAACCCATGAATGAATTTTTCCCTAGTCACCCGTTTGAACCTTATGAGATTATTATTGCTTTTTTTTCTTGCAAACCATAAATTGTCCAATCCAATTACCCTAAACACATAATCATACCCTTTAGGAGAATTTTGGACCTAATGCAAACACAAGGAAGTTGAAGAGTTGTGTGAATGAACTAAAAGAATAGTTTGGGGGTTGTGAGAAGGGCAAGAAGAATAAGAGAGGTAATTAACCTCAGTTTGATTTTTGTTATTTTCAAATATATATATATAATTATTTATTTCAAGAATTGCATTACAATAGCAATAATAAGAATTGTTCATGGTTGAAGGTTGTTAAATGGTTGACGTTTTGAGTGATGGTTGAGACAAGAAGTGGGAGTTGGATTAAGTCTTAGTGTTTGCTTTAAGGAAACCAAGTTCTCTTGTTTGTTTATCCTTTCCTTTCCTTTGGAGCCCACTACCTGAGCCTAACATTACAAGCTTGTAAAGACCTTTTGATTCTTAGCGATGTCTAATCCTCATTAGTGGAGAGTAGTTCGATATTCAGGCTCATGGAGTCTGCCACCATTTGATAAACTTTGCATTTCTGCATAAAATAATCTGGGAAGTCGGAAGGTGGATTGAAGTGGGGATCACCTACTCGGGGGACCAATAGAGAAAGATAGTTGATGCAACTTATAACTTCTTGGAGTGTTGAACATTTTTCTAGTAATAATTTTGCAACAACCTTTGAGACTTGTATAAATTCTAGGCAGTTCGTTGTGTCGAGTTGAGTCTTATGTTTTTCTTTTTAAATTCTTGTTAATTTTTCTGTTTTGCGTTTGTTTGGGCGTGTGTTGTTTTTCTTTCATTTTGTTTTGCACCTGATGCTCGGGGACGAGCATGTCTTTAGTTTGGGGGATTTAATAATCCGAGGATTATATTGTTTTATTTAGGCTTTTAGGCCGGATTTTAGATACTTCTTAGTTCATTTACACCTGAATTGCTACTTAATTCTTTACATTTTGTGTTTTAGGCCAAAATGGATATTTTGAGCAAATAATCAGTGAATTGGAGTTTCTGGACTTAGAAATAAGCGGATCTCAGAAGTTGGGAGAGTTCTGAAGCAGAGTAAAGCACTATGAAGTGTAATGCCCCACTTGAGGTACCTAGTAAATTATGTTGTATGTTTGAAAGTTTATTGCTTTGTTCTCATTTGAGCTTGTATGTCGTTATTTTCAGTTGGTTCGCCCTTAGTTGGTTTGGTTGAGTGTTTGCCCTGATTTTGGTTGAGTTTTACTACAGCATTCCAAGGGGCTGACTGGGATTCAGATGAGTGGATGGGCTCCGAATCAGAAAAAGACGACGTCGAGGGAGACGAGGAGGTCGACGAATGAGCCGGAGCACCTATTTTGTATTTTGTTTTTTGTTTTTTTTTTGGTTTATTGTTGGGTATTGTGGAACTTTGAACTGATTTTTGAATTGTCTGTGGTTTGTTTTTGGATTGTTTTTCGTTTAGTTTAAATTTTTTTTGAACCTTTTAGTTGTAAAGACGAGATTAGGGTTGTAATATTTCCATACTAGTTAGTGATTTTTTCTAACACAGTGGACAACACAGTTTTCAATTGTTTTTACAGATTTTGGTGATGAAAAAGTCAAGGACCGGGTGTGCACATTGTGAGCAAAACTTCAACTTCACAGATTAATCAGGAAACTATCTTGTACTCTTACAGATTTTGTTTTTCTATTCCTAATTTGTGCATAATGTGACATTGGGGACAATGCCATCTTTAGTTTGGGGGTGGGAAAAATTCGAGAAATTTTTTATTTTTGTTTAGTTAATTTTGTGTTTTTGTTGTGTATGCCAATGATGAATTGCATAAATCAATGATGAGATTAGGGTTGTTGCGATTTTATTGTTGAAAAATGTTAAGCATTGCTTCAAGTTTTTTTTTTATTGACTGGATTTTGATTGAGGTTTGTTGAGTGGTTCAGCCACCATTTTCATTTATTTCGGCATGCATAGATTCATTTTATGTGGTTAGGTAAAGTTTGATAATGTTGGTGGACTCTAGAACCTGGTAAAGAAGTGCTTGAGGCGAAATTCAAGGAATAGACATTGTTGAGGAAATGATCAAGGCATTTTTCAGAACGTTTGAGCCTTTCCAGCCAACCCACGAATGAATTGTTCCCTAGTCACCCATTTAAGCCTTATGAGATTATCATTGCGTTTTATTTTCTTGCAAACCGAAAATTTTCCAATCCAACTACCCTAAACACTTTATCATGCCCTTTAGGAGAATTTTGGACCTAATGCAAACACAAGGAACTTGAAGAGTTATGTGAATGTCCTAAAAGAATAGTTTGGGGGTTGTGAGATGGGCAAGAAGAATAAGAGAGGTTTTTAACCTAAATTGATGTGTAAAAAAAAAATAAAAAAAAAAAATATATATAATAATAATAATTAATTTCAGAATTGCATTACAATAGCAGCAATAAGAATTGTTCAAGGTTGAAGGTTGTTAAATGGTCAACATTTTCAGTGATGGTTGAGAAAAGAAGTGGGAGTTGGAGTAAGTTTTAGTGTTTGCTTTAAGGAAACCAAGTTCTTTTGTTTGTTTATCTTTTTCTTTTCCTTTGGAGCCCACTACCAGAGCCTAACCTTATAAGCCTACAAACACCTTTTGATTCTTAGTGATGTCTAATCCTTATTAGTGGAGAGTAGTTCGATATTTAGGCTTACAGAGTCTGCCGCCATTTGATAAACTTTACATTTTTGCATAAAATAATCCAAGAAGTCAGAAGGTGGATTGAAGTGGGGATCACCTACTCGGGAGACCAATAGAGAAAGATAGTCGGTGCAACTTATAGCTTCTTGGAGTGTTGAACATTTTTCTAGTAATAATTTTTCAACAATTTTTTAGACTTGTATAAATTCTAGGCAATTTGTTGAGTTAAGTCTTATGTTTCTCTTTTTAATATTTTGTTAATTTTGTTAATTTTGCTATTTTGTGTTTGTTATTTTTCTTTCATTTTGTTTTGTACTTGATGCTCGGGGACGAGCATGTCTTTAGTTTGGGGGTATTTGATAATTCGAGGATTATACTGTTTTATTTAGGCTTTTAGGCCGGATTTTAGATACTTCTTAGTTCTTTTAGGCCTGAATTGTTAATTCTTTACATTTTGTGTTTCAGGCTAAAATGGACATTTTGAGCAAATAATGAGCGAATTGGAGTTTCTGGACTCAGAAGTAAGTGGATCTCAGAATTTGAGAGAGTTCTAAAGCACTATGAAGCTTGTTCTCATGGGAGAGCACCGAAGATCAAAGATTCAAGCAAAGAAGCAAGCAGAGGGCAATTCTGTAATTTTAGAATTCTTCATGGAGGTTCGCCGCGCCGTGGCGAAATAAGTCACGCACGAGAGGCGAAATGAGTCACGCACGAGAATCCATTTCACTTCGTCGCCGCAGCGAGATTTCTTCTTTGCCGCGGCGAAGTCTGCAAATCCCAGTTTTTGTAAAACGCACAGTTTCAAATTTAGGCTAAGTTTTAGGTTTTTGGACGAGGTATAAAAGAAAAAACTTTGCCATTTGAGAAGGGAGTCACATTTTCCTTAGTCTAAAGCAGCTCTTACATCTTCTTAGTTTGAGTTTTGAAGAATTTGTGTTGAAAAAGTGACAAGATTTGGGATTAACTCTAGTGGATTCTTCAGTTATGGGAGATCTTTTGTCTTTTCTCTCATTTTTATTATGTTGAACTTTTTGTTTATTGTTTTTCTTGCTTATTGTATGGATTTAGCTATGAACTAACCCATTTTGGGTTAGGGTTTTGATGTAGTTCGGATTCTAATGGATTGAGCAATTGATTTTTATTATTTTCATATGCTAGTGCAAAGATTCTGTGATTATTCTGGATTTATTGTTTGTAATTGATGAACATGATGAGATTGAGAAATGAGTCATGTTAAGCTTATTGGGTGATCACCATTGTAGTATTAAATGCTAGAGATAGATTTAAGAATCAATGAAATCAATCTAGGATTCTATGTGCTTAATGAGCTTAGAACTATTACTCTTCAAATTTGTGTGTGCGGAAGTTTAATAGGGAAAAGTAGAAAAACATAGCCTGAGAAGGTATGTTTACAATTTAGAGAATTCGATTTACAATCAATGCATGTGAATATGGAAATAGAATAATCTGTAGGTTTAATCCATAGAGTCCGAGTGAAATCAAAACCCTACCCGTTGTTTTAAATTGATATTACCTTGTTTTAATCTCGTTTTCAAAATTTAGTTTTGAATACTTAGAATTCTCTGTTTTAGTTTTAAGCTTAATTTTCTCCCTTAATCCAAGCAATTTCGATTGCTCCAACTTGAAAACAGTAGAAAACTTAGTGCTTAGTAACCAATCCTTATGGGAACGATACTCACTCATCACTTTATTACTTTGTGTGACTAGTGCACTTGCTATTTATGCATGTTATAGTTAGAACGCATCAAGTTACGGGGCCCATAAGATACCATTGGAAATCTCATTCTGAGCCCGTCAATGTGGAATAATGTTAAATGTCTAATAGTTGAATTCATGGAGTGGGGTGAACATCAGTACACCATGCGTAAAGCCTTAAGGGGTTAAATAAGCATGTCCCTTTCAGACGGCCATAACTTTTTATCCGGGAAGAGTTACAGGGCCTATATGATACCATTGGAAATCTCATTTGGGGCCTGTCGATGTGGATTAGTGTAAAATGTCTGACGAATGATTTCATGGAGAGGGCTCAAAGTCAGAACTCCGTGCATACAGCCCAAAGGACTTAAATGAGCATGCCCCATTCAGACAACCATAACTTTTCATTTGGGAAGAATTACGGGGTTTGTAAGATACCGTTGGAAAGTTCATTCAGAGCCCATCAGAGTTCTATCAACATGGACTAAAATAGAATGTCTGGCAGATGAATTCATGGAGCTGGCCGAATGTCAGAACTCTATGCGTAAAGCCAAGAGGGCTTAAATGAGCATGTCCCATTCAAACGGCCAAAACTATTCATCTGGGAAGAGTTATGGGCCCTGTAAGATACCGTTGGAAATATAATTCAGAGCCTGTTGATGTGGCCTAATGTTGCATGTGTAATGGATAAATTAATGGAGGGGGCTGAACATCAGAACTCCATGCCTGAAGCCCAAAGGGCTTAAATGAGCATGCCCCATTCAGACGGCCATAACTTTTCTTTCGAGAAGAGTTACGGGGCCTGTAAGATACAGTTGGAAAGCTCATTCAGAGCCCGTCAGAGTTCTATCAACATGGACTAACATAGAGCATCTAGCAGATGAATTCATGGAGTGGGCCGAATGTCAAGACTCCATGCGTAAAGTCCAAAGGGCTTAAATGAGCATGTCCCACTCAGATGGCCATCACTTCTCAGCCGGGAAGCGTTATAGGGCTTGTAAGAAAACATTGGAAAGCTTAGTTAAAGCCTATTAAGTTGGAATAATGTACAATGTCTAATGGATGAATTCATGGAGCGGGCTGAACATCAGAACTCTGTGTGTAAATCCCAAAGGGCTTAAATGAGCATGTCCCATTCAGACAGCCATTACTTTTCATTCGGGAAGAGTTACGACACTTGTAAGATACTGTTGGAAACCTCATTTAGAGACCGTTGACATGGACTAAGTGAAAAGGTCTGATGGAAGAATTCATGGAGTGGGCTGAATGTCAAAACTCCATGCATAAAGCCAAAAGGGCTTAAATGAGCGTGTCCCATTCAAACAGCCATAACATTTCATCCGTGAAGAGTTACGGGGCCTGTAAGATACCGCTGGAAATGTCATTCAGAGCCCATCAGAATTCCATTAATGTGGACTGATTTAGAACACCTGGCGGATGAATTCATCGAGCGGGGTGAACGTGAGAACTCAGTGCGTAATGCCTAGATTGCTTAAATAAGCATGCCCCATTCAGAGAACCATAAATTTTAATTTGGAAAGAGTTATGGGGCCTGTAAGATGCCATTGGAAAGCTCATTTAGAGCCCGTCAAGGTGTACTAATGCACACTATCTGATGGATGAATTCATGGAGCAGCCTGAATGTTAGAACTCCGTGCGTAAAGCCCAAAGGGCTTAAATGAGTATGTCCCATTCAGACGGCCATAACTTTTCGTTCGGGAAGAATTACGGGGCCTGTAAGATTCTGTTGGAAAGCTCATTCAGAGCCTGTTGATGTGAACTAAGTTAGAATATCTGATGTATGCATTCATGGAATGGGTTGAATGGCAGAACTCCATATGTAAAGCCCAAAGGGCTTAAATGAGCATTTCCCATTCAGAAGGCCATAACTTTTCATCCAGGAAGAGTTACGAGGCCTGTAAGATACCATTGGAAATCTCATTCAGATCTTGTCAATGCAAAATAATGTAAAATGTCTGATGAGTGAATATATGGAGTGGGCTGAACATCAAAACTGCGTGCGTAAAGCCCAAAGGGCTTAAATGAGAATGTTTCATTTAGACGGCCATAACTTTTCATCCGGGAAGAGTTACGGGCCCTATATGACACCATTGGAAAGATCATTCAGAGCCCATCAGAAATCTATCAAAGTGGACTAATGTAGAATGTCTGGCAGATGAATTCATGGGGTAGGCTGAACGTTAGAACTCCGTGCATAAAGCCCAAAGGGCATAAATGAGCATGTCCCATTCAGACGGCCATTACTTTTCATCCGAGAAAAGTTACAGGGCCTGTAATATACCGTTGGAAATCTCATTCCAAGCCCGTCAATGTGGACTCAGTAGAATGGATGACAAATGAATTCATGGAGCAAGTTGAACGTCAGAACTCCATGCGTAAACCTAAAGGGCTTAAATGAGCCTGTCCCATTCAGAAAGCCATAACTTTTCATCCGAGAAGACTTACTGGGCCCGTAAGATACAATTGGAAATCTCATTCAGAGCCCATCGACATGGATTAATATAGAATGTTTGATGAATTCATGGAGCGGGCTGAACTTCAGAACTCCGTGCGTAAAGGCCAAAGGGCTTAAATGAGCATGCCCAATTCAGACGGCCACAACTTTTCATCCGGGAAGCGTTGTAGGGCCTATAAGATACCGTTGGAAAGCTCTTTCAGACCCTGTTAGAAGTCCAAATATGGACTAACATAGAACATCTAGTGGATGAATTCATCGAGCGGGTTAAACGTCAGAACTCCATGCGTAAAACCCAGATGGCTTAAATGAGCAGGCCCCATTCAGACAGCCATAACTGGGAAGAGTTACGGCGCTTGTAAGATATCGTTGGAAAGCTCATTCAAAGACCGTCTAAAGTTGTCAACATGGACTAATGTGGAACATCTGACAGATGAATTGATGGAGCAGGCTGAACGTCAGAACTCCGTGCGTAAAGCCTAAAGGGCTTAAATGAGAATGTCTCATTCAGACGGCCATAACTTTTCATTCGAGAAGAGTTACAGGCCCTGTAAGATACCATTGGAAATCTTATTCAGAGCCCGTCAATGTGGACTAATGTAATATTTCTAACAGATGAATTCATGGATCAGGCTGAACGTCAGAACTCGGTGCGTAAAGTCCAAGGGCTTAAATGAGCATGTCCTATTCAGACGGCCCTAACTTTTCATCCGGGAAGAGTTACGGGGCCTATAAGATACCTTTGAAATCTCATTCAGAGCCCGTTGATGTGGGCTAATGTAGAATGTTTGATGGATGAATTCATGGAGCACACTGAACGTCAGAACTCCATGCGTAATGCCCCAAGTGCTGAAATGAGCATGCCCCATTCAGATGGCCATAACTTTTCATCCAGGAAGAGTTACGGGGCCTATTAGAAACCGTTGGAAATCTTATTCAGAGGCCGTCGACTTGGAATAATTTAGATTCTCTGATAGATAAATTTGATAGGATTTAGGATACTTCTCATACAATTTGGGCCATAATTGCTACCTAATTCTATTAATTTGTCTTTGCAGGCCTAAACAATGATTTTGAGCATAAATGACAATTTTGAGCGTAAATTGCATAACTTGAGCTTGGAAACTCAGAATGATCTGAACTTTGAAGCTTTGGAAAGTTGAGAAGCAGAGCTACAAATTTTTTATGTTTTGGGTGTTTCCTACTTCTAACTGGACAAGGGCTAAAACTTGGCTTGAAGTCGTAAACAGTACGTTGGGAACTAAAGAAAAATGTCTTTGGACGTGCTTCAGTAGTTTTGTCATAACTTGAGTTGTAGGCCTCTGATTTGGAATATTGTTGAACAAGTGGAAAGATAATTGAAAGGGCTAAAATTCATATGGTTAACGCTTTTCCAGATTTAGACTCTATCATGCTCAAAATGGGCCCGAAAGATCCTCACCGGCAAGAAAAACCTTTGTCGCGATGAACACTGCATCAGATGTGAAAAGTAAAACGACGCGTTTTGGCTTGCTAGGGCTTCATCCTTAAGTGAGAGAGGTGTAACTTAGGACGAATAGGAAGGAAAAAGGATCTTGGTTCGTCATTTGGAAGGCAGCTCTTGGAAGGAGAAGATTATTGAAGATTTGGGCTTCAAATTAGAGAAGATTTCTCCATCTTTTGCTTGTTTTTCAATGATGAACATTGATTTAGTTTGTTTTTGTTATTTTATTTTGTTTTTGAGTATGAACTGAGTTGTTTAGTTAGGGTTTGATGTAACCTTGATACAATGATTCAAATTTATATGAATTAATCTACTTTGAGTTTTAATTTCATGATTGAGTGTTTATCTCTTTGCTTAATGACTTTTGGATGCTTGATCACCATTCAAATGTGTGTTGTTCACAATGAGACTGAGAAGTGATTTGTGATTGTGCCTCTTGGGATAAATACTATAGATTAAACAAACGCTAGAGATAGGCTTAGCGATCTACGAAATCTAGATAGAATTCTGTAAAGCTTAAAAGACTTTGAGCTATTAAACTTCATTTTGTTGGGTGTGGAAGCTTAGTAGGGATAAGTAGGAAAATATAGCCTGAGAAGGTATGTTTTACAACTTAGGGAATTTGATTTTCAATCAAGGAGCTAGAACTTGGGTAATAGATTCTATGATTTGGGTCAACGTATCTAGGTGAAATCAACACCCTAGCATTTTTTTTATAGCATTGTTTTAATTAGTTAAGTTGTTGGCTTTTGCTTTAATTTCATTATCATTCATTTATATTTTGTTAATTTGCATTTAGTTTGTTAATTTTCCATCAATTCAATTTATTGTTGCTTCAAGTAGGACTTAAACTAGAGAAATCAGTACTTAGTAACACTATCCTCATGGGCACGATACTCTACTTACCACTTTATTACTTTTTACAACTAGTGCACTTGCTACACATTGCATGTTGTAAAATCAACGCATTAGAGCTCCGTGCTTAAAGCCCAAAGGGCTTAAATGAGCTTGCCCTATTCAGACAGCCATAACTTTTCATCTGGGAAGAGTTACGGGGCCTGTAAGATACCGTTGGACAGCTAATTCAGAGCCTGTCAGAAGTCTATCAATTTGAACTAACGTAGAATGTCATCAGGTGAATTCATGGAGCGGGCTGAACGTCAGAACTCCGTGTGTAAAGCCCAAAGGGTTTAAATGAGCAAATCCCATTCAGACGGCCATAACTTTTCATCCGGGAAGTGTTACGAGGCCTGTAAGATATCGTTGGAAATCTCATTCAGAGCCTATCGACGTGGGCTAATGTAGAATGTCTGATGGATGAATTCATGGAGCGTGCTGAGTGTCAGAACTCCGTGTGTAAAGCCCAAAGGGCTTAAATGAGCATGTCCCATTCTGACGGCCATAACTTTTCATCCGAAAAACATTACGGGTCCTGCAAGATACCGTTGGAAATCTCATTTAGAGACCGTTGACATGGACTAATGCAGAATGTCTAACAGATGAATTCATGTAGTGGGCTGAACGTTAGAACTGTGTACGTAAAGCCCAAAGGGCTTAAATGAGCATGCCCCATTCAGACGGCCATAACTTTTCATCCGGGAAGAGTTACGGGGCTAACAAGATACCGCTGGAAAGTTTATTCAGAGCCCGTCAAAAGTCCATCGATCATGACTAAATTAGAACATCTTGCGAATGAATTCCTTGTACTAGGCTCTTTCTACTCAAATACTCATAAAACATGTGCATAATAAAATACATATAAAATAGCATAAAAAGGTTGGGCCCAAAATTTTCTTTTATTAAACATATACATTCTTTATACAAAAAGTTGTATCATGTACAAAGGATCAAAACAAGGTGGACAGTGTAGCCATTTCCCTTCGCTCGTCGATGCCCATCCGACTGTGTCCTCACTTAGATCCTGCAAAAACATGAAAAAACAACGGGGTGAGCACAACTAATGCTCAGTAAGTAAATCCTCCACTCATCTATCCCCGTAACTCTCTCTCTCTCTCTAATTCTTTCCTTACAATTCTCGTTTACTCTTTTTCTATTTTCTCTTTCTCATAACTCTTTTCTACTAACTCTTTTTAGTAGTCACAGCCTCATCTTACCGGAGGCACGGCCGGGACTCGCTCCCACTCTATGCGACTTCTCCTCATTCTAGCCGATCGGACTCGGTTATGCATGGATTCGGAACCCTTGGCCATGTGAGTGAATACTCTCTCTCTCGGGTACTCTCGGGTATAGCCCTCATCAGCATGTACTCTCACGGGCTACACCACTTCTCTGTCTCATACTCATGCTGCCCTCTCAATGCGGCGTACATGCGGGAATACTCTACCAATTACTCACGGGTTCCCCATCGCACAACCTACTTTATTCTCTTTTCTCTCTTTACTATTAGAGTTGCTTATTCTCAACATTCCCTACTCTTTCTCAAACTACTACTCAAAGTGTAGCTTATACTCAAAAGTCTCTACTCTATCTCAAGCTATTATTCAAGGCACAACTTATGCACATGGGTGATTTAAACTCATTAATGCAATTAGGAAATGCCAATATGCAATGTTGCAAGAATTAAGGTTAACTATTCATACTCATACCTCTCTTAGGCATTTCATCAAACAACTCATGTGCATAAAAAAAAAACTCTACTATAATTACTACTCTACTTCATTCTCTAGCCATCCAAAATGGGAGAAAACTCCCTCATATAATCATAATCCCTGTCAAGAAAAGCACTTCCAAATAGGTTTACACAACATCTCCCAAAACTTCATCTAAATCTCCACTTCTCCATACACATTAAAACACTTCTCATACATGAAATATATCCAACAACCACAAAATAGCTACTCATCTCAACTAAATTTCTCATTAAGCATACCACATACTTATACATGCATACATCTCTACTCAAAAGCTTATTCAAATCTCAACTTGGTTGGATTTACTTACCTTGTGAAAAAGTGAATTCTCTAGTACTTTTTGTTAGAGCAGATGCCCTAGAGCCAATCAATTATTGTAGAATTGACTCTTTGTAATAATGTTCATTAATCAATAAAAGGCATTTTATTCTATATCACGTAAATCATTGTTATTGCAATATGTATTGATATATGTCCTTAGAATGGTAGAACTGTGACGAGGGTATCAAGTGTTTCAAATCTTGATAGTGAGAACCCTATGAGCACATATGTGGCCATTCTAGAAACGTCCGTAGCCCTGGTATTATTCTGAAGTAAGGGCACAGATAATAGGTAAGGCTATCATAGTGTTGAACGACCCTGTCAAAAGGCAGTGATTGATCTCACTTGTCAAGGTTATTTAGTGACAACGTGGTGCAACACATGGGTGCTTGCTGTAGGCTATTACATCGCAGCAAGTTCACTGGACTGACCCACTAGAGGATTCCATATGGATGATAACCCCAGTGTCTATGGAACAAATCCTCTAACGAATGGTGGTGCATGTGATCCTTAGACTTGAGATCACCAGAGCGCCTTATGCACCGATTGGTGTGGTTTGACACTAGCCTAACGCAGTTCTTTTCAGAGCTGTCAATACGGTGGTGATTGGCTGCATCAAGGACTGTATCAAGACTATGGTGGATTAACAGAGGATTCATCACTCCCGGGTATGGGAGAAAGTTATCTCACGACGCAATTCAGTATATGGCCATGACACTAAAACTGTGGCCACAGTGGGATTGAGTTGTTGCTCTATCCAGTTTATAATATGGGACATTGGTCCAGAAATTGAATAAATAATATCGAGAGTAACCGAAGGATGACACTATTTCTATGCCTTTGTCTCGTCGAGATAACGTATGATGAAAGGATCGAATTGCACGGTAACCATATCGTTGACAGGTAGCTACTTTGCTGAATCCGAATCTATCGGGTGGCCATGATGCCTTGCTAAGGGCCAATCTTGGTCTGTGTAAATGTTTTTGCAGGTAGTAGATGAGATTGCAGTTGCTTGGAACGTCAAGAAGCGGAAGGGTTTGGCAACGCTATCGAGTGATGTTTTGTGACTTTACCATATTATGTAAAGATTTGTATATAAAGAAAAATTATTTATGGGCCCATTATTTTATACTCATCTACATGTATATATATAGAGTGAGTTTTACTATTATTTTACGAGTATAACTCCCAAGTATACTAGCTAGAAAGAATATTACAACGTGATCCTTAGACTTGAGATCACCAGAGAGCCTTGTGCATCGATTGGTGTAGTTTGACACGAGCCTAACATAGTTATATTTAAAGCTATCAATACAGTAGTGATTGGCAGCATCGAGGAGTGTATCAAGACTATGGTGGATCGACAGAGGATTCATCACTCCCGTGTATGGGAGAAGTTATCTCATTGCGCAATTCAATAAATGGCAATGACACTAGTTGTGGCCATAGTGGGATTGAGTTGTTGCCCAATCCAATTTATTATTCCAGTCACTAGTCCAGTAACTGAATACAAACACATCAAGAGTAACTGAGGTTGACACTATTTTTGTACCTCAGTCTCAAGAGATAATAGATGATGAAAGGATTTATTTGCACGGTAACCATATCGTTGATAGGTAGATATTTCGCTGAATCCAAATCTATCCGGTGGCCATGATGCCTTGCTAAAGGCCAATCTCGGTCTGTGTATAGTGAGACAATTGATTGGTGTCAATTGCGATACTACTCACTGCCAATATGATGAGGAGCCTAAAGGTCATGCATTTAGGAGACAGTTTAAGGATGGAAAATTTTGGAAGGGCATATTTATCTTTTAGACAAATAGGTGTTAGAGTAGATGCTCTAGAGCCAATCAATTATTGTAGAATTGACTCTTTGTAATAATGTTCATTAATCAATAAAAGGCATTTTATTCTATATTGCATAAATCATCAGTGTATGTATTGATATATGTCCTTAGAATGGTAGAACCGTGACAAGGGTATCAAGTGTTTCAAATCTTGATAGTGAGAACCCTATAAGCACATATGGTGCCCATTCTAGGAATGTCCGTAGCCCCAATATTGTTTTGAAGTAAGGGCACAAACAATACGGTAAGGTTATCATAGTGTTGAACGACTCTGTTGAAAGGTAGTGATTGATCTCACTTGTCAAGGTTGTTTGGTGACAACCTGGTGCAACACATGGGTGCTTGCTGTAGGCAAGTTCACTGAACTGACCCACCAGAGGATTCCATATGGATGATAACCCCAGTGTCTATGGAATAGATCCTCTAACGAATGGTGGTGCATGTGATCCTTAGACTTGAGATCACCGGAGTGCCTTGTGCACCGATTGGTATAGTTTGACACTAGCCTAATGCAGTTCTATTCAGAGCTGTCAATACAGTAGTGATTGGCTGCATCAAGGAGTGTATCAACGCTATGGTGGATCGACAGAGGATTCATCACTCCTGGATACGGGATAAGTTATCTCATGGTGCAATTCAGTAAATGGCAATGACACTAAAATTGTGGCCACAGTGGGATTGAGTTGTGCTCTATCCAGTTTATAAGTCAGGTCATTGGTCTAGTAACTGAATACATAATATCGAGAGTGATAATCATATTTTACACTATGATTTTGCATTGAATTTTGATAGGATTTAGGATACTTTTCATACAATTTGGGCCATAATTGCTACCTAATTCTATTAATTTGTCTTTGTAGGCCTAAACGATGATTTTTAGCATAAATGACAGTTTTGAGCGTAAATCGGGAACTTTGAGCTTGGAAAACTCGGAATGACCTGAATTTAGAATCTTTGGAAAGCTAGAAGAAGAGCCGCAACGCATGTTTGGGTTTTTCCTAATTCTGACTGGACAAGGGTGCAAACTTGACTTGAAGTCGTGAAAAGTACGCTGGGAACGAAGAAAAACGTCTTTGAACGTGGCTTCAGTAGTTCTGCCAAACCAGAGTTGTAGACCTCGGATTGTGCTGATTCTTGAAAAACAAAACGAATTGAAAGGGCTACAATATATGTTTAACACTTCTTCAATTCAGAATCTTCATGCTCAAAATGGCCCGAAACTCTTCGCCGTGGCGAGGAAAATGCTTCGCCGCGGCAAAACCTGCATCAGATGTAAAAATAAAACAACGCGTTTGGCTGCTAGGGCTTCGTCCTTAGTGAGAGAGTATAAATTAGAGCGAAAAGGAAGAGAAAGGGGTCTTGGTTCGTCATTTGGGAGGCAGCTCCTGGAAGGAGAAGATTATTGAAGATTTGGGTTCAATTAGAGAGATTTCTCCATCTTTTGCTTGTTTTCAATGATAAACTTGATTCAGTTGTTTTATAATTTTATTCGTTTTTAAGTATGAACTGATGTTTAGCTAGGGTTTGATGTAATCTTGATACAATGATTCAAATTTATGAATTGATTACTTTGAGTTTTAATTCATGTTGAATGTTTATCTCTTGCTTAATGACTTTTGGATGCGATTACCATTCAAATGTGTGTTGTTCACAATGAGACTGAGAAGTAATTTGTGATGTGCCTCTTGGGATAAATACCATAGATTAGCAACGAGAGATAGGTTTAGCGATCTATAAAATCTAGATAGAATTCACAAAGCTTAAAAGACTTTGAACTATATCTTCAATTATTGGGTGCGGAAGCTTAAAGGGATAAGTAGGGATGTGCCTGAGAAGGTATGTTTATTAACTTAGGGAATCAATTTTCAATCAAGGAATTAGAACTTGGGTATAGATTCTATGATTGGGTTAGCGTATCTAGGTGAAATCAACACCCTAGCTTTTTTTTAGCATTGTTTAATTAGTTAGTTGTTGGGTTTGCTTTAATTTCATTATCGTTCATTTATATTTGCTAATTTGTTTTAGTTGTAATTCCTCAATCCAATTTATGTTGCTTTAATTAGGACTTAAACTAGGGAAATCAGTACTTAGTAACACTATCCTCGTGGGAACGATACTCATATCACTTTATTACTTTAGACTAGTATATTTGCTACATTTGCATGTTGTAGTACATCGCATCAGAGAGTAACTGAGGTTGACACTATTTCTATGCCTCGGTCTCGTCGAGATAACGAATGATGAAAGGATTGGATTATACTGTAACCATGTCGTTGACAGGTAGCTACTTCACTAAATCTGAATCTATCGGGTGGCCATGATGCTTTGCTAGGGGCCAATCTTGGTCTGTGTATAGTGAGACGATTAATGGTGTTAACGCGATACTACACTTGCTGGTATGATAAAGAGCCTACATGTCCACACCATGAAGATAATTAAGAACCATTTTGTAAGAAGGGGGTTTTTCTCTTTAGGCAAAAGGGTATTTTGGTAATTTCATAGTGCAATTAAATTTGATGAGGTCGTAGCCTTTATTTAATTTGTTAATTAAATAAATAAGTGAAATTGTATTTAAATATGTGTGCATATATTAAAGAATTATTGTTATTGTTAAATGTTAATATATGAAATATACATATAATATTAATTAATGATAACAATAATAATTAAAATTAAATATCTTGAAGGGGTATTGGGTTGGAGCCAAACAACTATTCCATGATGGAATAGGGCAAAGTGCACTATATAAGTGCAACACTTTGTGAATTATTTATTAATTCATTCAATCATTGAAAGCAAATTCCAACCTTTTCTCTCTCCCACGCCCTTTTCTTTTGCTTGAATCAAACATTTTCATTTGATTTCATCTTGGTTCTTAAGGCTAAAGAGGATCTAGCAAATCCTCTTTAGTTCCTTGAGGTTGTCTTCGGACTACATTGGTTCAACTACACTTGGGTTGGTAGTGAAACCCATTCCAAGACAAGTTGGAGGAGCCTCCAAACGTGGGTATGGTTCTTAAGTTTTTGCAGATTCGATATAATGTAAAACTGTAATTTTTGTGCCCTGATTTGGTTCTAAGAACGATCAGAATGTAAAATATTTGTTTTCCGCTGTCACAGATGATCGTTCCTAACAGTGGTATCATAGCCGAGGGTACTAGATTTTACAGTTTTGTGAATGGTTGATTACATGTATTTGATTGATACATGTTGCCTTGAGAATTACACAAAATTGCACAGAAAGCATGTTATTTTGTTAAATCTGCAAAATCTAAAATTACTAGATGAATGATTCAATTGATAAATTGGCTTAATAATGTGTTGATGAATGTTATATTGGTGGTTGGTATCTTGGACGAATGTTTGTGCGTTCGATTTGATTTGGACGTGTATTACATGAAAAAACTGCAAAAACGCGAACTGTGCATTTGGGATTTCCAGACTTCGCGCGGCGATGTTCTACTGGAATTTTTTGCTGCGGTGATGAAGCTGTTGTCCCAATTTTGTGTTTTGCAAAGGGACAAAACTGCAATTTTTTTTTTTTTTATAACCTATAAAGCCAATAATCATTCCGCACATATAAGAGGGTAATTAATAATTAACCCACCCAATTCAAAACTGATTGTTTTGGAAATGTATGTTGCACTTATTTGTATATTGCATGGTGCCCGGTACATGGCCTTATGACTATGGGGAATGTTCTATTATTTTGGGTGTGTATGGTTGTAAATTTTAAAATAGGACCTGCGTCTCTGGCCTTTTTCCCTTTCTCCATGTATTCTCTTCTCATCTCTTCCCCTCGAATGTAAAGCGAGGTTTCTAAATTTATTAATGTAAAAACACACTACTGAAAACTGTACAATGCATGCATGAACAATAAAAAGTGGCCCAAAGTTTTCTTTTCATACAAACTCATGTGTCTTTTATCATAAAGAGTACTGTTTACAAAAATGTATTTAAAAGACAAAAAAAAAAAAAAAAAAAGGGAAACAGTGTAGTCTTCCTCATTGCTTGCCGACGCCCCTCCGACCGAACATCACCTAGAACCTGCATCACAAAGGAAAATAACGGGGTGAGCACAAAATAAGTCAGTAAGTAAAACTCTCTATCTGTCTGTCCCCGTATGATAAACTCTAATTCTTTCCTTATGCTATCTCTGATTCTATTTCTGTTTCTAATAACATCATGGCCTCATCTTACCGGAGTACGGCCGGATGGCGTTACACCAGCACCATTCCACTCTATGGTATCGGGTGGAATTCACACAGTACCAACCCGTTCTTAGTGACTACCGAGTGAGGATCACAAAGCACCAACTCGGTTCTTTCTAACTATCGGGTGGAGATACACCTAGCGCCTACCGTTCCTCATGAATTTGGGTAACGATACACAAGCATTTACCCGTCTCTAGTCACTACGGGTGAGGTCACAAAGCATCAACCCGTTTCTACTAAGTGTTGGATGATGATCACAAAGCATCAACCTACATCTATCACTAACCGGGTAGCGGTCACAAAGCATCTACCCACTACTACTCACGGGTGACGATCACAAAGCATCGACCCATCACTCTAAGGGCTATTCGGATGATGATCACCAAGCATCAATCCGATTCCCATAACGGTCGGGTAATGATCACAAAGCATCCCAACTATACTACTCTTCTAATTCATTCTATTGTAGCATTTTTCAATGCTCTCTCTTTAGAGTAATTTTACCCACTAAGCTCTCTACATAGGGTAATTGCATAACATTTCCTTACACTTTCTTAGGTCACTTTTCCATGTACAACTAGGCCTTGGATGGTTCATCCACCAATGCACTTATGAGATGCCAACATGCAATGTTGCAAGAATTAAGGTTATTTCTCACAATCAAACCTCTATTAGGCATTTCATCAACAACTCATGTGCACTACAAAACTCTATCATAGCCATGATTCTAAGACTTTTCTTAACCATCCAAAAAGGGAAAAAACCCCTTCACAAAGCACAAAACCTGCCATAGAAAACACTTCTAAAAAGGGAATACATAAACCCCTTAAATTCATCCAACTACCTTGCCAAACCAACAACCCATTTCAAATTTGCAGGTATAAACAATCACAAAGCATAGAAATCTCTATTCAATCCTTCATACATGCTATATTACATGACATCACATACATACATCATTTCTATCAAAACCCTAATCAAGAAAATTCATAAATCTCAACTGGGTTGGGTTTTACTACTTGTTAAGGAGAGATTCACAACTCTTCCTTTCAATGATTAGCTGACTCTCCTAAATCTAACCAAAAGAATGAAAACCCTCACACACCAAAATGACTAAAACTCACAAATTACAAAATTAAGGAGAAATCCTTACCTTAGGAAGCCTTAGGTGCTTTTCTACCCCAAAATCCTTCAAAAATCCCTTGGAAATCCCTGATCAAAAGAAAGAGAAGTTGAGAGGAGAAGAATGGAGAGTCACGTTGAGAAGAAGAAATGAGGGGTTTCTTTGATTCTAATTCCTTTTAATGAAATATTAACACAATCATTCCCATTTGCCCTGTGTTCTACTTGGGAATCCCTCCAGATTCTTGGATGCATTACAAACTCACCCCCATCTCAACCTATTCTCCATGAAAAATCCTTACAATTAACTCCCCACTTTTCCTGCTAATTAGGGGTAGAAAGGTCAAATTGTCCTTAAGGAAGAAAATATCTAAAACTCAATCAACATTTTATTCGGCCCGTCGTCGCGGCGAAGAAACCTCTGTCGCCGCGGCGAAACTGTCCAGGGAGTTCCCCTTGGTTTCAACACATCTTCGCCGCGGCGAAGCTTCTTCTTCGCCCCGGCGAAGAACGGCAGACTGAACTTCTCCTGTTTTCATCCAATTTTCAAGGCAAACATTCAACACAACACTCAAGCAAATAATAATAACAAAAACCAACTCGATTAAGGGCAAAAGAGGAAACAATAACAACGTACCTCAAGCGGGGCGTTACATAAAATTAGTTTGAGATTAATTTTATTGTAAATTCAGTATAATGTTTTTTTAATGTACTTGAGACGGAGCAAAGGACGAGGCAATCGTACTTGAAGACTCAAGATATTTATTACAGGACCCCTAGGTGACCTACCGATTCCTCTAGGCTCGAGGAAATCGGTTTTAGTTAGGCCATGTACCGGCACGTTTTTGTATTTTGTATAGAATGCATGCTAAGGTTGAATGTTCAATAACATGCCAAAGAATGTCATTCTAACAAAGATAATAATCTGGTGAGACATTAAATAATAAACCCTCAATTAAAGTATATTAAGTCACGTATGCCTTCCATCACCATGGTCTTAATCAAACCACTGTTCGTCGGAACCTTGTTCACCAAAGTGAAGGGTACACTTCTACCAGTGGGAGGTTAAGATTCATGGGAGTTTTCCTTAATGGTGATGGGTTGACTTAAAATGACGGTTTTGCTTGTTTGCCAAAGCGAAGGTTGATAAACACGTCATAGGCATAGTAGAGAAGTACACATACTGTGTGTACGTGGTGGCATATACTGTCTACTCTACTGATACTGAGAATCACACTTGAGGACAATGGTTGGGGCCATTAGATTGTGTGATTGGCTTGTTGGCTTTTTCACATTTGAGGTTGATGGTAGGAGCTATCAACTAGTGTGGATTAAGTTTGTTGGCCTACCTAATCAACTCATTTTGGCTTATTCGCCAAAGCGAAGGTTTGAAATGGGTAGGATGGGATCTCAATCCACTAGGAAAGCTGTAAACCCTGCGTTATTATTCCGATGCCCTAAGGTATGAAATTTACCTTTTCAAGTAATTTTCTTTTTTTGAATGGAAGGGTAAAATGGTCAATTTACATGTATTTCGAGATGTGGACATTATAAAGTGTAAGGGGTGATGTCATTGAAGAGAAATGAGGGTAGAATGTTCATAAAGTTGATTGACAAGGTTAAATGGTGTAAACAGTAACCAAGGGTATAATGGTCTTTTCATACAAATCCATATGATTTAAGTGTCCATAAAAGTGCACCAAGGATAAATTAGTCATTTAGCTAATAGGATTGCTTAATTGTTAAGTGTTTTAAAGAAGTCAAATGGCATTAAATGAGTGCTAATCTTTATGTTGTGGTAGAAATGACCAAAACGCCCTTATATGAAAAATTTATGCCAAATGACCCTTATATCAAACTTTTATTAACCAATCATAATAGAGTAACAATGGAATAAATATTTACAATGTTTTAAGAGAGACGAGTCGGCCTTTTACACCCCAAATGCATCATCTTCTTCTTCATCTCTCAGATCCACCATAAAAGCCACTAATTCAAGCATTTTATTCTCAAATTTTCATAGGATTTCAAGTTGATTTTCAAAGGAGATCGCCATCCACACTTAAAGAACTTCAATCTCAGGGTTTAAGGTTAGTTTCAAAACCCTAGTTGTTCTGATCTTTTAGTTAAAAGAGAAATTCATAAGTGGTTATGTGTGTAAGGTAGAAAGGGTGAACCTTTAGAGCTAAGGAGGAGTGTCCTTGTGCTTTGAATACTAAGGTAAGGAAAAAAAAATCTCCCTTATGACTACAATTGATAACACCTATGGTTTATGAAACTTACATTTATTTATTTTAATATGGGTGTGAGGCTATGTTTTGGTTATGGATTGTTTAAATGGGTGTGTTGATTGGTGTATGTGTGCATATGGAGGATGATTATGCCAATTAAGAGAATTGTAGTTGGACGATGTTTTGGCATTTTCTGGTTTTGTAAAAAGGGAGATTGTTATGGCCTTTTATACTTAGAATGATATGAATGTGCAAATGAAGGTGACATGGTCAAAATGAATAGAATTCGGATTTGGCTTTTTAAGACTTATACTGTACATGCTTCACTGAATCGGTCATAACTGAGGTTATAGAAGTCCGATTGAGTTGATTCTTGAAGTATTAAAAATTTTAGAAATAGACCTAAAACTGTTATGTTTTAGCCAAAAATCAATTCGAACTGGAAGATAAGGGAAAAGTTGGCTGAAAAGTGACGAACTATATGGCATCCACCTTCTTAATGGAAATTCCCATTTGTTTTTAATTCTAATAAACCCCTGAATAATCTTACTATTAAAATTCCTTGTATTGTATGAGAAATTTAATGAATTAAGTTAAGAAGTTTAGTAGGAGAATTTAGTATGATTGAGTATGGGAGATGTTATTCCATATGTTTACATTCATAATGGTAATACATATAGCTTATTTAGTTGTCTTATAAAAAAAATTTATGAAATGTTAAAGAATGAATTCCATGAGTCTCTTGAGGTATAAACCAAGATCAGAGGAATATAATTCTTATGGAAACCATGAGTCCTTTGAGGTGACGACCAAGAACAAGGTAATGGTTCAAATGAATCCGATCAGATAACAAAGACTAATGAAACCATCAAGTATAAAGACAAAAGAAATAAGCATGCCAAGTACATGAATACTTCATAAGTCATATATGTTCTATGTTATATTATGTGTGGTTATGTTATGACTTATGTTTATGAGAAAAGTCCAAAGTGTATGATATGTTTGATGAACTTGTTATGTCAAAGAATGAGGGTCATGTTTTGTAGGTAGGTAAGGTCCTAAGTAATATACTTGTATAATGAACCTTAATAGTTTATAAATGACCATTTTCCCTTACTGAGTGATTAGCGCTCACCCCATGAAATGTTTTAAAATGTTTTGCAGGTAAGGATTAAGGCATGAAGCTGGGAGAGAATTCCGAGGGACGCTATGAGCATGAAAGAATGTTTTAATTATGACTTTTGAATGGTTTTGCTAGTATTTAGTGTAGTAATTATGTTTATATCTCATAATGTAGTAAATATGTCCATGTTAAAATGGAGTATATATGTTTGTGTTAATAAAGGAAATCAAATTGCCAGTAAATTTTGTAAAAGTGTGTATGTTCTAGTAAGGATTACTATAGATTTCATAATTTACTACAAGAAAGGAAACTATATTTTTGACTTGTACAATGAATTTAATATAGTTTAGAAATTAAATTAAATTTAAAAAAGTATATATATATTTTTAAACTACAGGTTTATTCTTTAAATAGGATTTTAAAATAAACTTCTTTCCTACGCGTGCGTTTTCTAGGTTCTCAATCGCCAAGGGATACTTAGGAAATACCCGGCTAGGAAGGGGTTTTACAAAAGTCAACGGGCTTTCCCGAGTTAATAGTGAGGGCTATTGGCTTGAGGAAAATAGTGGGAGCCTCGTTTAATAAAAGACTATATTAAATAATAATGAACTTTATAATTACTTTATCTTTTCTACAATTGTAGATTCACCAAAACGAGCATTATGAACATGCGACCGATAATCGAGAAAGAAAATAGGTTGGATGGATCCAATTTCTTGGACTGGTATCGTAATCTTTGGATTATACTTAAGTCATAAAAGAAATTGTATATCCTTGAAAAGCCATACATGGCTGAGCCTGATCCTGATGCCACTTGATGCATTGTAATTACAACATGCAATGTGTACCAAGTGCATTAGTCGCAAAAAGTGATAAAGTGATAAGTAGAGTATCGTTCCCACGAGGATAGTGTTACTAAGTACCGATTTCTCTAGTTTAAGTCCTAATTGAAGCAACAATAAATTGGATTGATGGAAAATTAACAAACCAAATACAAATTAACAAAAAATAAATGACTGATAATGAAATCAAAGCAAAACCAAACAACTTAACTAATTAAACAATGCTAAAAAATGCTAGGGTGTTGATTACCCAAGTTCTAATTCCTTGATTGAAAATCGAATTCTCTAAATTGTAAAACATACCTTCTCAGGCTACATTTCCCTACTTATTCCTATTAAGCTTCCGCACCTAACAAAATGAAGATTAATAGTTCAAAGTCTTTTAAGCTTTATGGAATTCTATCTAGATTTCATAGATCGCTAAACCTTTCTCTAGCATTTGCTTAATCTATGGTATTTATCCCAAGAGGCACAATCACAAATCACTTCTCAGTATCATTGTGAACCACACACATTTGGATGGTGATCAAGCATCCAAGAGTCATCAAGCAAAGAGATAAACACGCCATCATGAAATTAAAACTCAAAGTAAATCAATTCATATAAATTTGAATCATTGTATCAAGGTTACATCAAACCCTAGCTAAACAATTTAGTTCATACCCAAAAATGAAATAAAATAACAACAACAAACTGAATCAAGATTCATCATTGAAAAACAAGCAAAAGATGGAGAAATCTTCTCTAATTTGAAGCCCAAATCTTCAATAATCTTCTCCTTCCAAGAGCTGCCTTCCAAATGACGAACCAAGACCCTTTTCTCTTCCTATTCATCCTAATTTATACCTCTCTCACTTATGGATGAAGCCCTAGTAAGCCAAAACGCGTCGTTTTACTTTTTACATTTGATGCAGTTTTTGCCACAGCGAAGCTTTTTCCTTGCTAGGCCGAGAATTTTTCGGGCCAAATTTGAGCATGATAGAGTCTGAATCTGGAAAAGTTCTAAACATATGAATTGTATCCCTTTAAAATATATTTCTACTAATTCAAGAATCAGCACAATCTGAGGTCTACAACTCAAGTTATGGCAGAAATACTAAAGCACGTCCAAAGATGTTTTTCTTCAGTTTCTAACGTACTGTGCAGGACTTGGCCAAGTTTTCACCCTTGTCCAGTCAGAATTATGAGAAACCCAAAACATGAAAGTTGTAGTTCTACTTCTTATATTTCCAAAAGTTTCTAAAATCAGGTCATTCTGAGTTTTCAAATGCAAGTTATGCAAGTTATGCTCAAAACTATCATTTATGCTCAAAATCATCGTTTAGGCCTACAAAGATAAAATATATAGAGTTAAGTAGCAATTCAGGCATAAACGAACTCAGAAGTATCCAAAATCCAGCCAAAAAGCCTAAATAAAATAGTATAATTCTCAGATTATCACCACTCAGGAAGTAAAGGATACTTATCAAAACTTCCTTGGTGATGCTGATGGCGTTCAATGCTTGATGTTAGCATCGATGACACCAGTGCTACAAAAGTAGCATGAGAATATGGACGTTGCTGCCATCATTCTACACCTCAAGGAGCTTTTCGAAGGGAATGCTTGACATGAGAGGTACAAGGTGTCAAAAGCACTGTTTGGAAGTCGTCTGACTGAGGGAGCCCAAGTTGGTCCTCATGTGCTCAAAATGATCGAGCACATAGAGAGGCTTGAGACTTTGGGATTTGAGTTGGATGTAGAATTACAAGTGGATTGATTCTACAATCCTTGCCAGACTCTTATACACTGTTCATAATGAACTTCAATATGAACGCGATGGTGAAAACCCTGTCGGAGCTTTTAAACATGCTGAGGACTGCAGAGCAGGAATTGAAGAAGTCCAAGCCTATTTTACTGGTTTCTACCAATAAAGGAAAGGGTAACGGCAAGGGTTTGGCCTTGCCCAAGCCCAAGCCCAAAGGACAGGTTGATCTTGGGCCTGAGAGTGGCATAGGGAAGTGCAAAGTAGTTTGCTTCTATTGTGGCAAGCCTGGCCATTGGAGGAAACACTGCAAGGTTTTCCTCGCAAGCAAGAAGAAGTCATAGGCTACGACTTCAGGTATATTTATAATTGAGATTAACTTCTCTCCCATAACATCTTGGGTCATTGACCCAGGATGTGCTACTCACATTTGTACTGATGTGCAGGGACTAAGGCAGAGTTGAGTGCTCGCCAAGGGAGAGGTGGACCTACGAGTTGGAAATGGAGCACTAATGGTATGGGAAGCATCATGAGTACCATCAGGCTAGCTTAGCTGGCCTGATGGTACTCATGATGCTTCCCATTTGCCTATAGCCCCTTGGGCATGGGTTCGAGTCATGGGGGAGGCGAAAGAAATCCCTTAAGGGGGGGGGGGGGGGGGGGGGGGATAGTACCTAGAATTCACACTCGGGTCTGGGCCTAGGCCCGCCGGGCAAGCCGGCAGAAGGCTGGGTGTGACACGACTAAAAGAAAAACAACTAACAAAAGAAAAAAAAAAAACAACAAAATTGAAAATGACAAGAAAAAAATTAGACTCAAACTCAGACACAAACAACTGCCTAGAATTTATACAAGTCTCAATAATTGTTGAAAAATTATTACTGGAAAATGCTCAACACTCCAATAAGTTATAAGTTGAATTGACTCTCTTTCTCTATTGGTCCCCTGAGTAGGTGATCCCCACTTCTGTCTACCTTCCGACGTCCTAGATTATTTTATGTAGAAATGTAAAGTTTATCAAATGGCGGCAGACTCCATAAGCCTAAGTATCGAACTACTCTCCACTAATGAGGACTAGACATCACTAAGGATTAAAAGGTCTTTACAGGCTGGTAACGTTAGGCTCGGTTAGTGGGTTGCAAAGAAAAGGATATGATATACAAAACAAAAGAACTCGGTTTCCTTTAAGCAAACACTAAGAATCACCTCAAATATTTACCTCAATTTCCACTTTCTTTCTCAACCACTGCTCAAGGTGTCAACCCTTTTATAAACCTCAACATGTGCAATTCTTATTTTTGATTCTAAGATGAAACTCTCAAATTTCTTTTTTTTTTTTTTTTTTTTAGAAATAACAAAAATTTATTGAGGTTAATTACCCCTTCTCTTCTTGCCCCTTCTCACGACCCCCAAACTATTCTTTTAGTTCATTCACACAACTCTCCAAGCCTTTTGTGTTTGCATTAGGTTTAGAATTCTCTTAAGGGTTGTGAAACATGTCTAGGGTGAAAGGCTTGGGAATTATTGGTTGCACAAGAAAAATTAGGACAATGATGATTTCAGAAGGTTCAAATAGGTGACTAGGGATAATTTTCATGGTTGACTAGAAAGGCTCAAACGTTTCGAAAAAAACTACCTAAATCGCTTCCTCAATAATGTCTATTCCTAGAATTTCGCCTCAAGCACTTCTTAACTAGATTCTAGGGTCCACCAACATTATCAAGACTTCACCTAACCACATAAAATGAATTAAAGCATGCCAAAAAAAAATGAAAATGGTGGTTGAACCACTCAATAAACCTCAAGCTAAGTCAAGTCAACCAACCTAAACTTGAAGCAATGCTTAACATTTTTCAAAAATAAAATCCCAACAATCCTATTCTCATCATAAACTTATGCAATTCATCGCTGGCACAACAACACAAAACATGAAAACAACTAAGAACAATTCAAAATTTTGAATTTTCCCACCCCCAAACTAAAGATGACATTGTCCCCAATGTCACATTATGCACAATTTAGGAATAGAAAAACAGTATTTACAAAGGTGCGAGATAGTTCCCTAATTAATTCGTAAAGTTTGAGTTTCATTCAACAGAATGCACACCTGTTCCTTAACTTTCTCATCACCAAAATCTGTAAAACAATTGAAATTCTGTGGTGTCTATTGTGTTAGATAATTTCACTGACTAATATGAAAATATTACAACCTAATCTTGCCTTTACAACCACTGGGAAGTTCAAACAAAAATTAACAATCTAAAACAAAAAGAAAATTAGGTTCAATGTACAAAATAAAAGACAATGACAATTAAAAAAAAAAAAAAACTACAAAATAGGTGCTCAGGTTTCATTTTTCGGCCTCCTCCTTTCCTTCGGTGTCGTCATCTTCTGCTTCTGAGTCCATCCATTCCTTGGAATCCTAGTCTTCCCATTGGAAGCTCGAAGTATCAATGTCTAGCTTGGTGCAGCATCTGTGTTGCATATCATACAGCATTCGGGTCTGCTCTGCCAGCCAACCTTGACATCGTTTCATCCGTTTCATATTACCCAAAACCTGCTGCAACAGCTCTTTCATTGTGGATGTTGAACTGGATGATGTGGCAGCTACTATGGTTCTTCGTCTTTTCATTCCGAATTTGGGTCCTTCACTGGGTGGACGCTCAAGATGCTTGTTAAACTAGTTGGTGCTGAAGACAGGGGCAGGATGGATAAGTGGTTCATCATCTGCCTTCTCGACTCCCGCTCGAGTGCACAACTCAGTGATGAGATGTGGGAAGGGGAAGCTCCCTTACCCTGGTTTGGCTGCGTGCTGTATACTCATCATGATGATATTTCCCACATCCATGGTCTTTCCAGAGGCAATGGAATAAAGCAACATTTCCTTATCAAAAGTCACTGTACTATAATGCGTCTCTGGCATCATCCTTGCATATACAAAGTACTGCCATAGTCTAGCCATTGGAATCAAATTCATTCCCTTAATGCTCTATCTTCCCTTCTTCGAAATCTCCTAAGGGGTATCCGGCTTTGCTATGACCTTTAGGATCTCGTCCTTCTCAAACTGTCTCTTTTTAAATTCCTGATACTCATCACGATCAATTTGAGGTAGTTTGTAGAAATCATTGATAGCCTTTGCATCGATTGGTACATCTATACCCCTCACATATACATGCCCGGGATCACACTCAGGGAAATTGGCATAAAACTCTCTCACTATTGGCTCTATGGCTAGATGTTCGGGTTCACTCATTAAGAAATCCCACTTTCTCCATCAACTCTAATCTTCTACATGGGCAGTGGTCAATCCACACTCTACAATAAACCCCTTATCTTTTCTTTTGATTACACTTTCATACCGTTGCCGAGCCTTTTCACTTACAGACCTATTGTCTACGTGTTTCCCTTTTCCCTTACCCTTGGAAGGTATTTTGATCGGCATGTTTGGTTTTCACTGTGAATACCCAAATGTACCCCCAAACTAAGGATTCAACCAGACAATTCAATGTTAAGTACCCTTACAACTGACCAAAATCAGTCCTGCAAAAAAAAAAATAAAAAAAACACCAAAGTTTTGAAATATTGCACTAAGACCCCCAAAATCTCTATTCTTCCAAACTCAACAAAACACTCCCCAATCGAAAACCCAACCTCCTCAACACCATAAAAAACAAAATCCACACTCCTTTAATCAAAATCAACCCACAAACAATCCCAAAAATCGACAAATCAACTCATTTAAGCAATATCTCAAATTTAAATCACTACAATCGAAATTGACCAATTTAGATGTTGGAGAACTCGAAATCTTACCTTTCCCATGATGAATGCACCACCAATTTCACCAATTTTGGCCAGATTTATCCCCAATTTTTGAAAACCAGGGGTTTCCAAAATTTTCTTCAAATTTTCGCAAAAATCTTCGCTAAAATGACTTGTTTTAGTGTTTGTGATGGTTAAGGAGTGAGGTAAAGGGATGGAAATTCACTGGAGAGACTCTGGATTGAAGGTGGAGTGTTTGGCTCTTGGATGTGTTTTGAAATTTTTCGCGAAAAATGAAGAGTTACGTGGGCTTTTATATAAAACAATTATTCTTCGTAGCGGCGAAGTTCTTAATTACAGTCGATGCCGCGACGAATAAAAATTTTTCGCCGCAATGATAACTCGAAATCCCTCTTTTTCACCTTAATTCGATAATTCACCTGAAACACCCAAAAACACTCAAAATTAAAATTATTCTAAACCATAAAATAACTAAACAAATTTAAAACAACAAACAACAAACAAACAATTGAAAACATTTGGGTTGCCTCCCAATAAGTGCTTGTTTATAGTTGGAAGCTCGACTTTCTCAAGTCCTCATGTCAATCTAAACTATCCGAATGCATCATCTCCCGAACATTGTCCTTACACCGAACCTTCAATTGTTGATGATTTTTGTCACATTGGGCCTTTGTTGAGAGCTTAACCGCCCATTTCCATCCCTTGGTCATTCTATTCATGGTTCGAAGATTCTCATCGACAGTTTCCGTTTTCTTGACTTTCCATCAACCTTTTTGAGCTGAGGAATCTGTCCCTTGTGAAGCCACGAGCTCAATTGTGACCCATCTCAGAATGGTGTAAAAACTTCTAGGTTGTGGCCCTCCTCCTTGAATTGCCTTGACTTGACCGTGCATCCCTTAATTGACGAATTAGGATTGTTAAGCTGGGAAGTTTCAATTGTTGATTAACCCACCGAGTCAATTTTGAAACACGACTCTCACTTCGGTGGAACTTTCAGAGACTTAAGGACATTGAATGTCACTTCCTCCTTTTGCATCCTCATGATCAACTTCCCCTCTTGAACATTAATTAAAGCTCTTCCTGTAGCTAGAAATGGTCGTCCCAGGATGGAGGAATCTCCTTAGCTTCTTCCATATCCAACACAAAGAAATCTGCTGGAAAAATAAATTTTTCCACCTTAACCAGCATATCTTCAACAATGCCCCTCGGATGCTTTATGGATCTATCTGTAAGCTACAAGCATATGGTTGTCTGCTTCACTTCACCATTCCTAATTTCTTAAAAACAGAAAAAGGCATAAGATTTATGCTTGCACCCAGATCACACAAAACTCTATCAAATGTAATATTTCCTATAACACAAAGGATAGTGAAACTCCCTAGATCTTTAAGTTTTGGTGGCAGCTTCTTCTGTAGAATGGCACTGAATTCCTCTATTAGCATCAATGTTTCCTCATTATCCAACTTCCTTTTGTTGGAAAAATCTCCTTGAGAAATTTTACGTAGCTCGGCATCTGTTGCAATGCATCTGCAAAAGGAATGTTAATTTGCAATTTTTTAAATACATCAAGAAATTTAATGAACTGCATATCCTGTTTTTCTTTTCTGAGCCTCTGAGGAAAAGGCACCGTAGGAGTGTGATGTGCCAACTCTGGTGGTATCTTGGGAAATGGAAATTTTTCTTTCTTTTGCCTTTGCCTCTCTTCCCGCTTTTGTTCATCTTCCCTAAGAGTGGTTGGTTTATCTTCAGCAATTATCTCTTCGTCAAGTTCCTCATCGGAATCTTCTTTTTCTTTTGGTGGGCTTCCTTCTTTCCCTGATTGTTCCACCTCTTCCATGACCCACTTCTCAAAGTTATTGCATTCACTTGTTCTTGTGGATTTGTCATTGTGTTGCTCGGTAGGGAACCCTGTGGTCTCTCATTTAGCTTATCGGCCAATTGACCTACCTGTACTCTAAGTTCCGAATGGACGCCCCTTGATTTCTGAAATTATTCCTTGTCTCATTCATGAAACCTGTGGTCTCTTGCATAAATTTTCTGAACATATCTTCCAGTTTTGTCAACCTTTGAGCCCTTGGTTGATTGTTCACCCCCGCTTGATTGTTTGGCATCACCCTTTGGTTCCATTGGGTGTTCTACTGATTCTATTGATTTTTATTGCCCCAAGACAAGTTCGGATGATTCCTCCAACCAGGATTATACGTGTTGGAGAACGGATTGTTCTGTTGCCTCTGATTTCCTGCCAAGTAGTTAACCTATTCCGATGATGATGAAGCTGAAGCAAACGTGTTCCCCACTTGACATTCACTGCTCACATGATTACCTGCACAAAAATCACAAGTTAGTTGAGGTGCTTGAATGGAATTTACCTGCATACTTCCCAGTTATTTCTGAAGTGTTGTAAGTTGGGCTGAAATGGCTGTATATGCATCAACTTCATAAAGACCCATAGATTTCTTCAATTACATCCTCTCATTTGGTCTTTGATAATTGTTGCTTTCTAGAACTTCAAGCAACTCATAAGCCACTTCAGGTGTCTTGTTTTGAAACACTCCTCCTAATGTTGCATCTACCATTGTTTGCACATTAACCATTAACCCATTGTAGAACGTTTGAACTTGCATCCAAACTGGCAACCCATGGTGTGGACACCACCTCAGTAGTTCTGTGTATCTTTCCCAAGCCTCATATAATGATTCAGACTCTTCTTGTAGAAACAATGTGATATCATTTCTCAGCTTTACAAATTTTGCTGGAGGAAAGAATTTGGTCAAGAACTTCTATGCTAATTCATTCCATGCTATGATCTTTCCTGATGGTAGTGCCATTAACCATCCCTTTGTTTTATTCCTTAATGAAAAACGGAACAATCTCAATCTGATGTCATCATCTGACACTCCATTTGACTTGAAGGTGTCGCAAATCTCTAAAAAGTTTGTAATGTGCAGATTTGGATCTTCCTTCAAATCTCCTTTAAACTGTACCGACTGCTGGATCATCTAGATGATTGCCGGCTTAATTTCGAAATTGTTGGCTTGTACTACTAGTCTAGTTATGCTCGAACCACTGCCAGCAACCATGGGAACTGAAAATTCCCTTAATGTCCTATTTTCTGTCATCTCAACAACTATGGTATTTGGATCAACAATAGCCTCTCGTTCTCTTCTCTCTCTGTTAAGTCTTCTTGCGATTCTTTCAATCTCTGGATCAACAGGAACCACTGGCTGACGTCTAGCTCTTCGCATAAACTACATAGAACGAGAGAAAAAGTGCAATCACAAGCTCACATAAAAGAACAACAAAAATTAAACTATAAACAATTAAAACAAAGATAAAACTCCAATCTAGCTAACACAAGAAAAAAATTCAATGCTAGCACAAAAATTCAATCCCCGGCAATCCCCGGCAACGGCACCAAAAACTTGATGCGTTGTTACTACAACATGCAAATATAGCAAGTGCACTAGTCGCACAAAGTAATAAAGTGATGAGTGAGTATCGTTCCCACGAGGATTGGTTGTTAAGCACTGATTTTCCTAATTGTTTTCAAGTTGGAGAAATCGGAAAGTGTTTGGATTGACGAGAGTAATTTCTACTAAAATGGAAAAAAAATTTACTAAATAATTAAAATGCTAATTAATGAAAACAAGAATAAAGCAAGAGTAATATCAAGTAATGCAAACAATTAGGGTTTTCACTTCGTTAGGAATCTATGAATTAACCTACAAATTGTGCTACTTCTACACCCACATGCACGAATTATAACTCAGACTCCCTAATATGTAAAACATACCTTCTCAGGCTATGTTTTCCTACTTTTCCTCATTAAGCCTCCGCACCCAACATTTTGAAGATTAATAGATCCAAGTTCATTAAGCTAATGGAATCCTAAATAGAATTCATTGATTCTCAAACCTATCTCTAGCGTTCCAAACAGCAATGGTGATTATCCTAAGAAGCTCATACACGATTCATTTCTCAATCTTATCATGCTCAACAAATAAATTCAATAAAAACTAGAATAAACACACAACCCATGCAATTGAATGTAGAAATAACACTAATTCGTTGATTAAACATAGAAATCTCAAACTACATCAAAACCCTAACCCAAGATGAGTTAGTTCATATTGAAATTAACAACAATCAAAATAAAAACAATGAACAAAGTATTCAACATATTGAGACAAAGAAAAGAGATAAAGAACTTCCCTATTTGATGAATCCACAAAGTTCCATCTTAATCTTCTCTCCTTTTCTCTCAAAAAATGTTGAACTTACTCTCTAAGTGACGAACTCCACTAAAAATGGCTAAGTTTTTCTTAAGTAGTCGGTCCAAAAATGTAAAAACTTGCCTAAAATAAAACTGTGCGTTTTAATCAAAAATGAAAATCGCAGACTTCGCCACGGTGAAGAAAAAGCTTTGCTGCGGCAACGAATTCCCAAGAGTACATCACTGCGGTGAACCTTTGCTGAACAATTATGAAATTTATGGAATTGTCCTCCACTTGCTTTCTTGCTTGAATCTTCAATCTCCGATGCTCTCCAATGGGAGTAAGCTTCATAGTGCTTCAAATCCGCTTCAGAACTTCCCTGAATTCAAAGATTCGCTTGCTTCTGGGTCCAGAAACTCAATTTTGCTCTTTATTTGCTCAAAATGCATGTTTCGGCCTGAAACATAAAACAAATGAAATTAAGTTGCAATTAAGGCAAAAACGACATAAGAAGTATCCAAAATCCAGCCAAAAAGCCTCAATAAGACAGTATAATCCTCGGATTATCACAGATCCACTGACAAAGCCTCTGTCACAGCAGAAGCATGAAAGGAAGTTAAGATCATTTGGTATTATGTACATGAATGATTGGCTATGGTGCAAGTGGGAGATTGTTAGAGTAGATGCCTTAGAGCCAATCAATTATTTTAGAATTGACTTTTTGTAATAGTGTTCATTAATCAATAAAAGGTATTTTATTCTATATCGTGTAAATCATCATTGTATGTATTGATATATGTCCTTAGAATGGTAGAATTGTGACGATGGTATCAAGTGTTTCAAATCTTGATAGTGAGAACCTTATGAGCACATATGGTGGCCATTCTAAAAATGTCTGTAGCCCCAGTATTGTTCTGAAGTAAGGGTACAAACAATACGGTAAGACTATCATAGTGTTGAACGACTCTGTCGAAAGGCAGTGACTCACTTGTCAAGGTTGTTTGGTGACAACCTAGTGCAACACATGGGTGCTTGTTGTAGGCAAGTTCATTGGACTGACCCACTAGAGGATTCCATATGAATGGTAACCCCAGTGTCTATGGAACGAATGGTGGTGCATGTGATCTTTAGACTTGAGATCACTGGAGCACCTTTTGCACCGATTGGTGTAGTTTGACACTAGCCTAACACAGTTCTATTCAGAGTTGTCAATGTGGTAGTGATTAGCTGCATCAAGGAGTGTATCAAGACTATGGTGGATCGACAAAGGATTCATCACTCCAGGGTATGGGAGAAGTTATCTCATGGCGCAATTCAGTAAATGGTAATGGCACTAAAACTGTGGCCACAGTGGGATTGAGTTGTTGCTCTATCCAGTTTATAATTCAGGTCATTGGTCCAGTAACTGAATACATAATATCGAGAGTAACCGAGGTTGACACTATTTCTATACCTCGGTATAGTGACTTCTTTCTCCTAATATGCTCATAAAATATACTTAATAAAAATACATATATATTGACTAAAAAGTAGTTGCGCCAAATTTTTCTTAACTTAATATATACAAAAACTATCAAAATGGTGGACAATGTAGCCATGTCTCTCCGCTTGCCGACGTTCATCCGACCGCATCCTCACCTATTTCCTGGAAAAACATAGAAAGCAACGGGGTGAGCACAAAAATGCTCAGTAAGTAGATCCTCTACTCCGCTATCCTGTGCATCACTCTTTAATTCTTTCCTTACTCTACTCTTTTTTTTCTTTCTTTCTCTGTTTCTTACTCTCACTATTCTTTTCTTTCTTTCTACTTCTCTCTATTCTTTCTTTCTTATTCTTTCTATTCTTCCTAACCATGATGAAATGGCAATATACATGAATAAAATCATATGCAATAATGCACAAAATGCTGTTTCTTTCTTATTTCTATTTTCTTGTTCTATTTCTTTTCTTTTCTTCTTTGTTTTTCTTTTCTTTTCTTTTCTTTTCTTATTCTTTCTTTTCTTATTCTTTGCCGATCGGTCTTGGTTAATGTATGGATTTGGAACATTGGCTGTGTGAGTGAGTACAGTCCTCATGTACATGCACTCTTGCAGACCGTACGAAAGCTTCTTTCTTTTTTCTTCTTAGGCCTCTCAATTAAGGTGGCGTGCATGTAGGAAATTCTTCTTGGTACAACCCTTATCCACATACACTCTTATGGGCCGTACAATTTTTCTTCTTCTTATGCCACTCAATTACGGTGCCATGTATGTGGGAATTTCTTGTTAACACTCATGGTTCCCCATCACATCAACCTATTCTTTTCTTTTCTTTTAACACTCTTTAATTCTTTAATGCTTATTCTTCTTTTCTCTTTATTCTTAGAGTGTTTTATTCTTTCTTTCTTTCTTTCTTTATTCTTTATTCTTCATTCTTTATTCTTTCTTAAATTTCTACACATACCCAATTATATACATATGGATGGCTCATGCTTAAAATTTCTTACTTAATGCACTTATGAAATGCACAAATGCAATGTTGCATCAAAGGTAGTCATTCTGCATAGGTCATATTCAAGAAGGTATATCTCAAGTTATACACATCAGATTGCTATGATCTTGGTCTTGTTTTAAAGCTTAGAGATAGGGCTACAACTTTTATGTTTATGTCTCAGCCCAGTTCAATTGGTAAGATGTCAAAAAATCACTTAGAAAGTCACGGCTGTGACAGGGCAACCATGGTAACATGTTTTCACTCAGGCATTTCATCAAACAATAATTGTGCCTAAACAAGCCATAATTTAATTATCATTCAATTTGTTTCCTAAAGCATCCAAAATGAGAGAAAAACTCTCTTGTATCATCACCATAACCCCACAGCACAAACACTCCCACAATACTTCTCCAATTCTTTCAATTTCAACCCATCATCAAACCATCACATACACTCCTCATATTCAAATAAATCCAACAACAAGCATAAATAATCATCCATCTCATCTCAATTTCTCAATAATCATAACACATGCATAATTAAAAGAAATATCTACTCACTTGATTTTCTTAAACTTTAACTTGAGTTGGATTTTGAGTGGAATTTACTTACCTTATGCTTGAGTAGTCTCTCCTAAGCTCTCTACTGTTGTTGGATTCAAATCTTCTCTTAACCCTAAGCATAAACTTCATAAGAACTCAACTTTTACAAAAATAAAACATAGATAAAGAGCATGAATCCTTACATTTTGATGCCTTGAATCAAAACCCTATGAAAATCTACTCAAAAGCCCTCAAATTCCTTGGAGAAGTGAATGAAAATTTGAGAGAAAAAGGAGGAGGAGTGTGGGGGTGGAATGAACGAAATAAGGGTTTCAAACCCTTAACATTTTAGTTTATAAACTCACTTTCCCATTTTGCCCTTACTCTTTCTTAGAAATTCCATCTTTGTCCCTTAGAAGGAAATTTCATCTTTGTCCCTTAGTCAATTACCAAAATTCCCTCACTTTTATTGTATTCTATATGATTTTCTGTCTCTTTTTACTCCCCACAAAATCAACTAGTTTTGAGTGAAAAGACTATTTTACCCTTAATGCAAGTTTAAGGCATTTTCTTCAAATTCTCTTAAAATAATTCTAACTAAATTTAACTAAGGGCTATACAACATAATTTAAATCATGTACCTCCATGTTGGGTGGTACACTCGGTCTCGTCGAGATAACGAATGATGAAAGGATTGGATTGTATTGTAACCATATCGTTGACAGGTAGCTGCTTCGCTGAATCCGAATCTATCGGGTGGCCATGATGCCTTGCTAGGGACCAATCTTGATCTGTGTATAGTGAGACGATTAATTGGTGTTAATTGCAATACTACACACTGCCGGTATGATAAGGAGCCTACGGGTCACACACATGGAAGATAATTTAAGAACCAGTTTGTTAGAAGGGCGTTTTCGTTTTTTTAAGCGAAATGGTATTTTGCTAATTTCACAATACAATTAAATTTACTGAGGTCATAGCCTTTACTTAATTTGTTAATTAGATTAAATAAGTGAAATTATATTTAAATATGTGGTCGCATATATTTAAATGAATTATTGTTATTGTTAAATGTTAATATATGAAATATATATATTAATTGAATTTAATTGAAATAGCAATAATAATTAAAATTAAAATATCTTAAAGGGGATGTTTGGAAACAAAGGGTGTTTGGGTTAGAGACCAAACCAATTCCATGATGGAATAGGGCAAAGTGTGCACTATATAAGTGCAACACTTTGTGAATTATTTAATTAATTCATTCAATCATTGAAAGCAAAAATTCTAGCCCCTTTTCTTCTCACCCACGCCAGATTTCTTTTGCTTGAATCAAACATTTTCATTTGATTTCATCTTGGTTCTTAAAGGCTAAAGAGGATCTAGCAAATCCCTCTTTAGTTCCTTGAGGTTGTCTTTGTGTAGACTACATTGGTTCGATCCTACACTTGAGTCAATAGTGAAACCCATTCAAAGACAAGTTGGAGAAGCCTCCAAACGTGGGTATGGTTTCTTAACTTTAAACTGGTTTTTCTGCAGACTCGATTATAATGTAAAACTGTAATTTTTGTGCCTTGATCTTGGTTCTAATGAACGATCTCGAATGTAAATTATTTTGTTTTCCGCTGCCATAGATGATCGTTTCCTAACAATAGGCATATTGGTAATTTTTCTATGTAATTAAATTTACTGAGGTTATAGCTTGTGTCCAATTTTATTATTGGAATAATTTAGCAAAATTATGAATTTAATATTTTACTAAATAATTAAATAGGGACTTCTACGCAATTCCACCTAAGTTTGGGTTGTTGCTAAACTTTGGGGGTGAAATGGATATTTGCATCATTAATTAAATGAAGCAAAAAGTTAGGTTTTATTGATTCTCTCATTTTTGTGTCATGAATGATATTGAGAGAAAAAATTTCTCTCTTCTTCTCTTCACTGTATCACCCTAAGTATCATCCTTAAAGCCAAAAATTGATTCTAGCAAAATCAATTCTTGGTCTCTGATGTACTGTTATCATGTGGATGACCTAAGTTCGATTCCACTCTCAAATCGGTAGCGAAATCGCATTCAGAGATATTGATGGAGCCTCCAAATGCTGATATAATCTAATCCTTGCATGTTATTTCAAATTAAGCATGTAAAATATATATACATATATCAGACCCTGATCTTGGCACAATCAGAGTAATCGATGGGCAATAATTTTTGTTTTTTCGCTGCCTCTGCTCATCGATTTACTTACAGTGGTATAGAGCCTAGGATTTCTGATTGATTACCTAAATTGACTACTGGAAGTTGCATGTTTAGTTTTTTATTTCTTAAAATTGCTTAAATTGATTAATATGTTGACTGGATTTGTTGAGGAATTCGCACTAGATCGTTTTTGTAATACGTGCATGAACAATATTCTGGAAACTGCATTTTGCATCGCTGCACAATTCTTCTGCGTTGTGGCATATAGTTTCATAAGCTTGGAATATGTAAGTGCACTGTGGTGAAATAAAACTTCACCACACTGTAATTGCGGGAAAACGTTGTGTGACTATGAATGTGCATTTGGGCCATGGCAAAATAAAACTTCCTCGCGGCATGATTACATAATGTGATCGCATAATCACGCAATTTAAGCCGCGGCAAAATAAAACTTTGCCGCAGCATGAAATCGTCATAGAATCACAACGCGTGTTTGGGCCGCAACATAATAAAATTACACCACAACATGGATACGATGATGTAGCGCACCAAATCATTAAATTGCATGATTGCGCCACGGCATAAAAAAAATACACCACTACACGAATGCGTTGTCAGAGCGCGAGTTGCTGGCTTTGCGCCATGGTGAAATAAAACTTTGCCATGGCACAAATATGTTCCTACTGTACACCACGGCATAATAAAACTATGTTGTGGTGTGAATGCTGCTGTAACATTTTTAATGTTGGATCAATGCGTAATTCTACAAATTCAAAAGGGTAATTTGATAAATCAACCCACCCAATTCAAAATTGATCGTTTTGAATGTATGCAATAATTCTGTTTGAAAAATTGCATGGTGCCCGATACTTGAGCCTTGGACCTATGGTAAATCTTTTAAAGTATTTTTGGGTATTTATAATTGTAATTTTTTTAATAGGGCCTGCGTGCCCTATCTTTCTCCTACCTTCTTGATGTACATTCTCTTCTCATCTCATTCCCCTCGAATGTAAATCAAGGTTTCTAAATTTATTGATGTAAAATTAGTGTAAAATTAATTTCACTGTAAATTTAGTATGATGTATTATGTCATTTAGTTGAAGACGGAGCAAGGACAAAGCGATCATACTTGAAGACTCAAGATATTTATTACTGGATCCCTAGGTGACCCACCGATTCCTCTAGGTTCAAGGAAATCGGTTTTAGTAAGGCCATGTACTGGCATGTTTCCTTAAATGCATAGAATGCATGCTAAGGGTGTATGTTATGACTATAACATGCTAATAAAGATAAAACTTGTGAGACGCAAAATAAAAACCCTCAAATAAAGTGTATTAAGTCACGTAAGCCTTCCATAACCATAGGTTTAAGCAAACTAATGTTCATTGGAAACTTGTTCGCCAAAGCGAAGGGTACACTTCTACTAATGGGAGGTTAAAGCTCATTGGAGTTTTCCTTAATGGTAATGGATCTACTTAAAATGACATGTTTTGCTTGTTCACCAAAGCAAAGATTGATAAGCATGTCATAGGCATAGTAGAAAAGTACACTTATTGTGTGTACATGGGGACATGTAGTGTCCACAGTACTAATACTAAGAATCACTCTTGAGGATGATGGCTAGGCCATTGGATTGTGTGATTGGCTTGTTGGCTTGCTTCATATTTGAGGTTGATAGTGAGAGCTATCACCTTGTGTGAATTAAGTTTGTTGGCCTACCTAATCAACCTATTTTGGCTTGTTCGTCAACGCGAAGGTTTGAAATGGGCTAGATGGGATCTTAGTCCACTAGGAAAGCCAACGGGCTTTCCCAAGTTAATAGTGACGGCTATTGACTTGAGGAAAATAGTGGGAGCATTTTTAATAAAAGACCATATTAAATAATAATGAACATTATAATGACTATTACTTTTCTGCATTTGTAGATTCACCAAAATAAGCTTTATGAACTTGCGACCGATAATCAAGAAAGAAAACAGGCTAGATGAATCCAATTTCTAAGACCGGTATTGAAATCTTCAAATTATATTGAAGTTTGAAAAGAAATTGTATATCCTTAAGAAGCCTTATATGGCTGAGCCTAATCCTAATGCCACTCAGGAAGTAATAAATACTTATCAAAAGTTCCTTGATGATGCTGATGGGGTTCAATGCCTTATATTAGCATCGATGACACCTGAGCTGCAAAAGCAGCATAAGAATATGGACGTTGTTGCCATTATTCTGCACCTCAAGGAGCTTTTCAAAGGAAATGCTTGACATGAGAGGTATAAGGTGTCGAGTGCACTGTTTAGGAGTCGCATGACTGAGGGATCCAATTGGCCCTTATGTGCTCAAAATGATTGAGTACATAGAGAGGCTTGAGACTTTGGGGTTTGGGTTGGATGCAAACTTACAAGTGGATTTAATTATGCAATCCCTACCTAATTCTTTTGCACCGTTCATAATGAATTTCTATATGAACATTACAATGAAATCCTTATTAGAGCTTATGAACATTTTGAAGACTGCGGAGCAAGACATGAAAAGGTCCAAGCCTGTTTTACTAGTTACTGCTAGTAAAGACAAGGGTAAGGGCAAGGGAAAGGCCAAGGCCAAACCCAAAGGACATGATGCTCTTAAGCGAGTGTGTAACACCCACATTAAGGTACATAATTTTATTTATGCCTCAATACCCTTAGTTGGATTTCTTTGAAGTTACCTTAGACAAATGTGAAGAAAATTCCTTAAATATCCATTAGGGGTAAAATGGTCTTTTCACTCATAATTAGATGAAAAAGTGGGAAGTGAAAGGAAGCAAAAATAATGTGAAGAACACAATAAAAATGAGGGTATTTTAGTAATTAACTAAAGGACATAGATGGAATTTCATGAAAAGTGCAAGGGCAAAATGGGAATACATGCTCATATTATTTGATATAAGGCTTCATTTGAAGAATCACTAACACACCTTCAGCCCTCGATCACGCCACCTTTACCCTATTTTCTCTCAATTTTCTTCACTAAATTTCAAAGGAAAATCATAGGATTTGGTTGGGATTTTTAGAGATTTTCAATCGTAAAGCATTCTAAGGTAAGATTCTAGTAAAAAGCGTGTGATTAAACTTTAAAGCTTTAAATTCTTGTGGTTTTTATATGATCTAGGTCCAAGAGGAAGAGAGTTTTTAGCAAAAGGAAGTGATCTCACACATTCAAGGTAAGTAAACCTAATTTTAACCTTGATTTGAGCAAGATTTGTGTTGAATGACTTTTTGCATGCTTGTATATGATGGTATAAGGGAATTATTGGCTGTTTTTTTTATGTTTAATGATGCATAAATTCCAGCCATGAGAAGTAGAGTATGGTTATGTGATGATCTGGTGAAGTTGTGGAAGAATTTGTGTTGAAATTTTTGGAATGTAGAGAAGTGATGAATTCGGCCAGGTTAGATACTAAAGTTAGTGAGTTTTTGGCTCCCAATTTGGTGGAATTAGAGAGTTGTGGGAGTGCAGCCAACATGGTAGTTGCATGTGCATATGAAGTGTTTGATGAAAATCCAAAGAGAAAATGCATGCATGAGTTGGCTAAACCCTAATGAAGAAAGGGTTAGAGAAAGGCAAGAATTGAAGTAGGAAGATTATGTTTGAACTTAACCAAGTGTAAATGTTAGTATTCAAGGGTGCATATTTGATAAGCATATTTTACACTATGATTTTGCATTGAATTTTGATAGGATTTAGGATACTTTTCATACAATTTGGGCCATAATTGCTACCTAATTCTATTAATTTGTCTTTGTAGACCTAAACGATGATTTTTAGCATAAATGACAGTTTTGAGCGTAAATTGTGTAACTTGAGCTTGAAAACTCGGAATGACCTGAATTTAGAAGCTTTGGAAAGCTAAGAAGAAGAACTACGACGTTCATGTTTTGGGTTTTTCCTAATTCTGACTGGACAAAGGTGAAAAATTGGCTTGAAGTCGTGAAAAGTACGCTGGGAACTGAAGAAAAACGTCTTTGGACGTACTTCCGTATTTCTGCCATAACTTGAGATGTAGACCTCGGATTGTGCTGATTCTTGAACGACCAGAAAGATAATTGAAAGGGCTACAATTCATATGTTTAACACTTTTCCAGAGGTTGTTTTTTCCCCGTTTAAGGTGTACGTGGCGTTGTTATACCAGAGGTTGCCAAGTACTGCTAGGCAGTTTTTAAGGCGGGTTCTGGTTTCCAGCCGGTATACCCTTAAACCAAGCTTTATTTCTATTTCCTACCCCCAAACTTAAAATGACATTGTCCCCAATGTCACATCATGCACATCCAAGGAATAGAAAAACAAAAGTAAAGGTTACGAGATACTCCCCTGACTAATCCGTAAAGGCCGATTTTTGTGCAACATCCTGGCATCCATTCCTTGGCTTCCTCATCATCATCATCTGTCAAACAAATGAAAGTCTATGGTGCCAAATGTGTTAGATACCCTCACCGATTAATATGAAAGAATTACATCCTAATCTCAACCTTATTGAACTAAACCTAAAATCTAAACAAAAACAAATAAAGAGCCAAAAACCAGGAAATCAACATCAATTCCTACTTACAAAACATAAAGAAATAAAAACAAAAACTAAAAAGAAAAGTGCTTCAGGAAAATTTTCGCAAAAATGAAAGGTCACGCGACTATTAAAAGGAAACAGACTTCGCCGCGGCGAGGAATAGACTTCGCCGCGGCGAAGTTCTTCATGATAAAACCCTAAATTCAAACCCAGTCGTCGCCGCGGCGACAACAAATTCTTCGCCGCGGCGAAAAATTACAGGAGCTACAACATTCTTCAGGGCACTTCGCCCCGGCGAAGAACAATCTTCGCCCCGGCGAAGTCTGAAGTTTTTCTTTCCTTTTCCTTAGCTTCAAACTTCACCTGAAACACCCAAAAACACACAAATTAAAACTAATTCAAAATCATAAGAAAACTAAAACAAATTAAAACAGCAATGAAATGAAAAACAATTGAAAAGACTTGGGTTGCCTCCCAAGAAGCGCTTGTTTATAGTCGAAAGCTCGACTTTCCCATGGTCCTTCGTCAATCCGGATCCTTGTGGGGTGCTTCACTTCCCATTGCCACCTCTTGATCTTTCCTTTGGATTTCGGACATTCTCATAAGCATCTTTTCGGAACTTCAAATTCGTATATGCGTACTTGAGATGAGATGGTGATTGGTTGAGTCCAATGTTTGGAGTCTCTTCCAACACCAATTTTGACTTGTGCGCATTTACACCAAATTCCTCAAATTGTTCCTTGTGAGGTGAGTTGCTTGGTTGAAATTCCCCTAAGTATTTTGCACACCTTTCCGCTTTGAGATTTTCCTCTTCATTGGTCTTGTCTTCATGTTCTTCCAACTTTTCTTCATTGTGAGGTTGCTCCAACACTATACCTCTCCTCAATGGTATGACATTTAATTGTTCTTCAGGATTTGTGACCGTTGTGCTCGGCAAAGAACCTTGAGATCTCTCTGTCAGTTGTTCAACCAATTGCCCCATTTGAACCTCCAAATTTTGAATGGACACTCCTTGATTTATGAAGTTTGAGTGTGTCTCATTCATAAAACTTGTGGTTTCTTGCATGAACTCTTCGAATATATCTTCCAATTTCGACATTCTTTGCTCACATGGTTGATGATTCACCACCGGTTGATGGTTTGGCATTGTCCTTTGATTTGATTGACTGCTTTGATTGCTCCAGGACAAATTTGGGTGATTCCCCCAACCAAGATTGTAAGCATCGGAGAAGGAGTCACTTTGCAGCCTTTGTGAACTAACCATGTAATTCACTTGCTCGGTTGTTGAGAAGAATAACTGGTTCCCATCTTGGCATTCCACACTCTCATGGTTTCCTGCACAAAATTCACAAGTTATAAATGGTGAGTGAAAAGAATTTACATTCATACCTCCCAATTGGCTTTGAAATGGTGCAATTTGTGCAGATAATGTGTCGAACGCGTCAACTTCATGTAGACCCATTGTTCTCTTCGGCATTGCTCTCTCATTAGGTCTTTGGTAGTTATTGTTGGCCATCAACTCAAGCAATTCATAAGCATCTTCTGGGGTCTTGTTATTTAAGGCTCCGCCTGCTGCCACATCTACCATCATTTGAATATTTGGTAGCAACCCATTGTAAAATGTTTGGACTTGTCTCCAAAACGGTAGACCATTATGTGGACAATTCCTTAACAACTCTGTGTACCTCTCCCAAGCTTCATATAGTGATTCATCGTTGCCTTGCACGAAAGAGGTAATGTCAATTCTCATACTTAAGACTATACAATATTTACAATTAACTACAAAAATGAAATAAAAGCTTCAATTTAGCACTACACTAGATACTATCAATATTAATAATCAACTATCCCCGGCAACGGCGCCAAAAACTTGATGCGTGTTTACTACAACATGCAAAAATAGCAAGTATACTAGTCGCAAAAAGTAATAAAGTGATGAGTGAGTATCGTTCCCACGAGGATAGTGTTACTAATTACCGATTTTTCTAGTTTAAGTCCTAATTGAAGCAACAATAAATTGGATTGATGGAAGATTAACAAACTAAATACAAAATGCAAAACCCAACAACTTAACTAATTAAACAATTCTAAAACAAATGCTAGGGTGTTGAATTCACCTAAATACGCTAACCCAAATCATAGAATCTATTACCCAAGTTCTAATTCCTTGATTGAAAATCGAATTCCCTAAGTTGTAAAACATACATTCTCATGCTACATTTCCCTACTTATCCCTATTAAGCTTCCGCACCCAACAAAATGAAGATTAATAGTTCAAAGGATTTTAAGCTTTGTGGAATTCTATCTAGATTTCATAGATCGCTAAACCTATCTCTAGCGTTTGCTAATCTATGGTATTTATCCCAAGAGGCACAATCACAAATCACTTCTCAGTCTCATTGTGAACAACACACATTTGAATGGTGATCAAGCATCCAAAAGACATTAAGCAAAGAGATAAACACTCAATCATGAAATTAAAACTCAAAGTAATTCAATCCATATAAATTTGAATCATTGTATCAAGATTACATCAAACCCTAGCTAAACAACTCAGTTCATACTCAAAAACGAAATAAAACAACAAAAACAAACTGAATCAAGATTCATCATTGAAAAGCAAGCAAAAGATGGAGAAATCTTCTCTAAATTGAAGCCCAAATCTTCAATAATCTTCTCCTTCCATGAGCTGCCTCCCAAATCACGAACCAAGCCCCTTTTTCTTTCCCTTTCGTCCTAATTTATACCTCTCTCACTTAAGGACCAAGCCCTAGCAAGCCAAAACGCGTCGTTTTATTTTTTACAGCTGCTGCAGTTGTCGCCGCGGCGAAGCTTTTTCCTTGCCGCGGTGAGAATGTCCAGGCCCAATATGAGCATGATATAGTTCGAATCTGGAAACGTGTTAAAAATATGAATTGTAGCCCTTTCAATTATCTTTCTGGTAGTTCAAGAATAAGCACAATCCAAGGGCTACATCTCAAGTTATGGCAGAAATACTGAAGTACGTCCAAAGACATTTTTCTTCAGTTCCCAGCGTACTTTTCACGACTTCAAGCCAAGTTTTCACCTTTGTCCAGTCAGAATTAGGAAAAACCAAAAACATGAACGTTGTAGCTCTTCTTCTTAGCTTTCCAAAGCTTCTAAATTCAGGTCATTCCGAGTTTTCAAGCTCAAGTTACACAATTTACGCGCGCGTGCCAGCTCACGGAGGACCTTGGCCAGTGCGTGGTGGCATGTGGCTGCTTTTGTCGATGCATGGAGGCTTCTAGGTGGCACATGAAGGCGCGTGGAGTGTTCTAAAGTTATCATTTCCTTTTCTTTAAAGAATAAAATGCATACTTGGTATGATATTGCTAGTCTATTTCAGTTTTTGAGCCATAAACAGATATATATATATATTATTTATCAAATATAGTCAACCTTTATTTGATAAATGAATAGAATTTTTTTTTTTTTTTTTTTTTTTGTATTTATTACAGAAAAATGTTACGTTATAGACGTGCAATGGCTACTAGAACACCAGCTCAGAAGGAAAGGGTTTTGAACATGATTAGAAGTTCACAAACTCACACTTTAATATTAAGAGACATAGAGGACGAGTTGGTGCAACTCATAGATCATTTCATTCATGTGAATGAAAAGATATAGGAAATTGTCTGGAAAGGGGGATTAATTAGAGATGAGTTGAAATATAAAGTCCTTAGCGAGACCCTTAATTACCCTAGTCTCATTGGTCTCCTTGATCTGGTTTGGAACAAGTTGAAAGTTCAAAACCCTAAAGATGACAATAAAGATTATAAATGTTTAGTCAACAACTACATCAAGAAGTACATAGATTGGGGTGCCAGAAAGACAGTTGGTGCATCTATTGGAGTCTTCACTCGTAAAGGACATCACAAAAAATTAGGAGTTCCCTTGCCTAGGGTTACTTACAAGTTAGATTAAGACCTTAGGATAAGGCTTATCAAATCCTTCCCAGTTTATGGGATGTGGCGGTACACTTAGATTTTTTTAGACATTTGTTTACTTTAATGTCACTACATGTTGAATTCTATTTATGTAATGGAATCAATTTTATTTATTTTTTTCATGAAAATTTAAATTTTTTATTTTTTTGTGAATTTATGTTGAATTATACTTATATGATTGTGTCTTAATATTATTTTAGAATGACAATTAATTATATCTATGATAATTGGAGATTAGAATTTTAGATGATGATTGTTGACATAGTTAACTTTTGATTCCGAATCTAATATACAATTATTATCAATATAATCAATTAAACATATGCATGTTCCGAGCATTGAATAACATGCATTATCCAATGTGTAATGTTTTTTAGAAATGGCATTTGCATTTAAGAACGTTGTCGCTGAACTTAATAAATGAGAAAAATTTAACGATGAAAATTAAAAGATATGGAGCATGAAAATCCAATATGTCTTGGAAGAACATAAGGTTTTTGAAGCTCTTACCATGACCATGGAAGAGCCTGAAGAAGGAGCCATGACTCAACATAGAAGAGACCGTATGGCTTATGACATTTGCAATAAGAAGAATTTCACTGCTCGCATCACTTTGTTGAGTAGCATGAACAATGATCTCATGAAAAAGTATCGGGATATGAATTAGCAAAGGACATGTTGTCCACCCTTGCTACAAAGATTGGCGGTACGTCCATTACCAAACTTCGGTCACTTACAATCAAGTTTGACACATATAAGAAAAAGCCTGAACATACTATGAGAGTACATTTAAGGCACTTGTCAAACATGATTAATGAGTTGAGAGATGCAGGTCATGTCCTAACTGATGAACAACAGGTTCAAGCTGTCATAAGATCATTGCCTCAAAATTGAGAACACATGAAGATACACCTTACCCATAATAAGGGCATCAAAAATTTAGAAGATGCCACACAACATCTGGAACTGGAAGAAGATTGCCTTAGTGCGAGTAAGACAAATATTGATGTGCACATGACTGGTTCCAATTCACATGGTGGGAAGAGATTTAAGCATAAATTCCAAGGTGGATCCCAAAGAAAAGACAATATTGATAAGGCTCAAGGGAAGAAGAAAAAGTTTTATAAATACAGAAAAAGAAAGCATTCTGCCAGGAAGAGAAACATGGCAAAGGTGAAATACTATAACTACGGCAACAAGGGACATTTTGCTCGCAATTGTAGCAAGCTGAAAAAGGTAAATTACTTGTTTGCACAAGTAAGTTCTATAAATGTTTCTAGTTCTATTTTTCTAACTGAATCTCATCCTTTGTGGACTATAGATTTAGCAGCATGTAAAACCCCTCTCAGTCAGGTATCCTCCGAATATCCCTCAATGAGGATCCCGGGGATACATGTCTAGAGAATGAGTTGTATTTAGAAAAAAACTGGGCAAGGATAATAATAATAATATCCAAAACATGCATATAAAATGTCATGCAGGATCCAAACTTATAATTCAAAAACTTTAAGAATTTATCTGAAAATTACACAATCAAAACATATTTATAGGGTGGAAGCTTCCAAAGGTGTTTGACAAACATTTATCATTTATATTATTTACATCAAGATAGAAACATCGAGATGACGATAAATCATCTCCCCTCACATGTAGCCCCGCTGTCTCTAGTATCCTTCGCTTCTGGTCTACCTGCAAAGCAATCAATAATGAAAAGGTGAGCATCAATCGCTTAGTAAGGAATGATTCATTTCATTCTAAATGTGCTATTTGACCTTCATTTAAACATATTTGTTAACATACCAATTATCTTTTACATCTAGGGATACTTCCCCTTTTTTTTCCCTTTCTATTTCATATGCCTTTCATCATTTTATCCCATGGCCATATAAGCATCAATGCATACACATACAAATAAGTATGTAAACATAGTACACACACATTACATGTCATGATATAACATCTAAATATCATCTAACAAAAGTATAAATCATCTCATGATGTAAATAACATCACAACTCATGTACTGTAACTAAATGAATATGAAGCATTTAACGTGTAGCTGATCAGACTTTTCTTAGCGTCTTAGGCACTTCATATCATCTAGCCTCAAATTCATCTAGAGCTCATGTCATGGGGAGGCGTGCTTACGCGTTATTTAACATCTAAAGCATATATTCATCTTTCCTCAACCGGTATACGAGGATATGCCTACGCGTTTCCCATCATGTCCATATGCATCTCTAATATCTTATGGCATGTAAATACATATTTTGGTGAGCTTAATACTTTTAATTCATCTATGGATTATGAATCCATTTACATTATCTCTTGCTCACATACATCATCTTAAAACATGTATTACATTGCATCTTCATGCCATTTCATAACATTAATCATGCATTAACATCATGACCATATATATCTTTCAAAGATCATCTAACTGGCATAATTGCAATAATACATTAATAATTAATTAATAATCATAAGAATTGATCATGTTAAATCTTAAACTTTAATAACCAGAAGTTTATACTTCAGGCCATTTTCCATCCATTGTTCAAACGAATTGGCTCTTGGAATAAACATAAAAGTTATAGGTATATGTCTTAACTTTCTAATGCTTCAAGAATCATATCATTTAGATTTTTATAACTCATGTTATGGTCGAAATACTGAAGCATATTTAACATAACCCCTAAGCTTACCAAATCCGAATTTTTCATACTAACTATGCCACATCAATTCCTATTGACAATTAACCAATAGGTCAACTTATGGATCAAATAAACCTCCCTTTAATAGTCTTTAACATCTTAAAGGAAGTGTAAAATCTCATTCCCATAATCATCCATTATTGTTATAACATTGTAAGCTAATGCAAACAACACCTCAACACTTCTAATAGCAACCATTCAACACCATGTGGCCTCCAATACTACAAGTTTTACCACAATCAGCATCCACACTTCATTTTCTTCAATCAAAAATAACAACTCATAAAACATAAATAGCAATAACTTCATGTATAATGAATTCAAGGCAATAAGTAGAATAAATGAGTTCAACTACACTTGCCATCAACTAATTCTATGCCTTAAAACCTTAATTTAAGGTTTCATAAAAATCTACAAACCCTAGCATAATCTTTAAAGTCATGGGAGGTTCTTCGTTACCTTTTTAAAGAATTCCTCCAACAAATCCTTTGCCTTTGTCTTCTTTTACATCTTAATCCTACATATATAACATTATACCTCAATGTCTACTTCAAATCTTCAAATCACATCAAAACTAGGGTTTTTAATCATTACCTTAAACCCTTCCACTTGAAGATCCAAGGCTCTTATCTTGGCCTCCTTGAAAAATTATGCAAAACTCCTTTAAAACTTAGAGAAAGAAAGCTTGTTTCATGGAAGATTTGAGAGAAAATGGAAGAAATGTTGAAGAAATGCTCTCTCCCTTGGCTTGAACGAATTTCATCTCATTCATAGGAAAATATTTCATTAATTTTCCAAAATTATGCTATTGGCCCAATTATTTTAATTGTATAACTCATAATTCCTTAATTCTTCATATAAGGGCATTTTGGTCATTTTACACTAAACATAATTATTACTTAATTAATGCCATTAAATGCAATTAAGCCTACTCATCCTTGACTTTTTCAATACTTATCCATAGGCAAAATGACTATTTTGCCCCTAATGCCTTTCTATGGATAATTGATTCATACTGTTCCAAATGAATCGACTATTTTGCCCTTAGTTAGATTTTATGCTTTTTAACATAACATTAACATCTAAAGGACTATTTTGAGTTAGGAACATACCTTTGACATCTTAGGTATTACATAGCAATAGACCACATAGCGAAAGACTGAAGTGCTTTCGTGTAGTTTCGACGAATACTACGGGAAACAAAGTGGATATATGTAGGTAACAATTCAAAAGTGGAAGTTAAAGGGATCGGCACATGCAAATTGATCATGCGTCGAGGTCGAATCCTATACCTACATGACGTGTTATATGCACTCGATATTCATCGAAATTTGATTTTTGTGTTAGAGCTTATTAAATTATGTTTTAATTTAAACTTTTTCAATACTGGTGTCCATTTATTTTTGGACACAACATACTATGGTTGTGGTTATATTTCTAATGGTTTTATAGTACTTGACATTGGTTATAATTATATGTTGTCAAACTTTATCCAGTCAAGTTATTTGTTCAAAATTTATTTATGTTGAAGTTAAATTATATAATCTCAAAAACTAAAACTTTCTAATTAATCTGTGAAAGATTTCTGAATAAACTGTTTTAATCCTAAGCAAATTTAAAAAAAAAAAAGATAATAAACTGTTTGTTTTCATTAAAGATTCAATCACACCAAAGTGTTACAACAATTATCAATTAGTGTGTTCATGGAAATATATTGGCTTCTGCACAAAACCCTAGGATATATTTTTTACTTTACAACTATAGTGTGCAAATCACATTGTTCTCAACTGCATTTAGTACCATAGCAGTCAAGAGATTGTCATTATAGTGATTAATAGACATTATCTCACTAATAGATACAATTACCAGCTTGTAGATTAGTGAATATCAATAATCTGGAATAAAACTATGTACATTGTTCTTTGCCCTTTATGTGATCTAATAGAGAAAAATTGTACCACTGTTGGTTGTTTTTAATATTAGTGTTCAAATTCATAATTGCAATTAAGCTTTTGAGTCTTCGAAATGTCCAAGATGACTTGCTTACATTATCAATTTATGATTGACCCTTAGGTTCCATGTTATGAGTATGGTAACTTCATGGGTCCAACCATATTGTCTGATGTGAGAGTTATCATGCGGTGTTACAAGGTATTTCAATCATGTTTTGAAAATGAACCTTGGCTAAGATATATTACAATGTAAGAAGATGGTTCAGTTCTGGACCTTATGATGCATTTCATTTCATATTTTTCATTGGTTGTGTAGGAGGAAATTTTTGGTCCAATTCTTCTTTGTATGCGGGTTTGCCACTTATGTCTTTCTTTATGTGTCCATCTTGGTCTTTGGTTACTATGAAAATCATAAGTTAGATATTTTTGTTTGTCAAGTTGACAGCATTGATGATGCCATAGAGATTGTAATAGAATTCTCTTGAATTTGTTAATTCATTAATATATTATATGTTGCAAGTAAAAAGAATAACAAAAAAAAAAATATAAAACTTTGTAAAAAAAAAAATATTAACTATGCTGTATGAGGATGTGCAACCAACTCACAGCAAGCAATAGCTTAGAGCGAAGTATCTTCTGTGGCAACTACCAGATTAAAGTGAGCTGCAATTAGGTTGAAGTGAGCTTTTTAATAGTTATCTTCCAAATCACAGATAAGCCTTTTCACCATAGATAAGCCCAATCCCCTAGAATCAAGGAGAAAATCTTTACATTACTCCCTATAGTTTTGGTTTAACAGCAATACCTACATTCATGGGATTAATTCCCTAAAATCAAGCCATTATCCCTAATTTTCCTCTTGTAACCGTAATCATTTCACATTATATAAACCCCCACAAAATCATTGTAAGGGGATTAACAATTTAGAGAGAAAAGAGAGATTATTTTACAAGACAAATACTGAATAAGATAACCGTGGACTTGACTTGATTGAACTTGCTGATGTTAGGGTAGGTGTCCTAGAGACAATCAAATTGTAGTTATTGACTACTAGTAAAACATGTTGATATTAATAAAAGACATCTCTATGTTATGTAAATTGTACTTCACATATGTTATAATATATGGCATTAGAATGGTTGAACCATGACGAGGGAATCAAGTTGTAATAAGTCTTGATTGTGAGATCGCTATTAGCTCAATTGGTGATCATTCTAGAAACATCCATAGCCCTAGTATTATTCTGACTAAGGGCATAGATAATACAATAAGACTATCATAGCGTTGAACGACCCTATTGAAAGATAGTAATAGATCTTACATGTTGAAGTTGTTTGGTGACAACTTGGTACAACACATGGGTGCTTGAGGGTAGCAAGTTCCCTACACTGACCCTCTAGAGGATTCCATATAGATGGTAACCCAAATTCCTATGGAATACATCCTCTAATGGATGGTGGTGCATATGATCCTTAGACTTGAGATCACCAGAGCGCTAAGTGTAAATATCAGTGTAATTTGACGTTGACCTAACGTAGTCATATTTAAGGCTATCAACATGGAAGTGATTGGCTACATTGAGAAGTACATCATAGCTATGGTGGATCGACATAGGATTCATCACTCTTGGCTAGAGGAGAAATTATCTTGCTGAAATGTTCAGTAAATGATAACGATAATAAAACTATGGCCACAATGGAATTGAGTTGGTGCTCAATTTCAATTTTATCAAGTCGTCAGTTTGGAATACTGAATATTAACAAGTCAAGGTAGTATATTTGAAGTTGACATTATTTCTATACTTCAAACCTTGATGAGATAATAGTTCATGAAAGGATTCGATTGCACGGTAACCATACCGTTGATAGGCACTGAATCCGAATCTAGCGGGTGGCCATGATGCCTAGCTAGAGGCCAATCTTGGTTGGTGTGTAATGAGATAATTGATTGAGTGTCAATTACAATACTACCCCCTGCTGATATGATAAGGAGCCTATGGGTCACACACTTAAGAGACAAATCAAAAGAAGATTTGGAATAAGGCCAATTTCATCATTTCAGAACGAAGGGTATTTTGGTAATTCTTACAGTGCAATTAAATTTGCTGGAAGGTTGTCGCCTAGAAGGTTGTCACCAATGTCCAATTTTAATATTGGATTTAATTTGTAAGATTACATATTTATTCAAATCTATATTAAATGAATAAATAATCACTATTTAAATTAATATATTGGTGTACATGCATTTTAAATAGTGAATTATTATTGTATGATTAAACAATAATAATAAAATACCAAACTAACTTTTTCTTGGGCACTAAGTACAGTCTAATTATTTATTTATAAATAATAGATATTAGTGGGGGTAATCCTGTTTGCCTATAAAAAGGGCCTTAACCCTAATTTCATTAGTTAGTTCATTTTGCCTCCCAACTAAAAGCTGTAGAGAGAAATTTTATAAGGAAAAATTTCATCCCTTTTTCTTCTTTGAACCTCCACTCTTAAACTAGCAAATTGATCATGTAGGGATTCTTGTCTTTGTGAGGATTTATGTTTGTGTGCTTCTCCTCTTGAAGTGGTAGCGTCTTTTACAACACCTGAAGGAGCCTCCAATCAAAGGTTTGATTATAATGTTTGTTTAATCTTATGTATATGTTTGTTTTGAATGAGTTATTAACATCGATCTATGATTTGGGTTTATAAATTTCGAATAAAATTATTGTTTACTATTCTGCCCTTTATTTGATTAAATCCCTACATCTAAACCACTTTAAAAGTTGACTTGTGTTCTTATTTCTATGATTCTTGCTTATTTTAATTAATAACGCTCATATCCCATCCGATTCTATCAAGGTCAATCTGATATCTCTAGTTGTTGTGGATTTACGTAACAACATTTTGGTGCTAGAAGGAGAGCCTTCCCCTTAGTAATCTCTGTCGTCACAACCACCACAGCCACCACATAGTAGCCATGGCACATGCTAGATCATCCATAAGCAATGCTAATGGAACTGACAACAATGAGTGCGACAATCAGGAAGTAAATCAAGGAAACATGTAGGCTTGCCCGCCGGTGATTCCCACTAGTAAGCCAGCAGGAGGCAGGAACCTCCAATTCGAAGAATGTGTGGCTGATGGAAATGCTAGCTCACTAATCTGATCCAAACCCTTCAACATGAAGTGACAGGAATGAAGGGAGAGCAACAAGGAAACCAGCTCCCAAGTCCACAGAACTTCATCGCAAGAATGTGGAGTTGGGAACTTTAAACCGCTGACAACAACTCTAGTTCGTCTAGCGAGTGCCATCATCAACGATGACTTGTTGGAGGAGTACATAAGCATGAAGCTTAAGATTAGGTTAATCCAAGCAAGCGCTTGGGTAAACAGCCAGCTGGCGAAAGAGAATATCGCCAGGAAATTGCTCAATCAGAGTGAGCAAACGACCAAACCTAGCGTGTCGGTTTGAACCCACACTAGAAGCAAATTCGTTGCTCATGACCAAACAAGGATCACACCACACATCAGCCTGACGCTTAAAATCAATGTGTCAGTTGTAATAACTCTCTCTAGCTAGTATACTTTGGGAAATATATTATGAAATCACTAAACATGTTATAGAAAACATATATGTACATAAGTATCAGATAGTGGGCCAAAAATAACATTACTTTTATATACAAATCTCTACATCAAGTACCATAGTCACAAAAATAAACTCAAAATACAGTCAGATAGTGTTGCCTTTCTTCTCCGCTACTTGACGTCCGATCCGATCCGATCGCATCTCATCTACTACTTGCAAAAATAGTGAAATCAACAGGGTGAGCACTAATTGCTCAATAAGTAAACCCACAACACTTCTATTCTTTCTCCATTACTCTGATTCTGAATTTTCTTTCCTTACACCAAGCTCCTATATTGTTCTCTATTTTTCTAAGATTCTAGTTTTTCACTTACCGATGTGTAAGCACAAATAGGGAAACTAACTCAGGATAGTAGAAATAGTATGATGCATATGCAAAAATGCATAAACTTTCTATGCAATGCATTTTCTTTGTTGTTTTTCTGTTTTCTGTTTTCTTTCTTCTCTGTTTTTCTTCTTCTATATGGTGTTCTGCTTTCACCTATTGACAAACCAGACATTTAGTCACATAATCTTCAATATCTCTCTTCTTACCTAGCCACCAATAACTCTTCTTTAAATCTTGACACATCTTGGTTCCTCCAAGATAAGCAGTGTATGGCGTGTCATGAGCCTCCTCAAGAATCTTCTTCTTCAACTCAACATCTTAAGGAATGCATATGCGATTCTAGAAATAGAGGACACCATCTAAAAGTTGAAATTCTGATATCTCGCCTTCCAACACTTGTCGACTTATTTTCTGACACCACTCGTCAACAACTTGCTTTTCTTTAATCTTTTCCAGTAAAGTAGGCTGAATTTCCAAACTGGCAATCCTTCCTAGTATCACCTCAATCTGTTCCCTGCACAATTTTTCCAATAATTCTTTCTGCATTGTGAGTCGGGACAAATAGACTTTTCTACTCAAGGCATCAGCTACTACATTGGTTTTCCAGGCTGATACTTAATCTCACTATCATAATCTTACCAGCTCTAACCATCTCCTTTGTCTCATATTTAGCTCACTCTAGGTGAAAACATACTTCAAACTCTTATGATCGGTATAAATATTACTCTTAGCACCATATAGGTAATGCCTCTATATCTTTAATGCAAAGACTACAGCTACTAACTCTAAATCATGTGTAGGGTATCTCGTCTCATACTCTTTCAACTAGCGAGAAGCATAAGCTATTACCCTACCCAACTGCATCAACACAGCACCAAGTCCCTGAAGTGAGGCATCTATATAAATATTATAGTCTACACCCTCGTGTGGTAACACTAGGATAGGAGTTGTGGTTAATCTTCTTTTTAACTCCTAAAAACTTCCTTCACAGGCATTCGACTATATGAAAGGAGTTCTCTGTTTGGTAAGAGCTATAAGTGGCTTAGCCAACTGAGCAAACCCTGCTACAAACCGCCTATAATATCTGGCTAGCCCTAAGAAACTTCTAACCTCCTTTATTGTCTTCGGCTTTTGCCACTCGAGAATTACCTTTACCTTACTAGGATCCACTAATATACCTTCCTTTGAGACAATATGGCCTAGGAAAATAACTTGATCTAGCCAAAACTCATATTTAAAAAATTTGGCAAAGCTTCTTATCTCTTAATTACTGTAGCAAATTTCAAGTGTTCTTCATGCTCATTTCTTGTCTTAGAATAAACCAGGATGTCAACAATAAACACTATTATAAATCGATCAAGACAATTATGAAACACCTAGTTCATTAGATCCATAAAGACTGCTGGGGCATTAGTTAACCCAAAAGGCATCACCACAAACTCATAATGGCCATATCTAGTCCGAAATACAGTCTTGGTAATATGTTGCTCTGCCACTCTTACTTGATAATAACCCGACCTCAATTCAATCTTTGAGAACGCTGCTACTCCCTTAAGCTGATCAAATAAATCATTTATGTGAGGTAACGGGTACTTATTCTTCACTCTCACTTTATTCAACTCTTTGTAATCTATACACATCAGTAGAAATCCATCTTTCTTCTTCACAAATAGGATTGGAGCACACTTCCATGGATCACTACGGACTCCCTTGGAAGCATCTCTTGAGTTACCACACTAACACCATCTGGCAATTCTATCTTAATGGGCTGTCCCACTATAATATGTTTCAAACCTAGTCTCTCTATGATCCCGCGTGTAATAAATAAATGTGTGGCTCCAAAATCAATTCATGAATATAGGGGAACTTCAACAGTTCTCGGCCTTTTATCAAATCTTCTCCTAGTCTATCATAGGGAACAGTGCTATCGTACACTCCACAGACCTAATCCATTCTTCTGCTACTATTGGGTCCGTCATACCTCTGACTTCTGATGGTTGATACTGACTAGGTAACCCATAAATAGGCTTAAGACAATTCTATACTATAGGGGGTATCGACCTCTCTCTCTTTTCTCTGGTGGTCGGTACAACAACTGGGGTTTCAACTCTCTCAGGTATAGGTCTCACCTGACTCTCTGCCACTACCTACTGTATAATACTATGGATCTTCGCTTCATCGAGGACAGGGGGAGTAGATCCTAACAGGTTAGATGGTTCACCCGTACTCACTACATTCTTTTTACCTGATCGGGTCACGCGTCTCATCTAAATCACATAGCACTAACACTATTAGTCAACTAAGTTAACTCATCTACTATAAGTAAAGAAAAAATAACTTACTACGGTCAGCTACGGTACGTTAACGCGGCAGAAGAGGCACACTGTCAAATCCCAAATCCATGCTCTGATACCAAAAATGTAATAACTCTCTCTAGCTAGTATACTTTGGGGAAATATATTATGAAATCACTAAATATGTTATAGAAAACATATATGTAAATAAGTATAAGATAGGCCCAAAAATAGCATTACTTTTATATACAAATCTCTACATCAAGTTTTAAAATCACAAAAATATATTCAAAAATATAGTCAAACGGTGTTGCCTTTCTCCTCCGCTACTTGACATCCGATCCGACCGTATCTCATCTACTACCTGCAAAAATAGTGAAATCAACGGGGTGAGCACTAATTGCTCAGTAAGTAAACCCACAACACTTCTATTCTTTCTTTGTTACTCCAATTCTGAATTTTCTTTCCTTACACTAGGCTCCTCTATTCTTCTCTGTTTTTCTAAGATTCTAGTTTCTCAGTTACCGATGTGTAAGCACAAATAAGGAAACTAACTCAGGATAGTAGAAATGGCATGATGCATTTGCAAAAATGCATAAACCTTCCATGGAATGCATTTTCTTTGTTGTTTTTCTGTTTTCTTTCTTTTTTCTATGTTTCTTTCTTTTCTGTTTTTCTTCTTTTCTACTTTTTCTTGCTTTTCTATTCTATCTTTCTTTTCTATTTTTCTTTCTTTTCTTTTCTTTTCTTTTTTTCTTTCTTTGCTTTTCTTTTCATACTTTTCTTTTCTATTCTTGTTTGCCTATCAGACTCGGTTGAGGCATGGATTCGGAAATCTACATGCACTTCTAACAGACTGTACAAATTCTTTTCTCTTATTCTAAGGCCGCTCACTAAAGGCGGCGTGCATGTAGGTATGCTCTGCTAGGTACAGTCCTCATCCACGTGCACTTCTAACGGATTGTACAAATTCTTCTTTCTTCTTCTAAGGCTGCTTAGTAAAGGCGCTGCATGTGGGCTATTCTTCTTTGTGGTCACTCACGGGTTCCCCATCGAAACAACCTTCTCTTCTCTTATCTTTTTACATTTCTTTAAATAAAAGTTCAGATTTGAGTTATTCTTTAATTATATTTCTTAAAACAATAATTCTATATTTAATTTCTTTTCATTCTTTCTCTTTATTCTTTAATATTCTCATACATTTATATGTGCATGTAAATATGCTCATTCTTTGCTATTCTTTCTAAATGCAAATGCTCAAATGTAAGAATGCATTATTGCATATAAAGATATCATTATGGAACTAATATTCTATACCAACAACATTTTCATACTTGAAATCAATCATAGATTATTAGACTAAAAATAAACTAATAAATTGGAAGCACTTTTGAGGTAGTCATTCTGCATAGGCCATATTCAAGAAGCTATATCTTGAGTTATACACATCAGATTGCTATGATCTTTGTCTCATTTTAAAGATTACAGAAAGGGCTACAACTTTTATGTTTAGGTCTGAACCCAGTTTGATAGGTAAGATGCCCAAAAGTCACTTAGAAGGCCATGGATTTGATAGAGCAACCATGGTAAGATGCCTACTTTAAAGCTTTTCCATACCTATTTACCTCCACTTACTCCCTAACCTTTCCTAACAATTCTCCCCTGTGAAAACATGTTAAAATGTTAGTAACAACCTCCCTTGTAATATGTTAAAAATACCCATGACACAACTAATTCCATTTATTATCATCAAACTTCAATTCTTGCCTTTCTCTAGCCGAATTGGGTTTAACCAACTCATGCATGTATTTTCTCTTAGCAATTTCATCAAACAATTCATATGTACATGCAAATACTAGGTTGGCTACACTTCCACATCTTTCTCAAGCCACAAAATAGGAGTACAAACTCCCTAAGTCCAACAACCACCCTAGCCGATTTTCATCCTCCACCATTCTACATCCATTCTTTCATATTTCATCCAAAATCCCAATAACTCAACACATACAAATACATCACTTCTTATCACATATTAATAAATCAATTCTCATCACATACTAATAAATCAATTCTCATCACATACTAATGAATCAATTCTCATCACATATTAGTAATTCACTTCTCATCACATATGAATAAATCAATTCTTATCACATACTAATAAATCAATTCTCATCACATACTTATGAATCAATTCTCATCACGTACTAATGAATCAATTCTTATCACATACTAATGAATCAATTCTCATCACATACTAATGAATCAATTCTCATGGCCATGAGATTCACATATCGAACAACCTCAATTTCAATCCATAATTCTGATCATCCAAACACACATACAACATGAAATAAATTTCTCTACACAAGTATTTATCCAATCAAGGCTAAAGTTGGATTTACTTACCTTGAATTTGAGCAACTCCAATACTATAATCTCTCTTTCGTAGAATTCCCTTTCCTCTTAAACCCTAAGCATATAAAAACATAAGAATTAAAAACTTTAAAATTTAATCTCACATCTTGGTGTAAGAATCTTACCTTTGGATGCTTAGGATTGAAAATCTATCAAAACCTAGCCAAAATCCTATGAATTTCCTTGGAAATCTAGTGAAGAAATTTGAGAGAATTTAGGGTGAAGGTGGCATGAACTATGGGTAGAGTGGCTAGGGTTTATATATTTCCCATTTTACCCTTGTACTTTCTAAAAAATCCATCTATGTCCCTTAGCCAATTACAAGAATGGCCTCATTTTTATTATCTTCTCCATGTTATTCTATTTCTTTTTCACTCCACACTCTTTCATCTAATTGTGAGTGAAATGACCATTTTACCCCTAAAAACATTTTAAAGAATTTCCTTCACACTTGTTCAAGATAACTCTAACTAGATTCAACTAAGGGTATTAAGGCATAAATAAAGCTACATACCTTGATGTGGGTGTTACATCAGTGTGCACCCACGTCAAGTAAGAGAAAATCAAGAGTTCACCTCGATAACACTTATTATCCAAGCAACATCTGTTCATCTTCACATGCTAGCGTGCACAATTAGAATGGTCAAAGAGGATAGGGACCAGATCTCCACACTTATCTGAATTTGCGAAGAACTGACCTTAGGACCCATCTCAACCTGAGTCTAGCGAGGAACCCCCAAGTAAGTGATCAATTAGAGCAAGTGCAGAGAATTATTGACGAGCTTGAAGTTCGTCAAGACGATGAAGTTGCGGGGGCTATTAACTTCCCATTTTCAGAAAAGGTGCATTGGGCACCCTTACTACCAAGCTTTAAATCATCGAACATAAAGTTTGATGGTAAAGGTGATCCCTGACATCATCTTGATGCCTTGAATGATCTGATGAAATTATATCAAGTCTTTGACCATGCAAAGTGTCATGCTTCATAGTCACTTTGATCGATGATGAGAAGAGGTGGTATAAGAGGCTTCTAGTAGGCTCAATTCACTCATGGAAGCAGTTTGCTACACTCTATTTCTAGTAATTCCAAGTGAGGAGGCGGTTTACAATGACCTTGAGTTACCTTAGTAACATTCGACAGGAAAACGGTGAAACTCTAACCTCATATTTAATGAGGTTCCAATCAAAATAAAGTAGCAGACACTCTAAAGAACTTAGTCTAGATACTTCTTATTGTTGGAAAAAGGCCACAAACCAAGCTATGGAAATATTTTCAAAGTGAGAAGCACATGACCCTCACTCGGTTTTACCAGATGGCTACCAGATATCAACGGCTAGAAAGTTTGGTAGCTACATTGAATGCTAAAGCCTCAACCAACACTCTTGTTCGCGATATTAATAAAATAGGAGAAAAGAAAATGAATAGCCAAGACCGAGGAAATAGGGACAGATGCTGTTTCCAAAAGAAACAACAAACAAAATTGAGGAGAGATCGCAAGATACTTCCTTGTTTCAGAAACTACACTCAGTTAAGCGCTCCCCTCAAGGAAATCTTCGTAGTATCAAGCAAGGCAAAATAGTTACCTCATCCTGAAAAGTTAAGAGGGCAACAAAGTAGAAGAGACCCTTAAAAATATTGCAAGTATCACAAGGGCATTGGCCACAACACAAATGAGTGTTAGGCCCTAAAAGATGCCACTCAAGACCTCATTGACAAATCATGAACTTACAAAGACCAAGATAACCATGATGAGTATCCACAAGAACCTCCCCATGTCCAAGTCAGCCAAGTTTGAGTGATGAATGGGGGGCCGACAATTGTGGGAGAGTGTAACACCCCCTCCAGTTGGGTACCCTTTAAGTATTCCATTACTATGGAAACTTAGGGAATTCATACCTGGGAGGTTGTGTAATTTTAAAACGTAAATCTTGGTTACAAACATGTACTAAATGAAAATAAATAAATAAAAACTCCTTCTCCCAAATACATTACTTTCATAATCAAACTATTGAAATATTACTATATATGAAAAATATGGTATAAAGAAAACAACTACATCAATTGTTTAACAGCATAAGCAAATATAAAATATCTCCCATCATGTATAAGCAAGACATATTCATTATTTAGTAAAACTTATATTGTATGTATACATATATATATATATATATATATACATATATATACATATATATATATATCTGCCATGCGATTTTATATGAATTTGTTATGCATCCAGAAATGGTCTATGAAATGATATGTTCATATATGGAAAGTGTATGTTTTTAAAGAATGAACATGTCAAGCATATTAATGATTAAAGAAGGGGGACTTGATCCCAAGTTTAAGCAAAATCCTTTCTAGGTACATAGACCTACATTTTTGTGAACCAAACGATTTTTAAGTTTTATAGAAGTTGTTGTCATGTTATGGGGAACCTGAGCTCCCTCATGCACATGTCTAAACCAAAAGAAATGAATAGTCCATAGCATGCATGACCATGGGGACTATGTTATAAGTTAAGGTTAGCTTATTGGCCAAAGATTTCATAATCCATGCCTCAGCTTAGTCTGACTAGCCGAAAGTAAAAGTTTTCAAAGAAAAATTGTATTTATACATGCATGGCATTGAAGTGCATCAGTCTGAACATTAAAGGAAAGCATTGCATGAATTATATTATTTGTTATGATATGAATTGAATATGTTATGTTACATTACATATATGGTATTTTATGTTTAATGTTTGGTTCATGTACAGTAATAAGATGTTTCCAAGTTTAAGAATGTTACATAGGGTTAAATGATCAATACCCTTACTGAGTGATTAGCACTCTTTCCCTAGTTTCCATGTTTTACAAGTAATAGTTAAAGCGGTAATGGCGAGTGGCAGTCAAGGAAGCATGGGGGCATGCACGTTAACTTTTGTTCATAGAAAAATTACGATGTTATAACGGATTTTGTTTTAGATTAATGTATATGGTTCGATATATATATTATATATATTATATATATATATATATTATATATATATATATATAATAATTAAGCTCATAACTAGGTAATACATACATAATTAACATACCCTCCATGGTCATTCATTACATCAAATATATATGTTCATACAATCATTAAATAATCACAAAGACCACTCATTCAAACATGCTTCAAAACCCTTTAAGCATTATTTCCATACTTAGAATCAATCATAGATTATTAGGCTAAAACAATAAATTAAGAAATTGGAAGCACTTTTAAGGTAGCATGTTGTGCAAGTCATATTCAAGAAGGCATATCTCGAGTTATAGGCATCCGATTGATATGATATTGGTCTTTTTTTAAAAGCTTAAAGAAAGGGCTACAAATTTTATGCTAGGCCTTAAACCAGTTCGATAGGTAAGATGTCCAAAAATTGCTCAGAAGGCCACAGATTTGACAGTGGCAACCATGGTAACATGCCTTTTTTAAGGCTTTTCCATACCTATTTACCTCCACTTACTCCCTAACCTTTCCTAACCATTCTCTCTTGTGAAAACATGTTAGGTGATCAACAATAACCTCCATTGTAATATGTTAAATTCTATGACACAACCATTTCCATTAATTGCCATCAAACTTCAACTTTCTACAATTCACATCTAAATCCATCAATTGCAAATTACAGTATCAAACCAAAATAAATTTCTTCTGTGTGACAAACCTAATACTAAACCTAGAAACCTAATTCTTATTTCATATTAAAGGGAGGTTTCCCTTACCTTGTTTGAAGAAACCACACTCTTTTGCAAATTTCTTCCTCCTTATCTTCAATTGATGCCTACCCTAACATAATTCATAAGAAAACTTTAATAACTTAATTTACATAGTAGTCATATAAGATAAGGAGTTGAAATTTACCTCTTAATATCATTAATAAAGGAATAAATAGAAGACACTTGAAAGATTGCAACTAAGAAGCTTGAAATGTCAATGGAGGAAATAGAATTAATGGAGAAGTATTGAAGACGATGAGGGAATAGTGGAGAAATATTGAAGAAGATGATGGAAAGTGGAAGAATATATACGTTGGCCGATTTTGAACCAAGTAACTCAAAGATTTTTTTAACAAAAATCTCAATATTTATCACTTGCATTTAATGACTTAAAACATCATTTCACTTATTGCCCTTAACAATTTTCTTTTAATTACTCCTCAATCCTTCATCATCTTTATCTTGTCAAGCCAACAAAATATCATCATTCTTTTATCACTTAACCCCTAAGGCATGTGCATGGTAGTTAACTTATGACATAAAGTGAAAAGACTATTTTAGCCTTGGATGTACCAATGGGGTTTATAGAGAGTCAAGACAAGTTCGAGCTCAATATGCCTAAAAGGTTAGGATAGATACAGTACTTGAGTCCTTAGCCTCAAAAAGAGGTTGTCAAAATGGCCAAAAACAAAAAGCTAGATTATAGGTTTTTTGGAAGAGGAAGTTGATTGGTGCATCACCCTCACAGCAATGCATTAGTAATCAAGGCATAGATCAACAACAACGAGATATTTAAAATTATGGTAGATGATAGAAGTGCAGTAATATCATCTACCTCGCCGCCTACCACAAGATTGTGTTCAGTGAGGGAGACCTGAAGCCTTCGCCAACACCTTTGTATGGGTTGATTGAGGACCATGCAGTGTAGGGATTTAATCGAATAAAGGGCGGAATAGGAAAAAAAAAATTTATTCGAAACCCATAAACCCGAATCATAGATCAATGTTGAAAACCCGTTTAAAACAAACATATACATAGGATTTAACAAATGTTATAATAAAACCTTTAATTGGAGGCTCCTTTGGGTGTCATAGCAAAATGCTCCTGCTTCGAGAATAAAAGTGCTCAAAAGGAAATCCACACAAAGACAAGAACCCTCACATGATCAATTTGCTAGTTTGGTTAGGGAGGTTCAAAGAAGAAAAAGGGTAAAAAATTTCTGTAGAAAGATTTCTTTCTACAACTTTTAGCCTTGGGTGGCAAGGTTGAACTAAATGATTTTTTTAGGGCTAAGTGCCTTTTTATAGGTGAACCCTAGCCCTAATTACCCTTGCGCAATCACAAGAGTGCCCCCACTAATATCTAACTAAATTAGACTTTACTTAGTGCCCAAGAGAAAGTTGGTTTGGTATTTTATTAATATTACTTTAATCAAACAATAATAATTCACTATTTAAAATGCATATACACCAATATATTAATTTAAATAGCGATAATTTACTCATTTAATATATACGCCTATATATGTTTGAACAAATATGTAATCTTACAAATTCAATCCATTATTTAAATTAGACATTGGCGATAACCTTCCAGGCGACAACCTTCCAGCACATTTAATTGCAGCGTAAGAATTACTTGTAAAATCCCTCCCCAGCCGGGTATTTCCTAAGTATCCCTTGGCTATTGAGAACCTAGAAAACGCATGCCTATGAAATAAGTTTGTTTTAAAACCCTATTTAAAGAATAAAGTTGTAATTTAAAAACATTTTTTAAATTACAACTTTATTCTTTGTAATAATGTTCATTACAATAAATTATTGTTAGAGTAGATGCCCTAGAGCCAATCAATTATTGTTAGAGTTGACTCTTTGTAATAATGTTCATTAATCAATAAAAGGCATTTTATTCTATATCACGTAAAAATCAAGTATCTATCCTGTGCGTACTCGATACTACTAGAGAGGCCGTTGAGCATGTGTACAATGTTTACAGAATGGCCGAGCAGCTGAAGAGGGGATCACCAGGGTTTTTCAAATCTTGATAGTGAGAACCTATGAGCACGAATGTGGCCATTCTAGAAAACGTCCGTAGCCCTAGTGTTATCTAACTAAGGGCACAGATAATACGGTAAGGCTATCATAGTGTTGAACGACACTGTCGAAAGGCAGTGACTGATCTCACTTGTCAAGGTTTGTTGTGACAACCTGGTGCAACACATGGGTGTTTGTTGTAGGCGATTACACCACAGCAAGTTCACTGGACTGACCCACCAGAGGATTCCATATGGATGGTAACCCCAGTGTCTATGGAACAAATCCTCTAACGAATGGTGGTGCATGTGATCTTAGACTTGAGATCACACGGAGCGCCTGTGCACCGATTGGAATAGTTTGACTCTAGCCTAACGCAGTTCTTTTCAGAGCTGTCAATACGGTGGTGATTGGCTGCATCAAGGAGTGTATCAAGACAATGGTGGATTGACAGAGGATTATCACTCCCGGGTACGGGAGAAAGTTATCTCACGGCGCAATTCAGTATATGGCAAGACACTAAAACTGTGGCCACAGTGGGATGGTTGTTGCTTACAGTTTATAATACGGGTCATTGTCCAGAAACTGAATAAATAATATCGAGAGTAACGAAGGTGACACTATTTCTATGCCTTCGTCTCGTCGAGATAACGTATGATGAAAGGATGAATTGTACGGTAACATATCGTTGACAGGTAGCTACTTTGTGAATCCGAACTAGGTGGCCAGATGCCTTGCTAGAGGGCCAATCTTGTCTGTGTATTAGTGAGACGATTAATTGGTGTTAATCGCAATACTATACACTGCCGATATGATGAGGAGCCTAAGGGTCACACATAGAAGACAATTTAGATGTAAGAAGAAAGAGGGCGTTTTCGTCTTTTAAGGCGAAAGGGTATTTTGGTAATTTCACAGTGCAATTAAATTTGCTGAGGTCGTAGCCTTTATTTAATTTGTTAGAAAATTAATAAGTGAAATTAGTTTAAATAGTGTTCGCACATATTAAATATAATCATTATTGTTAAATGTTAATATATATTTAAATATTATATTAATTGATTTTAATTGAGATAATGATGGAAATTAAAATAAATCAAATTGGGAGTGTTTGGCAACATGGGGCGTTGGGGTGGAGCCCAAGCCTATTCCGTATGGGATTAGGGCAAATGTTTTTAAATATAAAAGGAAAAGTGTGTGATTTTAAGGTAGTGAGTTTTTCTTTGTAAAACCAATACACACCCACAGCCCCAATCTTTGCCTCTCACACGGCAGTAACCCATTGCCTAAAATCAATTCAATTGATTTGTTTCTTCTTATCGAAGCCAAAGAGGATCTAGCAAATCCCTCTTTGGTTCTTTAAGATTGTTTTCGTGTGGACTACGAGGTCGGTTCTACACTTGGATCGGTAGCAAAACGTTCGTCGACAAATTTGGAGGAGCCTTCAACGTGCGTTTGTTTCTCTTAACTCAGTTGAAATTTATGCAGATTTTATTTAATATAAATTTGTAAAATCATACCCTTGATCTTGGTCATGTAAACGATCCTGTTATTTATTTTTCGTTTCCGCTGCGTAACGGGACCGTTTACTAACAGTGGTATCAGAGCCTAGGGTACGAATTTTACAATTTTATGTGTATGGTTGATAACATGTATTGATGATAATATGTTGCCATATTGAATCTGTGTAAATCTGTCTTGAAATATGTTTAAGAAACTGATAATCGATTAATTTAATTGTTGATGCTGGGTTTGGTTTAATGCATGATGGATTTTTGTTGAGATCAATGTTTTGATTGATTGCAAAAACTGGTTAGATGTTTTTGGTTGCTGTATGAACAGATCCGGAGCAATAAGATGTGTACGCGCCGCGGCGATATAATCCATCGCCGCAGCGATGTCGTCGCCGCGGCGAATAAACTATCGCCGCGCGCGATCGTCCTTTGGACGAGCGTTGTATGAAAACAGCGCTCGCCGCGGGATAAACCCATCGCCGCGGCGATGTCCTTCGGACGTGCGCTATACCAAAACCAATGAACGCCACGGCTATCTAACTCATCGCTGCAGCGAGCGCACTTCCAAGTGTACAGGGGGTAAAATGCAAGTTTCAAAACTTTGGACCAACTACAAATCTGCAAATATCAGGGGTAAATGTAATTAACCACAAATTTCAGAATTGATTGTTTTTGAATGTATGCTTTGTACTTGTTGTTATTGCATGGTGTCCGGTACATGAGCCTTAGACCTAAGGGTGAATGTTTTAATATTTTGGGAATGTATGGTTGATTTTATTAAAATAGGGCCTGGTGTCTGCCTTTCTCCTCTTCTCGATGTACATTCTCTTCTCATCTAATTCCCCTCGAATGTAAATCGAGGTTTCTAAATTTATTGATGTAAAGAATTTTATAATTATTTATTGTAAATTTAGAAAGATATTTTTTGTAATGTACTTGAAGTCGGAGCAAAGAGGCAGAGCAACCATACTTGAAGACTCAAGATTTTTATTACAGGACCCTAGGTGACCACCGATCCTCTAGGCGAGGAAATCGGTTTTAGTTGGGCCATGTACGGCACGTTTAATTTTGTTTAGAATGCATGCTAAGGTTGAATGTTTGATAACATGCAAACAATGTCATTCTAACAAAGATAATAATTTGGTGAGACATTAAATAACAAAACCCTCAATTAAAATATATTAAGTCACGAAAGCCTTCCTCACAGGTTTTAATCAAACCACTGTTGTCGAAACCTTGTTCGCCAAAGCGAAGGGTACACTTACCAGTGGGAGGTTAAAACATTGGAGTTTTCCTTAATGGTGATGGGTCGACTAAAATGACGGTTTTGCTTGTTCGCCAAAGCGAAGGTTGATAAACATGGTCAGGATAGTAGAGCAGTACACATATGTGTACGTGGTGACCTGTAGTGTCCTACTACTGATACTGAGAATACACTTGAGGACAATGGCATGTACTGTCCATTGGATTGTGTGATTGGCTTGTTGGCTTTCTCACATTTGAGGTTGATAGTGGGGAGCTATCAACTGGTGTGGATTAAGTTTGTTGGCCTACCTAATCAACTCATTTTGGCTTGTTCGCCAAAGCGAAGGTTGAAATGGGAGGATGGGATCTCGGACCACTAGGAAAGTCACGGGCTTTCCGAGTAATAGTGAGGGCTATTGGCTGAGTAAAATAGGGGAGCTTGTTAATAAAAGACCATATAAACAATATAATGAACATGGTAATAACGGTTACTTTTTCTGCACTTGTAGATTCACTTAAATTTGAGCAAATGATCCCAATATCACTGCACAAATCATCGAACTGGGAGAGAAATGGAATGGTGAAATTTCGTTGACTGGGATAAGAAGTATAAATATATACTTCAGTCAAGCGATAGTTATACACCATTGAGCAAGCTCTATCACCAGGCCTGCTGATAGTTCTATCCATGAGACTGGGTATGTATAGTGAGCATACCCATGATGCAAAAGCAGAAATGACTAGATACTTGTGCTTGCATCAATGGCACCATACTGCGGAAGCAGTGCCAGAAAATGGATTTGCTTCTATTCTTCATTTTCTTCGAAGAATGAGAGCATATGGTGTCTCGGGCATTATTTAGATGTAGGATGGAAGAGGGTACCAAAATTGGCGATCATATACTCAAGTGGATCGAGTATATGAACAAGCTTGAGATTTTGGGATGTGGACTTAGAGAAGGTTAGCAATAAACCTAATATTACAGTCATTACCGGATTCTTATTCTCAATTGTCTATGACTTTATTGAGGAAGATAGAAAGAATACCCTTTCCGAGCTTCTGGATTTGTGAAGACTACTGAGTCAGGCATGAAAATGTCAGAAAAATTGACGTGGTTGAAGCCAACTCAAGTGAAAGAAAAGGGCTCAGAAGTCGATGGAAAGAACTGTTGCAGAAAGGAAAGGCGTTTGTCCTCACTGTGGGAATCCCAGTCACTGGAGAAAACATGCAAGGCTCTCTAGCAAAAGGGAAGAAGAATGTTACTTCTTCGTAGGTACGTTATTGAGATTAACTTCTCCCGTAAACTCTAGTTGACACAAGATGTGGTACTCACATTGAGTGTGTAGGAACTACGGTAGAGTAGATTGCTCGCCGAGGGAGGGTGGACCTACCAGTTGGAAATGAAGCATGTGTGCTACATTTGTGTAGGATCTTAGCGTCGATTAGCCGATGGACTTGTTTCTTTGAACTTGTGGATTATTAGGTTTTCTTCATTTCTAGAAATTATATATTTCTGTGTCCACATAGGACAAATGAGATATTAGTTTACTAATGGATTATTGTCCTTGAGTATAAATAATATTCTTTATGGAACGTTTCATAATAATATGTTCTAAGAAAGACAACAAGGATAATCTAAAATGACTAATATGCCAACTTTGGCAAGTTGAACTAAACATACCTGAAGGAATGTGGGTAGTACACAAATCACTCCTCCTATACACGCACAACAAAGGAGTGTCGGAAGGAGGAAAAAGACCTTACTTGATATGGTTAGGTTCATGATGAGTTTTAGTGATATCTACATCGTTTAGGGTTATGCCTAGAGACTGCGACTCCGTTTTGAAACCGTGTGCCGTCAAAGTCTGTAGAGAAGACTCATATTAGCTAGGAGGGGGCGAAAGCCCAACTTGTCTTATCTAAGGATTTGGGGTTGCGAAGCTTATGTTAAGAAATTGACTCGAACAAGCTGGCGGCAAAATCCTTAAATGTATATTGTGGGGTATCCAAAGGAGACCCAAGGATACTATTTCTACCACCAGAAGAGCGCAAAATTTTTATGCTCGATCTGGTGTTTCCTAGAAAATGAATATTTCTAAGAAGTATAGTGGGAGAAAAGTAGAACTTGATGAAGTTCTAGGACCACAGGATATACTAGACGAAGGACGGGATGATGTGCCACAAGAAGTGGTTGAGCATCATGAGGAGGTTACCCACACTTGTGGATCCAAGTGAACTACCTCAAGTAGCACAGGAGCTACGTAGATCTGGGAGAGTACGCCATAAGCCCGAGAGATAGGTTATCTCGTGACTCAACATGGTGACGTATGGTCTACCAAGACGATGAACCAGAACCTACGAAGACGCTATATCGGATCCCGATTCCGTTAAATGGCTTGGTGCCATGAAATCTGAGATGGACTCCATGTACCAGAACCAAGTGGGTTCTTGTGGAACCACTGAGGGGGTAAAACCCATAGGGTGTAAATGGGTCTTCAAGAAGAAGACTGACATGGATGGCAACGTGCATACTTATAAAGCACGGTTGGTTGCCAAAGGTTTCAAACAAATCATGGCATTGACTATGAAGAAACCTTTTTGCCGGTTGCCATGATTAAATCCATCCGGATTATGCTTGCAATTGCTGCATATCATGACTATGAGATTTGGCAAATGGATGTCAAACTGCTTTCCTGAACGGAAACCTTGAGGAGGAGTGTACATGACCCAACCTGATGGTTTCGTTCTTGATAGTCAAACCAATAAGGTATGCACGTTACAGAGATCCATTTATGGACTAAGCAAGCCAAGGAGCTGGAACATTCGTTTTGATGAACCATAAAGAATGGGTTATCAAGAACGAAGATGAACCCTGTGTTTACAAGAAAGTGAGTGGGAGCGCAGTAGCATTCCTAGTGTTGTATGTCAATGACATACAATAGATCGGGAATGATATACCGAACTTGCAGTCGGTAAAGACTTGGGTATCCAAGTGCTTCTCCATGAAAGACTTAGGGGAAACAGCCTACATCTTGGAATAAAGATCTATCGTGAGATCGTGTAGGTTGCTCAAACTAAGTAAAGTACATAGACAAAGGTACTGAACACATTCAGTATAGAAAAATCCGAAGAGGATTTCTTCTGATGGCATATTGTGTCTATCTCTGTAGAGATATGGTCTTTAACCACACAATGAGAGAGATAGAATGAAGAGGATCCCACATGCTTAGCAAGTGGATCCATCTTATATGTTCAGTTGATATCTAATGTGCATTCAGCATTGTAGTGGATGTCAATCAGGCTCAAGTGAGCAATATGTTATGTACTTAGATTGATGTCTTATGTGCATTCAGCACTAGTAGAGATATCAACTAAATCCAAGTGAATGACACTGGGTGAGTGTCAATGGACATTCTTAAGTGCTTGAAAAGGGCTTAAGATATATATTACTTGGATTATGGAAGAAAGATGAGCTCACTGTAAGAGATACAGTGACGCTATTTCCAAACAAGAAAAGGATGATTATAGTTCGCAATTTGGGATTACACATTTTGTCTTAATATAACTGCAGTGAGCCGCAAGAGCTCAAATTGGTGTACTGCAGTGGATTCTACAATTGGCTAAGTGTACCGCATTTAATGCAGCCGTGTAGGCGGTTTGGATCAAGAAGTTCATACTGAACTTGATGTGATTTCAAGCATTGCTAATCCAGTATAGTTGTACTGCACGTAACAATGGAGCCATTGTTGTGCTGAGGAATCACGGTTCACCAGTAATCCAAACACTTACTTAGTTGATTCAATCTGATCTGAAGGATCGATATGAAAGGGAATGTGCGATTTGCAGAATACCTACCAACCACTATTAAAGTTTCTGTTGTAGCAGAAGCATGATGGGCCATTGGGTCATTCAATGTTGAGTGCATGAATGACTGGTATAGTGCAAGACTTGGGTGGTCATTCAGTGTTGAGGGCATGAATGATTGGCTATAGTGCAAGTGGGAGATGTTAGAGTAGATGCCCTAGAGAACCAATATTATTGTAGAATTGACTCTTTGTAATAATGTTCATTAATCAATAAAAGGCATTTTATTCTATATCGCGTAACAATTATTATTGCAATATGTATTGATATTGTCTTAGAATGGTAGAGCCAGTGACGAGGGTATCAAGTGTTTCAAATCTTGATAGTGAGAACCCTATGAGCACATATGGTGGCCATTCTAGAAACGTCCGTAGCCCTAGTGTTATCTGAACAAGGGCACAGATAATACGGTAAGGCTATCATGTGTTGAACGACCCTGTCGAAAGGCAGTGACTGATCTCACGCTACAGGTTGTTGGTGACAACCGGTGCAACATGGGTGTTTGTGTGTAGGCGATTACACCACAGCAAGTTCACTGGACTGACCACACGAGGATTCCATATGGATGGTAACCCAGTGTCTTGGACACAATCCTCTAACGATGGTGGTGCATGTGATCCTTAGACTTGAGATCACCGGAGCGCTGTGCACCGATTGGTATAGTTTGACAGCCTAACGCAGTTCTTTTCAGAGCTGTCATACGGTGGTGATTGGCTGCATCAAGGTGTATCAAGACTATGGTGGATTGACAGAGGATTTATCACTCCCGGGTAGGGAAAGTTATCTACAGGCGCAATTCAGTATATGGCAATGACACTAAAACTGTGGCCCAGTGGGATTGAGTTGTTGCTCTATAGTTTATAATACGGGTCATGGGCCAGAAACTGAATAAAATATCGAGAGTAACCGAAGGTTGACACTTTCTATGCTGTCTCGTCGAGATAAGTATGATGAAAGGATCGAATTGTACGGTAACATATCGTTGACAGGTAGCTACTTTGCTGAATCCGAATCTATCGGGTGGCCATGATGCCTTGCTAGGGGCCAATCTTGGTGTGTATTAGTGAGACGATTAATTGGTGTTAATCGCAATACTATACACTGTCGATATGTTGAGGAGCCTAAGGGTCACACACATAGAAGACAATTTAAATGTAAGAAGAAAGAAGGGGTTTTCGTCTTTAGGCGAAAGGGATTTTGGTAATTTCACAGTGCAATTAAATGCTGAGGTCGTAGCCTTATTTAATTTGTTAGAAAAATTAAATAAGTGAAATTATGTTTAAATATTGTTCGCACATATTTAATATATTACATTATGTTAAATGTTAATATATATTTAAATATATATATTAATTGATTTTAATTGAGTAATGATGGAAATTAAATAAATCAAATGGGGGTGTTGGCAACATGGGGCGTTTGGGTTGGAGCCTAAGCCTATTCCGTATGGGATTAGGGCAAATTGTTTTAAATATAAAAGGAAAAGTGTGTGTGATTTTAAGGTAGTGAGTTTTTCTTTGTAAAACCAATATACACACAGCAGCCCCAATCTTTGCCTCCCACGGCAGTAACACCATTGCCTAAATACAATTCAATTGATTTTGTCTTCTTCTTAATCTTGAAGCAAAGAGGATCTAGCAAATCCCTCTTGGTTTTTAAGATTGTCTTCGTGTGGACTACGCAGGTTCGGTCCTACACTTGGATCGGTAGCAAAACGTTCGTCGACAAATTTGGAGGAGCCTTCAACGTGCGTTTGTTTCTCTTAACTCATGTGAAATTTATGCAGATTTATTTAATATAAATTTGTAAAATCATACCCTTGATCTTGGCTCATGTAAACGATCTGTTATTTTATTTTTCGTTCGCGCTGCGTATACGGGACCGTTACTAACACTTTATAGGTGAACCCTAGCCCTAATTACCCTTGCGCAATCACAAGAGTGCCCCCACTAATATCTAACTAAATTAGACTTTACTTAGTGCCCAAGAGAAAGTTGGTTTGGTATTTTATTAATATTACTTTAATCAAACAATAATAATTCACTATTTAAAATGCATATACACCAATATATTAATTTAAATAGCGATAATTTACTCATTTAATATATACGCCTATATATGTTTGAACAAATATGTAATCTTACAAATTCAATCCATTATTTAAATTAGACATTGGCGATAACCTTCCAGGCGACAACCTTCCAGCACATTTAATTGCAGCGTAAGAATTACTTGTAAAATCCCTCCCCAGCCGGGTATTTCCTAAGTATCCCTTGGCTATTGAGAACCTAGAAAACGCATGCCTATGAAATAAGTTTGTTTTAAAACCCTATTTAAAGAATAAAGTTGTAATTTAAAAACATTTTTTTTTTCTAAACTATAATAAACTCATTGTACAAGTTAAATAATATAGTTTCCTTTCTTAGAGTAAATTATGAAATGCATAGTAATAATTACTAGAACATACACACTTTTACAAACTTTACTAGCAATTTGGTTTCCTTTATTAACACAAACATATTTACTCCATTACAGAGCATGAACATATTTACTACATTATGAAATATGAACATAATTACTTCACTAAATACCAGCAAAACCATTCAATAGTCATCATTAAAACCAAGCATAACAACATCCCTTCATGCTCGTAGTATCCCTTGGAATCCTCTCTCAACTTCATGCCTTAATCATTACCTGCAAAATATATAAAAATTGTGGGGTGAGCACTAATCGCTCAGTAAGGGAAAGGGAATATGGCTATTCTAACTTTTATGGATGTCTTACACATACAAAACGTTCATAAATTCACAATATATTATTCATTGTCAATGTCATAAATCATAGTCATGATATTCACATTGACTTTCTTATACACATAAGTCATAGTATATTTAAAACATCCTAAAACATTAAGCATATATAACTCATGCGACATTCACAAACATGACATGCCTATTTCTTTTATCTACGTATTTTACATTTCGTTTATCTTTATGAACCGATCAGACTCATTTGGACCATTACCTTATTCTTGATTACTACCTCAAAGGACTCATGGTTTCCATTAAATTTCCATTACTCTGATCTTGGTTTCACACCTCATGAGACTCATGGAATGTAATAACTCTCTCTAGCTAGTATACTTTGGGAAATATATTATGAAATCACTAAATATGTTATAGAAAACATATATGTACATAAGTAAAAGATAGTGGGCCCAAAAATAGCATTACTTTTATATACAAATCTTTACATCAAGTACCATAGTCTCAAAAATAAACTCAAAATATAGTCAGACAATGTTGCCTTTCTCCTCTGCTACTTGACGTCCAATCCAATCGCATCTCATCTACTACCTGCAAAAACAGTGAAATCAACGGGGTGAGCACTAATTACTCAGTAAGTAAATCCACAAAACTTTGGTTCTTTCTCCATTACTCATATCCTGGATTTTCTTTCCTTACACCAAACTTCTCAATTCTTCTCTACCCTTTATAAGATTCTAGTTTCTCACTTATCAATATGTAAGCACAAATAGGGAAACTAACTTGGGATAGTAGAAATGGCATGATGCATATGTACAAATGCATAAACTTTTTCTATGCATTGCATTTTCTTTTATGTTTTTCTATTTTCTTACTCAGTTTTTCCTGCATTTCTTTCTTTCTTTGTTTCTATTCTTTCTTTTCTTTTTCTCTTCTTTCTTTTTTGTTTTTCTTGCTTTTCTATTCTATTCTTTCTTTTCTTTTTCTATTCTTTTCGTTCTTTTCTTTTTCTATTATTTTCTTTCTTTTCTTTTCTATTCTTTTTTTCTTTTCTTTTCTATTCTTGTTTGCTGATCGGACTCGATTAAGGAATGGATTTGGAACCCTGGCTGCATGAGTGGGTACAGTCCTCATCTACATGCACTTCTAATGGACTATACAAATTCTTCTTTCTTATTCTGAGGCCGCTCGCTAAAGGCGGCGTGCATGTAGGTATGCTCTGCTGGGTAGTCCTCCTCCGCATGCACTTCTAACGGACTGTACAATTCTTTTTTCTTATTCTGAGGCCACTCACTAAAGGCAACGTGCATGTGGGCTATTCTTCTTCTCGGTCACTCATGGGTTCCCCATCGCAACAGCCTTCTCTTCTCTTATCTTTTTACATTTCTTTAAATAAAATTTCAGATTTGAACTTCCTTAATTATATTCTTTAGAGGATGATTCTACAATTTATTTCTTTTCTTTCTTTCTCTTTATTCTTTAATGTTCTCATACATGTGTATGTGCATGGAAATATGCTCGTTCTTTGCTATTCTTTCCAAATGCAAATGCGCAAATGTGAGAATGCATTATGGCATATAAAGATATCATTATGGAACTAGTATTCTTTACCAACAACATTCCCATACTTGAAATCAATCATAGATTATTAGACTAAAAATAAACTAATAAATTGGAAGCACTTTTGGGGTGGCATATCTCGAGCTATACACATCGGATTGCTATGATCTTGGTCTCATTTTAAAGCTTAGAGAAATTGCTACAATTTTATGTTTAGGTCTCAACCCATTTCGATATGTAAGATTCTCAAAAATCACTCAGAAGGCCACGGATTTGACAGGGAAACCATGGTAACATGTTTTCTCTTAGGATTTTCATCAAACAATTCATATGCACATGCAAATACTAAGTTGGCTACACTTCCACATCTTTCTCAAGCCACCAAAATAGGAATAAGAACTCTCTAAGGCCAACAATCAACCTAGCTGAAATTCATCCTCCAGCTTTCCACATCCATAATAAATCAATTCTCATCCCATATTAATAAATCAATTCTCATCCCATAATAATAAATCAATTCTCTACACATACTAATGAATCAAATTTTCATCACATACTACTAATTCACTTCCCATCATAGACTAATAAATTACTTCTCATGGTCATGAAATTCACATATCAAACAACCTCAATTTTCAATCCATAATTTCTCATCATCCAAACACACATACAACATAAAATAAATTTCTCTACACAACTTGTGATTAAATCAAGGCTAAAGTTAGATTTATTTACCTTGAATTTAAGCAACTCCAACACTATAATCTCTCTTTGGTAGAATTCCATTTCCTTTTAAACCCTGAGCATATACAACCATGAGAATTCAAAACTTTAAAATTTAATCTCGCTTCTTGGTGCAAGAATCTTACCTTTGGATGCTTAGGATTGAATATCTATCAAAATCTAGCCAAAATCCTATGAATTTCCTTGGAAATTTAGTGAAGAAATTTGAGAGAATTTGGGTAGAGAAATGGAATGAATGGAGGGGTAGAGTGGCTAGGGTTTCTCTTCTTGAACTCTTATATATATATATATATATATAGTGAAGAAATTTGAGAGAATTTGGGTAGAGAAATGGAATGAATAGAGGGGTAGAGTGGTTAGGGTTTCTCCTCTTGAACTCTTATATATATATATATATATATATATATATGTTTCCCATTTTACCCTTGCACTTTCTAAAAATTCCATTTATGTCCCTTAGTCAATTACAAGAATGCTCTCATTTTTATTATCTTCTCCATGTTATTCTATTTCTTTTCACTCCCCACTCTTTCATCTAAATATAATTGAAATGACCATTTTACCCCTAATAACATTTTAAAGAATATTCTTCACACTTGTTCAAGATAACTTTAACAAAATTCAACTAAGGGTATTATGGCATAAATAAAGTTACGTACCTTGATATGGGCGTTACATGGAACTCATATACCATTACTCTAATCTTGGCCTTACGCCTCAAGAGAGTCATAGAAACCTTTCTTTAACATTTCATAAACCCTCTAGAAGTCAACTAAACTAGACTATATATGTTATCATTTAGAATGCATTCATAAGGGATAACATCTCCCTTGAACATACATAAACATTACATATGCATTCATCATACATGTCATTTATAGCTAACTTATGGATACACTCATTCATAACGTTCATTCATCTAGCATATACCCATGACCACTTTCATAAATCTTTAGTCAATTGAGCGAAATTCCTTGTCATGAGTATTTTCTTAATATTTCTCATTTTCTTAATTCGCTCAAGTTTCATGATACATAAGGAATTTCACTATGTGTCTTTTACTGTTCTTGTTCATGTTAGGCCATAAGATTTATTTGGTGACTTAACCGAATTAAAGAAATTCAAAATTTTTATTTGGAAGGTGTGTTAGAGTAGATGCCCTAAAGCCAATCAATTATTGTAGAATTGACTCTTTGTAATAATGTTCATTAGTCAATAAAAGGCATTTTATTCTATATCGCATAAATCATTATTATTGCAATATGTATTGATATATGTCCTTAGAATGGTAGAGCCGTGATGAGGGTATCAAGAGTTTCAAATCTTGATAGTGAGAACCCTATGAGCACATATGGTGGCCATTCTAGAAACGTCCGTAGCCCCAGTATTATTCTGAACGAAGGGCACAGATAATACGGTAAGGCTATCATAGTGTTGAACGACCCTGTCGAAAGGCAGTGACTGATCTCACTTGTCAAGGTTGTTTGGTGACAACCTGGTGCAACACATGGGTGTTTGTTGTAGGCGATTACACCACAGCAAGTTCACTGGACTGACCCACCAGAGGATTCCATATGGATGGTAACCCCAGTGTCTATGGAACAAATCCTCTAACGAATGGTGGTGCATGTGATCCTTAGACTTGAGATCACCCAAACATTGTTGTCTTTCTCCTTTGCTACTTGACGTCCGATCCGCCCGCGTCTCATCTACTACTTGTAAAAACAGAAATCAACAAGGTGAGCACTAATTTCCCAGTAAGTAAACCCACAATACTTCTATTCTTTCTCTCCGTTACTCATATCCTGGATTTTCTTTCCTTACACCAAACTTCTCAATTCTTCTCTACCCTTTATAAGATTCTAGTTTCTCACTTACTAATATGTAAGCACAATAGGGAAACTTGTTAAGTATTCAGCAAAGTAGCTACCTGTCAACGATATGGTTACCGTGCAATTCGATCCTTTCATCATACGTTATCTCGACGAGACGAAGGCATAGAAATAGTGTCAACCTTCGGTTACTCTCGATATTATTTATTCAGTTTCTGGACCAATGACCCGTATTATAAACTGGATAGAGCAACAACTCAATCCCACTGTGGCCACAGTTTTAGTGTCATTGCCATATACTGAATTATGCTGTGAGATAACTTCTCCCGTACCCAGGAGTGATGAATCCTCTGTCAATCCACCATAGTCTTGATACACTCCTTGATGCAGCCAATCACCACCATATTGACAGCTCTGAAAAGAACTGCGTTAGGCTAGTGTCAAACAAGGCGCTCCGGTGATCTCAAGTCTAAGGATCACATGGACCACCATTCGTTAGAGGATTTGTTCCATAGACACTGGGGTTACCATCCATATGGAATCCTTTGGTGGGTCAGTCTAGTGAACTTGCTGCGGTGTATTTGCCTACAACAAGCACCCATGTGTTGCACCAGGTTGTCACCAAACAACCTTGACAAGTGAGATCTGTCACTACCTTTCAACAGGGTCGTTAGCCTTACCGTATTATCTGTGCCTTTACTTCATAATAGTACTGGGGCTACGGACATTTTTAGAATGGCCACCATATATGCTCATAGGGTTCTTACTATCAAGATTTGAAACACTTGATACCCTCGTCACGGTTCTACCATTCTAAGGACAATCAATACATACTGCAATAATAATGATTGACGCGATATAGTATAAAATGCCTTTTATTGATTAATGAACATTATTACAAAGAGTCAATTGTACAATAATTGATTGGCTCCAGGGCATCCACTCTAACATAGCGTCCATATTCTCATGCTGTTTTTGCAACACTGGTGTCATTGATGCTAACATCAAGCATTGAACACCATCAGCATCATCAAGGAACTTTTGATAAGTATTCTTTACTTCTTGAGTGGCATCAGGATCAAGCTCAGTCATGCATAGCTTATCAAGGATATAAAATTTCTTTTCGGACTTAAGTATAATCCGAAGATTATGATACTAGTCTTAGAAATTGGATCCATCCAACCTATTTTCTTTCTCGATTATCGGTCGCAAGTTCATAATGCTCATTTTTAAGTGAATCTACAATTCAAAAAAGTAAAGTCAATATAATGTTTATTATTTCTTAATATGGTCATTTATTAAAGAAACACTCCCACTATTTTCCTTAAGCCAATAGCCCTCACTATTGACTCGGGAAAGCCCGTTGGCTTTCCTAGTGTACTGAGATCCCTTCTGGCCCATTTCAAACCTTCGTTGTGGCGAACAAGCCAAAATAGGTTGGTTAGGTAGGCCAACAAACTTAATCCACCCAGTTGATAGCTTCCAATACCAACCTCAAATGTGAAGTAAGCCAACAAGCCAATCACACAATGCAACGGCCTAGCCATCATCCTCAAGTGTGATTCACAGTATCAGTAGAGTGGACACTACATGGTACCATGTACACTCAACATGTGTACTTCTCTACCATGCTTATGATGTGTTTATCAACTTTCGTTGTGGCGAACAAGCAAAATTGTCATTTTAAGTCGACCCATCATCATTAAGGGAAACTCCAATGAATTTTAACCTCCCACTAGTAGAAGTGTACCCTTCGCTGTGGCGAACAAGGTTCCGACGAACAGTGGTTTGATTAAAACCATGGTGATGCAAGGCATACGTGACTTAATATATCTTATTTGAGGGTTTTTATTTAATGTCTCACCAGATTATTATCTTTGTTATAATGACATTGTTTGGCATGTTATTGAACATTCAACCTTAGCATGCATTCTAAACAAAAAATTAAACATGTTGGTACATAGCCCACTAAAACCGATTTCCTCGAGCCTAGAGGAATTGATAGGTCAACCTAGGGTTTAAAAGTTAATCTTGGGTCTTCAAGTCATTCCTCTTCACAGCTCCTTCATTTCTTCTTCACGATCATTACAAATAATTTTATATTAGAAATCCTATTCTAATTTACATCAATAAAATAGAAACCTCGTGTTACATACGAGGGGAGTGAGATGAGGAGAAGAAATACGTGGAGATTTAAGAGAGAGCGATAGGACACGTAGGTCCTATTTGTTTATAAAAATGACAAACAAACCCAATAAACAATAAACAATAGGTCTAAGGCTCATGTACCGGGCACCATGCAATTATCAAACAAGAACATTGCATACATTAAAAAACAATCAATTTTCAAATTGGGTGGGTTGAATTATCAAGTTTCTGTAATAACTCTTCTAGCTAGTATACTTTGGGAAAATATATTATGAAATCACTAAATATGTTATAGAAAACATATATGTACAAAAGTATAAGATAGTGGGCCCAAAAATTGCATTACTTTTATATACAAATCTCTATATCAAATACCATAGTCACAAAAATAAACTCAAAATACAGTCAAACAGTGTTGTCTTTCTCCTTTGCTACTTGACGTCCGATCCGACCGCGTCTCATCTACTACTTGTAAAAACAGTGAAATCAACAAGGTGAGCACTAATTTCCCAGTAAGTAAACCCACAATACTTCTATTCTTTCTCCGTTACTCAGATCCTGGATTTTCTTTCCTTACACCAAACTTCTCAATTCTTCTCTACCCTTTATAAGATTCTAGTTTCTCACTTACTAATATGTAAGCACAAGTAGGGAAACTTGTTAGAGTAGATGCCCTAGAGCCAATCAATTTTTGTAGAATTGACTCGTTGTAATAATGTTCATTAATCAATAAAAGGCATTTTATTCTATATCGCGTAAATCATTATTATTGCAATATGTTTTGATATATGTCCTTAGAATGGTAGAACCGTCATGAGGGTATCAAGTATTTCAAATCTTGATAGTGAGAACTCTATGAGCACAAATGGTGGCCATTCTAGAAACGTCCGTAGCCCCAGTATTATTCTGAAGTAAGGGCATAGATAATACGGTAAGGCTATCATAGTGTTGAACGACCCTGTCGAAAGGCAGTGACTGATCTCACTTGTCAAGGTTGTTTGGTGACAACCTGGTGCAACACATGGGTGCTTGTTGTAGGCGGATATACCGCAGCAAGTTCACTGGACTGACCCACCAGAGGATTCCATATGGATGGTAACCCCAGTGTCTATGGAACAAATCCTCTAACGAATGGTGGTGCATGTGATCCTTAGACTTGAGGTCACCGGAGTGCCTTGTGCACCGACTGGTACAGTTTGACACTAGCCTAACGCAGTTCTATTCAGAGCTGTCAGTACGGTGGTGATTGGCTATATCAAGAAGTGTATCAAGACTATGGTGGATTGACAAAGGATTCATCACTCCCGGGTACGGGAGAAGTTATCTCACGGCGCAATTCAGTATATGGCAATGACACTAAAACTGTGGCCACAGTGGGATTGAGTTGTTGCTCTATCCAGATTATAATACGGGTCATTGGTCCAGAAACTGAATATATAATATCGAGAGTAACCGAAGGTTGACACTATTTCTATGCCTTCGTCTCGTCGAGATAACGTATGATGAAAGGATCGAATTGTACGGTAACCATATCGTTGACAGGTAGCTACTTTGCTGAATCCGAATCTATCGGGTGGCCATGATGCCTTGCTAGGGGCCAATCTTGGTCTGTGTATTAGTGAGACGATTAATTGGTGTTAATCGCGATACTATACACTACCGGTATGATGAGGAGCCTATGGGTCACACACATAGAAGATAATTTAAGAGCCAAGAAGAAAGAAGGGCGTTTTCGTCTTTTTGGGCGAAAGGGTATTTTGGTAATTTCACAATGCAATTAAATTTGCTGGGGTCGTAGCCTTTATTTAATTTGTTAGAAAAATTGAATAAGTGAAATTACGTTTAAATATATGTTCGCACATATTTAATTAAATCATCATTATTGTTAAACGTTAATTAAATATTAATTGATTTTAATTGAGATAATGATGAATTAAATTAAAATATCTAATTGGGAGTGTTTGGCAACTTAGGGTGTTTGGGTTGGAGCCCAAGCCCATTTCATGTGGGAATAGGGCAACTAAGTTTGCCTATAAAAGGAAAGGTGTTTGTGTGATTTGTTAATAATTAATTTTTTGCCCTCTTGAAAGAAAAACACACACACAACAAAAGCTCTCCCACGCCACTTTCACTGCTTGATTGAAAATCAAATATTTCTTTTCTTCTTGATTTCTTAAGGCCAAGGAGGATCTAGCAAATCCCTCCTTGGTTCCTTGTGATTATCTTCGTGTGGACTTCGTGGGTTCGATCCTACACTTGGATCGATAGCAAACAAGTTCAGAGACAATATTGGTGGAGCCTCCAACGTGGGTATGAATCTAAACTTTAGATTTATTTTCTGCAGATTCTTGATGTAATATATAAACTGTAATTTTCTGTGCCCTGATTTTGGGTTCTAAGGAATGATCCATGGTTTCAAAATTTTTCTTTTTCTGCTGCGCAACTCGGATCGTTTCCTAACAAAACTAACTCAGGATAGTAGAAATGGCATGATGCATATGCACAAATGCATAAACTTTTTCTATGCATTGCATTTTCTTTTCTATTTTTCTGTTTTCTTATTCTGTTTTCTGCTTTTCTTTCTTTTCTTTATATATCCTTTTCTTTCTTTTCTTTTCTATTATTTTCTTTCTTTTCTTTCCTATTCTTGTTTGCCGATAGGACTCAATTGAGACATGGATTTGGAACCCTGGCCGTGTGAGTGGGTACAGTCCTCATCTACATGCACTTCTAACGGACTGTACAAATCCTTCTTTCTTATTCTGAGGCCGGTCACTAAAGGCAACGTGCATGTAGGTATGCTCTGCTGGGTACAGTTCTCATCCACATGCACTTCTAACGGACTATACAAATTCTTCTTTCTTATTCTGAGGCTGCTCACTAAAGGTGGCGTGCATGTGGGCTATTCTTCTTCTCAATCACTCACGGGTTCCCCATCGCAACAACCTTCTCTTCTCTCATCTTTTTACATTTCTTTAAATAAAATTTCAGATTTGAACTTCTTTAATTATATTCTTTAGAGGATGATTCTACAATTTATTTCTTTTCTTTCTTTCTCTTTATTCTTTAATGTTCTCATACATGTGTATGTGCATGGAAATATGCTCATTCTTTGCTATTCTTTCCAAATGCAAATGCGCAAATGTGAGAATGCATTATGGCATATAAAGATATCAGTAGGGAACTAGTATTCTCTACAAACAATATTCCCATATTTGAAATCAATCATAGATTATTAGACTAAAAATAAACTAATAAATTGGAAGCACTTTTGAGATAGTCATTCTGCACAGGTGATATTCAAGAAGGCATATCTCGAGTTACACAAATCGGATTGCTATGATCTTGGTCTCATTTTAAAGCTTAGAGAAAGGGCTACAACTTTTATGTTTAGGTTGAGTAAGATGCTCAAAAATCACTTAGTAAGCCACAGATTTGACAGGGCAACCATGGTAACATGTTTTCTCTTACGATTTTCATCAAACAATTCATATGCACATGCAAATACTAAGTTGGCTACACTTCTACATCTTTCTCAAGCCACCAAAATAGGGTAAGAACTCCCTAAAGCCAACAATCAACCTAGCTAAAATTCATCCTCCACCTTTCCACATCCATACTTTCATTTTTCATCCAAAATTCCATCAACTCAACACATACAAATACATCAATTCTCTTCACATATTAATAAATCAATTCTCATCCCATACTAATAAATCAATTCTCTACACATACTACTAATTCACTTCCCATCATATACTAATAAATTACTTCTCGTGGTCATGAAATTCACATATCAAGCAACCTCAATTTTCAATCCATAATTTCTCATCATCCAAACACACATACAGCTTAAAATAAATTTCTCTACACAACTTATGATTAAATCAAGGCTAAAGTTGGATTTACTTACCTTGAATTTAAGCAACTCCAACACTATAATCTCTCTTTGGTAGAATTCCCTTTCCTCTTAAACCCTAAGCATATACAACCATAATAATTCAAAACTTTAAAATTTAATCTCAACTTATGGGCAAGAATCTTACTTTGGATGCTTAGGATTGAAAATCTATCAAAATCTAGCCAAAATCCTATGAAATTCCTTGGACATTTAGTGAAGAAATTTGAGAGAATTTGGGTAGAGAAATGGCATGAAGGAAGGGGTAGAGTGGCTAGGGTTTCTCCTCTTGAACTTCTATTTATATATATATATATAGATATATAATATATATATAATATAGTTTCCCATTTTACCCTTGCACTTTCTAAAATTTCCATCTATTGTCCCTTAGTCAATTACAAGAATGCCCTCATTTTTATTATCTCCTCCATGTTATACTATTACTTTTCACTCCCCACTCTTTCATCTAATAATGAGTGAAATGACTATTTTACCCCTAATAACATTTTAAAGAATATTCTTTACACTTGTTCAAGATAACTTTAACAAAATTCAACTAAGGGTGTTAGGGCATGAATAAAGCTAAGTACCTTGATGTGGGCATTACAAGTACCATCTTAAACACGCAGAATGAAGATTGGCTTTAAAGGTTAAAAAATTGCAATTTAGCCCCTGTGCAAAAGACGGAAAGCAAAAATGGAACAATAGGTTTCTTGCCGCGGCGAAGAAAGTCTTCACCCTAGCAAAGTTATGCACACATGGTCGCTGCAGCGAAGTTTTATTTTGGCACGGCGATCATGAACTTTCAGAAAACACAAATCATTCCAGAGAGTTTTATGCCGCAGCGAAGTTTTTATTTCACTGCGGCTAGATCTACTTTTCCAGAATTTCACCACGGCGAAGGTTTATTTTGCCGTGGCCAAATTCACTTTTTGCATCTTGCCGTGGCGAAGTGTTATTTCTCCGTGGCTAATGTCGCAAAACAATGAATCATGCACAGTAACGTCTTTTGTAATTTTTCACATAATGACATGGATCCAAATCAAATCGAATGCTTAAACATTCAACCAGGACACCAACCAACCAATACACATTCAATCAATACATTATTTAATCAATTGATTAATTAAGACATTCAACATACAATTATTTTTCTAGATTTAAAAAGCACTTTAAATCATGCAATAACATGTTATCAAACAAATATACATGTTATCAAATATCGATTAAACAATATAATCTAATACCCGAGGCTTTGATGCCACTGTAAGCAATTGATCTACCATATGCAGCGGAAAACAAAAATTCAATCGGTAAATCAATTGCCTTTCTTTGCCTAGATCCGAGTATAGATTATACCGTTTACATGTTTATAAACAAAAATCTGTATAGTAAATCCAATCAAGGATTAGAATACTTACGTATTTTTGGAGGCTCCTTCGAATATCTCTGATTTCAGATAGGAACACTGTTCATTGTTACTGTTCACCGTCTACTATTCACGTGATTTTTCGCCAATCGATCCAAAGTAGGATCACACTCACGGAAGTCCACACGAAGATAATCCGTAGAATCCTTGATTATTTTGCTAGAAGAACAAGAAAAGTTTTCTTCTGAGAGAGAGAGAGAGAGAGAGAGAGAGAGATAGGGTGGCTAGGGTTTTAATTGAATGAATAATTCTCATGTTTTAATTTTAAGTTGCACTTATATAGTGCAATAGTTAAAACCCTATTCCACTTAGGAATAGCCATGGACTCCAACCTTAGTTTACCCTTGCAACCAAACACACCCTTTATGGTATTTTAATTAATTAATTATTATTATAATTAAAATCAATTAATAATAATAATTCATTTAAATATATACAGAAATATATTTAAATATAATCTCACTAATTTAATTTTAATATTAAAATTAAATACAAGCAACAACCTCAGCAAATTTAATTGTACTGTGAGATTACCAAAATACCCTTTCGTCCTAAAAGACGAAAATACCCTTCTCACAAATTGATTTTTAAATTATCTTCTAAGTGTGTGACCCGTAGGCTCCTAATCATATCGGCAGTGAGTAGTATCGCGATTAACACCAATTAATCGTCTCACTACACTCAGACCAAGATTGGCCCCTAGCAAGGCATCATGGCCATCCGATAGATTCAGATTCAGCGAAATCGTAGCTTGTTAAAGATATGGTTACCGTGCAATCAAATCCTTTCATCAACTGTTATCTCATCGAGACTGAGGTACAGAAATAGTGTCAACCTTCGATATTCTCGACATGTTTGTATTCAGTTCCTGGACCAATGACAAGAATATTAAATTGGATTGAGCATCAACTCAATCCCATTGTGGCCATAGATTTAGTGTCATTACGATTTACTAAATTACCCAATGAGATAACTTCTCCCGTACCCAGGAGTGACGAATCCTTTGTCTATTCACCATAGTCTTGATACACTTCTCAATGTAGCCAATCACTGCCATATTGATAGCTCTAAATAGAACTACGTTGGGCTAGTGTTAAACTACACCAATTGGTGCACAAGGCGCTCCGGTGATCTCAAGTCTAAGGATCACATGCACCAACATTCGTTACAGGATTTATTCCATAGACACTAGGGTTACCATCCATATGGAATCCTCTGGTGGGTTCGTCCAGTGAACTTGCCTCTAGCAAACACCCATGCATTGCACCAGGTTGTCGACAAACAACCTTGACAAGTGAGATCAGTCACTGCCTTTCGACAGAGTCATTCAACACTATGATAGTCTCATCGTATTATCTATGTCCTTGGTCAGAATAATCTAGGGCTATAGACGTTTCTAGAATGGCCACCATATGTGATATAGGGTTCTCTCTATCAAGATTTGAAACACTTGATACCCTTGTCATGGTTCTACCATCCTAAGGACATATATCATTACATACACGATATAGAAGAATATGCCTTTTATTGATAAATAAACATTTATTACAGAGTCAATTTTACAATAATTGATTGGCTCTAGGGCACTTGCTCTAACAATCTCTGTCACTCACGAGTTCCCCATCGCAAAAACCTTATAACATAGCATGCTGTAGAAAGAGAATAGAAAGATATACTATACACATTTCAACATGAATTTTCAAGCTATGGAAATTCTACACTTGCATTTTTTAGTAAATGAGAAAATATACATACTTGCATGTTAGCTTAAAAGAAATTACTAGCCATTTTCTTTTTTCCTTTCTTTCTCATTCTTTGCTAACATATTCTTTCATATTCTCATTTACTAAATTAAGACTATATATATAAAATCATGTGCACGATATATGCATGATCAAGCCCATTCTTTAATATGCTTTCCAAGTTCACATATGCAAACTTGCAAATTCATTATGGCATAATGGTATGTCATAGCATATTTTACCATTCTCTACTATCTCAAGTGTCATATCAAAGTAAAACTTTAACATGTAATTCTTCTCTAACACTTTCATGTGCTATTCAAGAAGTAGTAAAGGTTCAAGTAACTAGAACCAAGCACTAAGGGCCATCTCCCTCATGGAACTAACATGACCAAGCGATATATTAAATTTTGGCATAACAATCTGCACTTTTGAATACTAACATTTACACATGGTTAAGCCTAAACATAATCTTCCAACTTCAATTCTTGCCTTGCTCTAACCCTTTCTTCAGTAGGGTTTAGCCAACTCATGCATGCATTTTCTCTTTGGATTTTCATCAAACACTTCACAAGCACTTGCATCTACCATGTTGGCTACACTTCCACATCTCTCTAAATCCACCAGAATTTGAGCAAAAACTCACTAATTACAGCATCAAACCTGGCCATTTTCAACAATTCTCAACACTTCAAAAATTTCAACACTAATTCTTCCATAACTTCACCAAATCATCACACAACCATACACTACTTCTCATGGCTGGAAATTACACATCATTCATCATCAAAAACAGCCAACAATCCTCACATACAATCACATAAAATATACAAGAATCATACTACACAAGTCTTGCTTAAATCAAGGCTAAAATTAAGTTTACTTACCTTGAATGTGTGAGATCACTTCCTTTTGCTAAAAACTGTCTTCCTCTTAGACCTAGATCATATAAAAACCATAAGAATTTAAAACTTTAAAGTTTAATCACACTCCTTTTGCTAGAATCTTACCTTAGGATGCTTTAGGATTGAAAATCTCCAAAAATCCAAGCCAAATCCTATGATTTTCCCTTGAAATTTAGTGAAGAAAATTGAGAGAAAACGGGGTGAAGGTGGTGTGAACAAGGGCTACATATGTGGCTAGGGTTTCTTCAATGAAACATTATATCTAATATTATATGCATATATTCCCATTTTGCCTTTGTACTTTCTATAAAATTTCATCTATATCCTTTAGTCAATGACCAAAATACCCTCATTTTTATTATCTTCTTCACATTATTTTGCTTCCTTTCACTTCCCACTTTTTCAACTAATTAGGAGTGAAAAGACCATTTTACCCCCAATGAAGTTTTAAGGAATTTTCCTTCACATTTATCTAAGGTAACTTCAAAGAAATCCAACTAAAGGTATTAGGACATAAATGAAATTACATACCTTATGTGGGTGTTACATGGAATCTTATCCACAGACTTTGATGGCGCACGGTTAATTATGTGAGTTGCAGTCTCTAGGGCATAACCCTAGAATGATGCAAGTAGATCACTAAAACTCATCATGGACCTAACCATATCAAGTAAGGTCCTATTCCTCCTTTCAAAAACACCATTGTGTTGGGGTGTGTACAGAGGGGTGACTTGTGAAATTATCCCACACTACTTTAGGTATTCAGAAAACCCAAAGTTCAAGTATTCACCTCCTCAATCTGACCGAAGAGCTTTAATACTCTTGCCTAACATATTTTGTACTTCACTTCTGAATTCATTGAATTTATCAAAGGCTTCAGATTTATGACTCATAAGGTAGACATATCCATAGCTACTGAGGTCATTGGTAAACATGATGAAATATAAATATCCACCTCTAGCTTCAATTGTTAGTGGACCACATACGTCACTATGGATTATGCCAAAACAATTCAATAACCCTTTCACTTTGTTAGCAGCCCTTTCTATTTGTGTTGTGAAAGGCGACTTGGTCATCTCGCCTAAAAGGCATGACTCGCATACCTCAAATGACTGAAAGTCAAAAGGGTCCAAAACTCCATCCCTTTGAAGTTTTGCAATGCGGGTCTGATTAACATGACCAATCTACAATGCCAAAGGTATGTTTGGGTTTGATCGCTATGTTTAGCATTCTTTTTTTCCACATTAAAGATATCCTTATTGCTGAAATCTAGAACATGTAATTTGTTATATAACCTTGCATTTTCATATAGAAGACTATTCAAACTAAAGGACAACAATCCATTCGAAATGTCAAAACGATATCCCATAATCCAAAACGGATACAAATATAATGATTCTTGAAATGGAAGGTATAAAGTAACAATTATTAAGTTCTAAAAATAAGTCTGTAGGCAATAACATACAATAAGATCTTACAACCAATGCAGCCACGTGTTCTCCATTTCCAACTCGTAGGTCTACTTCTCCCTTGGCGAGCAATCTACTCTGCCTTAGTCCCTACACATCAGTATAAATATGAGTACTACATCCTGTGTTAATGATCGAAGATGTTGGAGGAGAGAATTTAATCTCAATCATGTACATACCTGAAGTCGAAGTGTCTAACTTCTTCTTGTTTGTGAGGAAAGCCTTGTGGTATTTCCTCTAGTGGCCAGACAAGCCACAATAGAAGCAGACTGCCTTCCCACCTTTCCCGTTGCCACCCTTACGCTTGAGAGCATCCTGTCCTTTGGGGTTTGGCTTAGGCTTGAGCTTGGGCTTGGGATTGGCCTTGGCCTTTCCTTTGCCCTTACCTTTACCCTTACCCTTTCCTTTACTAGAAGCAACCAGTTAAATAGGGTTGGAATTTTTCATGTCCTGCTCTACAGTTCTAAGCATGTTCAGAAACTCTGACAGGGATTTCACCATCGTGTTCATATTGAAATATATTATGAATGGTGAAAAGGAATCAAGTAGTGATTGCAAAATTAATCCACTTGTAAGTCTGCATCAACACCAAACCCCAAAGTCTCAAGCCTCTCTATGTACCCAATCATCTTGAGCACATGAGGACCAACTTGGGCTCCCTCAGTCATACGACTCCTAAACAATGCACTCGACACCTTATACGAGCATTTCTTTTGAAAAGCTCATTGAGTTGCAGAATCATAGTAGTAGCGTCCATATTCTCATGCTGCTTTTGTAGTTCAAGTGTTATCGATGCTAGCATAATGCATTGAACATTATTAGCATCATCAAGGAACTTTTGGTAAGTGTCCTTTACTTCCTGAGTGGCATCAGGATCAAGCTCAGCCATATAAGCTTATCAAGGATATACAATTTCTTTTTGGAGTTTAACACAATCCAAAGATTTCAATACCAATTCAAGAAATTGGATCCATCCAACCTGTTTTCTTTCCCGATTATCAATTGCAAGTTGGTATTGCTCATTTTGGTGAATCCAAAAATGCAGAAAAGTAAAAAGATATTATCATGTTTATTATTATTATTATTATTTAACAAGGTCTTTTATTAAATGATTGCTCCCACTATTTTCCTCAAGCTAATAGCCCTCACTATTAACTTGGGAAAGCCCGTTGGCTTTCCTAGTGGATTGAGATCCCATCTAGCCCATTCAAACCTTCGCTTTGGCGAACAAGCCAAAATGGGTTGATTAGGTAGGCTAATAAACTTAATTCACACCAGTTGATAGCTCCAACTACCAACCTCAAATGTAAAATAAGCCAACAAACCAATCACACAATTCAATGATCGAAGCCATTGTCCTCAAGTGTGAGCTTATCAACCATTTTTATTCTAAGTTGAACTTGTCAGGAAGTTCTTTGCTCTCTCCCTTAGAGATTTATGTGAAAAGTGACCACCATTGAAGAATGTCATGATGTGGATGCCATGGACATTGATGAACTCATTTGCTCTCTCCAAACCTATGAGCTGAATCTGAAACAATGGATAATAAAAAACTGAGCAAAGGTTTGGCTCTCAAACATGAGGCATATTCTAAATTTTTTGAAAATGTGGATTCAAGTGGCTTGGATGATGAAAATTGTGCTTTACTTACAAAGAATTTTGCAAGGTTTTTAAAGAAAAAGATGAAAAGGCCTTTTGAGAGTAAAAATGGTAGAAAACCTTTTATGGAAAAGTTTTATGACTAGCAAACCCCTGATTCCTTTTCAAAAAGATTTTTGAAAGATAAAGAAATGAAAAATAAGGGTATCAAGTGCTTTTGAGTGTGAGGGGTTTGGGCATATACAATCTAAGTGTGCTAACACACTAAAAAAGAAGAAAGGTAAGGCCATGGTTGCTACTTTAAGTGACAGTGAGCAAGATGAGGGTGATGAAGATGGGTCGAGTGACGATGAAAACATTCTTGCTTTCACTGTGAATCAAGAAGATGGTAAGAGTGAGTGTTCCGATGACACTGTTGATATCTATGCTAAGCAACAAGAAGCATATAATAAGATATATGACCAATGGCTAAAGACCGTGAAGAAGTTGCAATCTCTTGGAATTGAGAATGCAACCTTATTGAAGCAAAAGAAAGCCTTATCCGAAAAAAATTGTTGTTCTTACTTCTGGACTGACTAAGGCTAAGGCCATTATTGATAAGTTGAATGCAGGTTCCCTCAAGCTTGATGAAATCCTTGGTCAAGGAAAATCCTTCAGAGATCGGTATGGCTTGGGTTTTAGTCCTAGTGCTAGCACATCGAATGTGGTGCAAGCACGTTTGTCAAAGCCACAGAAACTCCTGCTGAAGGTGATATTGTGAGACAGGCTTTGAAGGTATCAAAATTCATTCCGATTTGTCATTTTTGTAATAAAAAAGGTCACATCATGCCCAAATGCTTCAGGTTTATTGCTTATTTGAAAAAAGTTCTTGAAAATCATAGTTTGTTTCCTAATGTGAATTCACATGCTAACAACAATTTTTCTTCCAAAAGAACTTGGAAACCTGTAATAACTGCTTCATACTAGGATACGTATAGAAATACATCACGTAAATATATTTATATTAGCAAAAGTAAATGGGCCCACAATTTTTTTTTTAATACATTTAATCATTCTTTATACAAAGTAAGGCATCATAAGTAAAGCTTATCAAAAATAGTGGACAGTGTAGCTATTACTCCTCGCTTGCCGATGCCCATCCGACCGCGTCCTCACCTAGATCCTGCAAACACAAAGAAAAACAACGGGGTGAGCACAAAATAATGCTCAGTAAGTAAATCCTCTACTCGTCTATCCCCGTAACTCTTTCTCTTAATTCTTTCCTTACACTCTTCTCATCTCATTTATTTTCTCTTTCTGTTTCTCTTTCACATAGCTCTTTTCTATTAACTTTCTGTTGTATGTCACGGCCTCATCTTACCGGAGGCACGGCTGAGTGGAGATCACAAAGCACCCACCCACTCTTCGTGACTTCTACTCTTTCTCTTCCTCTATTCTTTCTTATATTTCCATTCTTTCTCACTGGAATGTCACGCCCCATCTTACCGGAGGCACGGCCGGTGGAGTTCACAAAGCACCACCCACTCTTCGTGACTTCCGGTTGGAGTTCACAAGCACCAACCCACTCTTCGTAACTTTCGGTTGGAGTTCCAAAGCACCAACCCATTCTTAGATTTTCTCATTCTCTTTACTTTTAGAGTAGCCCATTCACAAAGTTCTCTACTCTTTCTCAAACTACTTCTCAATGCACAATTTATGCATAAGGATGGTTCATGTTTAAAGTTTCTTACTTAATGCACTTTTGAAATGCACAAAGGCAATATTGCATCAAAACTGTCATTCTGCGCAGGTCACACTCAAGAAGGCATAACTTGAGTTATACACCTCAAATTGCTACGGTTTTGGTCTCGTCTTAAAGCTTAGAGACGAGGACTACAACTTTTATGTTTTGGTCTAAACCCAGTTCAATCCGTAAGATTCCAAAAAATCACTCAGAAAGTCACGGCTGTGACAGGGCAGTTTGGTAACATGTTTTCACTTAGGCATTTCATCAAACATTAATTGTGCATAAACAAACCCTAATTCAATTATCATCCTATTTAGTTCTCAAACCATCCAAAATGAGAGAAAAACTCTCTTGTAGCATCCACATACCTACATGGCAAACACACTCCACAAAATTTCTCCAATTCTTCCAATTTCACCCCCTCATCAAATCATCACATATACTTCTCATATTCAATATATCCAACACAAGCATAATTCATCATCAATCTCATCTCAATTTCTCAATAATCAAACATATGCATATTTAAAGAAATCTCTACTCACTTGAATTCTTAAATTTTAGCTTGAGTTGATTTTGATGGAATTACTTACCTTGTGCTTGAGTAGTCTCTCCTAACTCTCTATTCTTGTTGGTTCTAACTTTCTCTTAACCCTAAGCATAAACTTCATAAGAACTCAAACTTTACACAAATAAATCATAGATAAAGAGCTTGATTCCTTACCTTTGGATGCCTTGAATCAAAACCCTATGAAAATCTACTCAAAAGCCCTCAAATTCCTTGGAAAAGTGAATGAAAACTTAAGAGAAAAAAGGAGGAGGAGTGTGGGGGTGGAATGAACGAAAATGAGGGTTTCAAACCCTAACACTTTAATTTAAACCACACTTTCCCATTTTGCCCTTGCTCTTTCTTAGAAATTCCATCTATGTCCCTTAGTCAATTACAACAATGCCCTCATTTTTAATGCATTCTCTATTAAATTCTATCTCTTTTCACTCCCCACAAGTTCAACTAATTTTGAGTGAAAAGACCATTTTACCCTATAAAGTTTAGGGATTTCTTTTACATTTTTCGCAAAATAACTTTAACAAAAATTCAACTAAGGGCCAACCAACCAATATACGAAATATCACCCAAATAAAAACAAAACAATAACATTTAAGCAATACACCATAACTTACTAGTACCTCAAGTGGGGCGTTACAATCTCCCCCCCTTAAGATTTTTCGTCCCCGAAATTCACACAAACAACTCCGGGTAACGATTCGCATGTCTTGCTCTACCTCCCATGTGGCCTCTTCTACTTGTGATTTCTCCAAAGGACTTTACTAGTGGAATGCTCTTATTCCGAGCTCTTTAATCCTTCGGTCTAAAATCTGTACTGGACGCTCTCATATACAAGGTTCTCCTCTAGGTCAACATCCTCTATCTCAAGATATGGGAGGGATCCCTTACATACTTCCGTGGCATTGAGACTGGAAAACATCATGTTCTTGTCCATGCTAGGTGGTAGTGCCAATCTGTAGGCCACCTTTCCCACTCGTTGCAATACCTCAAATGGACCTACGTATCTTGTGCTAACTTCCCTTTTCTTCCAAGCGCATTACCGCTTAGGGGGAAACTTTCAGAAACACTTTATCACCCACTTGGAATTCAACTTCTTTTCTTTTCAAGTCAGCATAACTCTTCTGACGATCTTGGGCTTGCTTCATTCTGTTTCTGATTACCTTATATCTCTATCATTTTCTGAGTCATCTCTGGCCCAAGAGCGGTACTCAACTCATCCTTTTCGCCTTCTCATCCCAATGTGTGAGACTTACATCGTCTACCATACAACCTCGTAAGGCGCCATCTTAATTGTAGACTGGTACTATTGTTGTAAGCAAACTCCACTAAGGGTAACATCTCATGCCAAGATACTTTATAATCCATACAACAGGCCCTCAACATATCCTCAAGCACCTGATTCGTTCTCTCTGTTTGGCCATCCGTCTGAGGATGATAGGCGGTACTGAATGCTAAAGGGTACCCAGATTCCTCTGTAACTCATCCAGAAAGCTGAAACAAACCTGGTCTCTATCTGACACTATTGTCTTGGGCACACCATGTAACCTGACTATCTCCTTAGTATAATCTGAGCCAATTGATCCTATTGGTGCTCTCCTTTACTGGAAGGAAATGGGCTGACTTGGTTAGCCTATCCACAATCACCCTATAGCATTATACCCTCGCTGTACCTGGGGAGACCTTAATAAAATCCATCGAAATACTCTCCCATTTCCATTCTGGGATACTAAGTGCTGAAGTAACCCTGATGGCCGTTGGTGTTCTGCTTCACCTGCTGACAAACCAGGCACTTAGCTACAAATTCTGCAATATCCTTCTTCATACCTGGCCACCAGTAGCCTTTCTTTACGTCTTGATACATCTTGGTTGCTCCAGGATGAGCAGTGTATGGTGTGTCATGGCCTCTGTAAGTATTCTCTTTCTTAACTCATCATTTTGAGGGATACACACCGATTCCTGAAATAGAGGAGACCATCTATTAAGTAGAACTCCATTACCTTACCCTCATGTACTTGCTGAACTATTCTCTGACACCACTCATCGGCCACTTGCTATCTCTGACTTCCTCTAGTAAAGTAGACGAACCTCTAACCTGGCAATCCTTCTTGGAATCACTTCAATCTGTTCTCTACACATTCTTCTATCAACTCTTTTTGCTTAGAGGCCGGGACAGATAAGCTTTTCTACTCAAGGCATCGCTACTACTTTGCTTTCCCCGGTTGATACTTGATCTCACACTCATAATCCTTAACCAGCTCTAACCACCTTCTCTGTCTCATATTCAGCTCCTTCTGAGTAAGAAATACTTTAAACTTTTATGATCGGTGTAGATATTACTCTTGGCACCATAAGGTAATGCCTCCAAATCTTTAATGCAAATACCACGTGCCAACTCTAAATCATCGTAGGGTATCTCGTCTCATCTCTTCTCAATTGCCGAGAGGCATATGCTATCACCCTACTAACTGCATTAATACGGCACCAAGTCCTTGCAGTGAGGCATCTGTATAAATGTCATAATCTACACCCTCATGTGGTAGCACTAACACGGGAGCTGTTGTAACCTCTCTTCAACTCCTGGAAGCTCTCCTCACATGCTTCTGACCATACAAAAGTTCCCTGTTTGTTAGAGCTGTCAATGGTTTTAGCCAACTGGGCAACCCTGCTACAAATCGCCGATAATAACCGCTAGGCCCAAGAAACTTCTAACCTCTTTTACTGTTTTTGGCCTCTGCCATTCAGGATTGCCTTCACTTTACTCGGATCCACTGAAATCCCTTCCTTCGATACAGTATGGCCTAGAAATATCACTGATCAGCCAAAACTCACACTTAGGAAATTTAGCATACAGCTTCTTTTCCCTTGACTCGGGTGGGTTGTGCATTTGTCCCATCGTACTGTTGACTGGCAAGTTTGTTGTTTGCGGTTTTCCCTGGTGTTTGCGGGCTCGTTCTCTCTTGCTCGTTAGTCAAGTAATTCAGGGAGGTCCTTTATTCGGTTCTGTCCAATGAAAAGCAGCGGAGGATAGATCTGTGCTTCCAAAGAGAGGATTGTTTGCTAGAGGTGGTGTCCGGGATGGGGCCCGGTTTGCGATGGCAAGTTTGCGCAGAGAAGACATGTCGGTGCGGGTGGGGTGGGCAGTAGTCATTGGTTCCAGAATGCGTGCAGTCACTACAACGGGCATAAGGTCCCGACCTGTAGCGAAGCATCTTTGGCTATATCTTGCTCTGGGCTCAGGTAGGTCTCGATGATAACCTGTAGTGTACTGCCGGACCTCAAATCATTTAGAACAGACGGCTGCGTGCAACGATCGAGGGCGGAGAATGCAGTCAGATAGGGAGGGGTGTCGGCGGGGGTACGGGTTGATGTCTTGTGGGTTCCCGTGGGTCGACGTGTGGGAGTCGAACGCGCAAGGAGTGTTGGGGGGCGGCGGAAGTGGGGTGAGGGTTGGGAATTGCAAGACCTCATGCCGTAGTGACCAGCTGTCTGGTTCACACAACAAAATGGGAGCACCCCAAGAAAGGACTGCGGGTGATGGGGGGGGGGTCGGAGGTCAACTGGCTATGAGTGTCCAAGCGTCTTGGGAGTGTGCGGGTCGTGTGGAGAATGGCCTGAAGGTCTTAGCGTGGCTGGGGCCATGGTCGGAGGGGGCGGTAGATAGTGGGGGCTGGTCCTGGGGCTAGGGCAAACAACGTCCAAACCTCCACGTGCGGCGGACCCGGTAACTCTGATGGTTGGACCGGGCTTCCGGAACACGGGACATCTAGAACATCTCAGCTACCGGGTGTGCACAGCCTCGGGGAAGTCGTCGGCTGTGGGGAAACTATCCCGGGCTGACCTCATGCGCCGACATGGGGGGGCACTGAGAGCTTCCCTACAGACAAAGGGCCGTCGACACAGCGGTTGCGAGCCGGCACACTGCTTACTCAGCACATCCGGCGAACATCGGAGGCCCTCTCCAACCTAACTGTGGCGCCACTAGACAGAGAGTGGAATCTCCGCGGGTCCCTTGTTTCCACGCCATCAATGGGTCTACGTGCCATCCTCCCTAGAAATCCTGGCCCAGATCACATCCAAAGTCGGGGGCATAGTCAAAAAACTATTGATCACGATTAACGCTCTACCCTGGATCACCACAGCCTCTCCTACAACATCTCTTGCGCAAACACAACCCTCAGTAACTCTAGCGTAATGGGTTGGCGCACTCGAATAGGTTTCAAACCAATCTTTTTAGCACCATACAGATATAAAAATGAGTGGCTCCTGAATCAATACGGCATAGAAAGGAAAGCCAGGAAGAAGAACTGCCATAACGTGCTGATGACTAGGCCTCTGCTTCAACCCTGTGCCACTGTAAACACTCTGGCAATTAGTCGTAGCTCGAGAACGCTTGCTGGGTGGTAGGGAAGAATATTTTACAATCCTCATCAAGTTCCGGGGGGGCTGTGCTGGCGGTCGGCACCGATACCACAGAGAGGGGGGACTCTTGTCGGGGGCGTTTCTTCAAGGCTCAAACCCGGTCCTCGGCTGGGAATGGTTTCCTAGGAAGTCAGTCAGCAGACTGTTTAGGGCAAAAGGGAGGAAACCTGTCCGTCCGGGGGCCCGCGTTACCGCGCCACTCTCTTCTGTTCGTGTCTAACGAAACTCAAAATTCTTGATTAGTCTCAGGGATGCTTGGGTTGGTCGGTTTTACCAGTACGCGCGCAAATTGGCTCAGGATGCGTCGTGCGGGGGGCGAGACGAGAGAAGATGCTCACGTCGATCACAGGCAGGACCTACGGGGGGGGGCCGTGTGTGGTAGGTTGCTCGGGAAGATGCGATGCAAAATATTTCCGCGCGCGTACAGGGCCGCGCTCACGGCTGGCCTAGAAGTTCGAGGGGGCGCAAGACCGCAGCATTAAGTCCCATCTATCTCCTGGTGGTCATCCCGTGTCAAACGGTCGCTGCTCAATGCGGGATACAACTAGTTCCGGGGGCAAACCTGGCAAGGAATTGAATTTCAACTGGCTGTTACGCCGGGGCCCGGTACTGAGACCCCCTGCTTGCGAAACTGATAAAATTCCTTGGACCTTCGCATGAACCCGTCCTCTGTGGCTGTGTACTAGCGGGGGGGCTGCGGCAAGACTCTGTCTGCATTCGTCCGCAGTCTGGATCACTGCCACAGCATGTAGCTTCTATTAATTCCACCAAGATTCGGGCAGGTGGGTGGCACCGTGCCGAAATAAACACAGTCGCGATACCGGATCTTCGTCTTGGTCCGTCATGGGAAACGGGCTGTTAATAGAGGACGTTGCGCTACGGACTTAGCCATTCTTGCGGTCTGTGGGGACTGTACGAGATACCCGCGCGTACCGCTTAAACTACTGTACGAACGAGGATGTGATGGTATGCTGGGGAACACCAAAATTGATGGGTCGAGGAGGGTGGTCGGTGTGCTGTGTACGGGGGGGGAGTAAGTACCGGGAGGTTGGTTCGCAGTGCTACAATATATAGTGCGGGGGGTAGTGGGGGGAACGGATGTGGTATGGTCCCAACGCGCCCTGGCGTGCAGCCGCTCGACGTGCGTGGACGCGCCTCTAAGAGCCGTCTAGGCTTACGCCGAGGGGCGGGATGGGCGTAAGCGTCGGTTGTGTTCGGGGGGCATTAAAGGGGGAAGGGGTGCTCCGGTCAGCATCACAGCACGGTCTCTGTGTCATCGCGGTCCGTTCGGACGGACGGCCAGCATACGAAACAACGTACATTGAATCAATTCGAGAAACACTTTTTAGTAGGGAAGAGGAGCTCACACAGTCGGGTTATCGACGTCGAAGCGAGAAAGGTCCACTGTCAAGCAAAAAAAAGAGCGGCTTCGGAGCGCCAAAAAGGTAATAACTCTTCATACGAGGATACGTATAGAAATACAGTCACGAAAATATTTGATGAGCAAAGTAAAGGGGCCGCGGGGGACCATTTGGGGGTTCAGATACATTAGATCATCGGTTAGACAAAGTAGGCAGCAGAATAAGCTTATCAAAAGAGTGGACAGGGGAGCGATTACTCCTCGCTTGGGGGCTCGTCGGAGCCCATGCCGAGCGGGTGTTTGCGGTCCTCACGGGAGGCTAGATCCCTATGCCAACCAAAGAAAACAGACAGGGTGACACAAAAGGAATGCTTGCCTTAGTAAAGAGGGGTCCTCACGCTCCTATCCCTAACTCGTTCGCTTAATTCGTTCCGTGACCGCTTCTCAGCTCATGTATTTGCGGCTGCGGTGTACTCTGTGCACGAATCTCTTTTTCTATTCACTGTCCTGTTGTAGGTCACGGGGGGCGGGGGGGGTCATCTTACAGAGGCACCTGAATGAGATCACAATGTGCCCCGACCCACTCAGTCGTGCTGTCTGGTATCTTTCCTCGCGTCCTCTATTCCTGGCTTATATTGTTCTCCATGTCGGTTGCGCACGGGATGGCACGTGCGGCGGGGGTCATCTGTCCCGGATGGTGTGCCCTGCCTTCGGCGGTGGAGGTTCACAAGCCCAAGCCCCTCTGCGTGCTTCCGTGTGCCTGTCACAAAGCCCAACCCACTCTGCGAACTTTCGGTTGAGTTCACAAAGCACCACCCGTATGTGCGGGAGATTTTCTCCTTCCTTTACTGTTTAATAGCTCCCATTCACAAGAGGTTCGGGTCGCCTCTGGTCGTCAAGAGGCTACTGGGTCTCGAGCGAGCCGATTTTATGCATAGCGAATGGTGTCCGTGTGGTGTAGCAACGTTTTCTTTACTTAATGCACGTTTGAATGCCCAAAATGCAATAGTGCCTCAAAGCGTGTCCATGAGTCGCTCCAGGTCAGCGGGGACTCACAGAAGCATAACGGGGGGGTGGCGTTGGTATAGGACACCGTCGCGGATGGGCTACCGTTTTTGTCTCTCTTAAAGCTTAGCGACAGACTACAACTTTTTTGGTTTTGGTCTAAACCCAGTTCATCCGTAAGATTCCAAAAAATCCCATCAAAGTCAGGCTGTGACAGGGCATTTGGTAACATGTTTGTTTTTTTTTCACTGACGGCATTCACTCAGCGCTGGCATTAATTGTGCTAAACAAACCAGACTTGGGTCGCTCGTCGTCATCGAAGTGTATAGGTCCAAACGATGGGCCTAAATGAGAGAAAACTCCTTGTACCTCACATACCTACATGGCAACACACTCCAAAAAATTGTCTCCCATTCTCCAATTTCAACCCATCATCGAATAGAAAATCATCACATATACTTCTCATATTCAAATTATATCCAACAACAAGCATCATTCAATCACATCTCATCTCATTTCTCAATATCAAAACATTGCATATTTGAGAATCTCTACTCACTTGATTCTTAATTTTAGCTTTGAGTTGGATTTTTTGATGGATTTACTTACCTTGTTGGCCTTGAGTATCCCCTCTCCTAATCTCTCTAGTCTTGTTGCTTTCTAATCTTCGTAACCCTAAGCATAAACTCATAAACTCAAACTTTCACAATAAATCATAGATACGGAGCTTGATTCCGTTACCTTTGGATGCCTTGACAACAAAACCCTAATGCAAATCTACTTAGCAAAAAGCAAGCCCTCAAATTCCTTGGAAAAGTGAATGAAAACTTGAGAGAAAAAGGAGGAGAGTGTGGGGGTGTAATGAACGAAAATGAGGGTTTTCAAACCCTAACACTTTAATTTATAACCACACTTTCCCATTTTGCCCTTGCTCTTTCTTAGAAATTCCATCTATGTCCCTTAGTCAATTACAATAATGCCCTCATTTTTAATGCATTCTCTATTAAATTCTATCTCTTTTCACTCCCCACAAGTTCAACTAATTTTGAGTGAAAAGACCATTTTACCCTAATGAAAGTTTAAGGGATTTTCTTTACATTTTTCGCAAAATAACTTTAACAAAAATTCAACTAAGGGCCAACCAACCAATATAGACAATATATCGACCCAAATAAAAACAAAACAATAAACATTTAAGCAATACACCATAACTTAACTATGTACCTCAAGTGGGGCGTTACAAAACCTAAGACTGATATGAAATGTTTTGTGTCTCATACCTCTTTGCTTGCATTTCAAAATGATCTTTGGCATCTAGATAGTGGTTGTTCGAGGCATATGATAGGTAATAAATCTCTCTTGACTGAACTTGAATCAATTGATAGTGGGCATGTTGTTGGAGTTGGTGGCCTAAAGCCAATCAATTATTATGGAATTGACTCTTTATAGTAATGTTTATTAATCAATAAAAGGCAATTTTCTTATGTATCATGTAAATCATAATTGTGTGTATTTATATATGTCCTTAGGATGGTAGAACCATGATGAGGGTATCAAGTGTTTCAAATCTTGATAGTGAGAACCCTATGATCACATATGGTGGCCATTATAGAAATGTCTATAGCCCCAGTATTATTTTGACCAAGGACACAAATAATACGGTAAGGCTATCATAGTGTGGAACAACCTTATCGAAAGACAGTGATTGATCTCACTTGTCAAGTTTGTTTGTTGAAAACCTGGTGCAACACATAGGTGCTTGCTATAGGCAAGTTCACTAGACAGACCCACCAGAGGATTCCATATGGATGGTAACCCTAGTGTTTATGGAGTAAATGCTCTAATGAATGGTGGTGCATGTGATCCTTAGACGTAAGATCACCGGAGAGCCTTGTGCACCGATTAGTGTAGTTTGACACTAGCCCAACGTAGTTCTATATAGAGCTATCAATATAGTAGTGATTGGCTACATCAAGGGGTGTATCAAGACTATATTGGATCAACAAAGGATTCATCACTGCTGGGCATAGGAGAAGTTATCTCATAGCGCAATTCAGTGAATGGCAATCCGCAGTGGGATTGAGTTGTTGCTCAATCAAATTTATTATTTCGGTCATTGGTCCAGTAACTGAACACAAAGGTATCGAGGATAACTGAGGTTGACACTATTTCTGTACCTCAGCCTCAATGAGATAACAAATGATGAAAGGATTTGATTGCATGGTAACCATATCATAGATAGGTAGCTATGTCGTTGAATCTGAATCTATCAGGTGGTCATGATGCTTTGCTAGGGGCCAATCTTGGTTTGTGAGTAGTGAGACGATTAATTAATGTTAATCGCGATACTATTTACTACTGATACGATAAGGAACCTACGGGTCATACACTTAGAAGATAATTTAAGAATCGTTTTTGTGAGAGGGGTATTTTTTTTTCTTTTAGGACTAAAGGGTATTTGGGTAATCTCATAATGCAATTAAATTTGCTGAGGTTGTTGCCTATATTTAATTTTAATATTAAAATTAAGATTAGTGAGATTATATTTAAATATATGTGCATATTTATTTAAATGGATTATTACTAATAATTAAATGTAATATTATATATATATATAGGATCGTCGCACACAAAGAGGAGATATGCAGAGATTAAAACTAAATAAACTTAAAATTTAAATAACATTAATTTAAATAATCTTACAACTTAATAAGACAATGGTGGCAGAGCTGCACTGGAATCATATTAAGAAGTGAGATTAATTCTTAACCAGATAACGGCGGCAGTGCCGCACTGGAACCCGATTAAGTGATGAACAAAAATTTAAAGAAACAAAGGACACAAATAAAACTTAAATAAACATTAAAACCAAACATGATGAAGGGTGAAGAGATTAATAAAAGAACTAGAACTTGAAAGATTAAAAGAGAATAATCAAAGAACTTGAAAGATTAAACATTGAATTATTATTGAAAGAAATTAAACTTACAATGAAAGCTTTCTTTTTGGAGAGCTTTGAGAAGTTTACATCAAAAGAGAGTGAAAGAGAAAGTATTAGAATTGGCTTGGTAAAGCTTGGTTCACATTGCACGAATCCTCCTAATTTATAGAAACCTTATCTCACTACATCATCGCATGAATACTATGAAGGAACATTTTTTTGGTTTTGTTAAAAACAATTTTTCCCTTTTTTTTTTTTTTTTTTTTTTTTTTTTTTTTTTTTTTTTTTTTTTTTTGTTTTTTAAAGAGCATTAAATGTCTCTTTTGTAGGGAATCTCTGACTCTTCAATATTATGCCCGATTCTCTGAATCATGATGTGGTTTTTTTGGCCAGTCTTCTTTTTTTTAGAGAAGCGGTAATTTCAAACTATTGGAAATAACTTAGATGATTCCATAACAACCATCTTCATGCTCGGGTGAGATTGACCGAGGCACTAGAGTATTCAATAAGATCATTCTCCATTTCTTCTTCTTCTTGATTTTCTTCGTCATCTTGGAGTTGTGAAAGAATAGCCTTGAGGTGGTCCTTAAGTTCTTGTTTTGTCTTGGATCTGCTAAGGACACTGATGCCATAGTCTTTTTTGTAAAAATTAGCAATTGCAGGGTGATTGCCTGAATTGATGAGGTGAACTTGAGAGACAGAGTTGAATTTTCTCTTTGGACATGTGGGATGCATCAAATTTATCCCACCACCTGACTTAAATTTCCGAATCAAATTAGGGAGATTGCTAATATTTGGAAATTCATATTCACATTGTAAAATCCATGAGAGGTGGAACTTTGATGAGAAATGAAGTGACGGAGGGGAAGTTTGAATCGCTTTGGAAACTTTCAACTGAGCTTGAACTCATTGAATCCTTCATAGACAGTTGGGGTGAGGATTTCGGGATTAATCCAAAATGATCCCACCATGGGAGAAAACCAATTGGGAAATTGAATAAGTGTCTTTTGAAGTAAATCATCACAAGAGTGCCTGGATGACTATTTGGAGAAAGAGTGATTTGTTAGGCCTTTGATAGTCCCAGTAATATATCTAGGTGGATCAAAGTTTTGGGAAATTTTTTTGAATTTGTTTGGGGTAGATCCCAATCAAAAGGATGAGGATTTTCATAATATGAAAGGTTGAATGAGTGATAATCTTGGTGGTTTTTTTATCCTTAGTGTTTAAACTCACAAGAGTCAGAAATCAACAAGAAGAAAATTCATAAATTTTTTGAGTTTTCCTTAAATCTTAAGGGACAAAATGAAAATTTGTTGGAAAAATTTGTTGAACTAATGTTTAGGGTTTTCAAAATCATATCCTTCTTCGAAAACCAAAAAGATTAGTTGTAATTCCTTTTTGAATATATTTTTGTCCTGGTTAAGGGCTTTTAATGGTGTAGCTGCAGAACAAGTTCCTTGTGTTTTTGAAAAGAGCAATTGAGCTACCTTTTGCAATGTGCTTAGTGAAATTTTTCGCATTGGGAAAATTTGGGAATTTTTTGGAAGAGTTTGAGGTTCGTTAAATTTCAAAATCTCATTTTTTGGGTAAATTTGGTGTAACACCAATCATAGCTAAGGCTGCTTTGGACTTTGCTGAAAAGAGCTGATCCAATTCTGGAGTGCTCTGTATTGTTGGGCTATGAGAAGAAGTATGTTCAAGCTAGCCTTTTCCTTTGATTGCTGGGCCTTTTCTTGGGCTTTCTTCACATACGAGTTCATACCATGATGGGTGTTTGTGGCTTTGGGCATAAGAAGCCTTTGATTGTTTTGGGTGATTGGAGGGTTGGTCTTTTGGGAGGCATGATGGTTATCTCCATTGAAGGAATTCTTGGTGAGGAAGTCAGGCAGGGAATTGGCTTCTCTTTTATGTATCAATGTCAAAACAAACACACATAGAATTGCTTGCCATCTTGCAAAAATTTGTTTGATGCAATATTTTGAACATCCTTTGTAAAACATGTTTAGCAGTTTGACAATCAATACGAAGTAAAAATTTTTTGATTGGTAAATCACTTTGAAATTTTGAAATGCATAGGACAATGGATAAAAATCTCTTTTTTGATAGTGGAGTATTTTTGTTGAGTTTCATTCCAAAATTTGGAAGTAAATTGGATAACTTGTTCTTTGTTTCTTGTATTTGTTTGAGAATACCTCCATATCCTAAATCTGAGACATTGTTTCAACTATTTTAAAGGCTAATGGGTCTACTAAATGCAAACATGGTAAATGGGTGATTGGGCTTTAATCTGTCGAATGTATTAGTGTGTGGTTGTCCACAGTGCTGGATTCTTCTTTAACCTTTCATACAAAGGTTTACAAATTTGACTAAGTTTAGGATAAAAGTCCATTACATAATTAAGACTTCCTAAGATATTTGTAATTGAGTTTTATCAGTGATGACATTAGGGAATTTTTACAAATTCAATGGATCTTTGATTAGGTATAATTGTACCATTGTAGATTATTTGTCCTAAAAATCGGATCCTTTGTCTGGAAAAAGGTTTATTTTGTTTTAAAACAACCTAAACCATTTGTTTTGACAATATGAATAAATTTTTTAATGTTTAAAAGTGTGATCTATACTAGATGAAAATAAGAACATCATTGTATAGACAATAAGGAATTGAGAGTATGGATGAATATTCATTCATTATTCTTTGGAATTCTGATGGGGCATTTTTTTAACCCAAAGGGCATTACATTCCTTCATATTGACCAAATGGTACAGTAAATAAGGTTTATACTATCTTCTGGTTAATTTGGATTTGCCAAAAACCAAATTTCATGTCGAATTGGAAAAGATTATTGAATTGGATAGTTTTTGTAAATAAATCTTTTTTATTTGGGATTGGATATCTATCCATCTTAAGGCTGTATTAAAAGGTTTATAATTTATGACAAGTCTGAAACTCCTCTTCAAGTTCAACATTTTCTCAACATAGAAGGCCGAGCAACTCCAAGGAGACTTGCTTTCCTAATAGTTTTTCTGTAGAAGATCATCGATTTCCTTTTTCAATGTCTTCTAATTCTTTATGCATTGTATTGGTCTGGCTTTGTAGGTATTTCTTTTCATCAAAATCTTTTTCATAAGGCAAAACTGACCATATCTTTTTTTCTATCCCAAAAGGCATTAGGTAGGTCAAAGCAAATTTGAGTTTCAATAGTTTTTGTATTTGCTTATCTTTGTGCGAATATCATTCTGTTAAGTTAGGATTCGATTCTTTAGTTTTAACTTCTTCTTGGAGGAAGTATATATGATTACAAACTTTAAAATCTAATAATTTGTAATTGATAAAAAGTGTTGAGCCATTGGTTGATTTAGCAGATTCTAATGTTTTTTCATAGTATTTGTGTAGAGTAGATGCCTTAGAGCTAATCAATTATGTAGAATTGACTCTTTGTAATAATATTCATTGATAAGTAAAAGGCGTTTTATACTATATCGCAGTAACTCATCATCGTATGTATGATTATGTCCTTAGAATGGATAGAACCGTGACGAGGGTATCAAGTGTTTCAAATCTGATAGTGAGAACCCTATGAGCATATGGTTGCCATTCTAGAAATGTCCGTAACCCCAGTATTATTCTAAAGTAAGGTCACAGATAATACGGTAAGGTTATCATAGTGTTGAACGACCCTGTCGAAAGGCAATGATGATCTCATTGTCAAGGTTGTTTGGTGAACAACTGGTGCAACACATGGGTGCTTGCTGTAGGCGAATACACTACAGCAAGTTCATGGACTAACCCACCAAAGGATTCCATATAAATGGTAACCCCCGGTGTGTCTATGGAACAAATCCTCTAAAGAAATGGGGTGCATGTATCCTTAGACTTGAGATCACTAGAGTGCCATGTGCACTGATTGGTGTAGTTGACACTAGCTAACGCAGTTCTATTCAGAGTTGTCAATACGGTGGTTATTGGCTCATCAAGGAGTGTATCAAGAATTGGTGGATAGATAGAGGACTCATCACTCCCAGGTACGGGAGAAGTATCTCACAGTGCAATTCAATAAAGGGCAATGACACTAAAACTGTGGCCATTTGGGATTGAGTTGTTGCTCTATCTAGTTTTATAATCAGGTCGTTGGTCTAGTAACTGAATACACAATATTGAGAGTAACCAAAGGTTGACACTATTTCTATGCCTCGGTCTCGCGGAGGATAACGGATGATGAAAGGATTGAATTGTACGGTAACCATATCGGTGAAGGTAGCTACTTTGTAACGCCCCACTTGAGGTACGTAGCTAATGTTTCTTCTTTTGCTCTTATTTGAGTTGGTTTATTAGTATTATTGTTTGGTTGACCTTTGTTTGAGTGGTATGTGAATACTTGCCCTGAAAATTGGTTGAAATAGAAGAAGTTCAGTGTTTCAAGCTTCGCGGGGCAAAGAAGAATCTTCGCCGTGGTGAATAGATGTTGAAGCCCACGGGGAAGCTATGGACAGTTTGCCACGGCGACAGAAGCTTCTTCGCCGCGGCGACGGGCCCGACCAAAATGTTTGTTAAGTTTAGATATTTCTTCCCAAGGGCAATTGACCATTCTACCCCTAATAGTAGGAAAAAGGGGGAGTAAATATGTAAGGAATTTCATGGAGAATATGTGATATGGGGTGTTGTGTTTGTAATGAATCAAAGGATAGATGGAATTCCAAGGAAGAGTAGGGCAAAATGGGAATGCTTGTGCATAAATTTCATTAAAAGGAATTAAGTCTTGCAAAACCTTCCTTTTCTTCTCCATCGCCACTCTCCTTTCTTACTTCTAGCAAATTCTCTTTCATTTGTCAAGGATTTTTAGAGGGCTTTTGAGTGATTTGGGGTGAAAAATCAATCTAAGGCATCCTAAGAGTAGAGAAAAAGTCAAGCAAACCAAGAGAAAGGAAGAGCTAGTGAGATCTCTCTAAACAAGGTAAGTAAATCCCAACCCAAGTGGAGATTGAGAATTTTCTTGATTAGGGTTTTAATAGCAATTAGTATGTAGTTATATACATGTTTTATGCTATGTTATGAGTTTTAAATTGAGATATTATGCTTGTGGTTGTTCATACACTTCAATTGTGAGAAGTGGAGATGGGGTGGAAATGTAGTTTGAGATGGAATTGAAGGATATGGAGAAATCCTTTTGGGAAGTGCTATTCTATGGCAGGAATTATGGCTATGTGAGGGAGTTTTCCCCCATTTGGATGGTGGTTAGAGAAAGATTTAGAATTATTGTTATAGTAGAGTTTTATTATGCACTTGAGTTGTTTGATGAAATGCCTAATAGAGGTTTGAGTATGAGTAGTGAACCTTAATTCTTGCAACATTGCATGTTGGCATTTCATAAGTGCATTAGTGGAGATGAACCATCCATAGGCATTAATTGTGCATTGAGAAGTGACTTAAGAAAGAGTAGGAAACTTTGTGTATGCACTTGCTCTAAGAGTAGAGAACTTTGTGGATGCAACTACTCTAAGGGTAGAGAGAATGAGAAGTGCTAGAGTAGAGTGAATGAGAAGAGTATTAGAAATGGGTTGATGCTTTGTGATCATCCCCCGACAGTTATTAGGAATGGGTTGATGCTTTGTGATCATCACCCGACAGTTATGAGAATCGGGTTGATGCTTTGAGATCATCACCCGAATAGTTATTAGAAACGGGTTGATGCTTTGTGATCATCACCCGATTAGTTATTAGAAATGGGTTGATGCTTTGTGATCATCACCCGAAAGTCATGAGGAACGGGTAGGTACTTTGTGGTCTCCACCCAATAGTTACGAAAACTGGGTAGGTGCTTTGTGATCCCCACTCTGTAGTCACTAAGAGTGGGTTGGTGCTGTGTGAACTCCACCCGACAGTCATGAAGAGTGAGATAGTGCTGTGTGAACGCCATCCAGTAAGATGAGGCCATGACGTTTAGTAGAAAACAACAGAAAGTGTGAGGAAAGAATTAAGAAAAATACATACGGGGATAAACAGATAGAGGGTTTACTTACTGAGCATTATTTTGTGCTCACCCCGTTATTTTCCTTTGTGGATGCAGGATCTAGGTGATGACGCAGTCGGAGGGGCGTCAGCAAGCGAGGAGCAATAGCTACACTGTTTTCCCTGTTTTTGTCTTTGTAAATGATGCTCTTTGTGTATAAAAGAGTTATTACATATAATAAAAAGAAAAGTTTTGGGCCCATTTTCTATCATTATTATGCATGAATTGTACTAGTTACAGCAGTTGTTACAACTTTGCTGAATCTGAATCTATCGGGTGGCCATGATGCCTTGCCATGGGCCAATCTTGGTCTGTGTTTAGTAAGACGATTAATTGGTATTAATCGCGATACTACACATTGCCAGTAAGATGAGGAGCCTATGGGTCACACACATAGAAGATAATTTAAGAGCCAGAAATAAGGGTGTTTTCGTCTTTTTAGGTGAAAGGGTATTTTGGTAATTTCACAGTGCAATTAAATTTGCCGAGGTCGTAGCCTTTATTTAATTTGTTAGAAAAATTAAATAAGTGAGATTACGTTTAAATATGTGTTCGCATATATTTAAATAATTTGTCATTACTGTTAAATGTTAATATATTAAATATATATTAATTGATTTTAATTAAGATAATGATAAACAAAATTAAAATATCTAAATGGGAGTGTTTTGAAACAAGGGGTGTTTGGGTTGGAGCCCAAGCCTATTCCATAAGGGAATAGGGCAATTAAACTTGCACTATAAAAGAAAAGGTTTAATTGAGAGAAAGTAAGATTTTTATTATTTCATTTCACTCATTGAAAGAAAACTTTCCAACCCTAAAACACTCTCCCACGCCAGATTGCTTTTTGCTTAGAATCAAAGTATTCTTTGATTTTTCTTTCTTGTTTCTTAAGGCTAAAGAGGATCTAGCAAATTCCTCTTTAGTTCCTTACAATTATCTTCATCTGGACTACATCGGTTCGATCCTACACTTGGGTCAGTAGCAAATTACATTCAGAGACAAAGTTGGAGGAGCCTCCAAACGTGCGTATGATTTCTTAAACTCTAAATTATTTTTCTGCAGATTCTTATTTTGATATAAACTGTAAATTTGTGCCCTGATCTTGGTTCTATGGAACCATCCGTGTTGTTATTAACTTTTGTTTTCCGCTGCGTCAATGGATCGTTTCCTAACAGTGGTATCAAAGCCTAGGGTACCAGATTTTATAGTTTTATGTGGATGGTTGATTACAATATGTTGCCTTAAAGAATCTGCATAAAATCTACCTTAAAAACATGTTTTAAGAAATCAATTAATCGATTAATTTTAATTTGTTGATGATCTGCAAGTTTGGTATATTGGTTATGGATTTTTGTTGAAATTAGTGTTTATGATTGATTGCAAAATCTGTTTGGTGTGTTTTTTGTGACTGGTTGAACTGATCTGGAGCTACAGATCAGTGTACGCTCGCCGCAACGCGCGTGTTTGGCTTTCACGCTGATTGCAAAATCAGCGCTCGCCGCGGCGATATAAACCATCGTCGCGGCGATCGTCCTTAGGACTAACGTTGTACGAAATTAGTGCTGTTGTGCGTGAACGTCAAGTTAATCACCACACGCTGCGGCGATAAAAATCATAGTCGTAGTGAGCGCACTTCCAAGTGTGCAGGGGCCAGATTGTAAAGTTTCAAAACTTTTAGACCACATTGGAGATCTGCAAATTGTCAGGGGATAATTAATAATTAACCCACAAATTTCAAAAATTTGAATATTTTTGAAATGTATGCTATGTAATTGTTTTCATATTGCATGGTGCCCAATACATGAGCCTTAGACCTATGGTGAATGTTTTAAATTTTTTTGGGTATCTATGGTTGTAATTTATTATACAGGGCCTACGTGTCCTGCCTTTGTCCTCTTCTCAATGTACATTTTCTTTTCATCTTATTCCCTTCGAATGTAAATCGAGGTTTCTAAATTTATTGATGTAAAGAATTTTGTATAATTATTCTTATTGTAAATTTAGAATGATNGCCGGAGCGGAAGCTGTCGTCAATTGTCGAATGTAAGAGCGATGAATGCTCTTGGTTTCTGGGGTGGGCGACCTGCGCCCCGGGTCCGTATAAATAGCCAGCCGGCACGTGAGAAGTATGCTCCAGAGTCCAGGCAGGTGAGAAGATATTTTCGCTAGGCACGTGCGAATGGCATGAGCCATGTGGAGAAGCGAAGCTGCGTCAGAAGGAGTGAGTTTGAAAAAAAAAAAAAAAAATACATATATATATATATCATTTCTAAAATTTAAGTTACAGCGACAGGAGAAGCAAAGTTTTTTATATATTCTAGAGCAAACGACATGTTCCCACCTAAGATTTAGCCAAATCACAAGTTCATACCCCTAGTTCTATTTATTCCATATTTCCACCCTTAAACTAATACTATAAGTTAATTTTAAATTTTGATTTGTACAATTACCATCCTACCCTTCGTTCTTATTTCACCCCACCCAACCACCATCACCCTCACCATCCAGCCACCACCACCACCCACCAAACCCACTCGATCGCCGTTCAAGCCCAATTTGGCCTGATTCCAATGCCAATTGACCAACCCAACACCACCATCAGGATCCTCTCATCTCTCTCTCGAAAACCCCTCTCATCTCTAATTGTTTGCTGCCACCGTTCGTCGACCACCACGATCTTTTTGTTCACTTGCTGCAAGCAAAATTCTGGTCTCTCCCGATGCTGGAAATCAACCCCATTACCACCAATAGCTTCACCAACATCCCACCTCAAAAAACCCCAAACAGATCCAATCGTGGTTGCCCATCATTCGCCGTTCGTCACTCCCCTTAGGGTTTTGCGATTTTGGTGAAAATTAGATTTAATTAGAGGTTAATTCAGGATTTTACAAGGAGTTTGTGGATGGGTGATTGATTTGGAGGTTGATTATGCTTGTTTTCGAAGTTTTTTTGTTGTTTTTTGGGTTGGATTGATTTCGGGTTGGCTTGGTGGTTTAGTCGTGAATTGTAACAGGTGGTGGCCGGTGATTGGGAAGCAACGATGGTCAATGTTGTTAGGGGTTTTGTTCAGGAGGAAGTGAAGAGGCTAATGGTGGTGAGTGGTGGGATTTGGGAGTCGAAAAACCACCAGAATTTTGCTTGCAGCACGCGAACAAAAAGATCGCGGTGGTCGACGAACGGTGGCAGCAAACAGTTAGAGATGAGAGGAGTTTTCGAAAGGGAGATTAGAGGATCCTGATGGTGGTGTTGGGTTGGTCAATCAGCGTCGGAATCATGCCAAATTGGGCCTGAACGGCGATTGAGTGGGTTTAGTAGGTGGTGGTGGTGCCTGGATGGTGAGGGTGATGGTGGTTGGGTGGGGTGAAATAAGAACGAAGGGCAAGATGGTAATTGCATAAATCAAAATTTAAAATTAACTAACAATGTTAGTTTAAGGGTGAAAATATGAAATAAATAGAACCTGGGGTATGAACTAGGATTTGGCCAAACCTTGTGGGGGAACATGTCGTTTGCTCTATATTTTATTAAATAAATATCATTTCTAAATTGGGTTACAACGACATGAGAAGCAAAATTGCGGCTCTATGACCATGCGTCAGAAGGGACAAAGGTCATCTATCACCGTGCTTGACTTTGACAAATATATAAATATATATTAACTTTTAAGTTTATTAAATATATGACATTAAATTCTTTGTTTATACCAAAAAGTCCTATAAATATATTTAATAAATTATATAATAAAAGAATAAAATAAAAGACCTTTTTATATATCTTATTAAATAAATATTATTTCTAAAATTTTTTAACAACATGAGGCGAAGCGAAACTGCGTCAGGGACGAAGGGTCATCTATCACCATGCTTGACTTTGAAAAATAAATAAATATATATATGAAATTAACTTTTAAGTTTATTAAATATATGACATTAAATTCTTTGTTTATACCAAAAAGTCCTATAAATATATTTAATAAATTATATAATAAAAGAATAAAATAAAAGACCTTTTTATATATCTTATTAAATAAATATTATTTCTAAAATTTTTTAACAACATGAGGCGAAGCGAAACTGCGTCAGGGACGAAGGGTCATCTATCACCATGCTTGACTTTGAAAAATAAATAAATATATATATGAAATTAACTTTTAAGTTTATTAAATATATGACATTAAATTCTTTGTTTATACCAAAAAGTCCTATAAATATATTTAATAAATTATATAATAAAAGAATAAAATAAAAGACCTTTTTATATATCTTATTAAATAAATATTATTTCTAAAATTTTTTAACAACATGAGGCGAAGCGAAACTGCGTCAGGGACGAAGGGTCATCTATCACCATGCTTGACTTTGAAAAATAAATAAATATATATATGAAATTAACTTTTAAGTTTATTAAATATATGACATTAAATTCTTTGTTTATACCAAAAAGTCCTATAAATATATTTAATAAATTATATAATAAAAGAATAAAATAAAAGACCTTTTTATATATCTTATTAAATAAATATTATTTCTAAAATTTTTTAACAACATGAGGCGAAGCGAAACTGCGTCAGGGACGAAGGGTCATCTATCACCATGCTTGACTTTGAAAAATAAATAAATATATATATGAAATTAACTTTTAAGTTTATTAAATATATGACATTAAATTCTTTGTTTATACCAAAAAGTCCTATAAATATATTTAATAAATTATATAATAAAAGAATAAAATAAAAGACCTTTTTATATATCTTATTAAATAAATATTATTTCTAAAATTTTTTAACAACATGAGGCGAAGCGAAACTGCGTCAGGGACGAAGGGTCATCTATCACCATGCTTGACTTTGAAAAATAAATAAATATATATATGAAATTAACTTTTAAGTTTATTAAATATATGACATTAAATTCTTTGTTTATACCAAAAAGTCCTATAAATATATTTAATAAATTATATAATAAAAGAATAAAATAAAAGACCTTTTTATATATCTTATTAAATAAATATTATTTCTAAAATTTTTTAACAACATGAGGCGAAGCGAAACTGCGTCAGGGACGAAGGGTCATCTATCACCATGCTTGACTTTGAAAAATAAATAAATATATATATGAAATTAACTTTTAAGTTTATTAAATATATCACATTAAATTTCTTTAGTTTTTACAAAAAAATCCTATAAATATATTTAATGAATTATATAATAAATTTTCAATAATACTAACTTCACTAATCTCATGTGGGAGTTTGTGATTGGTTTGATTAGACGGAACCTATTATTGGACAGACAGAATCTATGTAAACTAATAAATTGTGAACTGACATGTAATATTAGTGAAAGAAAGTTAGTGAGAAGTGTTATAACGTTACTCATAAATTTTATATCTATTATTTAATTGTACAAAAAACAAAATGAATGACCTTTTTATATATTTTATTAAATAAATATCATTTCTAAAATTTGTTTGTTAAATTAAATTACTGTTAATTATTTTGTGTTTCAATACTTCTTGTTTNTAACTTCCTCCCAAACTATTAGAAATCCATCAAGTAACGACCAAATTAGTATCGTCCTTAACAAATCTGTTAACTCATGGTTGAGAAGGAAGAAAAAGTGCGTTATAACTTTTTTTTTTTTTTTTTTTCCATTTGCTATCCTAACTTTATCAAATATACATTTGCAACCCCTAATTTCATAAATATATTATTTCTTAAAATTTGTAAGAGGTATGGTATTTCTTAAAATTTCACTGAATAACATATTTATAAGAAATACCATATTTGTGAAATCAAGAGTGAGTATTCAGTCAGCCTGAAAAAAGACAAAAAAAAGCATAATAGACTTTTTCTTCCTTCTTGACCAAGAGTAAATAGCTTTCTTAGCGCGGTCATTGATTTGGGGGTAACTTGATAGATTTTTAAAAAGTTTTAGGGAAAGTTGATTAAAATCGTGAAATCTGATTGAAAACTCTGGCTTTTTTGAAAAGTTAAGGTGGGTAATTGGTTTTTTCTCTTTGAAACACATTTAATCATTTATACAATAATATTTTTAGGAAAATAATAGAGACACCGGGAGAAGTGCACCAAATCTATGCACAGAATGACGTAACAAAATCCTGACCGTCGATTAATTATAACTTAATATTAATCGACGGTAAGGATTGAGACACGTCATTTGGTGCACAGATTCGGTGCACTACTCCCGATGATTGTAGCATTACTCATATTTTTAACAATCAAAGCAGCGAAATGGAAGCATGAACAGTTCCCAAGATTGAAACTAGCTCTGATAGAGTGGTTTTTGAAATTTAGAAAATAAAATCTATCCAATCCTTTTGGACAGCAAGAAGACACAATAATAAAAACAATGTGTAAAAACCCGGCCTAGGCCTTGACCGGGTCAAAGGCCCAAGTCCCAGGTTGATTGGTCCAACAAGTTTGATCGGGGGTTGGACCGGTGACATCATTGTATTAGAATAACAAAAAACTTTTGTATATTTGCAGGTTTATTGTCATAAACCAAGGGTAAGAGCATTTCCAAAAGATTCTTTATATAACCCAAACTATTTATTATAAAGAGTACATTTATAGAAATAAGAGTTCAACAGACTCTTTATTCTTTAAACATAAATTCAAGAGTTAGTTTGACTCTCCACATTTAGAGAGTCAAATTTCACTCTTTATCCTAATTTTAAATAATAAATTGTAAATTTCTATGCATTTTATTTATGATTTATCTCTCCTATTAAGTTTCATTCTTGAAAAAATATATTATCTCTCCTAAAATTTAAAAAGTCTATTGGATTTAAACAAAAATTTTGTTCATAATATTTAAAAATCAATGAAGATATTCTTTATTTATATCAAATATACTCTTTAAAATAAAGAGCACCATTAGAGCATCTTCAAATGACCCTTTATATGATCCAAACTCTTTATTATAAAGAGTCTATCCATAAAAATAAGAGTTTAACGTACTTTTTATCTTTAAAATATAAATTAGAGAGTGAGTTTGATCTCCACATTTAGAGAGTCAAATTTCACTCTCTATCATAATTTTAATTAATAAACTATAAGTTCCTATGCATTTTATTTATTAATTTCTCTCTCATTAAGTCTTTTTCTTAAAAATAAAGAGCATATTTATTAAATTTAAAGAGTATATTGGATTTGAATAAAAATTATGTTCTTTATATTTAAAAATTAATTAAGATGTTCTTTATTTATACGAAAGATGCTCTTCAAAATAAAGAGTAATATTAGAGATACTCTTAGAGATACCCTAATGAGGTAAAAAAAAAGTGATGTGATGTTAAATGAATGGAAATAAGTAAAACAGAGAGTGATGCTGTTTGAAAAAAAAAAAAAAAAAAGTTTTGAAAAAAAATAGTAATTAACCGAAAAATTCATTAATGGCAGTGATATGACATATCATGAATTGAAGATATGGAGATAAGGTTATTTAAATATGGAACACCTTTTAGACAAGGGGTGTACCTGTCCAAAATTAAAGGAGCTAGAACCGGTTGGTTTCTTTGATTTGGAACAAAAATCGAAACCATCAGTTCCGATTCACAAAAACATGGAATCGGAACATGTGTTATAGATTCTGGTTTTGGTTCTGGATATCTAAAAATATCAATTATCCCCTATTTTTTTATAAAATGACAAATAAACCCTTATAAAATTATATTACACCCCTAACAGTTTTCTGAAATGACAAATACCCCTTACTGACTTTACAAAAATTACAACTATTCTAATATCCATTTCATCCTTCTAAAATTAAAATTACATAACACATTAAATAACATAATAACATATCAAGTTTCATCCTTATCCTCTCAAAATTATATTTTGATATATATGCTCACATGATGTTAACTGTATTGTTATTTAAATAACTTTTATGAAATACAATTTAAACGATGTTTTGAGTTTTTAAACTTAAATATAAATACCAAGTTGAATTAAAATGTTCTATGGAAGAATATAATATGCTAAAATGTAGAGATTTTAAAGTGAAAAAGTATTGGCATATGATGTAAGTATAAAAAGAGTTATTTAATTGGACATGTGCGTAGTTGTTGCTACTAAATAATGACAATATTATCAAAATAATTTAAACAAATTATTCATACATTTTTCATCAAGTAAAAAGTAAAAAAGAATTAGATTTCTTGATTCACTTCAGTGGCATTTGATAATTTTTGTGACGACTGAATATGTCTAACTACTAGATAGGTCTAAGATCTAACTGCAAGACATTAAACAATATATTTGTTTATATTTACTTGATGCTTGATTATAAGTATTTTTCACCGATAATAAACATTTAAAATCTATTAGTTAACGTAAATGTCATAATGTATATTAGTTTCTGTTGGAAAAAGTCAGAATAACAAATATTCTGATTAATCCCAAGATCATGTTAATAGTCACCCATTGTAATACATTTTATATAAACGAATTACAATGAAGTTCACAACATAAATACCTCTTCTCCTTAACTCTGAAGCAAAAAATTGAATCTTCAGAGAAGACCACCTTAGTGTATTTTTCTTTATAGCAAATTTTTTTAGAGAGAGAGTGAAGAAAAAAACTAAAAGGAATTTCTTCACTTATATATGGCGGCAGTTGCTAAGCAGTTTTTTTAGGCCAAAACTGCCTTTGTTAGTTTCCACTTGAAACGTCGTTTGGGTGGGTCCCATCATGGGTGTCCCACCTATATCCAATATCTCCTACTCACACATGATGTGACTATTTCTCTCTGTGTTTCTTCAAGGTTCATACTTTAGTAAATATACCATGTGACCATGCATACTTTGAGAGCACATTAGTCATATATCTGTTAGGAATATATAACTTCTCAAATTGTGAAACTTGGGTTGTATATTGTATGCAATACCCTAGATTACTTATCACATCTTTTTTCTAACAATCTCATTTATAATAAATATCAATTGTATTCATAATTATGTTTTGTCTTTACATAAAAATAAAACATAATTCGTCGACCAATGAATACATATGATTATAGTATGATAATTCAAAATTGTAATCTTCCTCTTTTCTTGATTCTTGCAACTTTCATTTAACTTGCTTTTCTAGAAATGTCCTAGCAGATTTAATTTATCTTAATCTTTTGATAACACTCTAAGATTGCAATCATTAAATGAGGTTTTCAAGAAACAGAATAGAGTAATAAGGGTATTCTATGAGATTTTATTCTTAAAATCTCAGGGTCTCTTACAATGTTAAAGTTGAGATTTTGACTTTCATTACCCATTTGGTCAATATTTTGCACATGTGACACATGTGGTATGAATCACATGCTACATCATTTCCTCATTTCCCATAGAGTGCATGTCCCTTTTCTTGTAAAGGCCATATAGATTTTAGTTTAGACATACCTAATGCCTAACTTGAGTTCACTTTACATACTTTTAATTCATCAAAACTCTAATCTGGCAATTAGACAGATAAAGTGATCATTTATCACTTATGGTCATATTTCATTATGACATTATTTTAATTCTATTTTAGGCGACGTTAAATATTTTAACCTTGGCTCTCCATTATCACCTAGATAATAAGCTTAAAATCGTCTTATCTCCATTCCTATGAAGTAATGGAGGCGATTGCCTGTGTGAGAAGGCCAATCTTTTAACTGTCCAACATGCTTTTCAAAATAAACATATATAATATTTACATAACAAATATGTGTGTGTGTGTGTGTGTGTATATATATATATATACACTCCTTTATGTATGTTCCATAATAATCGAAATTGAGCATTGACAATATTGTTATTTAATATTGATAAGACAAACTCAAAGTATCAGTACATTCAACATCTATGTAAGCCTAGAAATCTAACATGTCTATTGAAAGTATCTCTTGGTATAGGCTTTGTAAATGGATCCGCAACCATGTCATGCGTAGATATGTACTTCATGTTCACCTTGTAATAACTGCTTCATACTAGGATACGTATAGAAATACATCACGTAAATATATTTATATTAGCAAAAGTAAATGGGCCCACAATTTTTTTTTTAATACATTTAATCATTCTTTATACAAAGTAAGGCATCATAAGTAAAGCTTATCAAAAATAGTGGACAGTGTAGCTATTACTCCTCGCTTGCCGATGCCCATCCGACCGCGTCCTCACCTAGATCCTGCAAACACAAAGAAAAACAACGGGGTGAGCACAAAATAATGCTCAGTATAAAATATACCACAAATTCAGCAACAAAAAGCATCACACCATATATCGGCTAACACAATTGATAGTTGCTGGAATATGACAGCATAATGTTAAATAACCAAAATAGGTCATACTACCAATACCATTTTAAGAAAGCAATCAGGCTTATTCTTGTAACTGGAGAATTTTCCAGGAGACATGGAACGTGCGCTCTCAAGTTGTGTCCGGATACCTTTCAAATCTGTTATAAACAACAGGAGTTAGAAGTTAATAGTTACTCTAATGTAACTTAGAAATTCAAAAATGAATATAAACATTTTTCAAATCAAACAGCATTGCCCGAATTCAGAAAATAGCTTCACAGATATTGAAGAAAGGCCGTGAAGGAGAAAGTTAACAGTTAATCACAACTCTCCCCAACATAAAGTGGCAGTCATAACATGGTTTGACAGCTAAAGAGTCCAGTCATTTTTTTATTCACTTAAAATTAAAAATAAATGACAATCTGAGTGAAAAAAGGAAGAAGAAAATAAAATAATAAAAAAGAGAGTGACATGCCACAATTTTCAAGAATGTAGATGGATGAAAAATCGACACACAAAATTATGGTGGTAATTTGAATTGCCACCAAAAATAAAATGATGCACAATGCTAAAAAAACACAGCACCTCAAAATGTAATATCTTTTTGCTTTCTTCCAAACAACACATTCAAATAAAGAAACCACAATACTTGTCCTTACATGTGTAATGACTTTAAAACACACATCATTTACCAGAAACAATAAAAGAAACAGCCCACTCTCATAAGAATAGGTGACCAAATTATTATAAACAAGAAACAAATGACATGGTAAATAAAACATGAAGTTGGCAATCACCAAGAAAATCAAAAGATTTTAGTTACCTGAGGCAATAGATAATCGGGAATCTGCGTTACCAATGTTATGATATGTGATGTGAACTTTTGGTTGTCCAATTAATTTTATGTCCGGTATCACAAAATCTGGACCTTGTGGGAAGAATGAAGAATTAATTTGATGCAACCTACTCCACAAAGATTGCATCCACGGATCCAGAGCACCTTCATACCTATGGAAGTAAATAAACTTCTCAATTAATTTTTTTTCATCCCAAGACATTGCACTTAACTTGAGAGAACAATAATCAAAACACATTTTTGTTGCAGCAAATGTTAGAAACAAGAGAAGAACAACTGGAATTTATGACATATCCACTCCCTTTGCAAGTAAAATAATGCCGACCATATTCTAGGGACATGAAAGCTAAATAACAAAATATATATTTGAATTTATAGAGCAGCTTTTATGTCCACAATCATCTGATATCATCACTTCAATTTACATCAAAACATAAAATTCATTTTGATCTCTATTTCAGATAATTTATAAGAAACAATGTAATAGATCATAACCTCTGCATTTCAACTTCTATATGGTTACATTGGAATGCAATAGTGAGAAACAAGAAAATATTACACAGGTCCAAAATTTGCCCAGATCACATAAATGACTATCATCTCATTCAAAATTTAACCATTTTCAGCACAAAATTTAACATTTTATAAGTTTTCTAACACTTAATAGTCAGATATAGTAGTCAATCAAGAAACTATTTGTTGCTTCGTCCTGAAATCAGTCTTCATGTCATCATGTGCACTGTTCTATGCAACTTGAAGGGCATAATCATTACAGCAGAAAGGATAACTTCATGAAAATTGAAACAAATTTTTATATGTCGATAATTAATCATAAAGAGCATCCAATTCCATGCAATTATCATCATTAGGAACACACATAGGTTTCAATTCAATTGACCAATACAAGATGTATTCCCCACGTTCCAAATGACAAATCATATTGTCAAGCATCAGTGCCAGCTAATCATAATCACTCAATCCAAAACATGTAAAGCAGGAAAAAAAATTGAAAGATGAAAATAGTCATGAACCTTGTCAATATAGCAATATCTTTTTCTTTTAAAATAAATTATACCGTAACCATACCCAGAAGGGTGCTGATCATCTCCTAAACCTCTTTCAACAATAGCCATAGCCCCAAGATCTGAAAGTCTATTATCAAGCTTTTTTGCAACAAACTGCAGCCATCAACAAACAGATTTCTCAAAATTGAAATGTTATGTCAACCAAAGTTTCCAAATTGAATAGTACTATGTATCCCAATTTTTAGATCCCAAGAGATATGTTATTAATTGATTAGTGCGACATAGATGATGAAATAATATGAGAAAGGATGTGACAATGATTGACTTGTGCCACATTACTTGGAAAATAAAAGTTGTGATAAAAACTTGGAATGTATAGCATCAAAGAAATTTAAAACATTATGATTTATAAATCATAAAATGGAAAGCATAAAATCCAAGTATTTTTCACACAAAGGAAATCCAATTCAACAAACAATTAAACAGATTGAATAAAAAGATAACGAAGAATGTACAAACTATTGGTACAACAATGATTCCTCTCATTATGCAGATAATAGTGTGATATTCAGAAATCAGACATATATAGCCTTTCTTTGTTTCTTTAGGAAAAAGAACCTATTTTTGTATTATAAAATTAAAAAATGAGGAGAAACCAGAAACATATATCTATGCAAGTTTAATTATACGTATTCAAAATCCAACACAGGAAAAATACAGTAATTTCCTAATTATAAAAAGAATTCAAACAATTATTACATTGAATTTCTGGTAGCCAGAATCACCCAATCCAAATACAGCATAATGAACACCTTTCAGCCATTGCTTTTTCAAAGATTTCTGCAGAAGAAACCTCCAAAACACCTACACATATAATGGAAGGCATTAGTAAAGACAAAGGGCTAAACCCAACCATTTGGGTGACATGCAAAGGAAAAGGAAGTATACGAAAATGGCATTCAGGATATAATTCTATCCAACCTTCATTGAATCCGGAGTATCTCCCTGGCCTGTGGTAGAAACAACAAAGATTGCAGTGTCCACTTGAGGCAAGGATCCCTAAGACAAAAGGAAATGAGTAATGTGTAAATATGAGAATTGATGAACTATCAGGCAATCATTAACCAAAAAGAAAAAGTAAAGTTTAAGGCATTCCGTTAATGTTAAATGATTCTTGTAAGAATCTAACTAGTAGATTATTTTATCATAAGGAACTATTACCTCTAACAACTTCTGTAAAGAGTCCTAAAAATTATGTAATGTGTGATGACGGGTACAAATTTCAATAATTGTTTTAAATTAAACAACAATAAAACTTGTATAAAGTAAAAAAGCCTAAATAAATATAAAATATTAATCCCAACCTCTGTAAAATGGAACAATCTCATACCTCTCGAGTTTGATAATAATCTTATAGGACACCGGACATGTCTTTTCAGTAAGACTTGTGTAGAACTATCTCAGTATCATAGTTCTTTTGCTAATGGATGGAAAATTCGGTACATATTGTTGCATGCAGAGTGATTAGTTCAAAAGAGGCCAAAACGAAAACCTAATTCAATGAGCTGTTTAACAAAATATACATTGGACAGGCTTTGCTGTAGCTAAATGAAATGAAATGAAGTGAAGGTTCATGTAACAAAATACAAAAGAAAACTTGCGTTACTAGAGTTCTAGAAACAAAAGAGAAAGTAAAATAATCTTTCCCTAAATTTTTCTCAGCAATACCGAGAAATCTAAATTGAAAAATAGACTTACAGCATCAAAGTCGTCCATGGAACGAATAACAACGGGGCAGCCTCGGCGCTCGGCTTCACGGCCGACACGCTCGGCGGCGTCCAATGCGTTACCGGTTTGCGAGGCGTAGAGTATCAACAGCTTATTTGACTTCTGATCCTCCATTCTTCGCTCCATAATTGAGGCAAAAATTAAATGCGAGTTAGCATAAGAAATAAAATCAAATTAAGGAGGGTTAATTACATTGTAGTCCCTATTTGGTCCACTAATGGACCCATCAATATTTGCTTGTAAAATCGTCTCCGACAAACGTTAGCGGTTAGCCTAAAATAAACGGAGCGAGTACACATCCGACTTTTCTCATTAACTAAAACTTTTTAAAATAGAAAACCGCCAAAAAATTTTAAAATTTACAAGAATAAAAAAAATATGTTTAATAGAACAGAAGAAATAAAAAACCAAGCCCGCAATTACAAGATCAATCAAAAAGTCTAGCACCGTAACTACAAAATCGAAACCCCTTCGTCACCCCTTTCCAATCGTCAATCGTTGACAATCCCAGCACTCTCCAACGTCGACGTCGAAGGCCCAGCCACTTTACAACTTCGCATTCATCTCCGGTCCGTTGAATTAGATGAGTACCCCAAGCATAATTTTTTAAGCAAATCAGATTTTCGGATTAAAGAAAATTTGGTGAAATGTGTTGAGTTGGATGAAAGGAATGGTGAAAGGCTATCCAAGTTCACAGGCGAAGTAGCGTTAGAGCATATCGAAAGGTCTCGCGGAATTAGGGACCCTTTCCGAAGATCCTTCTCTTCCTCTGTGGCAATAGAACGTTTGACAGACAAACTTGTTTGGGTGGTTCATACGGTGGTGCAAGTGGCTGTTTTTTGTGGTTTTTAATTTTTGCGAGGAGGGTGGTTGAAGTTAGGCGCGTGGATGGTTTTCTTGGGGTAGTTTAGACTTTATATAAAAATCATGTTTTAGATAACGGCTGTTAGTTTTAGAGATTAATTTGTGAGTGAAAAACGAGTCTTAGTCGTAAATTATCTGAGGAGCTATATCCAAACTCCAAAGGATTACATAAATTTTTTTTTTTTTCAAATAAGGAGGTACATGAGAAATGCGTTCTCATGATTAACATTTAGGAAAACTATCTGCTCCTCGGTTAGATTAGAGCCATTGGGCTACAGCCTATAGATATAGTTTGTATGGAAAGAATGTATAATAAATGATAAATTTGTAGCTGAAAATAATTCAGTAATACTATTATATACAATATATATAAAATTTTTCATACAAAAGAAGATGTTACTGTCCTCTTGTAGCTTATTTTAACATCTAGAACTTAAAGACAACGTGATTTCTCTAGTTTTCAAAATGTTGGGAGAGTTTTTGTTGTTGTAGAATGCTTAAGGGAGATTAATGTCATTAATTTAAAAAATGAATATAAAATTAATAAAACCCCATATTTTTCTATTGTCCTGGCTAGCCTTCCATCCAAACTCATCTTGTATTATATGTTACAAAACTTGGTCCTAGCCTTGTCTATCATCCCAAACCCATCTTGGAATGGTCTCGTATCATTGATAAATAATAGAAATTGAAACTGATGAGATTATGGGCCAACTTAATTCCTTAGTTGTGCAAGAGTTCCCATTTAAAAGCCAAGAAGCCCAAGCTTTGCAAGAAGTGCACCAATAAGCTAATTCCCTCAAGGAAGTCTACAAACTTGTCCATGGAGTGCTGAAAGTTCAAGATATTGCTCAAGCCTTTTTTATTGGTCCAAACCGTGAGCTTCATGTGTGGAGGGATCCCTTTGGCCCAAGTCCAATAAATGGGTGTTATTTGATTCAAATCGAGGGAAGTTAGTCAAGTCAATTAGAGGGTAGGGACATAGATCCTTAGTTCAAGAGAGGTTGTCTTTTAGCATTAAATGGTTACGGCCTTATGTTTTGAATGTATGGTGGAGAATTAAGCCCTTAATTTTTACTTGTAATATCTTATAAAGGGCAATTTCGATATTTGTAATGCCTATATAAAGGTGAGACTCTCATTTTATAAAGCCATGAATGAATACATGATGAATAGCATTTCCATGGAGATTGAAATCTTCTTTGGCTCTTCCTTTATCCAAGTTCGGCCTAGACTTGGAGGTGGATTAATTTAAGCTGGTGGAGTTTCCTTTAAGCTTGAATGATTCTTGGCCATTGATTCTAGTAAGTTACCTAAGGCTTAGTCCTCATTTCCCTCTTCTCGGTTTTGGCTTGTGCTTGAATTTCTTGCCCAACTTGTTGAGTTGTCTCGGGTTGGTTGTTCTCTTGGGATTGTTAGCATATTAGATATTGTTGGAAAAAAATTCAGAATAACAAATATTCTAAACTAATCCCAAGATCATGTTAATAATCACCCATTGCAATCACATTTTTTACATAAACGAATTACAATATATTTCACAGCATAAATACCTCTTCTCCTTAACTCTAAAGCAAAAGTTGAATTTGGAGAGAAAAAACTACCATAGAGAATTTTCTTCAACAATGTTTTTTAGAGAGAGAGTGTGTATCTTTTTTTCTAAAAGAAAAAACTTTATTTATATATGGACGGCAGTTACCAAGCAAATTTTTAAGCGAAAACTGCCTTTGGTAGTTTCCACTTCACACGTTGTTTGGGTTAATCCATCATGGGTGCTCACCCTTATCCAATATCTTCCACTCACACATGATCGGACTATCTCTCTCTGTGCTTCTTTAAGGTTCATACTTTAGTAAATATGTCGTGTGACCATGCATACTTCAAGAGCACATTAGTCATATATCTGTTAGGAATATGTGACTTCTCGAATTGTGAAACTTAGGTTGTATGTTGTATACAATACCCTAGACTACTTATCACATTTTTTCTAACAATCTCATTTATAATAAATATCAGTTGTATTCATAATTATGTTCTGTCTTTACATAAAAGCAAAACATAATTGGTCTACCAATGAATACACATGATTATAGTGTGATAATTCAAATCGTAATCTTCCTCTTTTCTCGATTCTTGCAACTTTCATTTAACTTGCTTTTCTAGAAATGTTCCAGCAGATTGAATTTATCTTAATCTTTTGGTAACACTCTAAGATAGCAATCATTAAATGAGGTATTCAAGAAACAGAATAGAGTAATGAGGGCATTCTATGAGATTTTATTTTTAAAATCTCAGAGTCTCACACAATGTTAAAGTTGAGATTTTGAATTTCATTACCCATTTGGTCAATGTTTTGCACATGTGGTATAAATCACATGCTACAACATTTCTTCCTTTCCCATGGAGTGCATGTCTCTTTTCTTATAAATGTCATACAGATTTTAGTTAAGAAAAACCTAATGTCTAACTTGAGTTTACTTTACATACTTTTAATTCATCAGAACTCTAATCTGGCAATTAGACAGATAAAGTGATCATTTATCACTTATGGTCACATTTCATTATGACATTATTTTAATTCTATTTTTAGGCGATGTTAAACATTTTAAGCTTGACTCTCTATTATCACCTAGATAATAAGCTTAAAATTGTCTCATCTCCATTCCTACGAAGTAATGGAGGCGATTGCCTGTGTGAGAAGGCCAATCTTTTAACTGTCCGACATGCTTTTCAAAATATATAAATAAATAAATAAATATATATAACCTCCTTCATGTATGTTCCATAATAATCGAAATTAAGCATTGACAATATTGGTATCTAATATTGATAAGACAGATATGAACAATTTTGGGAAATCTCAAAGTATGAGTACATTCAACACCTACGTAAGCCTAGAGATCTAACATGTCTATTGAAAGTATCTCTTGGTATAGGCTTTGTAAATGGATCCGCAACCATGTCATGCATAGATATGTACTTCATGTTCACCTCCTTTTGTGCCACCAAGTCTCGCACAAAATTATATTTGATATCTATGTGTTTCGTTTTACCATGATATTTGAGATCCTTAGTGTATGCTATTGCAGCTTGACTATCACAGTTTATTCTTACTAGTTCAATAGCAACATTAATTATTCCCAGATGATTTATGAACTGTCTCAACCAAACGGCTTCTTGCATTGCAGTTGAAAATGCTACAAACTCAGCCTCCATTGTAGATAAGGTTATACATGATTGTTTATTACTGCTCCAAGATATGACCCCACCATTTAGTAAGAAAACATATCCGGAAGTAGATTTCCTTTCATCTAAATCTCCTCCCCAATCAGCATCGGTGTAGCCTCTCAAGTGTAAATCATTTCATTGATAACATAATGAGTAATCAGCTGTTCCTTTTAGATATCTCAAGATTCTCTTCACTGTTTTCCAATATGCTTGTCTTGGGTCGGACTGATATCTACTTATCAACCCAACGGTATAACAGATGTCGACTCTAGTGCACATCATGGCGTACATGAGACTTCCAACATAACTTGTATAAGGAATATTCTTCATTTTTTCCTTTTCTTGTGGAGTCTTCGGACACATTTTATGACTCAAAGTCTTGCCTTTCGCGATAGGGTTGTCTATGGGTTTACAATCTTGCATATGAAATCGTTCAAGAATTTTCTTAATGTATGGTTCTTGTGAAGGAGATACTAATTTTCTTGAACGATCTCTTGAAATCTTGACTCGAAGAATATATGCAGCTTCACCCATATCTTTCATCTCAAAATGAGATGATAACCATCCTTAGATTTAATTGACAAATCTCTTATCATTTCAAGCTATAAGTATATCATCAACATATAATGATAATATAACAAATTTGTTATTGGATCTCTTTGTATATACACAGTGATCTTCATTTATCATTTTGAAATCATACAACATTATTGCATTACGAAATCGAATATACCACTATCTCGAGGACTGCTTGAGGACATAAATTGACTTTAAAAGTCTACACATTTTGTGTTCTTGACCTTCTCTAATAAAACCTATTGGTTGTTCCATATAGATTTCTTCTCGTAATTCTCCGTTGAGAAAAGCAGTCTTTACATCCATTTGATGCAATTCAAGATCCATACTAGCAACTATAGCTAGAATAAGTCGGATTGAGGTAAACCGCACAATAGGCAAAAAAGTTTCTTCATAATTTATTCCTTCTTGTTGTGTATACCCCTTTGCGACTAAGCGAGCTTTGTATCTTTCAATACTGCCATCAGTTTTTCGCTTGATTTTGAGAATCCACTTGTTCCCAATGGCTTTTTGTCTTTTTGGTAAATCAACCAATTCCCATACTTGGTTTGATTTTATAGACTCCAATTCTTCTTCCATTGCTTTCATCCATTTTTCCTTAGAAGGGCAATTGAAAGCCTCATTTACATTCCTTGGGTCTTCTTCATCTTGTGGAGTAACTAGAAAAATTTCCCCGTCAATCTCAAATCGTCGACATGGAATTTGTTTCCTGTTTGATCGACGTATTGGAGATTGATTGGTGTTACTCTCACTTGGACCAGCTATCATAGTTGGATTGTCAGTTGGGAATGATGAAGGATCTGAAACTGATTCATCAACTTCCATATCACTCCCACTGGGATGTATAACCAACTGATTTTTGGCAACATAATTGTCTTGGTCTTGTGTTTCATATAGAAATAAGTCTTGACTTATCTCGCCTTTCTTAGGAAAATCGGTTTCTAAGAATATGACATCTTGATTTAAACTCAGTGATGCTACCACTTTCTTGTTCTCCTATGAAGACGTATCCCTTTGAATGTTCTGAGTATCTTATGAAGATACATTTCTTCCCCTTTGGACCTAATTTTTCATATTTATGGGAAGGATCATGAACATAGGCAGCACATCCCCATAGCTTTAGGAGACTCAAATCGGGTTTTCAATTTGTCCATAACTCATATGGTGTAGTAGTAAAAGATTTGGAGGGTATTCGATTGAGGATATATGTAGCAGTCAATAAGACATCACCCCAAAAAGTGATGGGCAAGTTTGTCTATGCCATCATAGACCTCACCATCTCAAGTAGGGTTATGTTTCTTCGTTCTGCAACACCATTTTGTTGCAGAGTTCTTGGAATAGTTAATTGACGTTCTATTCCCATTTCATCACAAAAATTTCTGAAATGATCAGATAAATATTCATGATCTTGATCGGTTCATAGAACTTTTATCTTTTTATCTAATTGATTCTTAACTAAGTTTTTAAACTTTTGAAAGCATTCTAAAGCTTCTGATTTTTGAGAAATCAAGAAAACATAACCATATCGAGTGAAATCATCTATAAATGTGATGAAATAAACAGCCCCATGTCTAGCCTTCACATTCATTGGACCACATATGTCAGAATGAATTAGTTGCAATGGAACTTCAGCTCTTATCGCTTTTCCAAATGGTTTTCTTGCTGTTTTTCCAGCTAGGCAATGTTCACAAGTAGTCAAGTCTCCTTTTGTTAAGGATCCTAACAAGCTTTCTCTTACTAGTATATTCATTCGTTGTTGGCTAATATGGCCAAGCTAATGACATGCACATCATCATTATTGGAAGATGTAATGAAGGAAAACAAACATTACTATAACTATGAGCAATATCAAGTACTATAAAACCATAAAAAATATAACCACAACCATAGTATGTTGTGTCCAAAAATAAATGGACACTAGTACTGGAAAAGTTTAAATTAAAACCTAGTTTAATAAGTTATAACACGAAAATCAAATTTTGACGAATATCGGGTGCATATAACACGTCATGTAGGTATAGGATTGGACCTCCATGCATGATCAATTTGCATATGCCGATCCCTTTAACTTCCACTTTTGAATTATTACCTACATATATCCATTTTGTTTCCTGTGGTATTCATCAAAACTCCACGAAAGCACTCATGTCTTTCGCTATGTGGTCTGTTGCTACTGAATCTATAGTCCACAAAGGATGAGATTCAGTTAGAAAAACAGAACTGGAAACATTTATATAACTTACTTATGCAAACAAGTAATTTACCTTTTTTGGCTCGCTACAATTGCGAGCAAAATATCCCTTGTTGCCACAGTTATAGCATTTTCACATTTGCCATGTTTCTCTTCCTGGCAGGATGTTTTCCTTTTCCGTGTTTATAAAACTTTCTCTTCTTCCCTTGAGCCTTATCAGTATTTCCTTTTCTTTGAGATCCACCTTGGAATTTACGTTTAAATCCCTTCCCACCATGTGAACTAGAACCAGTCATTTACACATCAGTATTTGCCTTACTCGCATTAAGGCGGTCTTCTTCCAGTTCCAAATGTCGTGTGGTATCTTCTAAATTTCTGATGCCCTCATTGTAGGTAAGGTGTATCTTCATGTGTTCCCAATTTTGAGGCAATGATCTTATGACAGCTTGAACCTATTGTTCATCAGTTATGACATGACCTGAATCTCTCAACTCACTAATCATGTTTAACAAGTGCTTTAAGTGTACTCTCATAGTATGTTCAAGTTTTTTCTTATATGTGTCAAACTTGATAGTGAGTGACCGGAGTTTGATAATGGACGTACCGCTAAACTTTGTACCAAGGGCGAACCACAAGTCCTTTGCTAATTCGAAATCCCGATACTTTTTCATGAGATTATTGTCCATGCTGCTTAACATATTGTCCATGCTGCTCAACAAAGTGATGCGAGCAGTGGAATTCTTCTTCTTCCACATGTCATAAGTTGCACGGTCTCTTCTATGTTGAACTGTGACTTCTTTTTTAGGCTCTTCCATGGTCGTGGTAAGAGCTTCAAGAACCTCTTGCTCTTCCAAGACATGTTGGATTTTCATGCTCCATATCTCATAATTTTTGCCGTTAAATTTTTCTTCTTTATTAAGTTCGGCGACAATGTTCTTAGATGCAGATGCCATTTCTAAAAATTACACATTGGATAATGCATGTTATTCAATGCTCGGAACTTACATATATTTAATTAATTGTATCAATAATAATTGTATATTAGATTTGGAATCAAAATTTAACAATGTCAACAATCATCATCCAAAATTCTAATCTCCAATTATCATAGATATAATTAATTGCAATTCTAAAATAATATTAAGACATAATCATATAAGTATAATTCAACATAAATTCACATAAAAATTTAAATTTTAACAATAAATAAATAAATAACTGATTCCATTTTGTAAATAGAATTCAACATGTAGTGAAATTAAAACAAACAATTTCCAAAAAAAACTAAGTGAACTGCCACATTCCATAAATTGGGAAGGATTTGATAATCCTTATCCTAATGTCTTTATCTAACTTGTAAGTAACCTTAGACAAGGGAACTCCTAGTTTCTTGTGATGTCATTTACGAGTGGAGACTCCTATAGATGCACCAGCTATCTTTTTGGCACCCCAATCTATGTACTCTTGGTGTAGTTGTTGACTAAACGTGTATAATATTTATTGTCATCTTTAAGGTTTTGAACTTTCAACTTGTTCCAAACCAGATCAAGGAGACCAACGAGACTAGGGTAACCAAGAGTCTCTCTAAGGACTTTGCATTTCAACTCATCTTCCTTTAATCCCCCTATCCAGATAATTTCTCAAATCTTTTCATCATATGAATGAAATGATTTACGATTTGCACCAACTCATCCTATGTGTCTCTTAATATTAAGGTGTGAGTTTGTAGAGTTCTAATCATGTTCATAACTCTTTCCTTTTCAGCGGGTGTTCTAGTAGCCATTGCACGTCTATAACGTAACATTTTTCAAGTATACATTTTATTCTTTACAGCAAAGAAAAAAAAATTTAGAACACTCCACGCACCACCCAGAAGTAATCACGTGCATCCACATGCTGGCAAAAGCAGCCATATGCTTCCACGCCCTGGTCAGGGTTCTCCACACGCCCCACACTGAATTCAGGTCGATTTGACCCGTTTCACCTTTAACCGGGTCAATTTGACATGATTTGACATGTTGACTTTGTTTGACCTTATGGGTCGGGCGTTGATTGGGCTTGACCAACCCGTTTGATGTTCTGGGTCAAATCCGCGGGTTAACTTGACCCATTTTATTTTGGTTTTTGGGTTGGGCCGGAGATGAATGTATAGGGTTTATAAGTATGGCTAACACAAGCCAAAACATAGCTTAGTGGTTAGGGAGTTGGACTTTATTCTGGAGACTTCGGTTCAAGTCTCACCACCCACATTGGTTTTCATTTTTTTATTAAAAGAAGTAAAACAAATGACAAGTCGTTTATAAGGCTGAAATTAAAATGACTTGTCGGTCTTTGTCATCTTCTACCTCTGTCCGGGTCTGCAACTTGGTACTCGACCCGGAAAACAACCCATACAAAACCCGAATTTTTAAAGAGGCATAACTAAGTCATTTTAACTCCATTTTTTATGATTCAAAAGCCATTTTCTTTATAATTTCATAAGGAATCTGATAATCTAATAATCATTACCAAAAAGACAACTTTTTATGCAAAAAAAATGAAATTTCAGAACTGCATCTAAGTAAGTAACATGCAACATGTTTTAACACAATAGTACGAAATTAAAAACAATGTAAACCACGGCTCTGATACCAATGTTGGAAAAAAATTCAGAATAACAAATATTCTAAACTAATCCCAAGATCATGTTAATAGTCACCCATTGCAATCACATTTTTTACATAAACGAATTACAATGTATTTCACAGCATAAATACCTCTTCTCCTTAACTCTGAAGCAAAAGTTGAATTTGGAAAGAAAAAACTACTGTAGAGAATTTTCTTCAACAATGTTTTTTAGAGAGAGTGTGTGTATCTTTTTTTCTAAAAGAAAAAACTTTACTTATATATGGGTGGCAGTTACCAAGCAGATTTTTAGGCAAAAACTGTCTTTGGTAGTTTCCACTTCACACATCGTTTGGGTTAATCCATCATGGGTGCTCACCCTTATCCAATAGATATGTTGATTTAAGGTGTTGAAAGGGATTGTTTGTGCTTGAGGTTGCCTTGGTCGAATGGTTGCTAGGTGATGCTTGTGTGCTTTAGTTTTAGTTTGTTGTGTTCGTGGATGGAATAAGATGAAGTAGGAATTGGTGACTTGATTTCACATAAAAAACATGAAAGTTTGATTCATAAGAAAAGACAATTGATTAATCGATTTCAAAAGAAGAAATAAACAAAGTTTGGTTGAGTGATAAGGAAATTTCATGAAAAGTTATAATCCTTACCAAGCAATGCATATATGTCTTCATTGACGTGAAAACCGAGAGCTAACTATGGAGACTTTGGACTATCCAATACAAATTTTCGCAAAACAATTTAGGCATTTTTCTTGCATCAACATTTAAAGACTTTGATTTTACAAAGGATATGGGTCATAATACTCACAAGTATTACAACGAAGATCCAAATACATTGAAAACACTTCTTGAAGATTGTGAAAAGCCTTTGTATAATGGGTCTAAGTGTAGTAAGCTTAGTGGGTTTATGAAATTCCAATACTTAAAAGGAAAATATGGGTGGTCAGACACAAATTTCTCGGATTTGTTGTGTAACCTTCATGATGTCCTATCGGATGAAAATGTAATGCCTAATTCAATGTACAAGACAAAGAAGGTCATGGTGGCATTAGGATTAGAATATGAGAAGATTTATGCATGTCAAAATGATTGTATTCTTAGAAATGAATACAAGGATCTTTCTGAATGTCCATCTTGTTGTGGTTCACGTTGGAAGAAACAAGTCTGTAAATCATCAAGCAATTCCAAAGTTTCTTCCAAGGTTTTATGGTATTTTCCTCTTATCCTTAGGTTTAGAAGGATGTTTCAATCTCCACAAACTGCCTATGACTTAACTTGGCATGCATGTAACATAATGAATGATGGTAAACTTCGACATCATTTGGATTCATCCACTTGGAACTTATTAATGATAAGTGAGATGAATTTGGTTCGGAAAGTAGAAACCTTAGAATGACTCTTTCGACGAATGGTTTCAATCCACATAGATTTCTAGGTTCTAAGTATTGTTGTTGGTCGATGATGCTTGTAACCTATAACCTCCCACCTTGGTTGTGCATGAAAAAGAAATTCATAATGTTGACATTATTGATCTCAGGTCCACAACAACCTAAGAATAATATTAATGTATATTTGTCACCTCTAATCGAGGACTTAAAAAAAATTATGGGAAATCAGTATTGAAACTTATGATGCTTATAAGAAATAGTATTTCACCTTAAAAGCAGTGTTACTATGGACCATAAATGACTTTCCCGCATATGGAAACCTTTCCAATTGTTGTGTTATAGGTGATTATGCTTGCCCAATATGTGGAGAAGGTACGTCCTCTTGTAGATTGAAGAATTCTAAGAACTCTTATATGGTTCATAGGCCATTCCTTCCTAAGAATCATCCCTTCCGAAAACAAAAGAAAGCTTTTAATGGTGCTCAAGAGTTTGGTTCTCCCAATAAGCCTTTGAATGGGGTTGAATTGTTGAGACACCCTGAAGACATTGCAAATGTATGGGGAAATAACTTGTCAAAGAAACGTAAATTATGTGAAGACGACATACATAAACTATGGAGGAAGAAATCCATATTCTTTGAACTTGAATATTGGAAACATTTGTATGTTTGTCATCAACTTGATGTCATGCACATTGAAAAAATGTGTGTGAAAGCATTTATGGTACATTGTTGAATATACCGAGGAAAACGAAACATGGTTTTAACACACGATTAGGTCTTTGAGATATGGGAATTAGGAAAGAAGTAGAATCACAAGTTTGAGGGAAACGTACTTGGTTACCTCTGACATGTTACACTATGAATAAAGTGGAGAAGCGAAAGTTCTGTGAAACCTTAGCAAATCTCAAAGTACTCTTAGGGTATTCTTCAAATATAAAGAACCCTGTCTCGGTGGATGATTTAAAGATTCATGGTTTGAAATCTAATTATTGTCATGTACTTATGTAACAATTGTTACCATTAGCCATTGGATCTTTTTTGCCCAAGAACATGAGATATGCTATCATTAGGTTAGACTTCTTCTTTAATGCATTATGCAGTAAGCAAGCTAACCAAGATACAAAGTGATGTTGTTGTGATATTCTGCTTATTAGGAAAATATTTCCCTCCTTCAATCTTTGATATCATGATACATTTGACAGTGCATCTCATTAGAGAAGTAAGACTCTATAGACCTGTTTACTTTGGATGGATGTATCCTTTTGAGAAGTATATGAAAATACTTTACATGGATAACGTTAAACCAATTGGTGATCCAAATGCTTTTGTTTCCAAATTAACATGTTTTGAGAAGCCTTTACCTGGTGGTGAATCGACACTTATGAATAGCCAAATATTAGAGCAAGCACATCTCTATGTGTTGCTCAATACAATTGAAGTCGAGCCTTATATTGAGTAATGATTATCCCTTTAAATTTTCAATTTCTTTGTATAGTTCAATTCATTGTGTTTATTAATTCGATTATATTAATATATGGAACATATGGAAATGTTAAAGAAACAACATCATCATCAATCTAGAAACTGTAACACCCAACATTGAGGTACATGATTTAAATTATGCTATATAGCCCTTAGTTAAATTTTGTTAGAATTATTTTAAGAGAATATGAAGAAAATGCCCTAAACTTGCATTAAGGGTAAAATAGTCTTTTCACTCAAAACTAGTTGATTTTGTGGGGAGTGAAAAGAGATAGAAAATCATAGAGAATACAATAAAAGTGAAGGCATTTTGGTAATTGACTAAGGGGAACAAAGATGGAATTTCTAAGAAGAGTAAGGGCAAAATGAGAAAGTGAGTTTATAAACTAAAATGTTAAGGGTTTGAAACCCTTTTCGTCCTATCACACCCCACCACTCCTCTCCTTTTCCCTCAAATTTTCATTCACTTTTCCAAGGAATTGGGCTTTTGAGTAGATTTTCATAGGGTTTTGATTCAAGGCATCAAAAGGTAAGGATTCATGCTTTTTATCATGTTTATTTGTGTAAAAGTGAGTTCTTATGAAGTTTATGCTTAGGTTAAGAGGATTTGAATCCAACAAGAGTAAAGAGCTTAGGAGAGACTACTCAGCAAAAGGTAAGTAAATTTCACCAAAATCCAACTCAAGCTAAAATTTAAGAATCAAGTGAGTAAGGATTTATTTAAAATGCAGTTGTGATTATTGAGAAATTGAGATGAAATTGATGAATTATTGAGGAGTTTGATATTATTAATGAGTAGAATTTAGCCATGAGAAGTGGTTTTGGTTGTATGATGATTCATTGAAATTTGGTTGAAGTTAGAAAGAGTTGAGTAGAATTTTGGGAGTGTATTGTTTTTGGCAGGTTTGTAGTTGTTTGCTGGAGTTTTACTCAAATATTGGTGACTTGAGAAGAGATAGAATGGTAGCCAAATTCGGATTGAGTATGCATGCAATATGTTTGATGAAAAGCCTAAGTGAAAACTGCCTGTCACGTCCAGACCTTCTGAGTGATTTTTGGGTATCTTAGAGATTGAACTGGGTTGAGACCAAAACATGAAAGTTATAGCCCGTCTCTAAGCTTTAAAATGACGCAAAAATCGTAGCAATCTGATGTGTATAACTCAGTTATGCCTTCTTGATAAGACCTGTGCAGAATGACTATCTTTGAGGCAACATTGCATTTGTGCATTTCATAAGTGCATTTAAGTAAGAAATTTTAAACATGTGCCATCCATATGTATATAATTGTGTATTTGTAGAAACATAAGAAGAATAAAAGATAAAGATAAAGAAAGAAAGATAAAACACTCTAAGAATAAAAAGAAAGGAAGATAAGCATTAAGAATTAAAGAGTGTTAAAGAAAAGTAAAGAATAGGTTGGTGTGATGGGGAACCGTGGTGTTAAGAAGAAAATCCCACATACACGTCACCTTAATTGAGTGGCATAACAAAAAGAAGAATGTTACGACCCGTAAGAGTGTATGTGGATGAGGGTTGTACCAAGAAGAATTCCTACATGCAAGTCACCTTAATTGAGTGGCCTAAGAAGAAAGAAGAATTTGTATGGTCCGTAAGAGTGCTGTAGATGAGGACGTATTCACTCACATGGCCAAGGTTCTAAATCCATACATCAACCGAGTCCGATCAGCAAAGAATAAGAAAGAAAGAATAAGAAAAGAAAAGAAAAGAAAAGAAATAGAACAGAAAATAAGAGATAGAAAGAAAAAGCATTTTTGTGCATTATTGCATATGCATTTTATTCATGTACATTGCCATGAATTTCAACATGGTTAGGAAGAATAGAAAGAATAAGAAAGAAAGAATAGAGAGAAGTAGAAAGAAAGAAAAGAACAGTGAGAGTAAGAAACAGAGAAAGAAAAAGAAGAAATAGAGTAGAGTAAGGAAAGAATTAAAGATGATGCACGGGGATAGCAGAGTAGAGGATTTACTTACTGAGCATTTTGTGCTCACCCAGTTGCTTTCTAGTTTTTTACAGGAAATAGGTGAGGATGCGGTTGGATGGATATCGGCAAGCGGAGAGACATGGCTACACTATCCACCATTTTGATAGTTTGTATTGTTATTTTTGTACTGTGTAAAGAATGTATATATATAAAAAAAAAAAAAAAAAAAAAAAAAAAAACTTGGGCCAACTACTTTTAGTTAATATATGTATTTTTATAAGTATCTTTTGTGAGCATATTAGTAGAAAGAAGTCATTCATTTTTGGTATTAGGGCAAAGATTTTGGGATTTGACAGTGTGCTTCTCACCGCCGCGATGTTCCGAACCGACCGCTTGGAGTTAAATTTCTTTCCTTACTTAAGCGTTGCATATGTTGAGGAAATGTGGTTGTTTTGTAGATGAGAGGTAGAGGTAGAACCCGAGCAAGTAGTAGAGAACAGTGAGTACGGGGGAACCTTCCAACCCACCAAAGACCTACTCCCCATGCCAGATTGTATGACAAGGCCAGGAAGTGTACAGAAGAGAAAGAAGAATGTGAAAACCCCATTCAAGTACCACCCATTAGGAAGAAAGAGAAGGCCGGTACTCATATAGTACAGAATCGAAGATTGAGCCGATTAGGGCTTCCAAGTCAACATCAGCCCTCAGAATTAAAGGTACAACGGATCCTTTAGTGGCAGAAGATAGGTTAGACCGTTGAGCGTACGACGACATGTTTCCTATGACGGACAGGGAAAGGATCCGGTATGCCAGTTTCTTGTTCGGGGTGATGCCCGAATTTGGTGGGAATTAATGGAAGACACCCATGATGTTTCTGGACCCGGGGTGATGTAGAAGAGAATTTGAAGCTGAGTATAGAACGGAAGACGAGTTCATGAGAAGGTTCAAGAATTTATCAGCCTACAACAAGGTCTAGTACAGTGAAAGAGTACTCAGTGAGATTTAATTCTCTTGCCAGGTTTGCACCCGGAATTGTAGTACTGCAGAGTTGAGAAAGAGATAAGTTTGTCCATGGTTTGAAGCGGAGATAGCTCATGATATAATGACGGGTGCCGATCCCCCACAAACCCTAGTGAGGCTTTAAGGCGAGCCTGAGGGCAGAAATATTTTAGAACAAAATACCCCAGCAGGTCCTCAATAGGAGGATCAAGTGAACATCCCCCCGCCGCAGAGAGAAAGATTTGAAAGTGCAAGAAACAGAGAAGTAAGAATAAAAGGAAGTTATCCGAAGAAGGAACGGAAAGATTGGCAGAATAAACGGCCGAGAACAGGGAGTTTCCCATGTCCTAAATGTGAGGGACTCATCAGGAGAGTGTCTAAAAGAGTTAGGCCGTAATATTTGTTATCGATGTCGGCAGCCCGGGCATCTAAAGAAAGATTGTAAAGTTTCCTTTCCATCTGCAGCACAAACCAGAGGCACATGCTAGAGTATACAGTAGCACAAGGTGAAGCAGAAGCCAGTCCATCAGCTGTTACGGGTCAGTATTTATTTCATACAGTTCCTCTTTATGTTTAATTGATTCTGGAGCTACTCATTCATTTATATCTTATGTGCTGATAGAAAGATAGGTTTGAAACCTACCAGAGTAGCCAACCCATTAAAATAGAGTTACCTGATGGGGTAGTGTTGTGACTCATGAGATGCTGTTGGAGAGTCGTGGTGATCCATGGTCGGGAGTTAGCAGTTGATTTAATAGTGTTTGATATGCCCGACTTTGATGTGATTTGGGTATGGATTTCCTAGGGAGGTATGGAGTAGAAATTGATTGTCGGGAAAGAAAGTGAGATTTAATCTTGATAATGGAGTAAGTTTAGTTTCGGAGAGGGCCATCAATTGAGTATGTTGATTAGTAGTATGAAGGCTAGAAAGATGTTAAGAAAAAGGTGTTCAGGGTATATAGCTCAGTGGTGCAAAGTAGAGATGTCCCACAACCAGAATTGCAGAATGTGCAGTAGTCCAGGAATTTCCAGATGTATTTCCGGAAGACTTACGGGTTTGCCTCCAGAAAGAGAATTGAGTTTAGTATTGAGTTGGCATCAGGGACAGCGCCGATTTCTAGCCCCTTACCGAATGGCCCCAGCCGAGCTTCAGGAATTGAAAAAGCAACTTCAGAAACTAGATAAAGGTTTTCCGACCAAGTCATTCTCCCTGGGGAGCTCCAATCTTGTTTGTAAAGAAGAAAGACGGGTCATTACGGATGTGTATTGATTACAGAGAATTGAATAAAGTGACAGTGAAGAATAAATAACCCGTTACCTCGGATAGATGACCTTTTTGATCAGTTAAAGGGTGCAGCAGTATTTTCCAAAGTTGATTTGAGATCGGTTATCATCAGGTAAGGTGCAGAAAAGATATAGCTAAGACTGCGTTCGGACAAGATATGGGCATTATGAATTTGTGGTGATGCCTTTTGGGTTAACTAATGCCCCAGCAGTTTTCATGGACTTAATGAACAGGTGTTCCATGATTGTCTAGAAGTTTATAGTGGTATTTATTGATGACATCCTGATTTATTCGAAGTCAAGAGAAGAGCATGAAGAACACTTAAGATTTGTGCTACAACGGTTGAGAAAAAAAAAGTTGTATGCCAAGTTTTCTAAATGTGAGTTCTGGCTGATCAAGTGATATTTCTGGGCCATACTGTTTCTAGCGAGGGGATTTCAGTGGATCCTAGTAAAGTACGGCAATTCTGAATGGCAAAGGCCAAAGACAGTAAAAGAAGAGGAGTTTCTTGGGACTAGCAGGTTACTACCGCGGTTCGTGGCGGGTTTGCCAGTAGCTAAGCCATGAAGCTTATCTACCAAACAGAGAGTTCTTTATATGGTCAGTTGCCTGTGAGGAGAGTTTTAGAGTTGAAGAAAGATTAACGACAGCTCCAGTGTTAGTGTACCACAGGAGGGTGTAGATATGACATTTATACAGATGCCTCTCTGCAGGGACTTGGTGACGTATTGATGCAGTTAGGTAAGGTTATAGCTTATGTTCTCGTCATAAAAGAGTACGAGACAAGATACCCTACACATGATTTAGAGTTGGCAGCAGTAGTCTTTGCCTTGAAGATTGGAGGCATTATCTTTACGGTGCCAAAGTAATATCTACACGACCAAGAGTTTAGTATTTCTTTACAAAAGGAGTTGAATATGAGACAAAGAAGATGGTTAGAGCTGGTTAAGATTATGAGTGCGAGTAATTATTCAGCCGGGGAAAGCTAATGTAGTAGCCGATGCTCTGAGCAGGAAGGCTTATTTGTCCCGACTCACAAGACATAAAGAATTAATAGAAGAGTTGTGTAAAGAGCAGATTGAGGATACCAGGACGGATTGCCAAGTTAGAGGTTCAACTACCTTAGGAAGAAATTAAAGAAAAGCAGCTAAATGAGTGGTGTCAGAAAACAGTTCAGCAAGTGCATGAGGGCAAGATATCAGAGTTTCGATTATGGGTGATGTTCTCTGTTTTAGGAGTCGGTTGTGTATTCCTCAGGATGATGATTTGAGAAAGAGAATCCTTACAGAAGCTCATGAGACACCTTACACTGTCATCCTGGAGCAACCAAGATGTATCAAGATTTAAAGAAAGGCTATTGGTGCCAGGGATGAAGAAAGATATTGCAGGTTTGTAGCTAAATGTTTGACTTGTCAGCAAGTGAAAGCAGAAACCCAAGGCCATCAGGGTTGCTTCAGCCACTTAGTATTCCTGAATGGAAATGGGAGAGTATCTCGATGGATATTACAGGTCTCCCTAGAGGGCAGAAAGGGTATAATGCTAATGGGTGATAGTAGAAAGATTGACTAAATCAGCCCATTTTCTTCCAGTAAAGGAAAGTACCACTCGGATCAGTTGGCTCAGATGTAATTAAGGAGAAGTGAGACTTCTGGTGTACCCAAGACAATAGTGTCAGACAGAGATTCCAGATTTGTCTCAGCTTTCTGGATGAGTTTACAGAGGAAATGGGGTACCCGATTGGCCTTTAGTACTGCCTATCATCCTCAAACAGATGGCCAGACAGAGAGAACAAATCAAGTGCTTGAGGATATGTTGAGAGCATGCTGTATGGATTATAAAATATCTGGCATGAGATGTTACCTTTGTGAGGTTTGCTTATAAAACAGCACCAGTCTACAATTAAAATGGCTCCTTATGAGGCTTTGTATGGTAGACGGTGTATATCTCCACTACATTGGATGAGATGGGCGAGAGAGATGAGTTGAATTAGCTCTTGGGCCAGAAATGACTCAGAAAATGATAGAAGATGTAAAACTGATCAGAAGCAGAATGAAAAAAGCCCAAGACAGGCAGAAAAGTTATGCTGATCTAAAGAGAAAAGAAGTTGAGTTTGAGGTGGGTGAAAAGTTTTTCTGAAAGTCTCCCTACAAACGGGTATGCGTTTTGGTAATAAAGGAAAGTTAGCACCGAGATTCATTGGTCCATTTGAGGTATTACAGCGAGTAGGAAAGGTGGCCTACAGATTAGCACTACCACCCAATATGGACAAAGTTCACAATGTATTTCATATCTCGATGCTTCGAAAGTATGTAAGTGATCCCTCCCATATTCTGAGCTTGAGGATGTAGAATAGAAGAGAATCTTGTGTATGACGAGCATCCAATGCAGATTTTAGACAGAAAAATTAAAGAGCCCGGAACAAGAGTATCCCTTAGTGAAAGTCCTCTGGAGAAATCATAAAGTTGAAGAAGCTACATGGAGACAGAACAAGACATGCAGAACCGTTACCCGGAGTTGTTGCCTTGAATTTCGGGGACGAAATTCTTTTAAGGGGGGGAGAATTGTAACACCCAACATTGAGGTACATGATTTAAATTATGCTATATAGCCCTTAGTTAAATTTTGTTAGAATTATTTTAAGAGATATGAAGAAATGCCCTACCACTGCATTAAGGGTAAAATAGTCTTTCACTCAAAACTAGTTGATTTTGTGGGGAGTGAAAAGAGATAGAAAATCATAGAGAATACAATAAAAGGAAGGCATTTGGTAATTGACTAAGGGACAAAGATGGAATTTCTAAGAAAGAGAAGGGCAAAATGAGAAAGTGAGTTATAAACTAAAATGGTAAGGGTTTGAAACCCTTATTTCGTTCATATCAACCCACACTCCTCCTCCTTTTCCCTCAAATTTTCATTCACTTTCCAAGGAATTTGAGGGCTTTTGAGTAGATTTTCATAGGGTTTTGATTCAAGGCATCAAAAGGTAAGGATTCATACTTTTATTCATGTTTTTTTATTGTGTAAAAGTTGAGTTCTTATGAAGTTTATGCTTAGGGTTAAGAGAAGATTTGAATCCAACAAGAGTAAAGAGCTTAGGAGAGACTACTCAAGCAAAAGGTAAGTAAATTTCACTCAAAATCCAACTCAAGCTAAAATTTAAGAATTAAGTGAGTAGAGATTTATTTTAATATGCATATGTTGTGATTATTGAGAAATTGAGATGAAATTGATGAATTATTGAGGGTTTGATGATTATTAATGAGTAGAATTTAGCCATGAGAAGTGGTTTTGGTTGTATGATGATTCATTGAAATTGGTTGAAGTTAGAAAGAGTTGAGTAGAATTTTTGGGAGTGTATTGTTTTTGGCAGGTTTAGTAGTTGTTGCTGGAGTTTTACTCCAAATATTGGTGACTTGAGAAAGAGATAGAATGGTAGCCAAATTCGGATTGAGTATGCATGCAATATGTTGATGAAAAAGCCTAAGTGAAAACTGCCCTGTCACGTCCATGACCTTCTGAGTGATTTTGGGTATCTTAGAGATTGAACTGGGTTGAGACCAAAACATGAAAGTTATAGCTGTCTCTAAGCTTTAAAATGACGCAAAAATCGTAGCAATCTGATGTGTATAACTCAAGTTATGCTTCTTGAATAAGACCTGTGCAGAATGACTATCTTTGAGGCAACATTGCATTTGTGCATTTCATAAGTGCATTTAAGTAAGAAATTTAAACATGTGCCATCCATATGTATATAATTGTGTATTTGTAGAAACATAAGAAAGAATAAAGAATAAAGAAAAAGAAAGAAAGAAAAAAACACTCTAAGAATAAAAAGAAAGAAGAATAAGCATTAAAGATTAAAGAGTGTTAAAGAAAAGTAAAGAATAGGTTGGTGGATGGGGAACCGTGAGGGTTAAGAAGAAATTCCCACATACACGTCACCTTAATTGAGTGGCATAACAAAAAGAAGATGTACGACCCGTAAGAGTGTAGTGGGATGAGGGTTGTACCAAGAAGAATCCTACATGCAAGTCACCTAATTGAGTGGCCTAAGAAGAAAGAAGAATTTGTATGGTCCGTAAGAGTGCATGTAGATGGGACGTATTCACTCACCTGGCCAAGGTTCAAATCCATACATCAACCGAGTCCGATCAGCAAAGAATAAGAAAAGAAAGAATAAGAAAAGAAAAGAAAAGAAAAGAAATAGAACAAGAAATAGAGATAAGAAAGAAAAAGCATTTTTGTGCATTATTGCATAGCATTTTATTCATGTACATTGCCATGAATTTCAACTGGTTAGGAAGAATAGAAAGAATAAGAAAGAAAGAATAGAGAGAAGTAGAAAGAAAGAAAAGAACAGTGAGAGTTAGAAACAGAGAAAGAAAAAAAGAGAAATAGAGTAGAGTAAGGAAAGAATTAAAGAAGATGCACGGGATAGCAGAGTAGAGGATTTACTTACTGAGCATTTTGTGCTCAACCGTTGCTTTCTATGTTTTTACAGGAAATAGGTGAGGATGCGGTCGGATGGTATCGGCAAGCGGAGAGACATGGCTACACTATCCACCATTTTGATAGTTTGTTATGTTATTTTTGTAGCTGTGAAAGAATGTATATATATTAAAAAAAAAAAAAAAAAAAAAAAAAAAAAAAAAAAAAACTTGGGCCCAACTATTTTAGTCTATATTGTTTTTATTAAGTATCTTTTGTGAGCATATAGTAGAAAGAAGTCATTACATTTTGTTTTGTATCAGAGCAAAAGATTTTGGGATTTGACAGTGTGCCATTCTCACCGCCGCGATGTTCCGAAGCCGACCGCTGTGAGTTAAATTTTCTTTCCTTACTTTAAGCGTTGCATATGTTGAGTAAATGTGGTTGTTTTGTAGATGAGAGGTAGAGGTAGAACCCGAGCAAGTAGTAAGAGAACAGTGAGTACGGGGGAACCTTCCAACCCACCAGAACCTACTCCCCCTACCCTTGATAAAGCCAGAATTCGGGGGATTGTACAGCAAGTCTTAGGAGAAAGACTAGGGAGAGTCGAACCAGAAAGAGAAAGAATTGAAAATCCCGTTCAAGTACCACCCACTAGAGAAGAAAGAGAAAGGCCGGTACCCAAAATGGTTACAAGCTCAACACATTCGCACATTGGCTAAAAGATAAGGTGGATCAAGCTTCCCTATTTTTTCAGTCTTTTTTGACCAATTTATGCCACTTTGTGATATTAACTACTTATTAAACAGGTTTCAATCTCTTTGGCCAATGGTGATGAGATATCGAACACTTTGCGTTGGCTAGCACAAGTACCTCGTCCTTTCGTTATGAAGTTCATGGGTTATGTTATTAACGAATTTCAATTCCACACACGAGCTTATGATAATGATAGAGTTACACATTGTAGTGGGGTTAGCCTGGTCGCACTTACAATGCAAATTGCAAGTGCTAAGGATAAGAATCACATATACAATGATGTATCATTCTATGGAGTTATAGATGAAATATGGGAACTTGACTATCACATGTTTAATGTCCGTATTTAAGTGTGATTGGTTCAATAGTAATGGTGGGGTGAAAGTAGATGATTTGGGTTTTACACTAGTAAATATAAATAGATTGGGTCATAGATTCGATTCTTTCATATTGACTTTCCAAGCTAAACAAGTTTTTTACACACTGGATCAATTAGATGAAAATTGGGTTGTTGTTTCTATGATGCCAAAGAGAATATACACGTCAAAATTGAATAATGAGTTTGAAAATCACATGCAATTTGATAGTCTTGTTGATGCACAAGCTTCTTTGTTTATTAATGGTGGTGATAACGATGATTTTTTTGTATACACGCCAAATGCCAAGGACATATGGGTTTAATATATTCAATTACCTTCTAAATTGTTGATAAGATACTAATTCAATTATATGTTCATGAATTGCATTGTTTTAATTTCATTTATTGCATTGTTCATCCATTACATTGTTCTAATATTCATTACATTCTAAATTTTTTGTTTTTTGCAGACTTTTTTTACTAGCTTTCGGTGATAGTTCGTGTACAAACAGATGACAACTTGCTCAGGTATGATAGCTCTTCTTATATAACTAAGAAGGATTTTGAAAGAGTGCTTAATATGGATTAGTTGATAGCATCATGCATCACAGTTTATATAATGTGAGTTGTTTGGTTATAATATTGATTATGATTTAATCTTCATTAGGTGTTATATTGCATATGATTATTATTTTGGTATTTTTTGTATTGGGGTAGGGCTTTATATGAGAAGCTAAAGGGTAATGGTGGCAATGGAAATGAATTTGGTTTCATGAGCCCCAGCTCATTGTCTATAGCAGACATTATTAATGTCATAGGAACAAGAATGCAAATGGCACAATTGCTTGCCAATCGGTTGACAATTGTTAAGAACAAGAATTTAATTATAGTGTCATGCAAGTCAGGGTTAATAATTCAATGATTTCCTTGCATTTATTCTTGTTTGAATAATCAGTTTTTTAGATTTAAAAACAATGTTTGTACTAATTTTTTATTTTCAATCAAATGATTTACATTTATGTTATTTGGCTTTGATAGACCCCCAAGATTTTTTTTTTTTTTTTTATTTGTGGTAGAGCTTTGTTTGAGTGTTGACTGTATAATCTGGTGTGAATCAAATATATTGTCTTCATGCTTATTTCTTAATTTGTTACTGTTTTGGGCTGATTAACTCTTGATGGGTGATTATTTTATTGCTTCTTTGTGGATGTTGTGTAGGGTACTTATCAGGTTTCTATATAGGTTTCATTGGGTTCTTATCGGTATCGACATAAAGACGTTAAATATGTAATATCTTGATACCTTGAGGGAAGATATTGGACAGGATTTACAGGAAGTGGTACAAAAGTTAGTGACCTTACTTATGTCATTTTTAATGCTCTATATAATATCAATTATTGTGTGTTAATTTCAGAAGTTGATTTAACTTTTACAATGGTATCTTCATTCATTCTGCCCATAAGGTGTCCAAAAAAAGGGTTAATATCACATGGTAAAAAGTATTGGTGCGTAGAATTGTTATTATCAATAGCAATAAATTTTCCATTATGTGTAGGGATTGATTCAATTGGGAAGCGTTGAATGTGAGTTTATATAATGAGATATAGTTGAGAATGGGTTGGCAGTGTTGAAAAACAATGTAAGTTTTTTTTTTTTAGTTTTGAATTTTAATAAGATTTAGTTGATATTTGTTGATTAGTTTTATTGTGTTTACTATCCATTTGGATTTCTATAAGTGTTAATGTTGGTTTATTATATAATGATTAAGGGGTTTTGAGAATATCATACATGAATGTTGAAACACATACCTATAGCATGTCCTTAGCTTGAGCAAGAAGTATGCTTAGGCTTGTAGTGAAAAAAATAATTATTGTCATGTGTTTGTAAGGATAATGAATCAAATGCAATCTAAATGTTATGCTCATAGTACAATGTAATTTATGCATTGCTGATGAGTGGCATGTTGTTTTTTGATGAAGTTGTTGCGTCTTGTTGGTCTTCTACTATGTGTTTTAATCATATATGTTCTGTAGTTGCATTACTAATTGCTTGATTACTGGAGCTTATCATTAGATGGTTTTTCTATTAGACTATAATCAGATATTATATATTAGATAGTTTGTTTTGATAGTTACTATTACTTAAATGTAGCTAGTTGTTGCTAGTTTTTATTTTGCTTTACTGGGGAGCTGAGATGAGTTCTGAAGTTGTTCTCCGTGGTTCATGAAATTGAGTCAAAACTCACAAAACTATGGCTTCATACAATCATTATATTCTGATGGAAAAGAGGAAAGCACAGTGTCTCAATCTCTTATCTTCCAAGCTATTTTCATGCAAGCATATTGGCAACTTCAATCTTCTCATAACTATTACTCTATCTTTAATTTTAAGAAGAAGATGGGCTTAAATAAACCTAAATATGCTTATTTTTCAAAGCGTCAAATAGAATTTAACAAAGATTATTTAAACTTATCTAGAAAAAATATATATATAAATTGGCTTGGTTTCGGTTTATAGTAAATTCATAGAAATCTCGTTATCGTATGGATAAGCTCACACTAATTAATCAATTTACGATTCATCCTTACAATTCATGCACGGAGATGGTAGACATGATTAGGAGACTTGAGAATGGCATAAAGAGATGAATGAACAAAGGAGATGGAGTGGTTATGAATGAGCTAGGTGAGAAAGCAAAACTATGTACAATGGTATTCCCGACCTTGAGCAGACTCCTTGGGATTTCTAGTAATTACACATCCTTGGGACGTCAAGTTCCTACCTCAACTAGATAATTTTGTTATCCCTAGTGTCACATCCTGCCCGAATCCAAAAGTCCATTGGGCCCAATCTGTTATGGGAGGGTTGGATTCAAAGAGTGTCCAAAGAATATACTAGAAAGCTTCCAAGATGCTTCACAATATTCCTCACCCAAATAGGCGATAAAATAGGATTATGATTCTTATTCTGATATGATTAATCATAATCATCAAATTTATTGGATTTAGACCATAGATCTACTTGTAAACTCCTATATAAAGCTAGCTAGTTTTTAAGTTATTTTCATTGCAAACATTATATTATTTTAAGAGCTTTAATATTATAAGAGAATTTTCTCAACAACCAATAGGTTCGTGACACTAGGATCCATGTATTATTTTAAGAGCTTTAATAATCTAAGAGAATTTTCTCAACAACCACTAGGTTCATGACACTAGGATCCATGTACAAACATAATTAGCGGCCAACAGGCCACCACTAGGATTCATGTACGGACATAATTGGTAGGATCCATGAACTACATGATTAGGGGAGTTGGGTGTGGGGTAAGGTAGGGGTGTAAACGAGTCGAGTCAAGTCAAGTTTTACCCTAAACAAGCCTGACTCGAATTTTTTTTCTGTTAAGCTCAAGTTGAGTCTCAAGTCGAACAAGCCAAAAAAATAAAGCTCCAAACTTGACTCGATAATACACGAGCTGATTCGAGACTTGACTCGAGTTCAAGTTAGCTCACTTGGATTCGAGTCACCACAAGCTCGAGCTGGCTCGAATATGGCTCGAATAAGAAGGAAGAGGAGTTGGGATTGTTGGAGTAGGTTCCCTAGAGCCAATCAATTATTGTAGAATTGATTCTTTGTAATAATATTTATTAATCAATAATAAAAGGCATCTTATTCTATATCGCGTAAATCATTATTATTGCAATATGTGTTGATATATGTCCTTAGAATGGTAGAATCGTGACGAGGGTATTAAGTGTTTCAAATCTTGATAGTGAGAACCCTATGAGCACATATGGTGGCCATTCTAGAAACGTCCGTAGCCCCAGTATTATTCTGAAGTAAGGGCACAGATAATACGTTAAGGCTATCATAGTGTTGAACGACCCTGTCAAAAGGCAGTGACTGATCTCACTTGTCAAGGTTGTTTAGTGACAACTTGGTGCAACACATGGGTGCTTGCTGTAGGCGATTACACGGCAGCAAGTTCACTGGACTGACCCACCAGAGGATTCCATATGGATGGTAACCCCAGTGTCTATGGAACAAATCCTCTAACGAATGGTGGTGCATGTGATCCTTAGACTTGAGATCACCGGAGCGCCTTGTGCACCGATTGGTATAGTTTGACACTAGCCTAACGCAATTCTTTTCAGAGCTGTCAATACGGTGGTGATTGGCTGCATCAAGGAGTGTATCAAGACTATGGTGGATTGACAGAGGATTCATCACTCCCGGGTACGGGAGAAAGTTATCTCACGGCGCAATTCAGTATATGGCAATGACACTAAAACTGTGGCCACAGTGGGATTGAGTTGTTGCTCTATCCAGTTTATAATACGGGTCATTGGTCCAGAAACTGAATAAATAATATCGAGAGTAACCGAAGGTTGACACTATTTCTATGCCTTCGTCTCGTCGAGATAACGTATGATGAAAGGATCGAATTGCACGGTAACCATATCGTTGACAGGTAGCTACTTTGCTGAATCCGAATCTATCGGGTGGCCATGATGCCTTGCTAGGGGCCAATCTTGGTCTGTGTATTAGTGAGACGATTAATTGGTGTTAATCGCAATACTATACACTGCCGATATGATGAGGAGCCTAAGGGTCACACACATAGAAGACAATTTAAGATGCAAGAAGAAAGAAGGGCGTTTTCGTCTTTTAAGGCGAAAGGGTATTTTGGTAATTTCACAGTGCAATTAAATTTGCTGAGGTCGTAGCCTTTATTTAATTTGTTAGAAAAATTAAATAAGTGAAATTACGTTTAAATGTGTGTTCGCACATATTTAAATATATTATCATTATTGTTAAATGTTAATATATATTTAAATATATATATAAATTGATTTTAATTGAGATAATAATGGAAAATAAAATAAATCAAATTGGGAGTGTTTGGCAACATGGGGCGTTTGGGTTGGAGCCCAAGCCTATTCCATATGGGATTAGGGCAAATTGTTTTTAATATAAAAAGAAAAGTGTGTGATTTTTGGTGATGATTTTTTTTTCTTTGGAAAAACAAAACACACAGTCCCTCTCTTCCACTCCCACGGCAGTAACACCCATTGCCTAAAATCAATTTCAATTGATTTGTTTTTCTTTTTAATCTTGAACCCAAAGAGGATCTAGCAAATCCCTCTTTGGTTCTTTTGAGATTGTCTTCGTGTGGACTACGCAGGTTCGATCCTACACTTGGATCGGTAGCAAAACATTCGTCGACAAATTTGGAAGAGCCTCCAACGTGCGTTTGTTTCTCTTAACTCATGTTTAATATTTCTACAGATTCTTATGATGATAAAATTGTAAAATTATACCCTTGATCTTGGCTCATGTAAACGATCCCTGAGTTTTATTATTTTTGTTTCCGTTGCGTATACAGGATCGTTTACTAACAGGGAGAAGCAAAATGAGGAGGAGGATCAATTCTTTATTTTGCACACTAATCAGATCCAGTATAAGAAGGAGGAGTTGGGATAAGCAAATGAGGAAGCGTCAAGTGGTTTTGAGGTGAGAGGAGTCTTCAACTACAACTTCATCTTTCATAGTTAGGACTGTGAGATATGCAGAGTGACAGAAGAAGTGTTTAGGGCTACCAGAGTTTATAAGCGAGATGAGTCACGCTAAGTTCATGGCCAGTTGATAGGCGAGGCAAGAGGAGATATGCAGAGTGCTAGATTCTAGAAGCTAATGGGCGAAAAGAGTCATGCTACCGAAGTTGGAGGCTACGCGGTGGACTGATGCCTTGAGTTCATGGCCAGTGGGGATGAAGGAACCGATGCTGCACTCATTTTTGCTGCTTGAGGTTGCCACTGGAGCTTCCACCTCAAGGAAGTGTTTAGGGCTTAGTGTTTTTTCCAATTGAAATTAGGTTTGCACAATTTGGGAAATCAGTTTTATGAATTGGTTTAATTCGGAATTAGGGGTCATTTGTGATGTTTGAAACCTTTTACATGTCAATTTACAAAACACCCCAATACTTGTATATATCGCATTAAAACCCATTCGAGCCATTTAGAACTCGTGAGCCTAGTCGAGCCGAACCGGGTTACACTTGAACTCGGCTCAACCCTTACTGTGAGCTAGTCATGAGCTGGCTCAACTCGAGTAATCTTGAGTCCAGCCCAAGTATTTAACAAGCCAAGCTAACTCGCGAATAGCCTGGCTCGGCTGACAACCTTAGGGTAAGGAGAAGGATCCATGTACAGACATGATTGGGAGAGTTGGGAGTTAGGTGAGGAGATGAAATGGTTATGGCCCTTATGGGTAGGTTAGGTAAGAAAGCAAGATTGGATGCAGTTTTTATAAAGCATCCAAGTAGAGATGGCAATTGTACCCACCGAACCGGGTTACACTTGAACTCGGCTCAACCCTTACTGTGAGCTAGTCATGAGCTGGCTCAACCCGAGTAATCTTGAGTCCAGCCCAAGTATTTAACGAGCCAAGCTAACTCGCGAATAGCTTGGCTCGGCTCGGCTCTGCTGACAACCTTAGGGTAAGGAGAAGGATCCATGTACAGACATGATTGGGAGAGTTGGGAGTCAGGTGATGAGATGAGATGGTTATGGCCCTTATGGGTAGGTTAGGTAAGAAAGCAAGATTGGATGCGGTTTTTATAAAGCATCCAAATAGAGATGACAATTGTACCCAAATTTCTAGGTACCTACGCTGGGCATTACCGGTTGTTTGTGGGGATGGGCACGAGCCTGGGTACGGGTTTAGGGCCCGTCCCCAAGTATAGGCTAGGCCTGAGACAGCCATCATCCTGACCTAAGTTTTTAACATGGGCCATTGTTAATTTTATTATTTTATGTATCAACCCAGCCCATATTAATTTCTACAATTTATTTTCTCAACTCACTCTTTATACATATATACATTACTTGGATCAAGCAAAGTGGTAACTTGCTATGTGTATATGCAAATTCTTCTTCCCAATTCATGGTATTTTTACCTCCTTTCTTTGATAAAAATATCAATTGAAGATTCTTTCTATTGTTTTTATATGTGAATAAGAATGATATCAAAGGCTCAGATGCAATTATATAGTAGTTTCTCAAAAGCAAGCTGCAATATATTTCCACATATATTAGAATTATTTTTTTTAAATTGATATTGAGGCACCCTTATATCTTTACAAACATTTGTAATCAAACAAAGCAAATTAGCTTCTTAATAAAATAATTTTTATGCCGATTTTGCTTAGGACTTGAGCCATTAGAGTCTGGTTAGTTTTACAATTCAATACTACTTGCAGTTTGGGCCGCTAACACGGGTCTGGAATTATAAGACTTGAAAATTAAAGCTTAGTCCTATCTTCATCCAATAATGTAATTTTATTTGCTGATATTAAATTGCGTTCCATTTATTTTCCAAATAAATAAAATGAAAATGACATTCAATGTAAGTTATCATATTAAAAAAAATTATTTTATTTTATTATGATTTTGAAATCAATTTATAATAACAATAAATTGTGATTTTAATCAAACTCAAGATCCATTGTCCACCATATTAATCTATACACATAAAAAATATGGTGATTAACAAAAAAAGATATATCAAAGATTGTCCGTGAGAAAATAAATTGTAGAAATTAACATGGGTCGGGATTGGGAGTTACAAAATGCCTGTCGGGCCGAGCCTAGGCATTACCCAGCCATCCTCATAATGGGTCGGACACGGGCCAAGGGATACCCAGCCCGGCTCGCCCCATTGTCATCTCTACAGTCTACACGCAAGACGGCAAGAGAGTTTTTTGGGCATTTAGTGGACTTAGGAGTGAGATTAGTTGCATAGGATTAAGGGGAGTATGGAGATGAAATTGTGTTTGAGGGGAAAGCGGAATCGGAAGCATGGGTGCAAGTCCAATATGGTTCAGTTGGTTTTGATGACATAGTTGACAAGAAAGTTTCAGCAATGGCAGGGTTAAAAAAGGCAAAGATGTAAACGAAGGTTATCCAACTTATGATGTAAAAGAGAAAGGATGTCCCTCTGTTGAGCATTTGCCAGTTGGCGACTTCGTTCAGCATTTGCTAGTTAATGGCTCTGTTGAGCAATGATGCGACTATTTTGAGCATTTACTTACTACTAAAAGAGATTTTGGTTGGCATGCCTCAAAAGGTAATAAAACAAAGGAGAAAAAGGGTGTATATATAAAGATGGAATGGTGATATTTTATAACATTTGAGAATGAGATATATCTTCTTGTTCTTTTTTCTATCCCTTTTATACAAACGCTCTAATAGTGGTTGAGAGTAGGTAGATTACACACATAATCGCCCGTAATCTAAAACTGAGTCAATCCTAACCCATGCTTAAATCAAAACAATAATAGTTAGGGACTGATAAACTCATTGGTTAAGCTATCAACTAGTCGAGCGACAAATAAGAGATCTTGATCGTTCAATCTTGGCATGCTTTATGGACAATTGGCGCAAATCGGGCCGCAATAAAATTACGCACAACAATATCAAAGGAGAATAATTCTACTACTGTGCATAAGACTATTTACATATGAAACTCAAAGGACAAATCAGGCCAAACAAACTCTAATAACATCATTCATGTATTCTGTAGGCCATAGTACCCCACTTGATTAGGAATCTAGTATAATTCTCTTTAAGATTAAGTCCATTTATTGTAATTCTTTTGTGTTCAGTGGGCCTGAAACTCCCTCTTATTAACCTCTTGAAAGTGTATGCAATTTCCCCACTATATGTCGACCAGGCCAGTTATCTATGGCCAACATCATGATTGACGGTAAATTCATTCTCATTTTGCTAGCTACTGACCTTCCAGCTTGCTATAGATGCATGGCCTAATTAAACACGGCAAAACACCAACCCACTATCAACTGTTGCTTCATTTTTGCGCATGGCAAATTAAGTCGGCAACCCAAAATATATATACATATAAGAAAACCAGGGGCCAGGGGGTGAGGGGGTTCCACGATTCCATCTTCTTTTACTATCATTTTCAAGGTCAGAATGATTGAAGTAATAATTCAACTTCCTCTTTCAAAATAAAAGTGTCTTTAATAACAGGGACTGATGAGTTAGAAATATGAGCCAATGCCCCTTTCAAGAGCCACAATCACAAAATAACACCATTAATCTAAGGATTCAAGAGAATGAAGTGCTTTTGTGGGCACGATGAGAGCCATAATAAAAACCAGTTTCCATTAAGTAGTGAAAATGACAGGTTTGTTTCTTTGTTTTGCTGCTGATGTAACCCAAATTTAAATCTAAAGACAAAATGAGTAAGTGGGTAGATTAAATTAACTATAATATATAAATAATTGAGTCCAAGAAACCAATAAAGCAACTTGACCATGCTGGATATATACCATTAATTCCTGCATTTCTTCTTATTCCTCACTAATGTTGTTATCAGTAATGCTATAATTGCAATCATTAACCAACCTTCTTCAATTCTAATCCTTGTTTAATTATTAATTTAATTTGGTGTTGGTCAATTGTCAAATGGGTAGAAACCAACTTTGATTGTCAATATCAACGTGCCAGATAACCTTAATTCATTTGCTTAATGATCATACTACTTCGTAAGCAAATAGTACAGTAGTCGTTATATATAATTAATATTGAAAGTGTTGGAAATAACACATAATAACATATATCTTAAAGTAATCCCAAGATCATAGTCACCCATTGCAATCACATTTGTATATAAACGAACTACAATGAATTTACACAGCATAAATACCTCTTCTCCTTATCTCTGAAGCAAAAAATTGAACCTGGAAAAATCAACTGCGTAGAGTATCTTCTTTTCAATTTTAGAGAGAGAGAGCGTGTTTTTTCTTTGCGTATTGGTGAGTAACTCTTACTAAAAGGAAAAACTTTCTTTTTATATGGGAGCGGTTCGTGAGAAACTGCCTTTGGCAGTTTCCACTTCTCACGCCCCTTCATCATGAGTGTACTTATCCAATATCTCACACTCACACATGATGGGACTATCTCTCTCTATGCTTCTTTAAGGTTCATACTTTAGTAAATATGTCGTGTGACCATGCATACTTCGAGAAAAAGTTAGTCATATATCTGTTAGGAATATATAACTTCTCGAATTGTGAAACTCAGGTTGTATGTTGTATGCAATACCCTAGATTACTTATCACATTTTTCTAACAATCTCTCATTTATAATAAATATTCGTTGTATTCATAATTATGTTCTGTCTTTACATAAAAGTAAACATAATTGGTCGACCAATGAATACATGTGATTATAGTGTGATAATTCAAAATCGTAATCTTCCTCTTTTCTCGATTCTTGCAACTTTCATTTAACTTGCTTTTCTAGAAATGTCCCAACAGATTGAGTTTATCTTAATCCTTTGGTAACACTCTAAGATAACAATCATTAAATGAGGTTTTCAAGAAACCGAATAGAATAATAAGGGTATTCTATGAGATTTTATTCTTAAAATACTCAAGGTCTCACACAATGTTAAAGTTGAGATTTTGACTTTCATTACCTCTCTGGTTAATGTTTTGCACATGTAGTATGAATCACATGCTACAGCATTTCCTCCTTTCCCATGGAGTGCATGTCTCTTTTCTTGTAAATGATGTACAGATTTTAGTTCAGACATACCTAATGTCTAACTTGAGTTCACTTTACATACTTTTAATTCATCAGAACTCTAATCTGGCAATTAGATAGATAAAGTGATCATTTATCACTTATGGTCACATTTCATTATGACATTATTTTAATTCTATTTTCTAGGCGACGTTAAACATTTTAAGCTTGGCTCTATATTATCACCTAGATAATAAGCTTAAAATCGTCTCATCTCCATTCCTACGAAGTAATGGAGACGATTGCCTGTATGAGAAGGCCAATCTTTTAACTGTCCGACATGCTTTTCAAAATGGACATATATAATATTTATATAACTAATATGTATATATATATGCTTCTTCATGTATGTTCCATAATAATCGAAATTGAGCATTGACAATATTGTTATTTAATATTGATAAGACAAATGTGAACAATTTTTGGAAATCTCAAAGTATGAGTACATTCAACACCTACGTAAGCCTAGAGAGTAACATGTCAATTGAAAATACTCTTGGTATAGGCTTTGTAAATGGATCCGCAACCATGTCATGCATAGATATGTACTTCATGTTCACCTCCTTTTGTGCCACCAAGTCTCGCACAAAATTATATTTGATATCTATGTGTTTCGTTTTACCATTATATTTGGGATCCATAGTGTATGCTATGCTGCTTGACTTCATAGTTTATTCTACTGGTTCAATAGCACAAATTATTCCCAGATGATTCATGAACGTCTTAACCAAATGGCTTCTTGCACTACAGCTGAAAATGCTACAAACTCAGCCTCCATTGTAGATAAGGCTATGCATGATTGTTTCTTACTGCTCCAAAGATATGGCCCACCATTTAGTAAGAAAACATATCCAGAAGTAGATTTCTTTCATCAAATTCCTCCCAATCAGCATCGGTGTAGCCTCTCAAGTTTAAATCATTCCTTGATAACATAATGAGTAATTAGGCTGTCCCTTTTAGATATCTTAAGATTCTCTTCACTGCATTCCAATGTGTTGTCTTGGGTCAGACTGGTATCTACTTACCAACCCAATGGCATAACAAATGTCAGCACTAGTGCACATCATGACGTACATGAGACTTCCAACAGCACTTGTATAAGGAACATTCTTCATTTGTTCCTTTTCTTGTGGAGTCTTTGGACACATTTTACGACTTAAAGCTCGCTTTCGTGATAGGGTTATTTATGGGTTACAATCTTGCATATGAAATCGTTCACAGAATTTTCTTATGTATGGGTCTTGTGAAAGAATACTAATTTTCTTGAGTGATCTCTTGAAATCTTGACTCCAAGAATATATGCAGCTTCAACCATATTTTCATCTCAAAATGAGATGATAACCATCCTTTGATTTCATTGACAAATCCCTTATCATTTCCAGCTATAAGTATATCATCAACATATAATGATAATATAACAAATTTGTTGGATCTTTGTATATACATAGTGATCTTCATTTATCATTTGAAATCATATGACATAATCGCATTATGAAATCGATATACCACTGTCTTGAGGACTGCTTGAGGCCATAAATTGACTTTAAAAGTCTACACACTTTGTGTTCTTGACTTCTTAATAAAAAACTATGGTTGGTCCATATAGATTTCTTTTGTAATTCCATTGAGAAAAGCAATCTTTACATCCATTTGATGCAATTTAAGATCCATGCTAGCAAAATATAGCTAGAATAAGTCGGATTGAGATAAACCGCCACAACGGCGAAAAAAGTTTTTATAATCTATTCCTTTTGTTGTGATACCCTTCGCGACTAAGCGAGCTTTGTATCTTTCAATACTGCCATCAGCTTTACGCTTGATTTGAGAACCCACTTGTTCCTAATGGCTTGCGTCTTTGGTAAATCAACCAATTCCCATACTTGGTTTGATTTCATAGACTCCAATTCTTCTTCCATTGCTTTCATCCATTTTTCCTTAAAAGGGCAATTGAGAGCTCATTTAAATTCCTTGGCTCTTGTCATCTTGTGGAGTAACTAGACAAATTTCCCCCTCTATCTCAAATGTCGACATGGAACGTGTTTCTGTTGATCGACGTATTAGAGATTGATTGGTGTTACTCCCACTGGACCAACTATCATAGTTGGATCGCCAGTAGGGAATGATGGAGGATCTGAAACTGATTCATCAACTTCCATATTGCTCCCACTGGGATGTAGTATAAACAATTGATTGTCGGCAACAGAATTGCCTTGGTCTTATGTTTATATAGAAACAAATCTTTACTATCTCGCCTTTCTTAGGAAAATCGGTTTCTAAGAATGTAACATCTCGTGATTCAAACTCAGTGATGCTACCACTTTCTTGTTTTCCTATGAAGACGTATCCCTTTGAATGTTCTGAGTATCTTATGAAGATACATTTCTTCCTTGGATCTAATTTCCATATTTATGGAAGGATCTGAACATAGGTAGCATATCCCCATGGTTTTAGGAGACTTAAATCGGGTTTCCGATTTGTCGATAACTCATATGTGTAGTAGTAATAGATTTGGATGGTACTCGATTGAGGATATATGTGGCAGTCAATAAGGCATCACCCCAAAAGGTGAGGGCAAGTTTGTTTGTGCCATCATAGACTCACCAATTCAAGTAGGATTCTGTTTCTTCTGCAACACATTTTGTTGCGGAGTTCTTGGAATAGTTAATTGACGTTCTTTCATCACAAAAATTTCTGAAATGATCAGATAAAATATTCACGACCTCGATCAGTTCGCAGAACTTTTATCTTTTATCTAATTGATTCTCAACTAAGTTTTTAAACTTTGAAAGCATTCTAAAGCTTCTGATTTTTGAGAAATCAAGAAAACATAACCATATCGAGTGAAATCATCTATAAATGTGATGAAATAAACAGCCCATGTCTAGCCCTCATATTCATTGGACCACATATGTTAGAATGAATAGTTGCAATGGAACTTCAGCTTTTAGCTTTTCCAAATGGTTTTCTTGCGTTTTTCCAGCTAGGCAATGTTCACAAGTAGTCAAGTTTACTTTTGTTAAGGATCCTAACAAGCCTTCTTTGCTAGTATATTCATTCGTTGTTGGCCAATATGGCCAGCCTTGCATGCCATACATTCACTCATTATATTGGAAGATGTAATAAAGGAAAAAACAAACATTACTAAATTATAAGCAACGTCAAGTACTATAAAACCATCCGAAATATAACCACAACCATAGTATGTGTGTCCAAAAACAAATGGACACAGTACTAGAAAAGTTTAAATAAAACCAAGTTTAATAGTCTAACACAGAAATTCCACAAAAGCACTCCTGTCTTTCGCTATGAGGTATGTTGCTGCTGAATCTATAGTCCACAAGGATGAGATTCAGTTAGAAAAACATAACTGGAAACATTTATAAACTTACTTGTGCAAACAAGTAATTACTTCTTGGCTCGCTATAATCGCGAGCAAAATGCCCTTGTTACCACAATTATAGTATTTCACCTTTGCCATATTTCTTTCCTGCAGGATGCTTTCCTTTTCCGTTTTAAAAAACTTTCTCTCTTCCCTGAGCCTATCAGTATTGCCTTTCTCTTAGGATCCACCTTGGAGTTTACATTTAGATCCCTTCCCACCATGTGAACTAGAACCAGCCATATACACATCAGTATTTGCCTTACTCGCATTAAGGCGATCTTCTTCCAGTTCCAAATGGCGTATGGCATCTTCTCATTTCTGATGCCCTCATGTGGGTAAGTGTATTTTCATATGTTCCAATTTTGAGGCAATGATCTTATGACAGCTTGAACCTGTTGTTCATCAGTTAGGACATGACCTGCATCTCTAAATCACTTATATGTTTGACAAATGCCGTAAATGTACTCTCATAGTATGTTCAGGCTTCTTTTTATATGTGTCACAACTTGATAGTGAGTAACCGGAGTTTGGTAATGGATGTACCGCCAAACTTGTAGCAAGGGCGGAACATGTCCTTTGCTAATTCAATCTTGGTACTTTTCATGAGATCATCGTCCATGCTACTCAACAAAGTGATGCAAGCAGTGGAATTCTTTTCTTCCATATGTCATAAGCTGCACGGTCTGTCATGTTGAGCTGTGACTCATTCTTCAGCTCTTCCAAGGTTGTAGTAAGAGCTTAAGAACCTCTTGTTCTTCAAAACATATTGGATTTTCATGGCATATCTCATAATTGTCGTTGTTAAATTTTTCTTTATAAGTAGGAAAACATGCTCTTACATGTAGATGCCATTTCTAAAAAAAATTTACAAATTGGATAATGAATGTTATTCAATGCTCGGAACATACATATACATTTAATTAATTATATCAATATAATTGTATATTAGTTGGAATCAAAAGTAACAATGTCAACAATCATCATCCAAAATTCCAATTACATTATCATAGATATAATTAATTGACATTCTAAAAATTATATTAAGACACAATCATATAGTATAATTCAAACATAATTCACATAAATTAATAAAATAAAAAAAAAAATAATTCCATTATGCAAATAGAATTCAACATAATGAAATTAAAACAAACAATTTCCAAAAAAAGAAATAAGTGTACTGCCATTCCTAAAACTGGGAAGGATCTGATAATCCTTATCCTAAGGTCTTTATCTAACTTGTAATTAACCCTAGGCAAGGGAACTCCCAGGTTCTTGTGATGTCCTTTACGAGTGGAGACTCCTATAGATGCAACCAACTGTTTTTTGCACCCCAATCTAGTACTCCTTGATGTAGTTGTTGACTAAACGTCTATAATTTTTATTGTCATCTTTAAAGTTTTGAACTTTCAGCTTGTTCCAAACCATATCAAGGAGACCAGCGAGATTAGGGTAACCAAGAGTCTCTCTTAGGACTTTGTATTTCGACTCATCTTCCTTTAACCCCCCTATCCAGACAATTTCCTGAATCTTTTCATTCACATGAATGAAATTATTTACGAGTTGCACCAACTCATCCTCTGTGTCTCTTAATATCAATGTGTGAGTTTGTAGAGTTCTAATCATGTTCATAACCCTTTCCTTTTGAGCAGGTGTTCTAGCAACCATTGCACATCTATAACGTAACATTTTTCTGTAACAAATACAAAAAAAACTATTTATTTATCAAATAAAGGTTGACTATATTTGATTAATAATATATATACGTGTTTATGGCTTAATAACAAAAATTAGACTCATAACAACATACCAACTATGCATTTTATTCTTTACAGCAAAAGAAAACAAATTTAGAATACTTCACGCACCTTCACACGCCGGCAGGAGCTTCCATGCGCCGGCAGGGCACTCCACGCGCTTGTCACGCGCCTCACACGGATTCGGGTCGGTTCGACCTGTTTCACATTTAACCGGGTCAATTTTGACCCGTTGACTTGTTTGACTTCGTGGGACAGGTGTTGATCGGGTTTGACTGACCCGTTTGGTCTTACGGGTCAGGTGTTAACTGGATTTGACTGACCTGTTTGACCTAATGGGTCGGGTTTGACTAATTACCGGGTTTGACTAATCCGTTTAATGTACTGGGTCAAATCTGCGGGTCAACTTGACCCATTTTTATTTTGGTTTTGGGTTGTGCCGAAAATGAGTATAGCTTAATTTGTAAATATGGCTAACACAACTGAAACATGTAGCCCAGTGGTTAGTGAGTTGGGTTGAAAAAAAGTGTAGACTTGGGTTCAAGTCTCACCACCCACACAGTTTGCACGTTTTTTATTAAAAAAGAAGTAAAAAACAAACAACATGTCATATGTAAGGTTGGAATCAAAACGACATGTCGCTCCTTGTCGTCTTCAACCTCTGTCCGGGTCTGCAACTGGGTGCCCGACCCGGAAATCAACCCATACGAAACCCAAAACTTTAAAGAGGCACATCTAAGTCATTTTAACTCCATTTTTTATGATTCAAAAGTCATTTTCTTCATAATTCCATAAAGAATCTAATAGTCTAATTATCATTACCAAAAGGACAACTTTTTACGTACAAAATTTGAAAAATCCAGAACTGCATTTGATAAACCAGTAACATGCTTTAACATAACAGTATGAATTTAAAACAATATGAACCACAGCTCTGATACCAATGTTGGAAATAACACAGAATAACATATATCTTAAAGTAATCCCAAGATCATAGTCACCCATTGCAATCACATTTGTATATAAACGAACTACAATGAATTTACACAGCATAAATACCTCTTCTCCTTATCTCTGAAGCAAAAAATTGAACCTGGAAGAATCAACTGCGTAGAGTATCTTCTTTTCAATTTTAGAGAGAGAAAGCGTGTTTTTTCTTTGCGTATTGGTCTCTTACTAAAAGGAAAAACTTTCTTTTTATATGGGAGCGGTTCGTGAGAAACTGCCTTTGGCAGTTTCCACTTCTCACGCCCCTTCATCATGGGTGTACTTATCCAATAGAAAGAAAATCAAAACTGGAACTGTTCATGAATTTACTTGTTGTTTCTAATTAATCAGGCTCAAGCTGGAGCTGCCATTTATTCTTAAACATATGTTACATGATTTAGATTATTACCCCTCTATCCAAAGTGTTGACGTTTGATTTTGACACCAACTATTCGCACGTGAGAAATGCTAAGCGGGCTCAGAAGTCACACGTGATTATGGAAGTATTTAGTTGAATAAAGGGTGAATAACAATGTTTAAAGTGGTTCGGATGCTCAAAAGGCGAATCCTACGTCCACTGATATTGTATTAATGAGTGAAATCAGGTCGCGTTCAGCGAGCTGAGTTATAACTTAGAGAATACAAGAGAGGGAGAGAGAGTATGCTATTCCAAAGTGAAATTAGCTAATCCCACAAATGGGAGAGAAATCCTCTATTTATAGTGGGATGAATCAAGGTAATGATTACTAAATCTGCGAGTGGGGTGGATGCAGTGAAAATCCTTCTCTGCGTCCCACTGCTCACCTGCCCGAGTGATTTCCTCGACTTGTGTAGGGATTGGACACGTGGGCCGTTTCTAACCATTTGCCAACCTAGCGTACACCCACTACACTGGCATAAGCATGCCACTCACATCATAATGCGACGTGGCTACATCTAAGCGGTTGTAGAACTTTCTTAAGCTCTGACCACCCATGCTGACAAGACTCCACGTCAGCCTGTTTTTTCAGGCATAACAAAAGTCCCTTAGTTTTTAAGGTTTGAGAATTGAACCTTGAGAACTACACAATTATGCCTTGATTTGATATGTTCCAAATGACGCTCGATTGATCTGACCTGGCTGCAAGGAGGTCGCAAAACATTTTCGTATAGGCAACCTGAAATGGCCTCCTTCTGCAAGGTCTATGACCTGGACCAGACCTTATTCAGTGCCGTATTGATGCACCTCTTATCTTGACAGAGGTCCACGACCTGGTTGTACTTAGCGTATTTTTTGCTGAAAGCAAGGAGTCACATCGTTTCGCAATTAACCATAGCATCGCTTCGCAACTGACATGCGACGAAGAGTGTTTTATCTAAAGACCTCTTCAGATGTTATCCGTTGCACTTTGGCAGCTAATCCATTAATGAAATACCTTTTGCTCTGACAGACGTGTCCTATGCGCAATAAGTGCCAGCCATGCGCATTAAATGTAAGTCATGCTGAAACGACATTCCCTTTCAGGACATTAAATGCGGATGAGAGCGCATTTAATCTGGAGGAGGGAAATTGAGCCGTCGCTCGATTATTTCAACGAAGGGAAGCGATGATTTGATTTCTCGAAGTGTGACGGTTACTCATTCCCGTCAATTAACGACACGTGGTCGCGATCAACGGCAAGAGATGATTTCCGTCCAAACGTCGCTTGGCTTCGGGAAAACCAAGTGCCACTTCCTTCACTATAAAATCCCAACCTCACCTCAAGCAATGTCACAATACTCACTTTTTTAGAAAGAGCAAGAAGCTTTCGTGAGACCAGATTTTTCATCTTTCAGATTGGTGCGCACTTGACGTTCACAGCAGGAAGTTCAATCTTCATAGTCAAGAGGTAAGGATGATTCTTTTATTACTTTCTTTTTCTGTTTTGACGATAACGATGGGCGTTTGTGGGTGGTTGATCGGAGAAGAGGCTTTCCTTTAGGGTTTGAGTCTTTGGGGGTGGCCCTCAAGGATTCTTAGGGTTTTTCTAGGGTTTAAGGAAGATATTGTTTATATTTTCTTCCACGTCATCGTACGAAACTTTGTACGACGACTGAGTAATTCCCGCATGTCGTTCTTTTTCAGACCACAGAAGAAATGGACCCTTCAGCGACTAGAACAGATGAGGGAATGAGCTCACCGGTGCAAGACGCCCCAGCGAGTCCCTCATAGGAAATCCTGTCGATAGTCATAGCAGAGGAGATTCAAAAAGCAGTAGACCAATACGTAATTAGCATATATGTCTACTAGCATAGGACGTATACAGCTCAGAGTCCGCTAGAGGGAATGGCTGCGATCTCCGAGAACATATTCAAATGTGGAGCACTAATTCCCTTCCACACTTTTATAAGGTCGATCCTCGATCACTTTGGGGTCGCACTGTTACAGTTGACACCAAATGTGTATATGATAGCAGTGGCTATGTATATCGCATGCGGCGAGAACGGTCTTAGCGAGCTGATCGCACTAAAGCTCGACTGCTCGTATTACTTAAAGAAGAGTAAAGACACTGACTCTTTTTACCTCTCAAAGTGATCTATGATCAAGGGAGTGATACACAATTACCTTAGCAACGTCGGAGCGTATGAGATAAAATTTTTCTTTTTTCATTACGATGGCATTTGCCAGTTTAGGGAGTCGAGTAGGTCTTCCTTTCTTTTACTTGGAGAATTTTCCTTCTTTTAATCTTTGCAATGAACTTTTTCGTTTCTTCGTAGTAAACAAGACGACCAGGTTGTCGGCTCTCGTTGACTTCAACAGAATAATCGCCTTCAACCTTTTGCCTGAACAAAGTCGCAACACGAGGCTGCTCGTGACAACCGCGAACCTACGAAAATACGGCTTTTTCAACCCCGAAGCAACCTTAGAATCCTTACCGAGTAAGTATCCGTATCCTTAGCTAACTTTGTTATTTGCATGCAACGAACTATTTTGCTAACAATGTTCGCATGCAGCGACCATGCCACCCAAAGTGCCCAGGTCGCTGAGAGCAAAGGAGTTCACCTTCCCTCAGGTCGGAATCATAGGTCCAACCGAGGTGGCCCCTAGCGGTCCCCCCGTCAGAGGGACATCGACGGGGGCACCGGTTCGAGCAACGGATGCTCCCCAACCTGCGGCTGCCTGACCTAAGCAGAAAATCATGGCCTAGAAATCCAAGAAGAGGAAGCAGCTTCGGGTCGAGGATTCAGAATCCGAGTCAGAGGGCTTGGGCATTCAGTTCGAGAGGACGCAACCTTACCAGACCTTCCGCTCGGGAGGGGTCCTCAAGGGCACGACCAGTACTACCATTGCCTCCGAAGGTTCGCGCGGGGGGCAAGGGGAGGTCGCAGATCCTAGGAGGAGAGCAGGCAATGAACCAGCGGGTGAGACGCTACCTGCTGCGAGCACGGGCACACCCGTGCTGGACTCTATAGGGCAACTCCCATAACATTTGCAGCCGATGATGTTTGCTTAATGATCATACTACTTCGTAAGCAAATAATACAGTAGTCGTTATATATAATTAACATTGAAAGAAAGTCAAAACTAGAACTGTTCATGAATTCACTTGTTGTTTCTAATTAATCAGGCTCAAGCTGGAGCTGCCATTTATTCTTAAACATATGTTACATGATTTAGGCTAGTACCCCTCTATCCAAATATATATGAATAAATAATATGGTATGAATATTATTGAAGAGATCTATCTATATATATAATATATAAGTAAAAGACTTTTCCCACCCAAGGTTTGCCTTAACACTTCCCACCCAAAACGTTTCGAAATACCACTTTCCCACCCAAAGTTTATATTTTGTTAATACGCAAAATACACTTCACTTTTTCATCTGATGTTCGGCGAGTTACCAAGAGTCAGGGTAAGAGGGATTTTGTAGAATGGAGGCTGGTAGATCGAACGGTGTTGACCGATTGAATATTTGCCACTAGAATCAGCTAAGAACTAGAAACCCTAGCTTTGCGGTGGCCGACAATTGGCAAAAAATCAGGTGTCAAAGTGAGAGAGGTTTTGTATAAATGAGACAGGAGGTTCAAATGGTGGTGACCGACAGAATTTTTGCTGCCAGAATCGACTTTTGATAGTAACGGAATATTAACTTTGGGTGGAAAGTGTCATTAAGGCAAACCTTGGGTGGGAAAAAGTTGTTTACTCTATATAATACAAAATCTTTAACGATTAAATCACTATATAAATTAATTTTGGACCCATCATTGTGATCTCTAACAAAATTAGCATACTAATACTTCCAAAATATTTAATCAAAATTTTCCCCACACACAGCTATATATATATAGTATGATTCTGTGCATAGATCCACATCCCACGTACATGCATATATAAACTTAATTACTAGATTAATTGACTTGGGAAGATTTGTAAATTGTTTCAGTAAATGATAATGACTTGATTAATTACTAACAATAGGCCAGTTTCAGTGACAATTTCAGAGAAGGTTAGCATTAGGATTAACTGAAAAATCAAGAGCGATGGATAGAACTAGAGTAACAGGAAGCATATTCGAGTCTTGCCTGACGCGTCTGTGGCTATTTTCTCACTAAGTTTTCTTGAATGTATCTGAAAATTGACTGCAGTGATTGATGATCATCATATTCCCACGGTAATAGTTGTATTTTTGATGATATACGTCAAAGTTGAAAGGGTCTAAGAAATTTCCAAGATAGACAGAAGAGATTACCCACTTGGATAAAAATGAAAATGATCGATATAAAACAAGTCTATCATATATCTACCAATTCACTTCTTGGTATGTGAGATGAAAATTTCAATGTTGTAAGATTAGGATTGATTGAGAAATCAAGAGGGTGATTAAGTTTCGTTGCGGCTATGAAGCTAATAGAATATTAATTCATGAGTCTGCAATCGATAGAACCTGGAAACTTCTCCAGTCTTTACTCAGTTAACTTTTTTCTTGTATGGATATTTTTTAAAATACAAGTTATTTTAATTAAGGTATTAATTCATTCATGAAGTATGATTTAAATCAAATGAAACGAGCATAAGGGTGGGGGGTTGAAGTACATAGATATCAGTCTGAAATTAAGTAAAATCCAAAGAAAAAAAGCATTGGGGAGAACATACCCTCGTTGTCTTGATAAATCCAGGATCAGTTTGATGGCCTGCTGCGGGATATTCAAGACATGTTTGAAAGCATTTTACAAGACGATCCATCGATAATTTCAAGAGTTCTTATTAAGCTGATAATATATAAGTTGGCATTGGGGAAGAAATATTTTTCTCTCTTCTCCCTCTCTACTCCAATATGAATATATAATAAGGTTTCAAACCTTAATTTTTTCCCTGCTACCTTTCATTTAATATATATGCTAGATTCTGGAGTCTCGCCTCTCTCTAGTGCTGAAGAGCTTGTTCTCGTTTTTATATAGCTGTCTGTTGTTTTCGTTTTTATATGATTGTACTTTATCATAACCAGAGGCAAAAGATATAATTAATGGAGACAAATGACATGCAAATAGAAAACTAGAAGGCCATAAGTAACTTGGTTTTTATTTTCTTTTTGATCAGCAGATGGATATTTTATAAGCAATGCGGTGCAGTTATATGATTCAGAGAAAGGTGAACCAGTCGACTCAATCAGAATCTTCAGACAATATTGTTGGTTCATGTGAGGAGATTGATGATCAATTGGAGTGTGGAAGTACTGAAACAGAACAAAAAGGAATCATGTTCAGGAGTATATTTGAATTATGGGCTAACAAGATAGTAATGTTGCCATTCGACATTGCCATTGCTCTCCTGGCTGCATCATGCACTCAAAATCAAAAGGACAACCCATTTTTGGCTACCATCTCCTTCCCTTATCAACTGTTTTCCTTCATATTGATGCTTGCTTTCTATGCGTCACTAACAGGAATCATCTTGTTGCCTGTTGTCCCCAAACTGGCCAGAGGATTTTACCTTCTCGGCTTCTTCTGTGTCCTGGCAGCCGTAACCATTTTCTTTTCTGCTCTTCTCCCCAGTAATCTCAATGACGCCCCCTGGATTTGTCTTGTGTTTGTGCTATTCATAGTTTTTGGTCTGGCTCTTTATGAACAGTGTGGCTGAGTTCTTAGCCACCGACAAAGTTTTGTATTAATTAATTGCTTCCAAAATTAAGAATATTGTGCAATAGATTTAATTTCTTTGAATAATTTCTTATTTCTAACTAAAACAGACTCCTCCTAAGATTCAGTATAACTAATAATTTCCATAAGAACAGGACAAAGCAACGACATATTCAATACTAACTAAAATAAACTCTTAACAAAGAGTTACTGTGAAATACAACTTATGCAACAATACTGAGGAATAATGGAAAGCAGGACCTGAATCCTGAGAAAGCAGCCGCCCACAAGAAAATTGCAATACTTGTGGCGATGGAAGCCACAGCAAAAGTATACGAAACGCCTGCAATCTTCGGCTCTGATTTCCGGAAAACCATGGAGTAACCGGAACTAAAACAGGCGCCCAGAATGCAAAAAAGGAAGGCATGGAAAGTAGCTTCTTGTTCGTCAAAAATAACAGTAGGAACCCAGTTTCCATCGATGTATGTCATCCGAAGTAGCAGGATTAGAACTGGGGTAAAAATGACGGTGGCATGGAATATCAATTCGTCGGAGTAGAGAACTGGCGGTGGACATATGCCCGCGACGGGGACGGCGTGAATGAGGGGTGGTAATCTGAATTTCATCCCTGTAACAACAAATGGAACAAATTGCGTATTTAAGAATTGTGATGATGGGAGTTGTGTAGATATGGAATAATCAAAAGCTAAAGTAGTCCACAAGGATAAAGAAAAAATCTCAACCAATGAGAGGAGACGAGAATCAAAGGAACTGTTCAAGTTTGATAAGAAACATATAGTAAGTTGGACATATAGGATGACAATGTCATTTTAACTGGTAAAACGGTTTCGTGTGTTATTTAACCCACATAAATTTCATAATAACCCCCTTAAGTATAATAAACTAACGAAACCCCCCTGTGGTTAAACTAATCACAAAAATTCCTCTATCATTAAGTTTTTTTATTAAAATAAACAGTATAGGAGTAATTCCTTAACTACACACCCAAATGATAGGGGAATTTATGTAATTATTGTTCTTACCTTTATTTAATTAATTAGTTAAAGACAATTCTTTATTAATCATGAAGTGTTGAGATTTGAAAATATAAACAAAGGAAAATAATTTTTAAACCCCATGCAATTTATCTATAGCCCTCACTTTTAATTTATATTAGGGTCAAATTATAAAACAAGGATAAAATTGTAAATTTTGAAATTTATTCTCTTTCTTCTTTTTTTTTTCCCTTTTTTTTTTAAATCAAATATAATTCTCATTTGTTTATGAATTAATGTCTAGCTTTTTTTATGTTATTAGGAGAATATTATTCTATTTAATTTTCATAAAGTTCCAAGAGGTCAACCCATACCCATATAGGATAGGGTACGGGTAAGGGTGCTTAACGGGTCGAGCCAGCTCGAGTCTGGCTCGTTAACGGCTCGGCTTGTCAGATAACGAGCCGGCCCCGCTCAGTTCGTGAGACAGAATGAGCCGAGTTTGAGTCTGAATCGTTAACGGCTCGGCTCGTCAGATAACGAGCCGGCCCCGCTTGGTTCGTGAGACAAAATGAGTCGAGTTCGAGCCATGCTCGGCTCGATTCGTTAGGCTCGCAAGCCGAACCTGACTCGAAAAAATGGGGGGTTTTTTTGGGGTTTTCTGAAATACAGGGAATTAAAATGAAAATTTAACAGTAAAAGTTTTAAAAATGACAAAATCCCCCCCCCCGATTTTTTAATCCCTAAAACCACGACACTTTCTCATTTGCCGTAACTCTTCGCCATAATCCCTAAATTTCATCGATCCCCAACACAGTTTGTCGGCAGCACCAGCACACCTCCCAATTGCCGTCAACTCTTCGCTGTGAACCACATCTTCTTCATCGGATTTGCGTCGCAGAGCTATCGCCGTCAACTCTTCACCATGAACCACGTCTTCTTCATCGGATTTGCGTCGTAGAGCTATCGCTGTCAGACCCATTGAAGTCTCGCCGACACTTGGCCGCGATTCCTAGTTTATTTTCTATGGTCCATCTCCCTGATGATCGTCTTGGCTTGAAACTTCTATTCTGGGATGATCACCTTTCTGTATCGCAATTGCGAAAGAGCGCTATTTTACAACAACAAGAAACAGACATTAAAAATAATTGCTTGGCATTTCCAATTAGATTCACAAGGCGTTTTGGGCTGAAAAGGAAGTGCATGAAGTGGGTCCAAGAATGGCAATGGCTAGAATTTTTTTATTTTTTTTTTCCTTAAAAAAAATTGAATTTTTGAGAGTTGGCTCGCAAGCTGGCTTGAAATATTCCCAACTCTTTCCCGAGCCTAGCCGAGTCATGAAATCTGTGGCTCGACTCGGCTTGAGCTCGGCTCGATTAATAATCCTCTCTCACGAGCCGAGCTCGTTAAGCCGAAAAGTCGGCTCGACTCGGCTCATTAACACCCCTAAGTACGAGTCTAATATTTTGGGCCCAAGGCGTGCACCCATTTCTCTTTCACTTGCTCCTTTATAATTTAAAATAAAAAAGTATGGTCCACTATTTTCACTAAATGGTGTGTGACTGTAAACAACTCATCTTCACTAAAAAATAAAAGCTGCATAAATTGTGGGGGTGTAATTATAAAGTTGAAAACTTGAGTGAACCGTATGGATACCCGCGGGTTCAACCGTACGCGCATAGGGTAGGCTCCGCGTCTAAAATAATTAATTAAAAAAAATTTAGTTTATTTGTTCACACTTCAACAAACCAGTTGAAAATTTTGTAGTATACTGAAAGGAAGAAGCAATAACCAGAGAGAGAAGAAGGCAAAGACTGATAAAAATGGAAGCCAACACCACCACCACACTCCTCTTCCGACTCCCCAAAAAATGGGAAACTTCAATCTTTCTCACAGGTTAGTTATTCTGCAAAAGGAATTGTTCCATTAATGTTGTGAAGCTAATATAAAATCTTTAAAACCATTGGGAGTTAATTACAGATTCATTTATATTGGTTAAAATTTCAGAATGGTTTTGCCTCCCTTGGGGAGACTTAGATCATATAACAATATCCCTAAACCTCATGCCATCTTATATTACTCTCAGCGCATATCTAATGCTGGGTTTCTCATTGCTGAAGCAACCGGAGTCTCTGTTACTGCACGAGGGTGTTTTTGATTTTTGATTTTTCCCTTAAATCTCATTAATTCAACAAGAAAATGATGTTAATTTTATCGAGAAATTTATTTGAAGGTACCCAAACAGACCTGGAATTTGGACAAAAGAGCAAGTTGAAGCTTGGAAACCGATTGTGAAAGCTGTACATGAGAAGAGAGGCATCTTCTTTTGCCAAATTTGTCCTGTCGGCCGAGTCTTAAATTATGGTATGATCAAACTTTTGTTAGGAGTTTTGTAGTGAAATATCGAGATTAATAACATGGATATAAAATCACATCACAAAGATACACAATAGTTAACATGATTCAGCTTAACCTGTTTGCATCCACAGGTGAAAGAGATAGTATCATTAATTCGGATATGCAAGAGTACATACTTTAAACCCAACATCTAAAGGAGTGAAAACAATCATAACAAACAATTTATTTTACTTGATTTTACTTTCCTTGTTTGATATTTACATCAATTTCATTATAGCATATCAGCCAAATGGTGAAGCTCCAATCTCATGTACCAATAAGGGAGTGACGCCTGGCCTGGGAGGAGGAGATTGGCCACCTCCTCGTTCATTGAGAACCGATGAAATCCCCCAAATTGTGAATGATTTGAGGCTTGCTGCACGTAATGCCATTGAAGCAGGTGACTCCATTTCACATCTTCCGTAACTCAAACCACCCCTTTTCCCTTATTTTTAAAATTTCCTAGGTTTTGATGGGGTTGAAATCCATGGAGCAAACGGATACTTGATCGATCAGTTCATGAAAGATAAAGTAAATGACATAACTGAAAAGTATGGTGGAAACTTAGAGAATCGGTGTTGTTTTGCTCTAGAAATAGTTGAAGCTGTGGTAAATGAAATTGGAGCTGATAAAGTTGCCATAAGACTATCACCTTATGAACATTACATGAAGGCTGTTGGCTCAAATCCTGAAGCATTAGGTTTGTACATGGCCAATGCACTTAACAAATTTGGGATTGCTTATCGGCACATAATCGAGTCCCCGAGGATTAAAACTGTAGATGAGTATGAACTTCTGCAGTGTTTACTTCCTATCAGGAAGGCTTTTAAGGGTACTTTCATAGGTGCTGGAGGCTACAATAAAGAGAATGGTAACAAGGCTGTTGCAGAAAATTACACAGATTTAGTTGTATTTGGTCGCATGTTCCTGGCTAATCCTGATTTGCCGAAACGATTTGAGCCAAACGCAGGGTTGAAGAAGCATGACAGAAGCACAATGTATATTACTGGTCCTGTTATTGGTTATACAGACTATCCATTTTTGGAGTATTCTGCTTAGACATTTTATGTATGAGTAATGCTACATTTACACCTTCCTTTATACCATTTTTATTATATTATATCTGACATATGTTATAACTTCACAAATTTTTAATTATTTTGAAATTTTAATATTATAATAGAATTATTATTAGTAAAATAGTCATAATGTAATAAAAATGATGTAAATGTAGCATTACTCTTTATTTAGCTTGCATTTGTAAAATAATAGAATCCTTTTATGATATATCTAGCTGTTCATTTAGCTTGCCAGAGTGAGCTAATTTCAGTTGCACTCTGTTAATGCGGTAATGTGCCCAGAAAAATTTCAGTATATATATCGTTCTGTTTTTATGGTCTCCCGTTTCATACTTGTTATTGTTAAATGTATTGTAGGAACCTAATTTTCAATCAGACAATAACAATGTTTAAACCTCAATTTAGTTAACTGAAAGACATCATATTGATTTCTTGGTACAGCGATACAACACATTTATGTAGAAGACAATAAGAAATAACAAAATTAAGCGATTCTGTGAAATCTATGCAGCGCTCATAGCAGAATTAAGCGAAAGATACGACTTCAACCCGGCACAAACAGCTGCCGCCAACAGAACTAGAAGACTTGCCGCAAATGTAACCACAGCAAGACCATTGTACAACCTTGCTACTTTTGGCTTTCGTTCTCGGAGATAAATGGAGCAAATGGAAGTATAACAAGCCGCCATAATGAATATAAGAAAGGCATGGAAAGAAGAGGGTTGAGTAGCAAAAATAAAAGCGGGTACGGGCTTACCATTGATATTAGTCATAGGGAGTTGCAGGATTAGTACTGTGATTATACAAGATAAAGTAAATACCAATTCATCGATGTAGATTCGTAGGTACTCTTTCTGTGTAGTGCTAGTGCATGCCTCTAAATCGGACTCTGATACAAACGCGAAGCTGAATCTACCAAGTCTCATTCTTGAAATCAGTTGATATAATAGAGGTAGTAGAGCAGTGAAAACAATGTTGGGATTATGTCTATATATATATAGAGTGATGTGGGAGAGATTAGAAATATTTGTAAGATCTTGGCAGGTTCTTGGGTAGTGGCGTGTTAGTGCTTTCGACGGAAGCTAAGAAATTTCATGGAGGGTTACTGGAAAGTTTCCATTGAAGTATTGTTAATGCTCTTTTTCTCATTCAGAAGACTTAACTTTAGCAATTAGTTCAGAGGTTTCAATGAAAGTTCTATGTGGAAATTTCCTGGAAGTTGCGTGAAGAATAAAGGGGGGAGAAACGCGGTTTGGTCATAAGTCATAACCCATTATAATCGGGAGTATTTATTATCGATACCTCCCCTGAGGTTTAAGGATCTCCTAATAAATCCCTAATGTTTAAGAATCTCTCAACAACCTCCCTTGGCGGAGTTGGCTCGAGCAGCTGTCCTTACAGCATCAAACCTTGAAACAAAATTCCCAATAACAAAACAACATCAAATTTAGCTGTTTAAATAGAATTTCAAAGCAGAAATTTAACATAAAGAACAAAAATTTGAAACCTAGTCGGCTTGATCAACTTAAAATTTGAAAGGTCTACCTGAGATTAGAAGAAGCACAGCTGAACGGCATCAAATAACGCACAAAGGGTATTCAAAACAACGAGCAAGCATCGATCTTACCGGATGACCACCGCCATCATCATCATCAAGAGCATAACATAATTTTAAGAATTAAAAGCCAAACAAAAAGAAGTTTTAAAGAAAAACAAGTGAAGAAGATAAGTTAAAGGGGGATTAATTAAGTATAGACAGAGACGGTAAAAGGGGCTATCGGGTCAAACAAAGAGAGGCCATGTTTTTCATTTCAAGATCCTGCGACGACTGAGATTGCAATAGCGAACGGGACGGCGACGTCGACGACAGGGGCAGATCGGCGGAGTCGTAGAGAGGTTTTAGCTTCTAGGGTTTTTTTTATCCAATTTCTAAGTACCCAATTCGATTTTTACATATTTCGAATACGGGTGGGTTTGTCAATTTTAAAAACTAGAAAACTCTGTTGCCCCCTATTAGTTTCAAAACTATCACATATACCCTCAATCTCGCTACAGGCAACTACAGCACGTACCAAATTTGATCAACAGTGATATATATATTTTAAATTCCTTTATTGCTAACATGCTTTAATAAAACAAAAGACACTCAATTAAGACCCCATACCGAAATCTCACACCCACCAAATGTGGTACTTAAGCCTAGAAGCTCTCTCACCTATCAGGCCGGTCTTTTGGATTTAGCTCTCCTTTAGGCTTGAGTTCTAACATTGGTGCTTTCGTTGAAAGTTAGGCTGCGAAAAGAGCTACCTATAGGCTAGATTAATGTGTAGTGCACTCTCTTTAAGAGGGGATGTTGCATCGAATAACTAATGAGTAAATGAAGTCACATAAAGGGGGAAAGGGCTACCGTTGGATTAGTGTTGATAAAGTGAAAACCGTCATGGACGTCAGCTCTTGAAAGGGGGTGCAATGTTAGGATCCCACATCGGGATCCCACACCCACCAAGTGTGGTACTTAAGCCTAGAGGCTCTCTCACCTATCAAGCCAGTTTTTTGGGTTGGACTCTCTTTTGGGCTTGAGTTCTAACACACTCAAATTAGAAAACAAAAAAGAAAATGTTATACCCACAACTTCTTCTCACAAACTTCCTCTCTCAACTCCAACGTAGCAGCTCGCAATTGATCAACTCGCAATAGGTTCTACCTAAGTCCCACCTAATAAATTGCAATTGAAGTTTGTAAGAAAAAGTTATAAGTATAGCATTACTCAAACAAAAATGGCCTTGTCAAAACACTTTCTTCTCCTAGTATTGTTTTTAATTTCCTTGTTCCATCAGTGCGGTAATAAAACCCATTAAATACTACATACATTTGATCTTCTCTTCTTCTTTGTTTTCTGTAAATTTTATATTTAATAGATTTATCTACTATTTCTATGGATAATTGTTAAAAATTCTCTCAAAGTGGGAACAAAATTAGGTAGCTGAATACGCCAAGAAAACAAAATTTTCTTCATTTCCCACTGCAGAAAGTTCAGATAAACCAAAAGGTGATTTCTGTTTATCTGTAAATGTTATGAACCTACAAAACAACTACAAGATAGTATTTAATATTTATCTACAACTTAACGTAAATTAATAAATACATTCCCGCGTTGTATTGTATCTATATTCTATAGATGTGAATACTACGTTTTGTCTCTCTATTAATGGATAATATTCTGCAACTTCAAGGTTATGAGACACCCTTGCTTGACAAATACAGTCTACCCTTAAATTAATGGGATCTCTTTTCTTTTCACATTACAATATTCTATATGTTAATTATTCAGCATAAACCCTCAGGCATATGCATCATCAATATGCCGGCATCCATATTCCACAAACAAGCAGCTTCGGAAGTAAAATGTTAGGATTATTTTAGAATTAGGATAATTATGTTAAGTCTTTTGTAATTATCTTTTATAATTATATTAAGTCTTTTATAATTATCATTTATAATTATGCTATTATCTTATTATGATAGAATTAAGATTATCTCATTATCTTTTTATAATTAGGATATAATATTTTATTAGATTTAAATTAGACAATTAGAGTTCTTTTGGGAGTCATTGGAGTCAAGTGTAAGGCTATATAATTGTGATTATTAATAAAGAATTTTGTCAATTAATCTCTCTGTCTCTTGTTCTTGGAGGTCTCTGTTCCTCATATAAACAGATCTTATCCCAAACCCTATCATTGGTGCTCTCGTTCCCTTTACATGGCTGACTCTTCTCACCTAAAGGCTATGGAAGAACTTGTCTCTCAACATAGGGCTAGATTGGATGCTCAAGAGGCAAAACTTAACTCCCTAGAGAGTCTTTTGACGGCTATTGCACTAAAATTGATGCCAAGCTAGAACAAGGATGGCGACAAAAAGAGCTCATGGGGGATAGTGATGCGAGTGGCGATGACACTCCCCCGCTCGACTCAAGTTTGCATTCTTCTGGGTCTACGCCACCTTTTAAGCCTTTCCGATTGGAGGTGCCACGCTTTGAAGGCACAGATCCGCAACTCACGACTTTCTCCTTAGAACTGAAAGTCATTTCTCAAGTGGGCCCCATCGACCATTCTGCTGGTTATGTCACGGTTGTCGTCGACCACCAATCTACGGTTGACCTTCCCTTGGTCCCTCTCGGTCATGATAACAACAATCCTCCACCACTGCCGACGACCCTCACCAAGCCTTCCATAAGTTCCGATCTCACTCCGGTGGAACTTTTGTCGTCTCTTTATTGCTTTGGACCTCAGTTGCGCCAAATGATTTCTCGTGGTGCAATACCTCGCAACCTTGAGGACAAGGTTGAACTGAAAGGGAAGGCAATATTAGGATTATTTTAGAATTATGATAATTATATTAAGTCTTTTATAATTAAATTAAGTCTTTTGTAATTATCATTTATAATTATGCTATTATCTTATTAAGATAGAATTAGGATTATCTTATTATATTTTATAATTATGATAAAATATCTTATTAGATTTGAATTAGGCAATTAGAGTCCTTTTGAGAGTCATTGGAGTCGCTATATAATAGCCTAAATCTAGATTGTGGTTATCAATGAAGAATTTTATCAATTAATCTTTCTATCTCTTGTTCTTGGAGGTCTCTGTTCCTCATATAAACAGATCATATCCCAAACTCTATCATTCGGATATGATCTGTTTATATGAGGAACAGAGACCTCCAAGAACAAGAGACAGAAAGGTTAATTGACAAAATTCTTCATTGATAACCACAATCTAGATTTAGGCTATTATATAGTCCTACACTTGACTCCAATGACTCCAAAAATGACTCTAATTGCCTAATTTAAATTTAATAAAATATTTTATCCTAATTATAAAAAGTTAATAAGATAATAGCATAATTATAAATAAAGACTTAATATAATTATCCTAATTCAAAAATAATCCTAACATAAAAGAATTCATGATGATCTCATTCCATATGCTACTTTTAAACCTTTTACCTGCGGTAAATTGTTTTCCAGATCTTAACGTTACAACTCCAGATCTTTACGACCAAATGAGTCTATGAGTGCAACATTGGATACACATATCATTTCCTTGATATTCTCTATGCCGATGTTGTTTGCTTTATAGCATTAGNTACCTGCCAACTCACATGGAGAGAAGGAGAGAAGAAAAAAGAAGGGAAGAAGAAGAATAAGAAGAGAAGAAAAAAGCAGAGGAGGAGAAAGGGAGGAGTTGATGGAAAGAAATGATGGTTCAAAAGAGGCAGAAAAAATGAAAGAAAGGAAGGAGAGATGCGAGGAAGAAGAAAGTGGAAAACGAAAAAAAAAAAATTAACGTGAGGGGAAAAAGTAATTTATTAATTTATTTGTTAAGGGTAGTTTGATAATGGTATTTTTATATTGAATCAAATCCAAAAAATTATTAACGGTGTTAATTTAAGGGTAGAAATATGAAATTTATAAAACCCAAGGGTGGGAGAAGATTCGAGAAAACCATGGGTGTGAACATGAACATGTCGTTTACTCTTTGAAATTTTAGAAAAATGTTTTGGCTTTGTTTGTTTTGCTTTTGGGAATACTATTATTAGTATTCCCAAAAAGTTAAATAGTAAAACATCAATATTTCCAAAATATTATTCTATATTTTTTAATTTCTTTTAAACTTCTTAAATTTTTTAATTTAACTAAACACCCCCAAATATTTTTTTTAGAAATTACAAAAACACTCCGGCCACCCTCCATAGTGGTGGCCGGCTGTCCGTATTTAATGGGTGGGTTAGGGGTATTTTTGTTCATTTTTAATATTTTATTATAGGGGTGTTTAGTAAATAAACAAACATAGGGGATATTTTTGTTAATTTTTAAATTCTACATTGTAATACCTGCCCAATTTAACTTTTTTCAAAAGATTATTCTAAAAACTATCAGAATAACGAACCAAATGGAGCCTTTGTTATTACCAACACTACTTCACCGCACGTGATGTGTTGACAGGGCCCGTAAATCATACATATTTAGGAACACTTACTAGGAATGGTGTTACTATCAAGATCAAAGCAAGAGGCTCAATGTTTTGCCGTACATTGTATCCCATTATATCACTGTTTGTCTGTTGTTTGTGAAGAAAAGGCAAAAAAAAAAAAAAAAAAAAAAACTTGATTGGTTTTTCTTTGATTTAATCTCTTTATCATTATAAGAATTATGTATTCCAAAATTCATTTATCTTGTATTTTTGTTCAATGTTAAAACTCAAAACTCCATTTGGTTCCAAAATCGTTTTTAGGTAATTTCACTATTTATCATTTCAATTGTATGGTCTCAAAATCTTTTGAAAGGGTGCTTCATCTTAAGAAACGTAAAGAGATTAGAGTCTGTTGGTTGTAGAGATGTCTATGAGAGGCCTCAAACCTTATACCTAAGTAGAGAATCTTCCATATAACAATAGAAGCTCGAGTTCGAAATGGGAGTCTATTGGTCATGCAAAGTGTCTATAGAAGGGCTCGAATCCTATACTTAGTGAGAGCAAATAACTTGCTTGACTATTCATTTAAGTCTTTGGCCTAGTATAACTAACATGGTAGGTACCAGGTTGATGTGTGTAATTCAATTTATTTTCATTCTAATTAAATTGGCTGCTGATTTATTGTTTTTATAGTCAATAATGTTATGCTTACTCACGAATTTACTAACCTTTGTAAATATAAAACATAGTACGGGTACCATAAGCATAATACGAATAACATATGTAATTTTAACAAAGGTGAGTAAAGTGGTTAGTAAGTTCGTGAGTAAGCATAACACTACTCTTTTATAGTTGGGCAATCTTTTCACTTTTCTATGACTAAATATGTAGCCCAATTTATAAATATGTGTTGACTTTATTATTGTTAATTTTAATTGAATATTAATTTTAAGTTTAATTATTGTGTGTAATGCTTTCAATTCTTATGGATCTGAGAGTTAAATGATATCATAAGTTGGGTTGAGATCGAGAGATGAAGCCTAATTACGTATAGAATCATAGATTGAACGAACGTTAGAGATAAGTTACTGTGATTTGTGAGGCTCTGGTAAAATCCATAAAACTTAATGATCTCTTAGCTTCTAAATCTACTGGATTGTTGATTAAGGGTTAATCTGATAATTGTTCGTGAGGAAATTATCGGAATATTAGGGAATTTGGCCTTTGCAATAAACTTAATTAGGTTAGCAACAATTGTCAACGCATATGATTAAATTGATGTGAAATTTGTGCCTTAGGTTTAGTCATATTGATTTTTTTACCAAAGTATTAATAAAATTTTGCTCTTGTTTGAGTTTTTAGTTTGTTTTATTTTTCATTAAATCATTCATAAAATTCCGTTTTATCAAATAGTAATAGTTATGTTTTATCGAATAGTAATAAAATAAATTAGTTTGATACTGGTAAGAAGTTTTCATGGGATTCGATACTTATTTATTTGAGTTTTATTACTTACGCGATTTCGTATACTTGCGAATAGCCTATCAAGAATTAAGGATTCAAAGAAATATGAGAAAGAGAGGGCTTTGAGTTCAAATGTTGAGTGTAAGGACAGATTTGGTGGAGGTAATGTGAGGAAATGTCTGTGTGTGGCTTATGAGACCTTAAGGGCTTCGCAAGAAAAGTTTTTTAAGAACAAGAGTGGGTTTGGTGAAGAGAATGATGAATTTGATAAAAATTTGGTCGGTGAAGAGATTGAGACGGGTGGACTTGTGGATCAGAATATTGAGGATCAAAATGTGAATGTTAGGATTTTATTATTTTGGGTAATGTGTTTGAAAAAGTTGAGTTGAATTATTATTACAAGAATATAATTTGAATTTAAATTTAAAAATATGTTCGGTAAGATTATTTTTTAATATTTAATATTTGTTAATTTAATTAAACACTCTCTATAATAAAATTTTAAAATTAACGAAAACTTTTTTAGTTAGATTGATTCAATTGAAATTTGGGTTTGGATGAAGAGACCGAGGGCTAATTGATCTTGACTGCGGAGAATGTGGGTTTGGATGAAGAGACCGAGGGCTAATTGACCTTGACTGCGGAGAATGTGGGTTTGGATTCGCGTGCTTCGATTTCATCTTCGCGAGATAGTAGCCAAGGAAGGTTGGTAGCAGTGCTTTGAGTCAGATTGATTCAATTGAAATTTGAATGAACCTCAAATTTGATTCTTTTTATTTTTTCTCATGTTGGATTCTTTTTGAAGTATTTCTAGCTGGACTTCTTATGGAGGCAGGAGAAGCCGGAGAAATGTAAGCTAATCTTCTCTTCTATATTCTCTCTTGTGCTTCTTTTATTCTGTGAGTGTTTGATTCTTAAGGAATATTTGAATGTCGAGTTAATGATTTATTTTTGTGGGGTAATTTTGGTATGAATTTTAGAGCACTGAATCGTGTGGGACAATGGGAAGCAGAAGATGGAAGAAGCAGTAGCTAAAAGCCACTTGCCAAAAGCCATTTCAGCTAAGAACAGAAGTAGATAGATATTGTTTTAAATGAGAATTGATTTGATCCAGAAATTTTCAACTTATAATTGTAGTGATTGTGATGCTCATTGTGATCTTTGGTAATTTGTTTATTATTGCAGCAAAGGGAAGACAAAAAGAGGAAGAATTTATGAAGAAGATACAAGAAATGGTACAAGTGGAGGAGAAGCTGCGGATTCCTATAGCTCAAGGCCTTCCATGGACAACAGATGAACCAGAGGTGAGTCCATTACGAATATAAATGGAGAATTTGGCCTCTTCATTTGATTGCTAGAATGTAGTCAAGGTCTTTACAGTTTGGATGATTATTTGCTAGCGAGCTGATTTGAATTGGCATTGTGTTTTGTAATTGCCGTGCCTAATTACACCTCCACTTAAAGAAAATACGGGGCCTATGGACTTAAAACTCCACAGTGATTTGCGGGCGATGGAGCGTGCTGAGTTTGACAATCAGGTTATTTTCCAATTCCTTTACAATAACTTTGGATATGGAGCTCCCTGTACTAATTTCTGTATACAATAGAAATTACAATTTGTGCAAGTTTAATTGCATCTTTAAGTTAAAAACTACTCTTGAAATGTAAAAAAAGCCTATTACGCTGAACCTTGTAGCGTGCCACATACTGTCCATGAACAATTTCATGACAGATAGTCACAGAAAATTGAAGCAGGTGCCTGACTTTGAGACTCCATAAAGGGCAACATTTACCTGTTTTCTTCATACATCTTTGAACATTTCATCAGAATATATTACACGGTTACTGAGTCCCTTTCTTTCTGCTTTTCTGGAAAACTCTTACGGCAATTTTAGCTCTAGGCCTCACAGATGGATATCTTAGGATTTCTTACCACTCATATCAAGTACGGCACAATTTTTGTGTAACGGGAGAAATAACACAGTTTTTGTGCCATTTTTCTAAACAGCTGAGCACATAAAATTTAAGAGTAGACACCTCAAATGATGCTTAACTTTTGAAGGCTAAAAATTTTTTTTGGCAGTGCTTGTGCATATATCCACTCTCCACTCTGTTTACTTATCGGTCCTCACTAGATTGTAAAACATTGTGGTAAATTCTCCTGAGAAAGGAACTGATCATTTGTGTTTTTATGTGTTACTCAGGTAGCAGAGAAGATGAACCTAATTGAACAGTACAAAATGGAAAGAGAGAGGCAGAAGAAGGTACATACATGACTTGAAAAGACATTATTTTTGAAATGAAGTTTCAGTTATGCCCTATTTTGACAGACCCTTTATGCCCAGAAGGTAATAGGAACATGAGTGCATGATGTTCATTCTACAAAACCTTGTAGCTAATACTGGCTTTATTCAATTTAACTACTTGTATCAATTTCTGAATAATGTTAATTCTTGGTTTGGTTTGTTTGAGGTCAAAGAAGCATCCAACCATACCTAGAGAACCTAAGTTTCACATGCCACCACAACAACAACAGTAAAAGGTTGTGAAAGAAGACTAAATTAGAATTAAGTTTATATAAATTCAGTTACGTCCTCCCAAAGAAACCAAGTTTCAAAAGAGAATCATTTATTAGGAAAACTAATAATCCTACTTGATTAAGGAAACCTCACAAGTATTATAAATATACATTGGTTCTATACGAGAATCATTATACCAAAGACGAGAAAAAACAAAAGTCAGAGCAAGATTTTAGGTAGCCAATTTCTTAGTATTTTCAGTAAATTATGTGCTAATGTGTAAAAGCTTTGTATACATATTGGTTTGGTATGTTTTGTTCATGGCTTAATCCAAGTAGATTAAGAGATAGTTTCAGTTACGATTTCTTTCTTTTGGTCGTTAAAAGCTTTCTTTTAGCTTCTGTGATATGTAGAGATCGATATATATATAATTATGTATTTTGTACTTTGTTTTGTAAAGCCTTTACATGCGTGGTTAACTATCTAACAATATCAAAGCAGCAATATTCAAATCACAGTAAAAATGATCTATTTATACTCTTGCTCATTTTTTTACTCACTATCTGTTTTCAGTCTTTCACTCGTTTCCATCTTGTAAGTCTTTCTGATTTTGTTTTCAAGTTAAGAATATCATGGGTGATTCACATGTAATTTTTAAGAGCAGCTTAGCATTTTGCATGTACGAGTCATTAGTGTCAAAATCAAGCATCAATAGTGTGAAAACTGAAGAATAAGGAAATTTTTATTAAAATTATATTTACTTTATGAATTAAATATAATTTGATAGGTTAATGCTGACACGTGAGTTGTAAAAGATTATTATTGTTTGATAATTTTGATTACTTCTTCAAATTATAAGCACATGCTTTCACATGTAAATGGTAATTTTTTATTTTAATAAAGAAAAACAGAGCTTTTGGATTTGTGTTATTAAAATGTGTTCTCATACGCACATTGATTGGGCGAAATCGTTAGACCAGGGATGGGTATGAATTTATCATGTGAATAAAATACATTAAAATATTTAGACTAATTGTTACTTGGAAAATGATAGAGTTATTGAAAGTTATACACCGAATTTGTGTACCGAATGATGTGACAAAATCCCGACCGTTCATTAATAATAACTTATAATGAATCAACAGTCAGGATTTTGTCACGTTATTTGATACACAAATTCAGTGCACACACTTCAATAACTGTAGCATTACTCTTGTTATTTTGTCTACACATGTTTAAACTTCTGCGTTTGTTTATTTATGGATTTATTACCTACATTTTATTCATAGCTTAATGCTGGCACGTGACTTATAAAACATTATTATTATTAGTAATAAAGGATTAAATATTAGCATTTACACAATGCTAAAGATATAATAAATTGTAATCTGTATATGCATTAAAATATCAAGGCTAATAAACATGATATTTCAATCTATTTTCACATATTTAACTTTATGTTTATCTTATATTATTTCACTTTACCTAAATCGGAATATTATTATGAAAATGCTTTTAAACATAATAATATAATCAAACATAAAGTGTCATCCCACGAATTTTTATTATAATGTTGACTTATAACTTTGATTTATAATTTTATTCTAATTAAATTGGCTGCTGATGTACTGTTTTTACTTTTTATAGCTGGGCAATCTTTTCACTTTGTCATGAACCGTTTTTTTTTTTTTTTTCGACAACCAATTTCCACCTGGCTTTATTAGCCTTATCACTTTATACATGAAAAGTGCACCGATCTGTTATGAATAATATTTAACTAATTATATCTTGCCACATAATGTTGTATGAAAAATGTTATATGAAAATGATATATGTGTAGTATTATTCGTATGTTATAATAACAAGGAATTAAGGATGTCACAACATTTATGACAAGAAGTTTCATTAGCAGGTAGCTTTATTTTCCTAATTATACTAATTTTTATAATATTTACGAAAATTTAAGATAAGATTGAGAAACCTGTGTGGTAAGTTATATAATATAAGATTTCTTTCTAATTTTGCTTTATCATAGAACAAAAAAAGAAAATAAAAAACTGTATCAGTTTACTGGCACTTGGATTTGATTTCAGTTTCTGGCTGGATCCCTCTCGTAATTTTCTCATCTAAAAATGAGTGTACAGATTCTGAAAACATTAAACATTCTGCAATCATAAAAGCCGTTTTCATGTCATCTTATAACATTCGAGTCCATAATCCCAAGAAGCAATGACCCATTTGAAAGAGATCCAGATATGAAAAAGAGTGGGCGGGAGTTTGATCCATGAAAGTTTATCATTATATGTACCTGTCCATTTATTGGCATTTGTCAATGTTGGGCTAAAGAGATCAAAATTGAATATTGTCCATATTAGGGAATTTTATACTCTAAGTCTCTAACCAAAATCTTACAACTTTATGATCTATCATCAATTAAGAAAGTTAAAAATTAAAAAAAAGAATTTTAAGTTAAAAAAAAAAAAAAAAAGAGCATCATCTTACTTTGTAATATAATGGAGTAGCTTTTCTTGAATAATCCAAGCAAAGGAAAAAGAAAATATGAGAGAAAATGAAAGGAAATGAAGAAGATGAAAAGGTAAAAAAAAAGTGTTAATTAGTACAAAATTTTGTAGGGTCAATATGAATTTAAATAGGATTAAAATTGTAAATTATATAAAACTTATAGACTTTATTTATTATTTCAAAATTAATTTTGAGTGGGTTCACATGAACCCACAACCTTCTACGTGGCTAAGTCCCTGGTGGTAAGTAATTGATAAAACGGTTTCCTGTTAACAAAATTACATTTATTTTGGATTAATAAAAATAATCCCCTCAAGTATAATTATATAACAAAAATATTGATTATAGTAATAGCAAAAATCCCTTTCTTATAATTTTTTTTTTTTTAAATATACGATATAGGAGAATTTGGTAACGAGCTAATGGCACACTACCACACAAGTAATAGGATAATTTATGTTATATTTGAAATTGAGTAAATGACATGTTCCCACCCAAGGTTTCGCGAATCTACAAGTTTCCACTATTGGTTTCATAAACTCCAGATTCTCACCCTTAAATTAACAGAAAATCTTTTAATGAAACGGTCAAAGGGTGTACTGAAATAAAATGAAAATTTTGAAATAACCCTTCACATCTTAAATTTATCTCACAAGCACCCTCCACATCTTAATTTCTTTCATTTTTTCCCTCTCTTCTAAAGCTTCATTTCTTTCCCGTCAACTCCTTTTCTCCTCCTCTTTTTTTGCTTTTCTTCTTCCTTTTTTTTTTTTTTTTTCCTTCTCCTCTCTTTCCTTTCTTTCTTCTCTCCTTCTCTCCATGCATGGTTGCTTGGCTCTCACGGTCGTTTAAACTAACCTTGTCATCATATTTGAACTAGTGTTGAGAATATGTCTCAGCTGCTGATTTGGCATGATGAGGTGGCTGCTGATTTGGTCAAGGATTGCTGCATAATGGATGGTTACTGATTTGGTGATGAAAGTTGTTAAACGTGTGTATTTCCAGATTTAGTCTTTGAAGTAGAGCTGGTCATGTGCTTGTTTTTAGGAATACGTTATCTCAGTAGTGAATAAGTTGTTAGTAGAGTCATGTTCAGTGTTTTTAGCAAGTTTGTTACATATTTATGTTACAAAATCCTGTGTATATTTGCTGCTGATTCAATAAAGATTGTTGCAGTTTGCAGTCTGTATTAGCGTTTTTTTTGTGCATATAGTTGCTCAGATTTGTTCTTGCACAATTAAGACTACAAATTGGTATCAGCATTTTTTCTTAAGGGATCTGAGTGACCGTTTGTGAGTAGTGTATTTGCAAACACCAAACCAGAAAACAGAAACCTTGATTTAATGGCTTCCATGCATTCTCATTTTCTCCCACCACTTTCACTGGTGAAACTACACAGCTTCATAGATGGGCAGTCAGAATGTCAGCTTATTTGCAAGCGGACTAAAAGCAAAGATCAGAAGATACGGAGTCTCGAACGCCTTCTACTAAGCAATCAAAGAACTGATTCCTGGCTTAGCAACCCCCCCTTCACACCTTAACCTAACCCTCTTTTATTTATTTCTATTTATTTCCTATTTGATTTTGAGTTGGGCAAAGAACGAAGACTTTCTTGGAGACGAAACGGATTCTATGGATTGAGTCTGGCAGTGATGTTTTTAAGTGTTAAGTCCACTACCTGGACTTGTTCTTGCTTGAGAACCCTTTGGAACAATCTGGATTTTCCCCTGTGAGCATCTCCAATTCTTATATATCTAATTAGATTCTTTCATGAATAGAAAGATCTCCGCTTCGTCTTTCTTCCAAGAGAGATCCCAACCATTGATATTGGTCATGCATGGGCTTAACTCAATCTTTCACTATGATATGAAAGGAAAGCAAAGAGTAACCAAGCGAGATAGATCATTAGGGAGTGCTCCTCCCTGCTTTCTTCCTCGGGATGGATTCATCTCGGGAAATGAAATGACGAAGAAAAGCATTCCGCCCATTCATTCAGTGATAAGTTCAGTGGTTCAAGTGCCTTCAATTCAAGCACGCTGAACAAGGATTTTGGAAATGGCGTACTTCTTGCACTTGGCACGAAGAACTCGAGTGCCGATTGTTGCTACAGTGTATTAAAAGTAGGGTTCGACTATTTCATAATAATATATCAGGTTTTCTTTTCTACTAAGCGAATCGATAATTAGCCCTTTCTCTTACTCAATAGTGTATCTGGTACAGTACCAGACGGGACTCAGCCTTGGTTATCCTTTTTACAAATTCTCCTCCTCCGAGCCCCTGTACCCCTACCTTTCTGAATGGTACACCTTTAAAACTTCATACTAGAAAGAGGAGCCAGTCGTCGATTGATTTCAAGTGGATTGACGGAGTTGATTGAAAATTGACTTTTCTTTTTAATACAGGGGGTTATTGAAAGATTCTTCTGCGCGGGGGACTTCTCCTTTATTTATGCCTATCAACAGTCTTGTCAAAGCAGGTTCGTAGACCTGCCATGCCAATCCCACCTCCTACTCCCTATGTCTCCTCTTCAATTCAAAGCTAGCCGAGTCCTTCCCCTGTCTCAATATAGAGAGACCCTAGACCATTTCTCTCTATCAATTAAATAAGGAATTTCCTTATTTATATTTAAGAGGTAGGTTTCTTTCACGGAATAGAATAACTTACTATTTTATTTGCATACGTTATACCATTTCCTGATTTGATTCAACAGCGGCTTTCAAAAGGCTTTCGTACCACTTTCTATTATAATTATAGGTTCTGATAAAAAAAAATGCCATCGCAGGTCAAATGAACCAAGAGCTGGCACAAAGGCTTAAGTACCAAGAGATGCGATGAATTTTCTTCTCTAGCCTAGCACCCTTTCATCTTTAAAAGAGGCATCTCAGAACGACAGCATTAAGGCCGGCAATGATTCTTGGCTGGACCCCACTTAATAAATAACTTTTCCCACCTGCATAGAAATCGCGAATGGAGGTGCCTCGCTAGCCTTTGATGGGGCTATTTAAGACTTCTAGACGAGAGGCAAAAAACTTCTTCTATCACTGGATGAGGAGTTTTCAAATAGAACTAGAGCTGAATTCGACCTTCTCCCTAGTTTGAACTAAGACTTGTCCATCAATAGCAAGAAGTAACTAGCCAATTGCCGCCTGCCATACCATTGATTTATTAGAAAATGCCACCCAAAGGAAGCCTTATAGAGACCCCCAACTAAAGATGTTGCCTTAATGCAATGAACAGAAGGAGTGTATACTTGTAACGACCCAAAGAAGGGCAAGCGAATACAATATCCCTCCCTAACAGAGATTCATCCCATGAAATTCTCTTCTGGAAAGGAATACACCTATGCCCACTAAACCCACCGCCCTTACTTATACCACGCCGTGCGCACCCCTTCACCGCATACCGCAAGCAAGCAAAGCTGGATCTCGTTCCCGTCTCCTCATCCTCGCTTCCTCCACTACTGCTGAAGTGGATGGTGCGAGCGTTTTTTCTCTCCTCTTTTTCGATCTATCCTGCTAAAGAAAGACCATACTGCTACTCCTTCTCTTACTAATGTGAAATCATCCCCTTCCTTCTTGCCTATTCGATAGGAGCTTGCCTTGCATTCTATGCATCTTATTTACTACTAATTCTACTAGAATGTCACTTCCTTGTCCCGATTCAAGGCCATCTTCATTAGCCTAGATTCAATCACGCGGGATTCCTTCTTTCGATCCATGTCATCTGGCATACTAGCTCTGAGACTAGTCTTCTGTTATTCTTAAGAAATATTCTCCTGCGAATCCTTATCCTTCAAACGCTTATTTATTCCGAATTACTACTCATGTAGTACACTCGCTCGCCTTCGCGGTGAGGGAAGGTTCGTCGCTTCCTAACTGCCGAGAGAAGGTATTCATTAAAGCAGTCATCATCGAATGCAACCTGTGAGGAAGAAGAATCTCTTAGCAGAACACACACGTGGTACTGACTTGGCCTAACCCGCCTAACCGATACTAGTTCCTCGAAGATGGTGATCCGCTTAAACAACAGGTTGGTTCGTACGCTCCCCCGCCTAGCCCTCTCATCCCTAACGAACGGCAAGAGCAGATCCTTTTCTCTCGAGCAAAGCCGACGGAACGATGGCTAACAAGCTGAGGCATGAAGTTCACCGCTGACAGTTTCAAGTAGCAATTCCTGTCAGTGAGGGATGGAATCTCTGTATTATAGAGTCTTCTTACTACCCCGTAAGCCAGCTAAGAAGTAATGCTTTTATCCGTTAGTGACAGTAGAATGCCGTCAATCGATAAGTAAATAGAGCTTCTTTTCTTTTTTCAGGATAGAAGCGTACGCATCAGAAACATCATTTCATAAGAGAAGAGATTCTTTTCACCTTTTGTCTAATAACAAAACGAGATGTCCCAGAATCGGACCAAGAGAAGAGTTACCTTTCGAAAACAAGACATTGTAATAAGCTCCTGCAGTCAGTGAATAATGTCCCCCGACCAGGTAGCAATCTTCTACCTTCTTTGAAGAGGGCCTATGGCTGGTAGTCAGCATTGAAGTCCCCGAATAAGGGAAATTGCTAAGGGAAGCTTTTGGCTATTGCTTAAGGGCTGCTCGCCTTTATACGCTTGGCTTCGCTATCGCTCCTATGTAGTGGTCGACCTACAAATATTCTTCCTGCCATACCAGATGCCTATTATCTATGCTAAAGCTTTGCCAAACAAGCAAGATGAGTGTCGCTCTGCTCTTCGCAGACAAGGCTCGTTCCGTAACGAGCTTCGTGTAGTACTCGCCTTTCTCTCTAACAAGGATTCATCCAGTCCCAAGCTACCTGGGGCTACCCGTGTTATACCGATCATAGATATAGAGTCTGCCCGTCCGGCGGCGGTCCCTCAAAATCTTTCATTAAGGCGGCACCCCGGTTTTCTGCTGAGTGCTCACCTTTACCAGTATAAGCGGGCGGCCTACCCTTTCCTTTCGGTCATCTGCCCCTCAACACCGGCTTCAGGGACTTCTTGTCATAAAACTATTGACACAACATGGTCTATATTCAATACGCAATCAAAAACTTCTCTCCTTCAATGTTACTCGTCATTATCAATAAATTCATAGCTGGCTAGTCTCGGTCTTTTACTCGCCGCGGTAAATATCATTCATTATTTGCGCGCTCGGTTCTAGATTAGTATTATTGGAAGGTTGTTGGCTATTCCCCAATACTTCAACGAGTTTCGCCTTACTCTTATAATGTGTCCTACTACGCTCGAAGACTTACCTTTTTTTTTTACCTTTATGTCCGACCCGCTTACTCATTCGATATAAAAGGCATGGATTCATTGACACAAAAAGCCGGCCCATTTAAAAAGCTTAAGGAAGTGGAACGAAGTGGACAGAGGAGAAATCTCGGGATGAACTAGCGGCCAATTCAATGCCTTGACAAACACAACAGCAAAAGTCCTTTTCATATTCAGCAAATGGAAGAATGGCCGGATCCACTCCCACTGTTCACCGTAACCTGGGATACTCCACCCTACGTCGTCGTTGACAAGCACTCAAATTTCCTTATAGATCTATCACTCTCGGGCTTAAGCTCCCAAGTTCCCTTTATTTTTCAAAGTAAGTGTATCGCACCACCACTACTGCTTTCATAGCTTGGCAAAGGCCTCAATCACGGGCCCTCGCTTAAAGCATCAAAAGACAGAACACCCTACGTACTCCAATGCTAATAACATCTTTTCCGGGCCCCTAGGATTCTAACATGGCCAGCTCTTTGAAAACCTAAGCTTTGTATGATAAATTCAGAATTTTAAGAAGAAGAGGATCATAAAGGCCATCATTAAGGCAACAAGCAATGGCCTTCGGTTAGGGCAACTCTCCCCAAAAGGCTGAAGAAGACTCCTACCCTCTCTGGCTCACTGACTAGCTAGCTTGCCTAAAGCCCTGCCTGATGGAAAAACTTTTTATGCTGGCTTGAGATGCTACTACTTGAAATCTTAAAACTCCTTGCTCTTCACGAGCTTCGAGCTATATTTTCAATACTTGTGTTTTGTTTTCAAGCGGGCTTGCGCATATGATCCAATTCGTTCTTGAACTAGCTTGCTCATGGATAGAACGAACCGGCCTAGACCGCCACCCAGCTATCCAATTTAGAACTCATTTGTTTTCACTACAATTTCCTACTTTCGTGGTACAGCCCGGAGAGAAAAGTAAATAGCTTGCAGAAGATCCATATCCATTCTAGCTGGATGAGAGGATTGCTTCCCCGTCCACCTAGGCTCAAAAGAGAATGCTTGTACCTACTTACTATATGGACCTATTCCCTATCCCTTTAATGCTTTCTGGTTGAAAAGAAGGAGACTTCTAGACTTGCTCAACTGGTTAAGGAACTGCAGCCAGCCACTCGCTCTCTGGCAGGAGGAAGGTATTCTAAGATAGGAAGGCATTAGCAATGGTGATTATCTTGGAGACCAAAGGATCCTTTTGGTAGCGATGCTTCAACTAACTCTCCATGCCATCTGAGTGGGAAGGTGCTTTCAGGGCATAAGAAAAGAAAAAAAAGGTTTGAAGCTTTCATAGTTGAATTCAGTGGTAGATTCAATACGAAAAAGTTGTTATAAATCAGTAAGAAATAGGAGACTAAGAGTACCTGCCAATGGTAATATCTTAAATAAGATACCGTGCACTAAGGCTGGTGCATTCCCCTGGCTCGTACCAAACAGCTGAAGATCAAAACTTCTATCTGGGCTAGTGCCGTTAGGGCAATTTCAACAATAAATCTATTCTGCCAGGCGCATCTGGGGCATACGGTTTCAGTGGCGTTGAAGTTTCCGGATATAGTAGTTTCATTTTGTCCCGGTGTAAGAAGTATAAGACTGAAGATTCCTACGCCCTAAGTCGCATTATGGGAACATTCGAGCTCATAGTGAATTCTTTGCCGGAGGTGGATTTCTTCAGTTGGAGTTTCGGGCATTAAAGTTTGTATTATTTGTAATGGGTATAGTCTAATAAAGATTTCTATTGGGCATGCACACTCCCAGAATAACACCCTTGCAGATTAGAACTTATCTATTGGAGGTAAGAAAAAGGAGGCATTTCCGCGAGACAAGTTAGGCTTTTCCGTTCTCAACCAATAAGAGGAATAGGCGGAGAGAAACTGCCCAAGGCCAAGGCTATCAGGAGGCGTACTTTCAAAGTGAAGGAGTTTGCCCTCGAGACTCTAGTGGGGAAATATATTGCTGCGTAATCACACGTACCCTTAAGACTATGTACATCTTAACTTAACAAGTACTAACATAAAAGTCACTTGTGCTCAGACAAAGAGACTGAAGTAAGGGTGGATTCTTGGGTCGTATCCAGATGGCATGTTACCCCATAAGAGTACCTGATTAGGGGTAATGCCTATCTATCCCTTTATAGCAGGCCTCATCAGCCCTATCGAGAAGGATAGAAAGCCGAAAGTGCAACTACTTTCCGGTGACCGATAGTCTTAGACTCGTAAGGATTACCAGAGAGTGAATAAACTCGAAGGGCCTTAGAATATTACACTAGCAGCCGCAAAGTGGATGGATCAGCCTTAGGAGTGACTTCCGTGACGTCCCACAACTTCGACACCGCTGGAGGTAAGGACCTTTATTTATGAAAAATCCTAGATTGAAGCAAACCTTGTTATGAAACCTGTGTATTAAGCACAGGTCGCTCCAGAAACAGCGGGGAAACACTTTTAGGGGATGTGGGGTTGGTAACCACTTGGCCTCAAAGGGACGAGCTAACCCTTTAAATCCGAGACGGGAAGTAGCATAACACAAAGATCCATGTTTTCCCCGGAAAGAGTTCAGAAGCTCATAAATGGCAATTCTTCACGTTTTCCTCAGACATGGGAATGAATTCTATTACTTGATGACTTTGACAGATATGTGTACCACATCGAAGAAGAATTGCCGATATGTTTTGATGTACCACCCAAGCCCAGGAACTGCGGTACACCTACTATATGATCGTCGAATCACCGCTTTGTTCACTGAAATGCGAGAATCTCTTTTGAGTTTAGCAAGCCCTTTCCATTGGTTATAGTGTTTTGGCCTTCCCCCTTCATCTTCCCTTTAGAGAAGACTAAAGGTTCTTTATCAAATTCCTCCAGCTAAATTAGGGAAGTCGACTTGCTGCAGTTGAGCCATAGCCAGTTCTTCTTTCGTTTACCAACCATCTTTGCTAATGCTAGAATGCTTTATAGGATGCCCTTATAAATAGAAATGATAATGAAAGAAATGCTTTATACGGACTGCTTTTCATAGCTAAAGTACCGGTTCTTTTAAAGACCAAACAAACAGGTAAAATTGACATTACCGGTTCAGCTGTGATCAAATGGCCTCTTTGCGCAAATCCTTTAAGCCGGATGCCCCCAATCGGCTCTTGGAGACCCGGCGAAAAGAATGCTAATGGTTTAATCATCCTATGATCACATTCCTATGGAGAATGGACTGCTATCATCGTCTGCAAACACAGACCCTCCCTTGTCATAATTACAAATCAATTCCTACTGCCACCGCTCGTCCCTTCCCATGGTATGGTAGGCTAGCCGGAACGAGAGAACTGCGCTTACGCCTTTTGTTCACACCAAGACTGCACACGTGAAAGGAAAGCTAGTCGAACTAGAGCGGGAAGGATTGCAGCTAAGCTAAAACCAATTCTGTAACTGCAAAAAGCAGCACTGACTTTTTTCTCTTATACGCTCCTGCCTTGCTTGCTTCTTACCCCTCCGGGAGGATCCTTTTCTATTTTACTGCCTGGCCAGTTCATTGCCTGCTTGGTTTCCTCAACCACTTACCGGTAAAAGGAATAGGGTACTTGTTTTGATGGTTACCTTGTTCAAGCTCGGTAGTCGATACACATCGTAATACCCATCATGCTTCTTCTGAAATCAAACCGGAGCCCATATGGCGCTTTAGATGGCTGGATGAACCCCGACTCCAGCAAATCTTTGAGCGGTCTTTTCAACTCGTCCAGCTCAGGTGGTGACATTCGTAAGGGCTTTCGCTGGTGTTTGGCTCCAGGCCGAGCTCATTTGGTGATCCACCTCCCTCTTAGGTCAGTCTCTTGGGCAATTCTGGCGGCATTACACCTTTGTACTCCTCGATACGTTGGAAATCTCTCTCTCCGTACCTCCCCATCCTAAAAGAGGAGAAGAATTCCATTAGCCTGTATTGATCAAACAAACCCATAGCATAGTTTCATTCATAGAAGCCAGATCTTTCTTTATATGCTCTTCTTTTATCGCTCAATCAGTCCCTTAGAGTAGTGGGAAGTGATTTTAGTAGCAAACCGAAAGGTTTTCTAATTGGTTATCAGAAGAGAAAGGTATTTTTTTGGTCTTCAGTGTACCGCTCCGTGGTAAAGATCGAAAGAATGCCGTGGCATACCAAGTGAGATGCCCAAGAGAAAAGGAACGAAGTGAAATACAATCAACTAGGATCAAATCTCATACCTAGCTAGCAAGCAATAGTAGTTCTTCATCAATAGGGTCACTTTACTACGCTATTCAAAGCATCGAGAAGAAAAAAAACTAAGTCAGTATCCTCCTTTCCAATAAGTAGATTATAAGTAGATTAGCCGCTTTCCTTGTTCTCGGGTCACCATATCTCGTGGATGAGGGTTACCACACATTGCTTATAGCTATACCCCTCCGCTCGTTAGTCGATCCTATGGTAGTAGCATAGAAGAAGTTCAAATCCCGATAACGATAATTGAGTGGAGAAGTTCCTGTAAAAAACCATCTTTTTTTCCTAATCTCTATTCTGTGCTGTCTTCAGCTTTCCTTTCCATCTCAGCGCTTTCCACTCTCTTTTTTAGCTTTACCACCTTAACTATTATTTCACGAAGAATCCTAAGTAGCAAGATGATTAGATGAAATCCCAATTCCCTCTCTCTAAGACACCTACCATCGCTCCAACCCTTTCAATAGAGGGATCGCAGCTTCCTTGTACAAATATAGAACCAAAAGAAGGTCCAACCCTTGCAACCCGACATGAGGTTTCAGTTCACTCCACCAAAAACTCGGGTTCGAAGGAATCTAGTAGTAAGTACATCTTCTTATTCCATTTAGTTGGAACAGCTTTTTTAGTCTACCGAGGATCATTCTTAGTAATCCACCTTGTCTTGAACATCCCGGTGGGACGCTAGTATGAGTGCCTAAGAGAAAGAGAAAAAAAAGGAAGCGGATAGTACGACAGATTTATGTCGATCTTCGTTTGAGGAGTAAAAGGAGGAATCCGCCCGGGTGACTATTCTTTGATTAGTTAGTTGGTAAGGCAATAGCTTACCAAAGCGACTAGAGTAAAAAGCCCGAGTTACCTCTTTCTGGTTGTTAGCGATTCTCTTGTTCCCAGCCCAGGAACTGGGAAGGTGGAATTACTGACTTGTGAGAAAGGGTCAGATGAAACTTTATTATTATAATAAAGATTTTCTTTCTGTTCATTTGTCGAACTGGTAGGGTCGGTCTGTAAATGCCCTTTACTCAAGCTTCCGCCCCAGCGAGAAGTTAAGTCTCTCGAAGTCCCAAGTCCCATGAATTCGGCGATCTAAATCTTACTCTTTCCGGCTTAGGTGACGAGTCCATCGGAATGACTCAAAAAAGAATTACTTTCCGCTTTGTAGCAGCCCGCTGTATCAAGATGGAATGTCCCAAGTGAGTCATAGCAATACCCACGTGGTAGTCTGAATCAACAACTCCAGTTTGCTCTCCCTGACCAGGGGCCCTTCAGAGGAACTACTCATCCTAGATTCCTTTGTTTGCCATCTTTCTTCCTTTGAGAGACCAGACAATGGAACTATCCAATTTCACTTCAATCGTCATATACCGCATTCATGATCCGTCAGCGCACACCACGGCCCTTGTCTCAGTGTCGTCAACGGGACTCGCCTACGGCTTTGGCTTTCTCCCCTCTGGCATTTGTAACAAAAAGAAACTCATCGTCGCTTTTCCTTTAGGGCTTTAGGGAGTCTAAAACTCAATCATTTAGATCATTTACAAACCTTATTTTTTAATAAAAGAAAGGAGTTTTGAAGAGTCCGTAGGTCAATTCAAATCATTTCTTTTTGATCTCTATAGGGTCAAAAGTAATAAATGAAGATTCCCTTATAAGAGAGTTTGCAATCATGACTATTTTTGATCTCATATAGGTCAAAAGTAATAATGAAGTCTTGGCCTACGGGAAATCTAATCTTTCTTTTATGTCACATGATAACAAGAAAGAAAAGGTTTTGGTTTGAAAAGTCCGTAGGTCAAGTCAAATCATTCTTTATTCTCACCTCAGTGTTTTTAAATGATCTACTTCCCGGAGGAGCCTGTTTATGTCAACATCTAACTCTAAGGTCGGGTACTCATTACCTGACGTACAGCCTCCAGCACCTTCAGTGGGGCATCCCAAGCTCCACCTAACCAACAGCTTCTCCTGATAAATCAATACAATGTCATGGCCCATCTGAAGAAAAGACCCTCCTTGCTAAGCGTGTACACGCATTGTGTCTATCTGAAATCTTAGAAAGGCGAGGAAAGCCATGCGCAAAATCGACACATCGACGGCTCAATGCTGTTCTATAAATTTTCAGATGAAGACTTGTTGCTGGCTGGGACAAGTTGCAAAACCGGCCCTTGTTGAGTTGGAAGTCTTGATTTGAAGACATACCTGTACCCAGAATCATGTTAGACTGCAGGTCTGCGTAAACATCATCCCTTTGAAGATGCTGCTGAAGTTGGGATATACTATACATGATCTCAGTCCGACCAATCGGTCACAAGCCCTCGGCACCACCGATTACGTTAATGATCGAAGATATGACACTTATGTCACATTTCACTTCATCGATGCTATCACCTCAACCAATCTTCTTTTGGGACGTCCTTGGCTTGGCTGCACGGCACAAAGTGGTGCCCTCTACATGGCATCAGTGTTTTTAAGTAAAAGACTCCCGAAGGAGAAACCAAGAGGATCTTTTCAAATACCAAGCCTTTCACGACGACAGAAGCATTCTATGCAGATTCAAAATTCATTCTATTTTGAGCCAACTAAGGAGTTGCGAAAGCCTGCTCCTATACCTCCAGATCAAATGGCTTTCTCGGATAAATTAATAAGAATATGAAGCAGTCGCAGGCTACCATGAAGAGAATGGCTCTGGCTCCGCCTCTCCGAAAGGACCATCGATCAGTGTTGGTCAATTAGCGCACGCGGGATCAACTATTGCGCCTGAACAGTTGGATATGAGATGTGTTACGGATACACCCCCGGCGTGAGCTATTGAACAGTTACTGCATCTCGATCTGCAACAGCTATTGGAATTACGGATGCTGGTGGTGCTGGTAGCCATGATGCTAGGTAGCCGTGATCCACCAACTCTTGCTCTTACTTATGTCGGTCCCCCTATAGTTGCAGCTTTCAATCAGAAAGTAGACCCTCGAAAAGGATGGTGGCTACTATGGCGGTCTGAAGGATGACGAAATGGGTAATTGTGACCCCGCATCTTAGATTCTCCCAGAAATGATTGAGATAATGACTACTTTATCCATGCTTTTCCGTAGGTCGAGAAAGCGCCGTGTCTATAGGTAAAGAAAGCTACTCGAGGTAGTGGTGTTCCCCGGTAGGTAAAAGTTTTTCTAGAGTACCAATACCCAACAGACATTTTCTTGCATCTAAACCGAAAGTGGCTACGGTGACTTGCCTCTTTCCTTTTGTGCCTGCTTTCTTTCCTATTACTTGTGTTGTGCCAGTTGAAGGGGACGGTTGCTTGCTACTCCAATTCCAGTAAGATTAGATAAATAGAAATAGTAAGTAGAGGAGAATGATAGAGGGACAGAGGTAACAGGACGGAGGGTTGGGGAGTCGAGAAGGTAAGGTGACGGGTCTTACAGAACCTTCGCTTGCTTTACTACTGGCAGGCTTTATCTCTATCGCTTCTGATTTTTTATACTCTATAGGTGGGTCTAGTCTAGGTCCTTCTATGTTCTTTCTTTACCTTTGTCCTGGGTCTTTCCGTGGTAGAAAGGTTTTAAACCACCCGAACGGAGTCGAACCTTCACTAGTCCGAAGCAGCACCGTTGGCTCTATTCTATGGTCTAGGGGCAAGCCGCCCACTTATAGCATAGCACGAAGAAGCTGCCTCCGCTTGCCCTTAACTTAGTTGCTTTGCCGCCTAACTCATTTCATTCGAAAAATGATTAAAACAAGATCTCACTCCTGAGAAAGCATTCGCAATTCGATTCAGTCATGCGAATATAGCGCTTAGCAGCAATTGAATTAAAACGACGATTGAACTCGAAAAGGACATTTGAAACCGAAAGACTTTCTATCTCATATACCGAGATAGTATTTACATTTATCAAAAAGGCTCAGTAAATGACAAAAATGGGACCAGGGTGAAAGGAGCTTTAAAGAGGGGATGCAAAGCTGGGCTGAGTCCAAGGCAAGCAATGCAAAGCTAGACGAACCCAGACAAAGTCAAGCGTACTCAAAACAAGCATAAGCAAGCACAGTTAGCGGGGGTATATGGGAGGAAGCCAGTCTGAAGTAACTCCAATTGCTCCTTCGCATCACTAAGGAAAATCTTGACTCACACATACCGCAGTGTATTGTTGTCAACTCACATAGTCGCACCTACCAGCAACAAGACGACTATTCCCTGCACGCCACTAAACGGCGCTATTTAACACTATAGTTCGCCCAATACAAGAATGACAGCTCTTAGACGCTTAAGGCTACAGCCGTGGACTACGCTCTCGTGAGACCCCTCTATTTGACTAACATACCCCCCCTTTGATTAGCCAGTTTCAAAGAGGGAGAAGAGCAGGATCAGACTTCCTTGGGAATGAAAGTTGATAGGCGAAGACTTCTTCCTTCAAAGCTTGAAGCATCAGATTCGTTCACACGGGTCGCTTCCTATTTTCTAGCTGGACACTTTGATCGAAAGCTGTAGAAAGCTATGGTCGAAGAGGCAGTAGACAAAGATCTTTCTAAAGACCTTCCTACCGGAGGAACTTTTCAAAAGTCTCCAGAGGAAAAGACCAGTCAAGACCAAGGAAGTGAGCGGAGAAGACCCGTTTCCATTTACTTTGGGGAAATAAGGCCAACCCGTTTGGACTGTGGGATGGTTGGTGTTAATCCTTACATATGCCTTTGGCCCTAAGGAAGAGCAGACTAGTGTGGAGTGGAGGATGATCCTCTGGATAACGGTACTCCTCCTCTGGCAGTAATCTGTGCGGAGACAGTGCAGGAAGCCGAGCCTGCTAGGATGGTCTGGAGGAAAGGTGGTCCTACGGTGACCATTCTGAAGGGAGACAGCCCTATCACCCAGAGGCCACCCACTGGACCAATCCCTAAAGTCATCTTTGAAAAGCCTCCAGACGAGATATTTAGAAAACCATTGTACATCCGAGTCCACATGGATGGGGTGCCTCTATCAAGGGTATTGGTGGATAATGGTGCAGCCGTCAATATTCTCCCCATTCGGAAGCTTAAGGAAGGATAGAGGAGGAGGGAAAGTACTCCTACAACTAAGCAGCCAAATAGCTTTTTACTATGTTCTAGTTCAAATAAGAAGCCATCTTCTTCCCGATCCGAATGAATTAGCGAATTTCAGCCCTTCTTTTAATGATATTACTGGTACTATTGTCTGTTCAAATTCGTAATAATCATTAGTAAGAAGTAGACCATGAATCTTATTTATCCAAATCGTTCCTATGTTATTTTTTATATAAGTTTCATTTAAGATTACAGGTGAAAATCCATTTTTGATTCTTCCACGATAAGGTCCATGCAAGAAAGGATCATATATTTTAGGTAAGTCTTCTTCGCGGATTTCCAGAATGGACTGTCTGGCAAACAAAGAGGTAGGCTAGGAAGTAAGGGCTAGCTTAAGAGGAGAAGGAGAAGGCGAATCTGAAAGTCCGTTACGATTGGTCATATCTTTATTGGGCATATCTGTTATCTTAAAATAAGGGGCACGAATACGGTTCACTACCATTGGAGGAGAGGCAAGGCAGGAAGCGTTAGCTCCCTATCCATAAGCCAGCCTGCAATTACTGATCCAGGAGGCTAGTTTAGTGGATAAAAGAATCTTCCCTTGCTTCTGGTTGCTTTGATCAGAGTCAAATCCTTCTATTAGCTCGCACTCTTTCATTACTAAGCAAGTCAAGCGGCTTTGGAGATACAGACATTCTATCTTTGTCTTTCGTTCCATCGGTGACTCCGGTAGATCAGATAGTTTTTCTTTATGTTCTTGGGCGGTTTAGGCTGAAGGGCTAGTGTCGCAGATAATCTTTCCTGTTCGTTTTTCGGGCTTTAGGTTCAGTCTTTCCGTTCTGTTCTTGGTCGCCGAAGAGAATATCCAACCTTCCAGTTCCAGTAAAGGCGCTTGGGTATCGCAGAGAGAAAGTGAAGTCAAGTAAGGACAGTTCCGTAAGTGAAGGGGGAAAGGATCAATAAACTCAATCCTTCTAGTTCCGTCTTTCCGGAAAGCACGGTTGACTTCTAGGCGCAAGAAGGAAGCGTACGGTTCGGAAGTAGGAAGTCAAGCCAGTCAGTAGGCTTTTGGGCAGTTTAGCTAGCACTCGTGAGGCAATCGAGGAGGACTACGAAATTGACCCATTACCTGACAATCCCACTGTGCAGCAAATTAAGGTTCACAAGGAGAGAAGAACTAAGAAGTTCAAGGCCAAATCATGCCTCCATTTAGCAGTGTCTGAAGCCTTATTTACTAAGATCATGAACTTGGAGTCAACTTTTGAAATCTGGCAGTATCTTAGGGAGGAGTTTCAAGGCAACGCGAGAACAAGAAATATGCAGGTGTTATATCTCAGAAGGGAATTTGAGCTCCAGAAGATGAAAGAGTCTGAGATTGTCAAGGAGTATTCAGACAGGCTTTTGAGCATTGTTAACCGAGTGAGGCTTCTTGGAGAGCAATTTTCTGACAAAAGGATTGTGGAGAAAATTATGGTGACCTTAGAAGTTTGAAGCCAAGATATCTGCTTTGGAGAAGTCTAGAGATCTTGCAGAGATCTCATTGGTAGAACTTTTAAATGCTTTGCAAGCACAAGAACAAAGGAGACAAATTAGAGAGGAGGGGTCTGTTGAAGGTGCTTTACAAGCAAAGTTGCAAATCTATAAAGGTGGTAAAGACAAGAAGACATAATGGAGGAAACACAAAGGTGCTGGAGCCAGCAGCAGTAATGGGAATGCAGGTGCTCAAAACAACAACAGTAATGCTGGAAGGTTTCCTTCATGTCCTCACTATGGAAGGACTAATCACTCTTAGAACAGGTGCTGGAGTAGGCCTGATGTTAAATGCAATAGATGCAATCAAATGGGCCATGTGGAAAGAATTTGCAAGAGCAGAAGTAACCGGCAGGAAGATGAGGCTAAGGCTGTGGTTCAAGAGGAAGAAGAGCAACTGTTTGTTGCATCTTATTATGCAAGTAGTAGCTTGAGTGAGGCTTGGCTTATAGATAGTGGTTGTACAAACCACATGACGAATGATCAAGAGCTCTTCAAGGTGTTGGATAAGTCTATCTTCTCCAAAGTCAAAGTCGACAATGGAGAGTATGTTGAAGTTAAAGGTCGAGGGACCATAGCTATTGAAAGTGTCACAGGTACTAAACTAATTAATGATGTTTTATATGTACCTAGGATTGACCAAAATTTGCTAAGTGTTGGATAGCTTCTTGAGAAAGGGTTTAAGGTGTTTTTCGAGAACAAGAGGTGTATCATTAAAGATGCGGAGGATTAGGAGGTGTTTACTATAAAGATGAGAGGCAAGTGCTTTTCACTAGATCTCATGGAAGAGGAACAAGCTGCATATCAAATTTCGTTAAACAATGTAGTGACATGGCATAAGAGATTGGGCCATTTTCACCATCAAGCACTCTTGTTTATGTAGAAGCATGAGTTGTTACAGGGCCTACCTCCACTGGAAAATCACTTACCAAGCTGCAAAGCTTGTGAATATGGCAAGCAAAATAGGTTGCCATTCCCTTAGAAATCTTGGAGAGCCTCACAGAAGTTGTAACTTGTGCATACTGACCTTGGAGGACCACTGAAGACTCCATCACTTAAAGGAAGCAGGTATTATATTGTTTTTATAGATGATCTGACAAGAATGTGTTGGATTTATTTTTTAAGGTTCAAGTCTGAATTGGCTCGAGTGTTCTGGAGATACAAGGCTTTTGTGGAGAACCAAAGTGACTACAAGATGCAAATATTAAGGTCAGACAATGGGAAGGAGTACACTTTAACTCAATTCAATCAATTTTGTGAAGAAACAGGCATTGAACACCAACTGACAACCCCCTGTACTCCACAACAAAATGGAGTAAGTGAAAGAAAAAATAGATCGATCATGGAAATGACAAGGTGCATGTTGCATGAGAAGGGAATGCCTAAAAATTTTTGGGCAGAGGCTGCTAGTATTGCTGTTTTCCTCTTAAACAGGCTGCCAACAAGGGCTTTGGAAAATAAAACTCCTTTTCAAGTCTGGTATGGATTAAACCCTCCTTATTGAATCTAAAAATATTCGGTTGTTTGTGCTTTTCACATGTTCCTCAAGTGAAGAGGGACAAGCTTGATAAAAGGGCAGAGCCTGGAATGTTTATTGGTTATAGCAGCTCTTCTAAAGCTTACAGGATTTTCCAACCACAAACTGGAAAAATTCTGACCAGCAGAGATGTTGTGTTCATGGAAGATGAACAATGGAATTGGGATCAAACCAAGGAGGAGCAAAGTTCAGAAATTCTATGTACTCATGACAGCAACATAGATGATCCACCTGTAAGAGGAACTAGATATCTCTCAGACATCTATCAAAAATGTAATGTTGCTGTGATGGAGCCTACAGAGTACAAAGATGCTGAGAAGCACCAAAGATGGGTGGAAGCCATGAAGGAAGAAATGAGAATGATTGAGAAAAACCATACTTGGGAGCTTGTTGATAAACCCCAAGATAGGAAAATTATTGGAGTTAAATGGGTGTTTAGAACCAAATACAACTCAGATGGTTCAGTCAACAAGTATAAAGCAAGACTTGTTGTTAAAGGGTATGCTCAAGTGTTTGGCGTGGACTTCTCAAAGACTTTTGCACCCATTGCAAGGTTAGATACCATCAGAATGTTACTGGCATTAGCTGCACAAAGGGGTTGGAAAGTGTATCAATTGGATGTAAAGTCAGCATTCTTAAATGGTTTCTTGCAGGAGGAGATTTATTTTGAGCAACTAGAGGGATTTGTTGTGAAAGGTCACGAGGACAAGGTGTATCTACTAAGGAAGGCTTTGTATGGTCTTAAGCAGGCACCAAGAGCCTGGTACAGCCAAATTAATGATCACTTGTTAAGCCTAGGCTTTGATAAGAGCCATAGTGAAGCCACTTTGTATGTGAGAAAGGTGGATTCTGACTTAATTATTGTATCTGTTTATGTTAACGATTTGCTTATCACAGGAGGAAATGAAAAGCTTATTAAAGACTTCAAGACAGAAATGTTCAAGGTGTTTGAAATGACTGATCTGGGCTTGATGTCTTATTTTCTTGGAATAGAGGTGAGGCAAAGGCAACAAGACATTTTTATTTGTCAGCACAAGGAGAAGTTCAGCAAGGATGATGGGTCTAACAAAGTTGATGAAGGGTTATATCGAAGCTTAATAGGCTGTCTGATCTATCTCACAGCAACCAGGCCTGATATCTTATATGCTGTGAGTATGCTCTCAAGATTTATGCACTGTGCTAGTGAAGTGCATCTTCAAGTAGCAAAGAGAGTTTTCAGATATGTGAAGGGCACTGCCAACTATGGTGTTAAGTTCTCACAGTGTTCAGTCCTTGAATTTCATGGCTTCTCAGATAGTGACTGGGCAGGTTCAATTGATGATATGAGGAGCACAACTGGATTTTGTTTTAGTTTTGGTTCAAGGGTGTTCTCATGGTGCTCTAAGAAGCAAGATTTGGTTGCTCAAAGTACTACAGAAGCTGAGTTTGTGGCTACTACAGCAGCTGTCAATCAAGCTCTTTGGTTTAGGAAGGTGCTAATTGATCTACATATGGAGCAGAACGAAGGCACAAAGATTTTGGTTGACAACAAGGCAGTAATTTCCATTTCAAATAATCCTGTCTTTCATGGCAGGACAAAGCATTTTAAAATCAAATTATATTTCCTAAGGGAAATACAAAAGGAAGGAGAAGTATGTTTAGCTTACTGTAGAACCGAAGATCAAGTTGCTGATATATTTACCAAGGCCTTGTCNAGATGTCATTAAGTAATATTATATGACAACAACTGTTCGTGTTATGTTCAATGTAATTGGATTATTGCTAATTAATATGACTTTTGACATTTTTTAGTAAGTGTTTGCATGTTATTAGTTATGGTTATTTTGATTTAAATGTTTTATTGTTATTGGATGAGTTTAAAATTTTCAGATTTATATTAAATGTTAAATGATAATACATTTTATAAAAAAACATTTTTCGTTGTTATGTTTGATATTTTTGTTTAATTGAATGTGAAGGGGTACAAAAATATTAATATTAATATTAATTAATAATAATAATTAATATGCATGAATGAACATTGAATATTAATGGATTAATAAAGTGTATTATTGAATTTCATGAATGTGAAAAGATATATTGTATCTTTATCAAATTAAAAGGGGAATGTAAAAGATTTGTATTGAATACATTAATTGAATGCATGTGAATAATTTCTATTATAGCAATCTCTTAATATTCATGGAAATCAATAACACACAAGCGAATCATTAGTAATTTATCAAATTAAAAGAGGAATGTGAAAGATTTGTATTGAATACATTAATTGAATGCATGTGAATAATCCCTATTATAACAAGCCCAATAAACAGCAAACACGTGGCCAATTAATGACATCCTACATGGCGATCAGATATCAATCCTATGTGGCGTCAGAAGAAGCAGTCTGCTTCAACATTATATAAATATATAGATTGCCGTTGGAAGGTCATAAAGTGCTTTATAATTGTATTTCTATGCTACTCTAGTTACAATTCTTTACAAAAGTGTTTTACGGAAGTGATTTTCCATCCCCACTAAATTATTTTAGTGAACATTTTTTTTTTGGGTAAATGGAAATAGTATTAAGAAAAAAAAAATGAATGAGACCCCAAAGAGAGTCTCTATAAAAGATTATGCGTCCTGGATATTCCCGGGAACCAAAAAGTACAACATATGCAAAAAAGAAACAACATCATTTACAATCCTGACTACCCGTGATCTAACCTGAAGGAGGTCTAAAACAGCAAACCAGTAACACAAAAAAAGGCAGGCCTTGTATCAAAAAGTGTAGCCCCAAACCTTGTAACCAGTCCACATATCAGCAACAACATGCACACCTGTCATCGGGGAGATAATGGCCACAAACAGAAGGTCTCTCTCTAAAAGCCACATCCACAAAAAGGTCCAAACCCATATACTAGCAGCAACGTCACTACATACCACAAACCAAAGAATCAGCCAATTGTCCTGAGGCCAAACTAAGTAATATTTGGTCTCTCTTTGGAAATCCCTATGAAGCTAACCGAGAGCTACTCATTAGCCCACAAACAATTCCTAACACCAGCAAAAAAGATAATAGTCCTCGAACATGGGCAGCAGCATGTCCAAATAAAGATTGATCCAAAGGCCATGATGGGTGGCAGTAGCAACATCAACCAAAAGAAACAAGAGATACAAGGGGCATACATAAAAAAAGAATGGGGCATCCTGCCGAGCATAAACAAAAATCTTCCTTTCATCCAAAACACAAATCAAAGTTCCAGATTCCTTAGCCAAGAAGGGCAACACCAATAAAAATCCAAACTCCTCACACTCCCATAAAAAGGCCTCATAAAAAGGAATGGTAAAACAAGTTAGGGTGTGCTAGTTTTTATGTAATCCTTAGGAAGATTCCATTCTTTCTCAACTTTATGGACTCTTCTATCTTTGAACTTCAAAGAATGCAGTATGAGTCTGACCTCCCCAAACAACAGAATTTCTGGCATATCTGTACTTCTCCACGTGTTTTTGAATAATCGAAATTTTCGCTCCTGCCATAAGAAGTACACCACAGCACTAAATAACAATTTACAGACAACATTTTGAACCTTTTTACCTCTAAATTTAGCTGTAAACCAGTTTACAATGTCAATCCATTCCCCTGGTGGTGGTCAAAACTGCCCCTTAATTTGAACAATCTTCCACACTTTTTAGGAGTAAGGGAAATAAAAAAATAGGTGTTCATGCGAATCCATGGGGCCATTGCAGAGTCTACAACAAAGTTCTGCTGAATTCATCCATCTTTGCATTCTATCCTGCGTTAGAAGTTTTTGGTTAATGGCAAGCCAGGTAATAAAAGAATGGCGGGGTATACAAGTGCCATTCCAAATTAAAGAATACCAAGGGGCAGGCCCATTTTCCATGTAAAGGTCTTTCCAAACTTGTCTAATGGAGAATTGGACCCTTTTTCCATTTTTATCCTGCCGGCTGCCAATATAGGGTGTCCCTTATGCCAACCGTGAAGATAAGAGGTGTGTGATTGGTTACCACTGGATATTCTTCCCCAAGAATTTCAGGTCACTCCCACAACCCATTTCTAAAAATGTCACTCACTCGGGCATTATGCCCCAAGCTTGAAAGGTAGAAGATCTGTGAAGGAACAATCTCGTCAAGGGGTCCCTGCGGGTGCCAATTATCAAACCACAAAAAAGTATCCTGTCCATTATCAAGAGTAGTCTGAATATGCTTTCTAACTTGTTCCCTCATTTCAATAATTTACGCCAACACCAACTAGCATCCCATGCAACATTGATATTCCAAAAACTCCTCCCCTTCAACCTGTAAGTATGGATCCATTTGACCCATAAGGAGCCCCTTCCTGACAATATACTCCAAAGGTGGTACAACATCAACACAATGTTCTTACTTCTGAGAGACCGAATTCTTAGACCGCCCTTATTTTTAGGAATACAAACTTCTTTCCATGCAACCCTTACCTTCCCTTTGCTCATGTCATTGCCAGACCAAAGAAACGAGCACAAAAGTTTTTCTATTGTCTGGATAACTGAGCCAGGAAGAATGAAGACAGAAGCCCAATAAATATGAATAGAAGAGAGCATCGAGATAATTAACTATAGCCTACCAGTATAAGATAAACTTTGATTTTTCCATGACTTCAGCCATTGCTCCACCTTATCAATCAAGCGCAAACAATCTCTATGAAATAATTTGGTGGTAATAAGGGGGACACCAAGATATCTGATAGGCAGTTTTCCTTATCAAAGCCCATAATATTGCTAATAACAGCTCGGTGCTCATCTTTCACATTATAGAAAAATGACGAACTTTTGGCAATGTTTGGAACCATGCCAGATACTTCAGAAAACTCTTTAAGGGTGTCTCTCAATACTTGAACCGAGAAAGGGTCCCTATGGCAAAAGAGGAATAAGTCATCCGTAAAGCAAAGATGACTTATCACAAGTTTATCACAATAGAAATGGTATTTGAAACCCCTCTTTCCCAAATTTTATGACGGATAATGAGAGATAAAACCTGCATTACCAACGTAAATAAGTGAGGGGAAAAGGGGTCCCCTTGCCTCAATCCTCTTTTCCTTGAAAGAACCCATGATGTTCCCCATTTATATCCACCAAAAAAGAAGGAGTGGTAACACATTCTTTGATCCATCCTATCATTTTTTCCGAGAGAAGCCAAAATATTTCAGGGTTTGGATCAAGAAGCCCCAATCAACACTATCATAAGCTTTTTGTATATCCACTTTAAAAGCACATCTAGCAGCTCTAGTACTACGGTGGTAGTTCTTAAATAACTCTTGAGCTAACAAAATATTGTCACTTATACGCCTGCCTGGAATAAAGGCTGATTGATTCACTTCCACAAGGTCTCCTAAGCACCCTTTCACTCGGTTAGCTATAATTTTGGAAATGGCTTTGTAGAGCACATTACAGCAGGATATTGGTCGGAAATCACCCACTTTTTGTGGCACATCCAACTTTGGAACAAACGTTATCATCGTAGAGTTCACCTCCCTCAAAAGTTTACCATTGTTGAAGAAGTCAATAATTGCCTTTGACACTTCATCCCCCATAATACTCCAAGCTATTTTGAAGAATTTTGAGGAGTACCCATCTAGACCCGGAGCTTTGTCATCCCTGATATAAAAATAACACTTTTAATTTCTTGTTTACTAACCTCACTATCATGTTCACGCAATTCACCTAAGATACTTTGGACTGGAACAAACTATTAAAGCCTTCCATACTTGAGACCAAGGGAGCTATGCCGGGGAGATTCTGGTAACAATCCACAAAAGCTTTAGCCATAGCTTGAACTTCCACAATTTCATTCGAATCAAGAGATATTCTCTCTATTCGCCTGCCATTCAGAGAAGATTTCAGAGATTTATGAAAGAACCCAGTATTCTGATCCCCAACACTTAACTAGTGAATCTTGGACTTCTGTTTCAAAAGCCTTTCCTCATCCAACAATGCTTCCCTAAACGTCCCTGAAAAGACTACTTCTTGTTCCCTTAATTCTTTATTATGAGGGTTAACATCAAGGACACTATGAATATTTTCAACCTCTGTCCTAAGCACTACCACCTTTTGAGTGAGATTAACTTGCTTCATATTAAGGACTCTAAAGTAAGATTTGAGGGCTTTCAGCTTCTACACCACCGAGAATAATGGGAATCCAGGTATACGAGTATCCCAAACTTATTGAACCAATGGTCTAAAATCCTCCTTGTACACCAAATAGTTGAAAATTTTGAAAGGTCAAGGCTTACTCGACATGAGCTGGGGAAAAACAGTCACAACAAGGTTGTGATCACTTATCCCTTGAGGAAAGAAGAATGTATTAGCTCTCAAAAAAGTAGCCATAAAAAGGGAATTACCCATCACCCTATCCAACTTTTTCATAACCCCATTAACCCCATGGGGTTTACCACTCCACGTATACAAAATTTCATCTCTATTAATATCGTCCACCTCTAGATTACCAACACATTCCCTAAATTCCTTCATGCTCGTGGTAAAATAAGAGACTCCTCCCAGACTTTCACTTATATTCAGAGTTACATTGAAGTCGCCCATTAACAACCACGGATCATTTAACACTTTCTCCTTAAAATTCTCTAAATTACGCCAAAGCTCCCTCCTATTAATATGGTATTTGGCAACATAGATGACAGAGCAAAAAAAAGAATTATCACTAGTAAGCCCTCGGATGAGACAATGCATAACTTGGTCAGTTTTCTCTTGAACTTCCACACTATAGAAAGCTGGATCCCATCTTATAACAATCATGCAGCCCTGATTCCCTTGATCAGCATTGCAATCCCAATTCCATATTCTAAATGTATTATCAAAGATACGTAAACAATTATTGCAAGTTACTCTGGTTTCAAGTAAAGCACAAAGAGAAATACAACGATCCTTCACAAAATTACGAACCTCCGCTTGCTTTAGGGGTTGGATAAGATCCCTAATATTCCAACAAGCAATATTAACCATAAAGATTAAGAACATACTGGGGAGTTGCCCCTGCCTCCCCTTGCATCAGTACCCTATGGATGGTCCAAGTCACCCTTCCTTAATGAATTCCACCATTGAAGGATTATCCAATTCAATATCCGAATTGCCCAACTCTGATTCTTCTTCCATAACCATTTCCTTGTCTTCAACAATAGCCGAGGACCCTGTATTCTTAGGATGACTGGGAGGTTCATCTAGTCTCATCTCTAGGGTTGTAGCTAGACATTGGAAGACATTACTCACACTGATAGTTGACTTTACTTTTTGTTCTTTAGCCAATTTAGCCTTACACGGAGCAATTTCTTCGCGCGACTTTTTGGAGCCATTAACACCTAAAATGTCTCCCTTTTGTGATGTCCCTTTACCTTTTCTAGTAACAAGTTGGATCCTTTCATTATCCACAAATTTCACTTTATGCAAATCCCCACTTTCAACTCTACCCTCATGCCTAGGCTGTTGTAGGCAATTTGCATCTTTATGACTAAAAATAGAGCACTGATCACACTGAGAAGGTCGCCATTGATAATGAACACAAACACTCATCATCTTAGTCAAACCAGTCTCCTCACACAGGGTACAAACATTCAACATTTCGGGTAGTTTATGAGTAGCTTCAACTTCCACAAGAATTCTGGCATAACCAATACATCTAGAGCCCAATCTACAAGTGTCCTCTGTGACCTTATCCATTCCTAGAGGCTTGCATACTCCATTGGTAATATAGCTCAGGCTAACATTATTCCAAAACTCCAAAGGAACATTGAACAATTTCACCCATAGTGAAATTACCTGAGGAGCTTCTTTACTAAGTTCTGTAGCTGGACACCATTTCTGAAGGAGAATTGGACGGTTTTGAAAGAGCCATGGACCATCCTCCAAACATTGAATCATATCAGATTCATTCTCGAATTTAAAAAAGAAGAATGCTTTATTATTCATCATCACCTCAATGATCCCATATTTCCTCCACATTTTCATCGCATAAGATTGAACAATATGAAAGGGGGGTTTATTATCTATAAACGAGCCCACTAAACAATCTGCCCAGTGTTCTCTTCCCTCAATAGCAATTGAAATTGGTGGGAAAATTGTTGTCACTCTTGTTGCATCTGTAGACGGCTTAAAATACGTCATCGACCTTTTAACTCTTTGATTCCGATCGCCAGCAACTGACACTCAACTTTGTTGCTGATTGCCTATAAATCTCCCCACTTGGTTTTCTTCAACAACCCCCCACATGAGAGGCCTTTCCACCTTTTTGAAAATTTTCCAAAGAAATGGCCATTTGGTTGCTCCTTGAATTGGAATAATTGATTGTCGGCAACCCCTCCCTATTACTCAACTCATTAAAGGAAGTAGCACCCAACCCAATATCCTTCTCTAATTCAATCTGTTCAACCACAACTTGAGAAGTATCCAGCCCATAAGGAATTGTATTTGTTTCTATAATAGTCCCCCCTTTCAACCCATTCGAAGCTTCCATAGGCAAATTACCCAAATCATTAGCATTACCTCCAAGGAGATTATGGAGCCCATTAGAAATAGAACGGGCCTATAAAGCTTCCATCCCTTTATCCAGCCCAAGAGGCTAACCTCTGCATCCATCAACCACCGACACACCAACAATGGCCGTCGACATCTTGCCTTCTGCCGCTACCAAGGATTCTCCCTTTTATCTCGTGACAATGGAGTGAACCATACCATTAACTGGACCTTCACGCCGTGGAGGAAGGCTTCGCGACATGTTTTTCCTACAATCATTAGCTCCCAACAGAGGAACGTTTTCAGAAGGAGAACTATGACCGACTTGAGATTGCCTCCCAATACCATTCACCATTGTTCCTTTCTCCGCGCAAGACGAACTTCGAGCTAGTTGAAGAGCCCGAGTTCCATTCCTTGCATTAGTATCATTTAAGGATTCCACTGATTCCATATTGAGATGGGATGTTCCAGTTCGATGATTATTAGTAAGATTAATTTCAATCTTGCCCCCTGTGAGTGAATTCATCATACCAAAAACCTCAATTTCATCACAATCTGCGATTATTTTACCATCCCCCCTATGTTTCTTACTACCCAAAGAAACTCTTAATTCCAATTCCTTTCGCAAGCCCTTCTTTACCAACCCCAATTTCTCTTTCACTCCCTTCTTTGTTTTCATAATCTTGATGTCACAAGATGTCATAATCAGGTGATCCCCCTTCCGAAATTACAAGGATTAGTGAGTTTCAAAACAGGCACAGACAAAGACTCCACAATGTTTTTTATTGTTCACTTTTTGTTTTTTCTGAACTGAATTCTATCTTAGTGAACATTATTAGCTCGTGTGCTGAGCAAACCCATAAATAATTTTACAGAAGTGATTTACTAACCCGATAAATTTACCCCTAAAACTAGTTTATCTTCTTAATTATTTAATTTAGAATTTACATATACATCTTACAAGTATTTTCTTGAAATTTATAGATGTCAAACTTATAATAATATACAAGGAAAATAGAATGTGTTATATATTAATTACATTAATTAAGAGGTACATATAGATGATAGTGTAACCAATGTTTTAATAACCAATCCGGGGTGAAACCCAGTAAAGTTGCCAAGTCCTGAGTTGACCGGTCAAACCGGGTTTCAAAAAGTTTAAAATTCAACCAATACACCCCTAAAAATTACAGTTAAGTCCGTACAAGTTTAAAATTTAGCAAACACACCCCAAATACAAATCGGCTGTCAATTGGTTGATGGAGGCGACACACCAAACGCAATCCAAATCATCTATTAAGCCCATTCCCTAGAAAATCTACTGAAGATTTGGCCGAAATGGAACCACCATAGCCAGCGTCGACAACCTAGGCCAGATCTTACCATCGCTGACATAAAAAACCCTCCCCATCATCACGAAAATACTTCCCCCCAGCCTCCTGACCAAAACCCATCTCACCTTACCCCCGTTTACCTCGCCAATCGCTAGCAAAAGTCAGTTGTTGTCGCCATTGGTTTTTTTCGATTTCCAGTCAATTCACTCACCAAAAATCACTTCCGTCCACCATGGCACTCATCAACACTTCCTCTTCAAAAGCTTCAACATCCCGACCTTCAATTGTTCACCGATCATCACTCCAAATTCTAAGGTAATTGGTGAATAGGGAAATCGGTAACCTGGCTCAGTGAAGGCTCCACGTCTCGATTCAACCGGCCAAGCCAGATCGGTTTTTAAAACTGTGAGTGTAACGAGATCGATTTTTTTAGCGGAAAACATAAGAAAAAGATTGTGAGAAACAACCAACAACCAACTACCAACCACCAACATCATATAATAATAATATGCCATCAACCAACAACCAACTTTAACCTCTTTTACACTCCTTATGAGTTATAACTCACTCTTTTATCACTATTCAAATCATAAATCGTACCTCCAGTCATTGTTCAAACAATATAGTTGCATATACTCATTACACATTACATTTTTCTTAAAAAAAAATTAAACTAATTATAAAATTACTAAGTGAAAATTTAACTATTAAATTAATGGAATTAAATTTGACAAAACCAAATGTGCAATATTACCCACCCATGAATAACCCCTGTATTGAGTTTGTAAGGTGTTCAATAGGCTTTGGAGATTAGTTGAATTATACGCAAACTGCCTCAGTGTCTCAAACATCCCGGTACCACAAAAAAGAAAAAAAAAAGGATTGTCCCTGGTAATATTATAAAACTAAAGTAATATAAATAAAAGGGAGAAAGTAATATAAAGTAGAGAGATAAAAAGACGAGAGAATCAGGAGTTGTTACATTCACGTTGTATGAAATCTCAATTTATAAACTTATTTATATATTTTTTTTAGAAGATTTTCACTTAAACATCACAGTCACTAATGATACATACATCATCGCAAGACCCCAATAACTTTTACAAGATTTTTGAATTTAATAACTTGACTTGACTAATCAAGAATCTCAAACAAAGCATGCTTTAGGGTTAATTAATTAAATGGCTAAAAGGGAAATGCCCAAAGTGAAATTGAGTTGATGTAAATTGTTTACATCATGAATCATGTTGATGAATACAAAACAAAACAAAACCATTTGTTAATGAAAATATTGAGCCAATCAAAGCTTCAACATTAAGCCATCTCTTTCAAGTTCCCCAGCTACCCACTTTGTGGCCATCCTGTAATCAACCTTCTTCTTCTTCTTCTTGAAGAGCCACCAGCCTCACCCACCACATCTTTCACTTAACTTCTTCATCAGTTTAATTTCTTGGTATCTCCTTACAATTAATTTGATGAAGAAGCTTCCCTAACATTCCCTAAGATTAGAGTACACCTATTCTCTCTTGGTTCGACTTTTATATATCTTCGAAAATAAAAGAGAATCTTAATTTAACTAAAAAAATTACTTTATAACAGCTTTAGCTTTTTATTTATATATATTTTATGTAATTGACTGACTGTTCCTACTATATAATCTTCTAGATATAGTCATATATAGACGATTTTATTCTAACTGGAGGTGTACTTTTCAAAACTGTTTATTTTTGTTATTTTTCAAATCTTACATGATTAAAACGTTATAATTAACTAGTTATACAAAAACCTGCTTTCCCAATATGATCATCAAACCATCTTCTTCATCCTCTATATAAATATGTGTTTGAGTGATACGGTTACTTGTACTGAATTAAACAAAATCAGTAAAACCATACTTCTCCAAATCTGCTAATAAAATTTGCAATTTAGAGAACATGCAAATCCAAACCATTTCTAGAGAAACCATCAAACCATCTTCTCCAACCCCTGACCATTTAAGAAAATATAAGCTTTCTGTTCTAGATCAGTTATGTCCTGAAGTTCACTTCCCCATCATTCTCTTTTACTCTTCACCAGGCAAAGATACCGCCGAAACTTCTCGCCATCTCAAAAACTCCCTCTCAAAAATATTGACCCTCTACTACCCTTTCGCAGGGCGCGTCAAAGATGATGATACTGTTGATTGTAACGATAATGGAGCCCTCTTCATTGAAACCAAAGTAAGCAGCCAGATGTCTGACATTCTTAAACGACCGGAGAAGGATGTGATCAAACAGCTGCTACCATATAAGATACATGAAAAGATAATTGGTGATCCCGTCAATCTAAGCGTGCAGGTCAATTACTTTGCTTGCGGTGGTATTGCGATCGGTGTTGGGTTTAACCATAGGGTTGCTGATGCAACAGCTGCGGCAAACTTTGTTAAAAACTGGGCTAAGGTTGCTAATCCCAGTAACAATGAGGAAATTAAGAATGTGATTTTTGATTGCACTTCTTTCTTCCCTCCGCAGGATTTAGTAGAATTAAGGAAGAGTAGTCTTTTCCAAGGTCAATATGCATCGACGGACCCGAACGTTATATCAAAGAGGTTTACATTTGAAGCTGCTAAGATAGCCGCTCTAAAAGAAGAAATCGGTAAAATTGCAGACTCAGTGGATCGTCCATCACGTTTCGAGGCAGTGTCTGCGGTTATGTTGAATGCTATAACAGCAATGACTAAAGACCCTGCACAATTTGTAGGATTCATTCCTGTGAATCTGCGAAACAGAATGAAGCCAGAAATACCGGGGGATTGTATGGGGTGCGTGAGTCAAATGACAATGGCAAATTGGTCGAACATGGAGACCGGAGTTGGTAGTAATAGTATAGCGGGAGATCTTCACGAAGCTATAAAGATGATGGATGATAATTTTGTAAGAGAGTTTCATGCATCTGGAGGGTACATGAATTTCGTGAAAAGTTTACCGGTAGAAGAAATGGCTAAGAATAATATAAAAATGAAGTCGTTTGTTATAACTTCATGGTGCAGACTTCCATGGTATGAAACAGATTTTGGGTGGGGAAAGCCCTTGTGGATGTGGGTAAGCTCTGCGGCCAGGAACGAAAACATTGCCATTCTCACGGATAACATTGATGGTGATGGCATAGACGCATGGGTTGGTTTGTCAAAGGAAGACATGATTAAATTCGAACAAGATCCTGGCATCAAGGCTTACGCTTCTTTCGAACCAGCCAAAATATGAAATTCACTTTCACTTTGACATTTCAATTATTCAATAAGTGAGCTATTGCCCGAGCAGCAAGTGTTTGGAGGTCGGATTAGTAACATCAGTTTAATATATCTTTCTGTTTCCATTTGCATTAACTCATAATAAGTAAGCGCTTGAAAATTCTTCTGTGTCTTAAGTGCAAACTTTATGAAGTTAATTAATTAAAAAAAAAAAATTTCTCTTTTTTTTTTTTTTTTGGGTGGTTTATTATACCATTTGAGACTTGAGTGTTTGTAATTTTGGAGATGAATTGGTAGAACAAGGTTCTTGTTCTAATGATAGGAAGTTTAACCAAGAAAAAGAAAAGAAAGAGATCTTAATTAAGCATACAGTCTAATAGTAAAAATTCTTACACTAGATAAGAGGAGTAACATGATTCGTTAAATTCATAATCCCTATCATGTTCAATTTATCTTAATCTTTAGTTTAATGAGAGCACCTTTTAACGGCTTGGCTTAGTTTTTCCTACTTATCACCTAAATATTTTACTTATGCATGTGACATTTTATCGAATGCTTGGTTGTACAATAAGCAGCCGAGCCGAGTATCTGGGCATCGAGCTCGGTTTTATGATGAACAGTATCAAGTTCGAGTTCGAGTCGAGCTGTCCAAGCTTGAATACTTGGACTCGAGGCGAGCTCACGAGTATGGAGGGGTACTCGAGCTCGTTCGAGCTCGAGCTTCGAGTTATTGTGAGAAGGGGATTGTTTTGTCATTTTAAAACTTGAAAAAAAAAAAGTTACAAAGCTTGCAATTTAGCCCCCTAAGCACAATGAGGCTCGTGAGCCTATCGAGTTGAGCTTCGCTTGAATCAAACTCGACTCGACCCTTTAAACGAGCAACTTGAGCTCGAACTCGACTCAATTGACTTCGAATCGAGTTTGAGCTTTTCACGAGCCGAGCTCAAGTAGTTCGAGAACTGCTCGACTTGCTTCTCATTCCTCCATAAGCTAATGTCAATAATCTCAAGCATAAACTAGCCATTTGGCCAATTTATGAATTTCATGGAACCATTATTTGTATTTTAAAATATAAAACTGATTAAAAATACGAAAAATGAAATGTATTCAGTATGTTTGTCATTTGAAAACATGAAAAATGAAAACATCTTTGGCGGTGACTATCTAAACACATGAAAAAAAGAATAAAAATAAGAAATTTACACAACCGATAAATCCTTTCAAAGTATCACTATTTTGTTTCCCAAAAACTTGTCTTAAATATATCAAATATTTATGTATGTAAAAAATCTTTTATTTAAAGTAAACGTTTTTGTTTTAAGAGAGGGGAGAAAAATTATAAAAGGTGAAATAGAACAAAGGAGATAATCTTCCTCTTCCAGCCTTCCTATTCTAAATATATTATATATGGACTCTTTAGTTATCCTTTTATGAAATAATCTTATCTTCCTACTCTCCTGTTAATCAATGTTTTTATATGGGGACCGGGCCTTGACTTGGTCAAGGGCCAGACCCCAGGTTGAGCTATTGATTAGTCCGAGCGACGGATCGGACGGTGACATCAAGTTAACGTGGACATGACGTAATAAAATTTTAAAACTCTAATAATTAATAAATTTCTAAATAAATTTACTGATTTAGCCACCAGTTCTCTAACCTAATGGTTGAACTGCAGTTTGATATTGTTTCCATCGGTTCAACCCCAAGTCAATCCAGTCTAATGGCTAAAACGGTTTATATAATTTAAAAAGTCAGCCAATTTCCTCACTTTACACACAACTCAGTTGTGAGAAAGAATTAATAAAAACTTCTCATTTCAGCCCTCTTTATTCTCCTCTTATTTGCAATCTCTATTAGTTTATTTTATTACAATACACATAAGATCAACTTTATGATTTTTTACCACATTTCAGCAGGATCCATCGTTCATGTATTTATGTATTGAAGCGGTACATGCTTAGTGATTTAAGCTTCTTAACCGATCACATTAACTTTTTATTACAATTACAATTACAATTTGAATTTAAATTTATATTAATGTTTGTGTTCAACACAAGTAAAATTTATCTTTTCATATGTTTGTGAACATGGGTATTATGAATTAGGAGAAGCTACTATTCTAACTAATTAAACATAGAGAAAAAAAAAAAAATAGATGTTGGATTGTGAAAGCATTGTTGTGAAAAAAATGATTGTAGATCAAATGAATACACAAGAAGAGATCATTCCCCGTTCTGTAGATTTGAATGATTTTTTTGTTTTTTTTGTTTTTTGGTTTAAGTAGATAATTATTGGTACATTAAGTGGTATCTTAGGGATATTATAGTAAAAATGTTAAAAGTGGGGGCTATTTGGCACCGCTCTTTCCAAATGGATCATTTTATTTGCTTGTAGATCAAGAGCACTATTTCAAAACCCGGCCCAGGGTGACCCGGTCATGACCAGGTCCCAGGTTGACCAATCCAATTGGTTGGATTGATGAAGTAGCAACAAAAGTATTTTTAAAAAATTATAACTATCCCTTAAATTTAGTATATTGCAAAAATACCCCTTAAAATTGCAAGTTAATCCCTAGAATTTTAATTTATTGCAAAATGACCAAAGGGGTCCCTAAAGTTTAGAAACATTGCAAAGCACCCCTAGAAAATTCTGAGTCTTACAAATTTGAAATGTAGCAAAAACCCCTAAAACCGAACCAGACCAGAGAGGCTACAGGTTCCCGGTCCAACTGGCCAATTGGGTTCGGGTTTTAAAATAATGATCAAGAGTGGTGGTGGATCTTTTCTAATTTACAGTTGGTGCATTGTGCCACGAAAAAATGGCAATGTGTAACCGTAATACATTTGATTTGTGCAGAGTTTCCGTTACATGGGATGCTGTCTGAGTAATCTTTTTCAAAGACAGTGATAATGAGCATTGAGCCGAACATGCATGTACAGTTGTGTTGAAAATGGACATCTACGTAACATTGCTAGCTAGAGCCCTTACCACCAAAGTAACATTGTAGGCATGCACGTCACATGGTTTCAGAAACAACAAAACTAGTGCCACAGTGTCATGTGTCATGTCTGGTCAAAGGACAATACTAAGGAAAATTACGATCACCAATGAATGTACGAGAGGTCTAATAATCAGTCGGGCAATATGGCTCTACCATGTGTGCTGCACCATTTAGCATGTGGATATAACAGTTTAATAATGCATTATACACATCTTCTTTGATAGAATTCAAGAGTAGATATTAGCCTCACAGTCACAGCTTCCAACCTATCCACAAATCATGGAAATAAACGCTTCCTTTCAAATTCATTTTTGGTTTTGAGTTTTTACTAAATTTTTGACCAACTATACATTCATTCTGAAAAACAACTATATGAACTATGTCGCAACAGCATTTCCTCAGTTCTCGTATATCAATTTTTATTACATTTCTACATGTGTATTCCGATGCCATGTTGGCGTTGTATTGGCTAAAAAGCTAATCGATAAAACACATTTTTTTGTAGTGATTACGTTCAAGTATTCAGTTCAATTTATAGTCAGGGATGAAATTATATATCACTCCCACGCAATAATTAGTGTTACTCGTGTCTGTACTGCTCTTCGCCTTCCCCAGCTGGCTGGGTCTCGCATGGAGGTTCAACTTGGGGAAATTAAAGCATGCATATGAGAACTAAAGGTGTGGATCCCTTGGCTAAAATCCAGCAGAAATTGGCCCTCCATTCCAAATGAACCCGTTTCAAACTCAACCGAAGCATGTCTTGTGTTGCTATATGTGCATTTACATATACTATATATAAGATCTGAGCAATTAAAGTGGAGATGCAGAATTTTATCCTTTTTGTCCTTGCTAGCTAATTAAAGTAGAGGAGCTGGAGCCCGAAGTTTGGGTGGGAGACAACAAGAGAGCTTTCTCCATACACATAATGGAGAAGTTAAAATTAAACACGTGAAAATTAATTAATTAAAAAAAATGATGCAAATAAGATTTTATCAATAGTTCGATGAACAAATACATCAAAAAAGGTAGAGAAAATAAACTTTAATTTATCATCAAGATAGTTCTAAGGAAACATTTAGGAAAACGAGATAGAATGAAAGTACGATAACATATCGGCTATATCTTAGCTGCACTATATAAAAGAAAAAAAGAAACTAATCAGTAGGAGGGGTTGCAAGCAATACAAGCAAGCAAGAGAATTGCAGAGGAAACACCATCCTCTTCAAGATTGGAGCTGTCCTTTTGAATTTGGAAGCTTTTCCTTTGTGCATTGTATAATATTGCTGATAGCAATTCTCCTTACGACCCTGGTTCTTGTTGCTGTGACACCTGTTGCTTCCTCTTCATGGCTTCTTCTACTTTAGACACCTTTTTTTTTTTTTTTTTCCAATTCTCTGCAAGTGTATATCTGATATTTGATAGATAAAGAGACACCGGAACTTGTGCAGGGAAACAACCATACATTCACATCCTCAATTTATAGCACATTCCCCTACAAAAATGCCCTTCTTTTGCATATTATTACGTTCATGTACTTCAAGACCCACCCCATCATCATCTATCTAATAATTAGATATTTAAGGTTTTTTTAATCATGGTTATTAACATATTAGTTTATGATCTCTACTTTTCGAACCAAAACTCCATAAACAAGATTATCAAGATAATAAAAGTAATTTTTTTTTTCACTTATTTTATAGTTTGTATGTAAAGATTTCTTACCCAAAATTTACAAAAAAAAAAAATATATATGGGCAAAATTTCAATAAACATATGCAAAAATACGTGCATGGAGATATGGCATGGTTAGTTTAGGGTTTTAATTTTTTGCTGAAATGTGGGTTCAACATGTTCCAACATGTATCTAATTTTAGCTATGGATATCCAATGTACAAACCGTTGGACCCAGAAAAATATTATACAAATAAAAACTCAAATATATATCATTCCAGCTGGAATTTTGGGCGAAACGGCGCATTGGATTCTCTTCAAATGCCCAATATATAAATTGGTATTAGCGGTGTTAAATTAATAATCAGCTTCGTTACAATCTACAGATAAATATAAGAAGAAGTCTTCAACTAACAATGATTTTGATGATTGGTTGTGTGCTAAAAGAGGAGATATCAGATTTACTGTATATTATTGAAACGAAGATGAAAGCATTATTGAAGAGGTCAATTTGTAGTATTTTTATGAAATTGTATGGCTGAATAGTGAGTTTGGTGACAGTCTTTGTCCCGACCTTGAGTAAAGGAAGGTCTTCATGTGCAAAGCCATGTGAGCATGTGTTCATGTTCTTGTCCTCTTCTTTCCTAATTCTCATTCATAGGACCCAACAGTCTTCATCCAATAGGAAAATCCAGTTTCGGTCAGATATCCAGGTTAATTTAATTAATTACTTATCTTACCTAGGACTACTTAAAGTCTGGAGTTTATTTACATAATTTAGAATGAGAAGATTATGATAATTTAACAATTTTATAATTAGTTCCCATAACTTAGAAAGAGTGCAATGAAGTACATTCTTTGTATCTGCCAACTGATGCATGAACCAACAAAATGTTCATATATAACGGTCTCGATTGGTACAGTACTTTTCTGTTTTTATTTAGTCCCCATTAATTTAATTACAAGTGCTTCTCAAGGAAGCACTTCATTTAGAAGACACCCTTTTGTCATGTTTCATAGATAAATATACCTTAAATTAATTAACCTCAAATCATAAATTTTACGTAGAATTATGATGAAGTATTCTGTAATTAACCATGCAGATTAATTGATTCGGAACTAAAATATTAAACATGCGTGGGATTGGGGAGATTATTGAGAAACATTGTGGAGCAAGCTAGACATATGAGGGACCGAAAGTTTGATTGAAAGTTGGAAGTTGATATATGCATGAACCAAACTTGAATAACTGAGACTGTTTGTTGCGATTGATACAGACAAGAAAGAAAGAGAGAGGTCATGAGCCCATAATTCCAAACAGGAAGGGGCCATGGCTGTAGGAAATGGGATGTTGGTCATTTGGGAACACACCATTTTGGTTTGGTTTGAAGCATTATGAGATATAATGGAGCACACCATTGACCCATATGTATGGTTAAAGCTAAGTGATCAAATCCAATAATATATTTTTTTCTTATAAATTAAGGAGGAGAGATTAATAATAGGGCATTTACATTATATTACATTACAGACTGGATGTTTGTCTTTTCAACATACCTAGGACAATATATATTGGTCAATGTAACAATAACTTGCCTCTCTGGCTCTATGATTGATTTGATTATTAGGTATATTGTATACCTTGGATATGACTTAAAAGAGTAGCAAAGATAGATCAGTTTGCGGGTTGTGGATGGATACGTTCCTTTTCTTGATAACATCAACAGATATTTCTCCACCAACTTTAACTAATTGATGCATTAATTATAATTTGCTATTAATCCATCCCTGCAGGTTAACTTACGCGTAATACAGTGAAACTCGGTTGTTGTATATGTTAGAAAATTTCTTAATTATGGGCTACTATTAATTATATTATGGTTTGATAAAACCGAAAATGCATAGTCTAATAAAATATTCTAAGAATGATTATAACACTTAATTTTAATAATTTGGATTGACGACAAAGTATGTACTCTAGGACTTATTGGGCCCGAAATGGGAGGGCCTAATAAGTTAATATAATATTGGCTAGGTCCCCTTTCTAAACGCGACAGAACAATTGAAACGTATTTTGGATGTCGTCATTCGATGCGTTACTAGAAAGGAAGATCGGTCACTCTAATTAGCAATTCAAAAATTCAAAAATCATGGCACAAACAAGTATTTCGATAATCCCTTAAAATTCAATTCAGTATTTTATAACCTATACGTTGATTTTGGGAAATTGGGATTAAGATTGAATTATGTGGCTCGTTTTTTGATTAATATTGATTGAATTCATTAGGAAAATCTCTTAAAGTATAACCTGAATTTTGGTTTCTTTTATTTGGGAAGTAAATTTTACTTTTATATACACAAAACTGATTTTGTATGTAAGCTTTGCTAGAATTTTAATTTAATTAAAATTCATTAATTCATTATTAATAATTGGTCGAACACTTTTAATTCAATTGTAGTTTTATAAACTACTTAGCAGTTAGTGAGAAGTTACTAAGCAGTTTTCCCTCGCAGTTGTCTTTGATGGAAAGACTATTTCATATTAAAAGGGAGCATCATAGGTCTCCAATTTAAGCGATTTATTATCTCACATTCCCAAAACCATCGTACTTAAAATTGCTTTTGAATTGGAAGTATCTGTAGACTTTAAGAAGATAGTACTGTGAAGACTAACAAGCGATCTACAATCAAATTGCTATGGTGAGAGGTTAGTGCCAATTTAATTTCCGCTACTTTCTTCATATAAACATGTATATGAATTTATATATTATGGTTATATACATGTTGATTGGTATGAAAGAAAATGTTTCATAATCTCTACCTAGCATGTTGTTATTTTGGCATAATTTTGAGTATGCTATGCCTTGATGATCTTTAATATATACGATAATTGTTTAAATGCAAATTTGAAGTATATTGCACGAAAATTTTGTTTTTTTTATATTAAAACTTGTAACTGTAAATAGGGCATAACTTTTAGTATAAAACATATTTATTTTCGCTTTTGGTATCATTGGAATCCTTGTTGAAATAGTTTTCTAACGATATATTATTTGTCAAAAACGAAGTTGTGATTGCAAAGTTATAGTTATATAAAGTTTTGGAAGAAATTGCCGATTGGGTGATTTCAGCCGCCGTTTATGGCGTCAATTTGGGATCGCAACAGCTTTTAGGCTACCGTCGGCATAGGCCATAAGTCCACGTTCAAGTTTTCTCTCTTAAACATCAGAAATTTGGTTGGAATTAGGTTGGAAAATCATACAGAATCTGAGTTTGAAAATTGTTGAAACCAGGTCAAGACGACTCGGTCAAATTGGATCAACGGGTCAAATCAATCCGGTCAAGGTTAAACCAGTCAACCCAACCAGGTCAAACTCAGTCAACGGTTGAACGGGTTAATCCGACTGGGTCAAAACTGGTCTAAGGTCAAACCAGGTAAACAAACCAGTCTACCAGTCAAACCAAGTCAACAAACCAGTAATGATTCAAACCAGATCAACAAACTGATTAATAGTCAACCGAGTCAGCGGGTCACACTAGGTCAACCCGATCCGGTCAACGGTTTATACATACTCAATTTGACTAGACACGTGGGGCGTGTGTCGACACTTGACACACACATGAAGGCGCGTGGAGGCATGTGTCGATGCGTGGTGTCTTTTGGAGACACGTGTCAACGTGTTAGAAGGTCATGTAGACGCGTGGGGGTGTGTGAGAGTCTGTGATGGCGTGTGTGATGGTTATTATGTCATGTATTGGTCTTTTATGCATAAATAATGTGATATTCTTGTTTTAATTTATGTTATTTTGTAATATATGCAATAATATATATGTTATAATTATGTGATGTCATATGATCGTATATGTTTGATTAATTTAGAGTGGCCACAACATCTAAGTTATGCATTAAGTAATATTAATTATGATCATATTAAAGTTAATGACATCGTTTTGTAGTTCATTATGTTAATATAATCATTTTACCCACATGCTTATGATTAAATAGGACGAAATAGAAATTATTTTTTATTTCTTAATTAGCCCACAAGTATTATGAAATATTAATAATTTTTAGTTTCATCATTAAAGGATAATGAATCATAATTTGTAATGTCTTTACCCACAAGGAGATTTTATGATATGCTGATTCATTTGTGATTTGTTATTTGTTTTACATAGGTAAACTTATAATTGTTGTTGATGGTTTGTGCCTCATAATTTTATTTAGTAAGCATATCTGTTGATATACCTATAGTTGATCAAACTTTGATGATTGTTGATGATAAAGTTCCTTATTTGAGTGGTAACAACTACAAAAAGTGGAGGGAGAATGTCCTTCTTCATTTAGGGTGCATTGATCTTGACTATGCTCTTCGTAAAGAAGTGCCACTTCCACCTATGGATAATAGTACTCAGGCTGAGATTGCTTTGTATGAACGGTGGGAGCGATCCAACCATTTAAGCATGATGTTTATCAAATCTCACATTATGACTAGTATTCGTGGGTCGATACCGGAGTGTGAGAATGTCAAGGATCTTATGGATGCTATTTGTGCTCAGTTTGAAACATCAAATAAGACATTAGGTAGCACCCTTATAAGTAGGTTGACACTGGTATTAAAAGAGTTCGTGAGCACACTATGAAGATGGGGGGACATTGTTGCTAAGTGAAGTCCCTTCAAATGGTGATTAATGATGATTTTCTAGCGCATTATATCTTGAACTCTCTCTCATCTCATTACACTCATTTCAAGATATTCTACAACACACAAAAGGCTAATTGGTCAATCAATGAACTTTTAACCATGTGTGTTCAAGAGGAAGAGGTGAAACTGCACATCTAGTGACAGGAAATATCAAGTACACTTCGAGCAAGAACAAGAAGTGGAAGGGGAAAGGCAAGTTGCATGAGGTTACGAGCAAAAAAATAAAATAAAAAATAAGGACAACACCAAGTGTTTCTTCTATATAAAGAAGGAACACATTAAGAAGGATTGTCCTAAAAGAAAGTCTGGCTTGACAAGAAAGGTAACCTCACCTCTCTTGTGTGTTATGAATATAATATGATTTGTGTTTCTCATAATGATTGATGGATTGATTTCGGTTCTATAATCCATGTTTCTAATATAATACAAGGTTTTCTAGACCAAAGGAAACCGATGGGAAGTGAATACAAAATCTATTCAGGAGACAAGATACTTACACGTGTTGAAGCTGTTGAAACATTTAGACTTATTTTAAGTACTAATTTTATTTTGGATTTAAACAAACCTTTTATATTCCTAATTTTTTTAGGAATTTGATTTTAGTTTCTAAACTTATACCTTGTAGATACTCTTTCAACTTTTATGGTAGTTCTTTTAATTTATTTGAGAACTTATATATCGTTGGAAATGGTACTATGGTTGATGGTTTGTTTAAAATTTATTTAAGTGATATTGTTCCTTATAATTTAATGACTTCACATGCTAGTACTGGTCTTAAATGTACTATCATGAGTGAAACTCTTCTTTTTTGTGGCATCCGAGATTAGGACACATTTCCATTGATAGGATAAAAAGGTTGGTAAATGCTGGAGTTCTTGAAACTTTGACTTTATTGACTTCGATACTTGTATAGACTACATTAAAGGAAAATAGATTAACAAATCCAAGAAACGTGCCAGGAAGAGTTCTTAACTTTTAGAAATCATACACATAGATATTTGTTGGCCTGACATGAGCTTTAACAATCAGAAATATTTCATCACTTTTATTGATGATCACTCACGATATATGTATCTCTACTTGCTCTATCACAAGGATGAAGTGTTGGATGCTTTCAAAATATATAAAGCATAAGTAGAGAAAAAATGTGGAAAAGATTGTGAGATCTGATAGAGGTGGTGAATACTATGTTAGATACACTCGTAAAGGACAATCATTTGATCCATTTGCTAAATTTCTTCAAGAGCAAGGTATTATGGCTCAATACACCTTGCTTGACACATCATCTCATAATGGTGTAGCAAAACGGAGAAATAGAACATTGACATTCTTTGTGAATTGGAGCTCTTAAAACTACAACATATTCCAATTAAGGCGGTTCCCAAAATGCCATTTGAGTTGTGGAAAGGTTGGAAACTGAGTTTCAGTCATTTACGCGTTTGGGGTTATCCAGTTGAAGTTAGAGTTTATACTCCAGACGAAAAATAGTTAGATCACAGAACTATTATCGCATATTTTATTGGCTATGATAAAAAATCAAACGGATACAAGTTTTATTGTCCGAACAATTCCAGTAGAATTGTTGAATCAAGAACTATCAAATTTCTTGATAATGACGTGGCCAATGGGAGTGATCAACTCAAAAACTTAGTTTTCGAGAAAAGTGATGTTTTAGATAATGCTTTTACATCAAGTAAATGATTGGTTGTTCATCCAAGCAAGGTGAACAATGAGGAACCATTCACTCAATATCTACATTTTGTTGAGATTATTTTAGAAGATCATTATGAACAACCTCCACCACAGGAGGAACAACCAGTTATGCAACAGTCTTAGCCAGAAACTATTGATACAACTTTATGAAGATTTACTATAACAAAGAAATTAGCAATTCCTATTGATTATGTAGTGTATCTGCAGGAGTCTGATTGTGACATAGGTGTTGAAGATGATCCAGACACATTTTCACAAGCTATAGATAGTAGCAAAATCTGAGTTGTGGTATAATTCTATGATTGACGAGATGAATTTTATGGCAGATAATAAATTTGGGAACCTTATTGAGTTGTCTGCTGGAAAGAAACCTATTATTTGTAAATGGTTATTTAATACCAAGAGGGATTTGTTAGGCAACATTGAAAGATACAATACTAGACTTGTTGCCAAGGGGTTTACACAAAAGGGAGGGATAGACATTAAAGAGACTTTTTCTCCAGTTTCTAAAAAAGATTCCTTTCGCATCATCATGACATTAGTTGCCCATTTTGATTCAGATTTACATCAAATGGAAGTGAAAATAACTTTTCTTAATGGAGATTTGGAGGAAGAGGTTTATAAGAAACAACCTAATGGATTGATTTTAGACGATGGTGAACATTTGGTATGCAAACTTAAGAAGTCCATTCATGAACTTAAACAAGCCTCCTAACAATGGTATTTAAGATTTCATAACGTTATCTTTTCATTTGGTTATGTAGAGAATGTTATGGTCAATGTATATACCACAAGGTCAATGAGAGCAAAATTATCGTTCTTGTGTTATATGTAGATGATATTTTGCTCGCAACCAATAATTTGAGTTTGCTACATGAGGTGAAACAATTCCTCTTTCAACACTGCAATATGAAGGATATAAATGAGGTGCCTTATGTCATTGGTATTAAGATTCATAGGAATAGATCTCAACATGTTTTGGGACTATCTTAGGAAGCCTATATTAATAAAATTCTTGAGAGATTCAGGATGAAGGATTGTTGACCCAGTGTTGCACCCATTGTTAAGGGTGACAAGTTTAATATGAACCAATGTCTTACACTTGAGATTGAAAGGAACAAATGAACACCATTCTTTATGCTTCAGTTGTTAGAAGCCTAATGTATGCTCAAGTTTGTGCAAGATCTAACATTGCTTTTGCAGTTGGAATGTTAGAAATATATCAAAGCAATCTAGGTTTAGATTATTGGAGAGCTGCAAAGAAGGTAATAAGGTATCTTCAAAGGACTAAAAGTTTCATGCTTACATATAGACGGTCAAACATTTTAGAAGTCATCGGATGTTCAGAATTAGATTCCGCTAGTTGTGTTGATTCTCATAAATCAACATCTGGATATGTTTTTTTGTTTGCCAGTGGTGCTATCTTAGAGAAGTGCCAAACAATCCTTGGTTGCCACTTCTACCATGGAAGCTGAGTTTGTTTCCTGTTTTGAGGCTACTACACAAGGTATTTGGTTGTGAAGTTTCATTTCTAGGCTTGAAGTTGATGAGTCTATCTCTAGGTCAATAAGGTTGTATTGTGGCAATTCAGTTGTTGTGTTCTTTGCTAAGAACAATAAGAGTGGAAGTTGAAGTAAACACATCAACATTAAGTACTTAATAATGAGAGAACACATTAAAGCCAAAGAAGTGCTCATTGAACACATACATACCAAGCAAATGATTGTTGATCCTCTAACAAAAGACATGTCACCAAAGATATTCAAGGATCATGTAGATCAAATGGGACTACGTCCCGATTTGTCACTTCATTCTCTGAAACTTTGTACTTTAGTTTGTTTTCTCTTTTAAGTTGTATACATTTTGGTTACAGAATAACAAACATTTTGAAGGACTTGGAACATACAGTTGAGATTTGTTCATAAAGTAATTTTCTACATTTTTGAGTTTATTTAGAAAGAGAAAAATTGTATAGTAATATATGGAAGGTAATACTTGTTTAAAAGGGACTTACCGCTATGATTCATGCAATTCTATTTTTGTAATTAAACATAAAGAATATAAAACTACTATGTTATGGATAGACCTAGCAAAAAGGTACTCATACCCACGGGTCAACGGGTACCTACATTATACGGGCGGGTATGGGTACCCGTACCCAACCCTCCCATGAAAATTTTACCCGTACCCAACCCTCCCATGAAAAATGCAGGTGGGCCAAGTAATGCCCACAAGTACTCGCATTTTATTAAAAAAAAAAACATTAAAAAATTAAAACCCTTAAAACATTTTCCCAATCTCTCTCACATAGAGACACTGACGCCACATTTCTCTGAATCTCTTCTCTCAATTAGTGAATCTCTCCTAAATCACGCCATTTCTCCTTCTCTTCTCTCAATTTGAAGTTTTTCATGCCATCTTTGATCTCTCTCAAACTCTCATGCAACTGTCTCGGCATCTCTCTCACTGTCTCATGCTCATTTGGCCATTTTTCTAGTTGCCATTTCTCCTTCACACAGCCATCTCTCCAGTCGCCATTTCTTCTTCATGCAACCATCTCTATCATGCTCCCAGGATCCTCTTCAAAGCGTTGTTCATCTGGGCTCTCAAGTAGACCTCTATTTTCTATTTCTTGTTTGAAGAAACCGGTTAATTATTAATCTCTTGTGATAATGTTAGAAACTAAAATGTCTGCTGGAGTTCTAAAGATTTATGATGTTGAATTTGAATGAGTTATTCCTTTTTGTCATTCATGTTTTCTTCCATATGGACTCCAAATTTTAGATACATAATCAGAATAGAAGATTTACAATGCATAGAATCCAATCCTTTGTTAGATTGTTGGTGAATGTGGCTCACATTTACTTATTAGTGTTGATTGGTGGTGTAAATGTTAATGTGTGAGAGAGTGAATGACCATTGTTGTTTGCTGATAATTATATTGCATGCTCGGATTGTAGAGTTGTTTTTTTTGTTACTTTTTTTCTTATTATTCAGTATATGCTATTAATTTACCGAGGAAAATTTTGATTTGATATGCAAGTTATCAATTGGAGGATTTAACTTTGTGCTGAATCTGCTGATTGACAAGTTTACACTCTGGTGAGTGCTGCTGAACCTAAACGTGACTCTACATTTTTTTTGTGTTGAGTTGGAAAAATCCAGCCATTTGGTGGGGTTGGTTTGCTTGTGATATATTTGGGAGTGTTTTGTTTTTTATTCTTTTGAATGAATTATGATGGTTTGTTGATTAAATGTCTTTTTTGTTTGAGTTGAGGAGTGTTGAGTTGGAAAAATATAGCCATTTGGTGGGGCTGGTTTGCTTGTGATATGTTTGGGAGTGTTTTGTTAATTAAATATAAATATTCTGTTGTATCATGTATTGAGTTATTTCCTTTAGATTGTGGCAATCTTACTCTATTGTATTTGGGACATTTATGCTTATATTTCATTGTCCTTTAGATTGGCATGGAGGAGTCTACAGATTTGTTTAATGAGGCGATAGAAAGTGGCCATAATGTAGATCAACCTCCTTCTAGTGCTAGTTTTGTTTATCCAAAAAAACGTAAAGTTTTATTTATTTGGGGTCAATTTACAACATTTCTAGATGAGAATGGGAATGAGAGGGCAAATTGTTTGATTTGTAGTAAGTCTTATGCATATGGTAGTTCCACTCATGGGACTAAAAATTTGAAGTGTCATATGTAAGGTTGTCCTAAATTATGATGTTTGAGGATTTCTTAAGAGATTTATTGTGAGAAGATGGCAATAGCAATCATAAAACATAATTACCCATATTTAATAGTGGAGCATGAAGGAACTAGGGATGTCCATATGTATTTGAATCATGAAGTTAAGCCTTATACTAGGAACACCGCTAAGGTGGATTGCTTAAAGATATATAGTAGGGAGAAGGAAAAGATTAAGCTTGCTTTAGAAAGGGTTCCGGGTAAAATATGTTTGACTTCTGATATTTGAAGTTCTTGTACGATTGACAAGTATATTTCTTTAACGGCTCATTATGTTGATGAGAATTGGGAGTTACAATGTAGAATTCTTAATTTTTGCCATATTCCTCCTCCACATTCAAGGGTTTTTTCTGTTAGAAACAGTGTATGATTTCTTAAAAGATTGGCAAATTGAAAAGAAAGTATTCTCTCTTACTTTGGACAATGCAAGTAATAATGATAAGATGGAAGACATTTTAATGAGTCAACTTTGTGTGCAAAATGCTTTATAATGTGGGGGTTCTTTTTTTCATGTGCGATGTTGTGTACATATCTTGAATCTCATAGTCCAAGAATGTTAAAAGTTAGCAGTGCAGCTTTACCTAAGATCCGAGAAGGTGTGAAATATGTTCAAGGAAGTGAGACTAAAAGAATCAAGTTTGGGAAACTTGCCGCACAAATTGGTGTGATAAGCTCAAAATGATTGCGAATGAATGTTCCCATAAGATGGAATTCCACTTATTTAATGCTTGAAAGTGCGTTAATATACCGCCTTGTGTTTGTTCATTTGTCATTGATAAATCCCAATTATAAAAATTGTCCTTTAGATGAAGAATGGGATAGGGGGTGGGGATTTGCAAGTTCTTGCAACCATTTTATGAAATCACTACTCTTTTTTCAAGTTAATAATACCCCACAGCAAACTTGTACCTTAAAAATGCGTGAAGAGTTCAAGTGCGTTTATACGAAGAGATATGGAGAATGAGGATGAAGTTGTTAGTACCATGACAAATCAAATGAAAGTAAAATTTGACAAATATTGAGATTCTTATAGCTTTGTGTTAGCTATTGTACCAATTCTGGACCCACATTTCAAGTTTGAGTTTGTTGAGCTTTGTTACAAAAAAGTTGATGACCCAACAATTGCAACAAGAAAGTTGGGGTCGTTAAGCAATAGTTGTATAAGCTTTTTGCTGCTTATGAGGGTCTAAATTGCCATGATGTTCTCGTCGACCCTTCAATACAAACTAGTAGTCCTAATATCCTTGGAGCTAATATTTGTGTAAGTCACTACTCCTTATATATTTTTATATTCTTGCGATTAATAAGGTTTTGTTTATTTTGTAATTTTGCTTTATTAAATTTCAATATTTAAATGGTGCAAGAATTTGACCACTACAAGAGTGGCTTAAGTGCTACTAAGAAGTTCGAATTGGATACTTATTTGGGAGAGGCAAGGTTTGATCGTATCATATTTTGCAATATGGATATTGTGGACCATTGGAAGAAAAATTGTGATCGTTACCTGATACTTTCCATGATAGCTCATGATGTCATGAGTATACTAGTAACAATTGTTGCTTTGGAGTCCAGTTCAGCGTTGGCAGCAAAGTGCTCACTAAATATTGAAGCTCACTTCTATCGAAGAATGCATAAGCTTTGATATGCACTCAGACATGGATTTATGGATTTGAAGTTAAAGGTAACATGTTAACTTATATTTCACATGTTTTAATATTTTAGTTTGTTAATATATAAGAATATTTAATTTATATTTTGTTAATTGTGCCAGTAACCTAAGCGAAGATTAGGGAATCAAGGCTGGTTTGTAACACATCAATGTGTAATAGAATTTGTCAATTTGGTTGAACAATTTTGTCCCTATTTTTGTTTACTATGAAATTTGTTTGTTTAGTGTTTACTATGTATGTTTGGTGAAATTGATGATGAAATTATGTTGAATGTTGAATGTATTAATATGTATGTTGAATGTTGATAATGATGTTTGGTGAAATTTAATCAAATTTAATTTAATCAAGTTTGTGTTTGTCCATTAATTTAATCAAATTAACCAAGTTTTGAAAGCCTAATAAATGAATTTTATACCAAGTTTTCAAATTAATACAATATACATTTTTAAGTTTACAATTTGAATAACAAAAAACAGTGAAAAAATTGCAATTTGAATAACAAAAAGTAGGGAAAAAAAAATAAATGTAGAAAAGTTTAATTTATGACCTGTGGGTCGACCCGTACGGGCGGGTACGGGTCATGCATTTCCCTACCCGTGAAATATTTTTACCCGTGCCTGTTTTACCCATTACCCATAGCTACCCGCCTGCCCGTTTGCTAGGTATAGTTGTGGATTATGTAATAAAAGTTTGGACCAAGTGGGCGAATGTTAGAATTTTAATTTAATTAAAATTCATTAATTCATTATTAATAATTGGTCTAACACTTTTATTTTAATTGTAGTTTTATAAACTGCTGAGTAGTTAGTAAGCAGTTACTAAGCAATTATCTCTAGCAGTTGCCATTGATGGAAAGATTAGCAAAAGGGAACGTCATAAGTCCCCAATTCAAGCAATTGATTATCTCACATTCCCAAAATGTAACGCCCCACTTAAGGTACGTACTCAAGATTTGCTGTATTGCTTAAATATTTATTGATTCGGTTTTAATTGAGTTTGTATGTTGAGTTGGTTGAGTGTTTGCTTTGAAATTGGTTGAGTTTTGAGGACTCTTAGAATTGCAGTCTTCGCTGCGGCGACGTTGGCTTTGAGTAAGGCAGTGTCGACTCTGTAACTTTTCGCTGGGGCGACGAGCCTGTTGAAAAGTTTAATGAGTTTCTAGAGAATTCTTTATAGGGGTAAAAATGACCTTTCTACCCCTAATTAGTAGGAAAAGTGAGGAGTAAAATGTAAAGAAATTTAGTAGAGAATGTGTTGAAGATAAGGGTGTAATTGCAAAGAATCAAAGGATATAGATGGAATTTCCAAGGAAGAGGAAGGGCAAAATTGGAAATGATGGTTATAATATGAGCTAAAAAGGGTTAAGTGAAATAAGCCCTTCATTTTCATCCATTTCCACCGCCATTCTCATTCTCTACTTCCTTTCATTTTTTCCTTCCAATTTTCCCAAGATTTCTAAGGAGTTTAAGAGAGCTTTTGAGTAGAAATTTCATCTCAAGCATCCTAAGGTAAGGATTCTTGCTTTAGATGTGAGTTTGCTTATAGTTATAGTGAAGTCTTATATGGTTGTTATTGTTCTTGTTGTTGTTTTAAGTTGAAGAGAGAAGACAAGACAACAAAGGAAAGGAAAAGTGCTAGAGAAGTCACTTTTTTACAAGGTAAGTAAATCCAACCAAGTTGAGATTCAAGAAAGTATATGAGTGGAGATTTATTTTAATTATGTATATATATGTTACACTTACTGAAAAATTGAGATGAGATGTGTGCTTAGTCATAGTTGTTGGATATGCTTAAATTATAAGTGTTTTTGATGTGTGATGAGAGAGTGAAATTGAGTTGAAGTTGGAGGAGTTTTGTATGAATATTTTTGGGAGTGTTTTCCTTGGCAGGGATTATGACTATATGAGGGAGTTTTCCTCCCATGGATGATTAAAGAGAAGAGTAGAGTTATAGATAAGTAGAGCTTTGGTATGCACATGAGTTGTTTGATAAAATGCCTAAGTGAGAAACTGTCCTGTCACAGTCGTGACCTTCTAAGTGGTTTTTGGGCATTTTACGAATTGAACTGAGTTTAGATCAAAACATAAAAATTAAAGCACTGTCTCTAAGCTTTAAAACAATACCAAAACCGTAGCAATCCGATGTGTATAACGCAAGTTATGCCGTTTTTAGTGTGACCTGTGTAGAATGACGATTTTGGAGCAACATTGCATTTGTTCATTTCATGAGTGCATTAATGAGCATGAATCATCCACATGCACTAATTATGCATTAGAGAAAGAGTAGGAAAAAGAGTAGAGAACTTTGAGTGTAAGCTTTATTAAGAGAAAATAGAGAAAAAGAAAATAGAGTAGGTTGTGCGATGGGGAACCTGTGAGTAATGGGTAGAGTATTCCTGCATGTACGCCGCATTGAGAGAGCGGCATGAGTATGAGAGAGAGAAGTGGTGTAGCCCGTGAGAGTGCATGGGGATGAGGCTATACCCGAGGGTACCCGAGAGAGAGATTATTCACTCATATGGCCAAGGGTTCCGAATCTATGCATAACCGAGTCCGATCGGCTAGAATGAGGAGAAGTCACGTAGAGCGGGAGCGAGTCCCGGCCGTGCCTCCGGTAAGATGAGGCCGTGACTACTAAAGAGAGGAAAAGAGTTATGAGAAAGAGATAATAGAGAGAAGTATAAGAGAGAGAGTAAACGAGCATTGTAAGGAAAGAATTAGAAAGGGGGAGAGAGAGAGTTACGGGGATAGATGAGTAGAGGATTTACTTACTGAGCATTAGTTGTGCTCACCCTGTTGTTTTCCATGTTTTTGCAGGATCTAGGTGAGGACACAGTCGGATGGGCGTCGACAAGCGAAGGGAAATGGCTACACTGTCCACCTTGTTTTTTATGCTTTGTACATGATACAACTTTTTGTATAAAGAATGTATATGTTTAATAAAAGAAAAATTTGGGCCCAACCTTTTTATGTATTTCATTACGTACATGTTTTATGAGTATTTGAGTAGAAAGCGGCTATTACACAAAACCACCGTACTGAAAATTGCTTTTGAATTGGAAGTATCTGTAGACTTCAAGAAGACAGTATTGTGAAAACTAACGAGCAATCTACAACCAAATTGCTGTGGCGGGAGATTAGTGTCAATTCAATTTCCGTTGCTTTCTGCATATAAACATGTATATGAATTTATATGTTATGGTTATATACATGTTGATTGATATGAAAGAAAATGTTTAACAGCTTTTAAAGAAATTATAGAAGAGAATTAGAAGAAATGATCTAATTATTCCCATTATCATTTCATCTGGAAGAGAAATTACTAAAAAATAAAAAAAGAAATTTAATCTAACTACACTACTGGTATTTTATTTATTTTTTATAATTTACTAATATCTCAAACATTTTTTTTCTTACGTAAAACCTAAGATCTTTAGTTACAGCTTAAAAATCTCTACATCATAAATCCTAATCTTCTTTGTTTCAATCTCAGTAGTTTGATATATTCCTTAATTTTTTTTCTTCCACATGTTTTGAAATACCGTTTCTGTTAAACTTGTCAATTTTCAAACTTTATTGATCCTACTGCTCTTGTTGGTCTTGTTTTGATCATGCCAGAAAACCTAGCTCTAATACTAGATTGTTCAGGTCAGTCCGCTTACATTCTAATCTAACTCACGTATCTCTTCTTGACTCCTAATCACAATTGGTTAAAGTAAAATGTTTATATAGAAACTAACAGTTTATTGGAACTAAAACACGTAGAAAACGAGTCAAAGCTAGTTTCTCTTTGCTATAGTCCACGACCAACAAAACAAGTCATACCGTCTTCTTAGCCCATCCTTAAAGGATGAATTCCTTGAAGATAGAACTGGGCCACTCTGAAATTCCACTTGGAGTTTGGACTATGGCCCAAACTAACTTCTACTTGCAGCAGGATTTGATTTTTAGTGTACTTACAATTACAAAGAGCTTAGATCTAGTCCGGGTTTAACCACAAACAATTTGATAAAGATTTCCGTAAGAATATGTTAATTTCACAAAATATTTTTCATATTTTCTGATATTTAGTAAATATAGGGCTAAGTCCAATGATACATCGGCAGAAATTACTCAATATTTTAGTGTTTATAGTTAACTTAATATGATGAGATTTGATGGTCCGAATTAAGAAATTAAATAATATAATGATGCATAGATTTCTTTGTAGGGTTAGCTACCAAATACAAGTATGAAAAAACAAAGACCGGTTGGTGATGGATTTGATCATTGGGCCATTCCACTGACCAGTGGCCTTTCACAAAAAAATTCAATGATGATAAAAGTGATTGTTAGGAGGTGTGTATCCGCAAATTTTTACGTGACAGCCCGATCTCCTACCAACATTTCATCCGTTTCTCGCCCAATCTCAATTTTACCTTCACTTTTTCTAACCAAAATATTAATTTAGATAGATTTTGATTAAGTTGACCTGGATTTATTATGGGCTTCATCTGGAACAGCGGCGGAACAGTGACGGGTTAGATGATATTTCTGGAATTCTGATGTAAGTGCCGCGTGTCAAACAAAACTGTGACGTGGCCACCTAATAGCCTTTAACGTTTTCTATGTTAGGATATTTAAAAAAGCAGATCTCTAGAGAATACCACTTGACCTTTCGCTATTTGAAAATGAATGCACGCACCTTGTTATCATGACGCCTCACGGCCCAAAATCCAACGGCTACAAATTACATAGTAGGTAATCATCACATCAGACAGTGGATAACAAGCGCACCATTGCATATTCTTACACCTGACTCTTATCAAAACGAACGTACTCGCCCAGCAACCGGTCGTCCCGGTCTCCCATTCTCTTCCTTTGTGTTAAAAACCCTATTTCCCATCTCCAACCATCACTGAGCTATTTCCACTTTATCAGTTACTCTCACTTACTCTCACTAATACATCTTTCTTCAACTCTCTAGAATCATGGGTATTTTTTTTTTCACTAGTTTTATGCGATTTGATCGTCTTTTTTTTTTCTTTTTTTCAAGTTTTATTTTGATTTCGTGATTTATTGATTTACTTTAATTAATTTGAATTTCTGTTTTGGTGTACAGGAAAGGTCAAGATCGGAATCAACGGTAATAGATCTTAGTTTGTCTGATCTTATAAAGTGTATATATGTGTTGATCCTGTCGGTTGAGATCTGATTTTTTTTTTTTGTTTTTGTGTTTGATTTTAAATTACAGGTTTTGGAAGGATCGGAAGGTTGGTGGCGAGAGTTGTCTTGCAGAGGGATGATGTTGAGCTTGTTGCTGTTAACGATCCATTCATCACCACTGATTACATGGTATTTCTTTTAATAAAACAATTTAACTGTATGTTAGATTTATTTGTTTTGATGGAGTATTTGTAAGTGTTTTTGCCTTTGTTTTGTGTAGACGTACATGTTCAAGTATGACAGTGTTCACGGTCAATGGAAGCACCATGAACTCAAGGTTAAGGATGATAAGACTCTTCTCTTTGGTGAGAAGCCCGTCGCTGTCTTCGGTGTTAGGTATGCGTTTTCTTCTTACTCTTCAGTAATTCAACTTTGGTTTCGAGTAATAGTTCATGGAAATAGGCGTGTGATAGAACTTTCGGTTAAGATGATGAACGTTTGTGTATTGTATGAACGTTTAGGAACCCAGAAGAGATTCCATGGAGTCAGACTGGAGCCGAGTACATTGTGGAGTCAACTGGAGTCTTTACTGACAAGGATAAGGCTGCTGCCCATTTGAAGGTTCTTCTTTCACATGCATCTCAACTTTTCTTTAGTGTTATATTCTTTGTACCACGTGGCTGATGTTTGTTACTTTCACTAATTTTATTGGGATGTTATCTTTTAAGCTTGCTACTTCTGTATGAGTTCTGTTTGATGCAAACATTGTTTGGCTATTTCTAAATTGTTAATATCTGTCTAAGAAAAAATGATATAATTTAAATTTTTCAATGAGCTAGGTTCTTAAGTAATAAATAATCAGTTTCTGCTTAATTATTTACATTTTCGCATCAATCTTTTGCCACTGTTTTGGATGTGGACCTAAATGAACACATACTTGAATGGTATATCAAAATTTTGGCATGTTTTTATCCAACTTTTAGTGATTTATTGTCTTAAAATATCAATTTATGTCTGCCATCTAAGTAAAAGTGGTTGGTTTCATCAGGGTGGTGCTAAGAAAGTCATCATCTCAGCCCCTAGCAAGGATGCTCCTATGTTTGTTGTGGGTGTTAATGAGCACGAATACAAGCCAGAGCTTGACATTGTGTCCAATGCTAGCTGCACCACCAACTGCCTTGCTCCCCTAGCAAAGGTTCTTGTTTTATCCGCTTCTTTAGTATTGTTGGGTTTGTGTTAAGAGTTACTCTGAGGCAATGAGTTTATGTGGGATTTAACTTATTCTTGCATCAACTTGCAGGTTATTCATGACAAGTTTGGCATTGTCGAGGGTTTGATGACCACTGTCCACTCCATCACAGGTATATAATTAAACAAAATTGCTTTTACCTCCATTATCACTATGTTGCTCTTCATATGTATATTCATTATGCGTTTTTTTATTTTGTTTTAGCCACACAAAAAACTGTTGATGGGCCATCAATGAAGGACTGGAGAGGTGGCAGGGCTGCTTCATTCAACATTATTCCTAGCAGTACTGGGGCTGCAAAGGTAATGCTCATGCTACTTCATATTGAGTATCATATCAATGTATGTCAAGTCAGATTCCTAGAATATGATGTAAACCAAGTAGGATCAGTAATCAAATCATCTTAGCATCACTGTAGATGAGTTTATATCCTCTTTCTTTTAATATAAATGTAATTGTATTATTTTGTATTGTCCATTTATTTTTAGACCTGCACCGTTTGATACCTGATGTTATTGTTACTTGACTCATATATGTATTTTAGGCCGTGGGAAAGGTGTTGCCTTCTCTGAATGGAAAATTGACTGGAATGGCTTTCCGTGTACCCACTGTTGATGTCTCAGTGGTTGACCTCACAGTGAGACTGGAGAAGGGAGCTTCTTATGATGAGATTAAAGCAGCTATCAAGTAAGAGCAATTTTAGTGTGTATATATATTTGCTGTAGTGAAAGCCTTGCCAGAAATTTTAAGTTTTCGACTTCTGCTAGTGGAGCTTTTAATTGATTTTAGGTGCTCAGTATTGTCATACTGTTAGTGATTTTTTTTCTTATGCTTATTGTGATGTTCTTCAGGGAGGCTTCTGAGGGAAAACTGAAGGGTATCTTGGGATACACTGAAGATGATGTGGTTTCCACCGACTTTATTGGTGACAACAGGTAAGAAGGGGCATGTGCATTTTTTTAGTGATTTTATCTTGGAGCATGTAGCGCTTGTCTTCTTCTTTTTGGTTTGTTTCATACATGATCAGTATGTATTGGGTTTTCGGATGGGACTTTGTCTCTCCTCCACTCGGGAATGGGCTCCACATTTTTCTTTATTTTAGTTTTGTTTGGATGGTTTGTCGGCAAGATATAGAATCTAAGGCAACCTTATCTGTGGCCTTTTAAAGATTTATATTATCTTCTCACTGTGCCTGTGTATGATTGAGCCTTGAGAATATTAGCAAATCAGTTAATTTATCATCTATTTGATTATTTAGGTCAAGTATCTTTGATGCCAAGGCTGGTATTGCTCTGAGCAAGAACTTTGTGAAGCTTGTCTCGTGGTACGACAACGAATGGGGCTACAGGTAAAATTCTGATTTAACCATGTCTTTTTTTTTTTTTTTTTTTAAATAAATAAATAAGTACTTTGTAGCGGTATTTGGGTAAATAATACGTAGATGAGGTTATTTAAATTGGCGTTGACAATGTGTATTTTGTGATGTTGCAGCACACGTGTCGTTGATCTGATTGTTCACATGTCAAAGAGCCACTAAGTGGCATGGGTATCTAATATGCCTGCTTGATCGGAGTGTGGTGTTTGCGTCTTATGTAGAGGCAGCTGAGTTGAAATAAAATTGTTTTGAAGACAATATCAAGAGTTTTTCCCTGCATCTTTGGGCAGGGTTATCGTTGTTTAGTTCAGTCAAATAGTTTTTCCTAGAACACCTGTTCACAAGAAGGCTTGAATTGGAAACTTAAAGGAATTGGGTTATATATTTTTGTTCAGTTAGTATTGAATCCCAGTTGTCCGACTGTTTTCTATATCTTCCTTCCCTTTGTTAATAATAAGCGGGCAGATTTTATTCCTTAGTCTAGCCAGACGAATTTTTTATTATGCCGGAAAAACCTCTCGCAATCGCTATTAATGGCAATAATGAATTTGGTTCAGCATCAGCTAAAGAAACTATTAAGTATTTGGTAGACCTGGCAAAACGGTCCAGACTCGTGGGTTGACCCTAGATCTGAGAAAATTATATAAGGTATGGGTCCATGAAATTGGTCTTGAGAAAATTATATAAGGTATGGGTCCATGAAATTGGTTTCGTTTTTTCACATCCGTACCTGGCTCTACTCGTATTTCAAATGGGTTATACGGGTTAATCCGTGGGTACCCCTTTTTAAAAAAGAAAATCTCCTTTTGTAACTTTGTTATCGCATTTCCCACCCCAGGCTAGTCTTCTTTTGTTCTTCATTTCCAAATCCCTAACTCATTCACTCTCCTAATCGTCTTTTTCTGATCTTCATTCTTCTCTAACGCAACTCCTCTCCCAAAATCAATCCAACAAACGCGTCGGTCGTTGATAGTCTCTAGACTCTCCACCACGCAAAATCAATCCCGCTTATCCAAGGTATGTAACTCACTCACTCTCGTCTCTCACTCTCACACTCATGACTCACCCATTGGCCCCTGTCTTCCTCAACCCAAAGTCTTTTTCTTTTTTAGTTTTTCTCTTGGTTTTGTCACTAAAACAACTTCCATGGACTGTTGCCAGAGTGTCTCTGTCTTCGGTGAATACCACCACCACCACTAGCAAGAGTGAGTGCAAGTGCTTTGTGTGTGTTTGTGTTTCCCTCTTTTGGGTTTGACAGAAGAGTCTGAAATGGAAATAAAGTTTTGAACTTTACTTGCCTTTGGGCTCTGTGATGTGAAAAGCTTGACTTTAATTGCCTTTGTGAATGTGACTCTTTGTTTTGTGATCGACTGATTGTGACTCTTTGCCTATGAGATAATACGCAAGTTAATTCACTAGATTGTTGTGTGTCCAAAGAAGAGAAAAGATTAAGTTAATTAATCATGGTTTGACTGCTAATTAAGGGGGTTTTTGGAGAATGGAGATTGCTAGATTTAGACTCAAAACAACGAATAATTAAGGGTATAAATTATCTCCTATCATATGAATGAACATACCCATCTTTTAGTGCGGAGCTGTTGTGGAGTGCTTTTGAGTTTTCAATTTAATTTCAAAATATTTAAATTGGCTACTTGATGAAATTTGGATACGGGTGATCTTTTCAAGACAACTAAAAGAACTCACTGTGAATTTTGTAAAAAATTAAAACTGCAGGAATTTTGGGGTGTAACTGTCATAATTGAAAACTATTAGAGGTAAAATGCAAAAAATAAAAATTAGAGAGAGAAAAAATGGGTACCCACGGGTTCACCTGTACCCACATAGGGTAGGGTACGGGTCCAATAAGTCGACCCGTATTGGGCCCGTACCCGTGAGACCCATACTCGTATTGACCCGGCCCGCCCGCGCGTTTTGTCAGGTCTAGTTTTTGGATGTCCCCAATAGTAACCTCCCCTATTTATCAATTAGTTTGTATATATCGGAAAATAATTTATTTCTTATTTATTTTATGTGTAGTTGCTCTTTTAGATCTAAGAGTAGCACGCCCTATATGTTGCTCTGTGGCTGCATTAAAAAAACCCCGCATTGAGATATATTATGAAGATTAATTAATTGTGATGTGTAACTAGGGTTTTCATTCGTACCTTTCTCTTAAAAGTAATAAACAACCCTGCTATTTTCAAACAAGTACTCAAAAATGAAAGGGTGTTATCAAGAGGACACTTATTTCAGAAATACACATTTAGAGGGTACCATTTTAAGAAATGAATGAGTACATGATGACCAATAATGAAGTGTGTATGTGAGTGTGACTAAGACCTGACAGTCAATGTACAGCTTGATGACCAAGACCTAACAGAGTAATAGTCAATGTAATTCAATTTTGAATTAAAATTAAAATTTAAGTACCTTTCAAAAACTGGTCATATCATATGTAACATTATTTGCATATAGACTTTTAGAAACGCACACATAAATAAATAAATAATGGTTAACTCGCAATTATTAACAAATGACAAGAGCTAAACGTACCTCTCCCGTGTCTTAAAAGCGTACAAACTCCATCATTCAAATTTCCCCAAATTTCGATCTCTCCGCCAAACCCAATCCTTCTTTTCAAACGTTTCTCTTTCTTGTGACTCTCAGCTAACTCCCCATCTTTCTGTATGATATATTATGAACTCATTTAATTATTCGATTCTAATCACATCCTCACTCCGGATCATCACTTTTAAGAACCCTACTTTTTATATATTACTGCCCATCTGATTTTTCTATTTTTCGCCTATTGCACATGGCCACCTCCGCCTTCAAGTCCACCACCAAGAGGACGCCCCTTGCGACTTCACAAAGCTCCGCCACCGATGACTCCTCTTCATTAACCAATCGGAGTTCCGCGGCTCACCGTCGTTCCAGAAGCCTCAGTCGATTCTCGCGGCGACTGCCGGGCCAAGACTTCTTTCCGGATGAGGCTCCCAAAGGGAGGTTTGTGAATACTGTAAGAGGATCGGGATTCCCTGAGATCAGCCTTGATGACCTCGCGGTTGAGTTTTTTGACTCTTCTGGTGATAGAGGAAGGTCGTCTGCTAGAAACGATAACGTCAGACCTAATGACAGTAGAGTTGGTGGTGGTGGTGGAGGGACTGCTAGACGAGGGAGGTCGGTGTCCAGACAGGGGGCGAAGGGCACTGGTGGTAATTTTTCAGGTGGAGGAAGTAATAATAATGCGAGGAGGAGAAGGTCGGTGTCTGTGGTTCGTTATCAGATTAGCGATTCTGAGGTAACCTCTTCTTGCTCTCTTAATGTTCACAATATTTGTGTTATTCATAAAAGGATTTAGCTTCTGTTTGATTAATTTGATGAATGATAATCATGTGTCTAGGTGCTAAATATTTGATATTGCTTTACCTTTAGTAAATATATTCGGAGAAATTAATCGAACATTGACGAACTGGCACATTGCATTCATGCTGTGCCTTGAAATGACCAGTTTTGGGAAATTATCAAGTTTATTTAATCAATACTTGGCATATATCAGTTGTATTATTGTGGCCGTATTTGAAACCAAATTTCATAAATTTATCAAGTTTGAAAATATCAAATTTTATTTTTTATTTTTTATATATTGTATTATCTTGGCTCATTTGGAACCACATGTCATAAAGTTATGAAGTAAATTCTGGGTTCTCTTTCCGAGTAAATTGATTAGTATCCAGAATCTTTGATGCACAGAAAGCCAAGATTTTCACTGGCATTTTGGATGAAGTTACAAATAAATTTGTTAGTGTACTTGATTGGATGTACCATGATGAAATTTTTAGCTATTGTCAAATTATTATTGATTAGTGTTAAATGAGAATGAAAGAGACAAACTACTGAAAGCACTGGATGAGATTGAATGTGACAATATTTGGAATTTTTGCCTGCATATCTATGAATGTCCTTGTCCTGTATGAATAGCTTTTAAGCCCTTAAACATCACTTGAATTTTCACTTAACATGTACATTGTTTAATGGACAGGAAATTTTAAGTTATTCTCTAATTATGTTTCGAGGGTTGTGCATGTCCAATGTGAAATTATTGTCATCATCACGTCTCATTATTTTGAAGGATCCTTTGTTTTCCTCGTAGCATTCATTGCTTTGTGGTCAGCTTGACCTTTTGACTCTTTTTAATTGGAAACCCTTACATTAACTTTATATCTATAACTCTTTGATGATAGCAGCTAGATTTTTCCAGGCTAGTTGTAGTGAACCAGTGAAAATATTTTGGTTGTTTGATCTCTTTGCATTTCTTCTTCTTGTATTATGGCAGAGTGATCTGGACCATTCTCAGAGTTCAAGCAACCGTGGTAGTCTGAAGAGTAACATCAGTGTAAACAGTCAGATGCCCTCATCGCATAGGTCCACTGCTTCAAATCATAGACCCATGCTTAGAAGATCTGTTAGCCAAAGAGATTTAAAGTACCATGATGGCTATTCTGTAAGTGTCATTTATCCTTTCTGTAAGATTTTATTGTAACTTTGTTTATTATTGAACATCTGAGGAACATTTAATTAGGGGTTTCCTATAAAAATGACTAAGAGACAGGCCTAGTCCAATGTTTTGATTGAATTTGCTATACCTTGAGCATTTTAAGAAGATCTCTTTTTAATTGTTGAAAGCTTTTTTGTAAAATAAGATTTCATAACTGAATCAAATTTAAAATTCCAATGGACCTTCCAGAGCCAATCTTCGGCCCTAACTGATGATGAAAGGAGGGATGCTCAATGCAATAAAAATGGAATCGAGAAGATAATACAAGCAGTTTATGCGCAGAATAAGGTTAGATTTATAGTGTAGAAAATAAATATTTTGCAATGAGTATGACCTCAGTTCAATCTATGTGCTTTGTCACTTATGCCTATGGTATCCTTCAGGTAGAGCATCCAACTGGGGATGATTCGAATAGTGGATTGTATGATGCAATGAGGAAAGAACTTAGACATGCTGTGGAAGAGATTAGGATGGAAATTGAACAAGTCTGCACTCTGAACCTGCTTTCTATCATCAGTATGTTGCATTCTCTGTTTTGTCTGCTAAAATGATCAGGATTCTTTGCTTCCTGTGCAGGCAGCGGTCAAAACAAAAACCTCCCCTTTACCAAATGATAATGGTTTGCAGTCCAAAAATTTTGATGCTCTTCAGTCTGTTTCTACAGTCAGAAGGAATTATGCAACAAAATTAGAACAGGTATTAAATTCAATCTGCCATGACTAATCTTGTAGCATCAATCTTTTTGACATGTTAGTGAATGAGAATTATCTCTTGTCAAAGTTGTTGATTTATAATTATCTTTTCCAATGCTGTTTAGACTTTAATAACACTGAAAATAAGCTCATGTTAGAGGTTCTTTATCACCTGCTATTTAAAGAACCCTCTTTGGCTTCCAGTTTTTCTGCTCTTATGTTGGTGCTATGATGGAATGTATCTTTCAGAATCTGTAAACTAAAACTAGCATCTGCTATTTCTTTTACTCATAATTTGAAAAGAAATTTTTAAATTGGTTTTTCAACAAGCATTTATGCATGTTATGATTCATCTTTGATATTTTAGGTTGTCTTTATTATCTATAATATGAGTGTGCCAAGCAACATATTGATGTAGTTTTTCTTTTCTGGGAAGTTTTATGAAATAAATTTTCTTATTTGACATTCTGCCTTTCATGAAGCACCTTTGATTGGTGATTGATCTTATTTTTTAAACTGCAGTCAGAGAAGCGTAAACAAGATCTATTAGCTGAAATTTTGCTGGAGGAGCAACGTAGTAGGGAGCTTTCTAAGATTGTCCAGGAATTGCTTCCTGAATCAAAGAATTCTGTTGTTGAAAAACCAATACGAGCCAGAAAGGTACCCTTTACCTTTTTGCTCTTTGCCAGATTTTCAGGATAGGTAAATGACTTTTTCCTTTGACTTTGTAATTTTCCAGAGGAGTAATGACAGCAATAGGATGTCTAAGCGATTGACTGAGGAGGCAGAGAAATATATTGAGGACTTCATTTCAAACGTTGAAGATACGGATATTTCATCTATAGATGGAGAAAGGAGTGATACCAGTTCAACTCTTGGAGGAGTAACAAAGACAGAAACTTTTCAGAGTCCAGCAATATTTAAGCCTCTTCCTGTTCAAATGGACGGGGTTGTATTGCCTTGGTTGCAGTGGGAAACTACTAATGATGCTTCTACTCAGTCTTGCAAGACCAAGACACAACCTCAATCAACTCCAAAAACTAAATTTTGGGATTCGTCTCAGGTAATTGTTGACCAGATGATTGCAATGTATTTCAAATGGTAGTAATATTTATCAAGTAACTCTGTCATGGATTTTCTTTTTATCTCTCTCTTACTGTTTTCAACGAATCTAGGAACCTACCTCTGCACAAGACTTAAGTTATCATTCTGCTAGCAGCCATGGGAGTTGGAGCCCTGGAATTATTGATGGCTATTCAATGAAGTTTGGAGAAGATAAAGGGATTCAAAACCAAAAAACAAGGTCGTGTATTGATGTGGAGGAGTATCTTAAATTTCAAAAAGATGAAGATCTTCTCTTTGAAATGTTGAGGCAACAACAGAGAATTAGTTCAGGCGGTCTTCTACTTTGTAACCAAATGTTTCTCTAGCAACCATATATTTTTTCAAATTTGGTTTCCGAATCCACAAATTACTGTATCACTCTGTATAGATAGTTAGATTTTAGTGTTTCTCAAGTTCAAGTAGCTGTCTGACTTTTACAGGAGTGCCTCTTTAATCCTTCATCAGCTGCATCTTATGCTAACTGCTGCCCGTTTTTCTCGAGCATAGCAATGGCCTAATTCTTCCGTCACAGACTAGTCTGCGTACTTCTTGTTTTTTTTTAAGAGTATATTAAACCAAAATGAGATAGGTTACAAAGTAACATGAATACAACGAAAGACAACAGAGGCACAAAGGCCCAGAGCACGCAGGTTTGAGCAAGACACAACCGCCCGAAGGAGCACAAAAGCTCGAAACCAAAATCAAACAAGGCACGGACGCCCAAAAATGAGCATGCAGACTCAAACCCAAAGCTTAGAAAAGGTACAAACTTCTAAAGGAGCACCTAAAGGAAAGGAAAGAAATAATCTGCCGTATCTTTTTAATTAATTGAAAATAATAAGATAAGTGAATTAATTTGTCTAATTAATACAAAATTTGATACCAAACTTTGATAAGTAGATACTGTTTTTCTGTCAAAGTGATTCTTATAATTTAAGATATAATTGGGAAAAAGATAAATAAAATATTACCTCTTTAAAATTATTATTTAGTTAAACAAAGGATATATTTCTTATTTTGGGATTTCTCCTACTTCGTATAACAGTCAATAGTTGTTAACTCCCAAAAAAAAGTTACCAGAAATTTCTCCTGGAAAAAGGAAATAATCTTTTTTGTTTTGATTTATCAAATCGGCGTCGGTTCATAAATATAGAGATTTGAATGAGAATCGGTTGCTGTTGATCAATACTTGGGGCACATCCGACGGTTGAATTCCAATGAACTTTGACTGAATACATTCGATCTTCCAAACTAATAGGAATTTTGATTCGAAAAAATCTCTACTCAAGTATCATGCACTTTTATATATCTATATATACGCCGTATTTCCGCAAAAGAGATAATATATATATATCTTTGAAAATCTCACTCAGTTAGTGTGATACTTTCAGTTTGAGTTTGAAGTCGACAATGGAAGATACTGAGAAACCAGTGTCAGCCTCAGAGAATGTGAAAGATCTAAACGATTGGCTTCCCGTCACCAAGTCTAGGAATGCAAAATGGTGGTATTCTGCTTTCCACAATGTCACGGCCATGGTTGGTGCCGGTNTTGGGAAAAAGATAAATAAAATATTACCTCTTTAAAATTAATATTTAGTTAAACAAAGGATATATTTCTTATTTTGGGATTTCTCCTACTTCGTATAACAGTCAATAGTTGTTAACTCCCAAAAAAAAGTTACCAGAAATTTCTCCTGGAAAAAGGAAATAATCTTTTTTGTTTTGATTTATCAAATCGGCGTCGGTTCATAAATATAGAGATTTGAATGAGAATCGGTTGCTGTTGATCAATACTTGGGGCACATCCGACGGTTGAATTCCAATCAACTTTGACCGAATACATTCGATCTTCCAAACTAATAGGAATTTTGATTCGAAAAAATCTCTACTCAAGTATCATGCACTTTTATATATCTATATATACGCCGTATTTCCGCAAAAGAGATAATATATATATATCTTTGAAAATCTCACTCAGTTAGTGTGATACTTTCAGTTTGAGTTTGAAGTCGACAATGGAAGATACTGAGAAACCAGCGTCAGCCTCAGAGAATGTGAAAGATCTAAACGCTTGGCTTCCCATCACCAAGTCTAGGAATGCAAAATGGTGGTATTCTGCTTTCCACAATGTCACGGCCATGGTTGGTGCCGGTGTCTTGGGCCACCCTTTTGCTCTCTCTCAACTCGGATGGTAAATGGTTACCTTTTTCTCCTTGGCCAGATCATATTTGTTTCTGGTTTAAATTCCATTGGTTTAAGTGATTGTTGTATCAGTAATAAGCTTACACCTTATCACAAGTCACAACACTCTCTCACATCATGACATGGCACATCATCTGTCACATTATTAAAAAGCCACTCAATTTCCCCTCAAACTATAAAAAAAATTTTAGAAAAAAAAAACCCAAAATTTCAGTTCCCTCTAAATCTAATCTCTCTCCCAAAAGAAAATCATTTGAGTTAAACTCTCTTCTTCTCATAAATTAGAAACCTCTCTCAAAGTTGCCCTACAATCAATCTTCCACCACTGTCATGTGCAACTCCTCTTCCTAAAATAAATTTCTCTCCAATACACTTATCTTGATGAGCTGAGCCTCATTATTCTAGGAAGAGCCAATAAGTTGAAGAAATCTTGAGAAGATATTCAGAGAAAGTTGAAAATGGAAATCCAAGAGAGTCATCACAGCTGGCACGAATCGTGGTCGGAGATAGACATCAATCTTGGAAGCAATAGAGTCGGATACAGTGGACCTCTAAGCGGTCCGATAACATCCAACAGAAAGAAGACCCACTGTTACGGCAAGAAGACAACAATCATTCATGACTCCTCGTCTTCCACCACTGTGGGCTGCAAGGATTTGTAGATATATGGCCAAGACTGATAGGTCCCAATCAAAGCTATAAGAAAATTGTTTAGAGAAGATAGTATTCTACTTAGGGTGAGAATAGAACACAAGAATTTTAATTGGAATTAGTTGTTTTATTGATGACTATAAAAGAGTTTAAATACAAATGGAAATTAACAACTACTCCTAATTCTTAGATCACATCTCTAAGAAATAGGACACTAACAGGTAATGACAACAAAGTCGAAAATTATTCAAAATTAAATAATAACTACTTGACCTATTCTTAAGCAAGTAGACCAGTGGACATGATCAACAACTTAGACCAAGTCTTTGGTAACAAGAATCTTCCATGCATTCCATGCATGACAGCTTTTAGTCAAAATACTTTGGGTTCTTCATGGGCACTCTTTGGGATCTTCTTGGCATATCAATACCCTCGCCTTTGGCTGGAACCTTGTCCTCAAGGTTCATATTTAAAAACTTGTCTTTTATTTCTTGTTTGTTTTCCCACGTAGCATCATCTACTGGAAGGCTTTTCCATTTGACCAAGCTTTCTTTGACAATTTTAGACCCTTTCTTGACCCAACGGGTGTCTAATATTGCCTCCGATTCCATAATCAAATCACCATCTTCAGCCATTGGAGGTAACTCAGTACTAGCAGCAATTGTGTCACCTAATTTCTTCTTTAGAAGGGACACGTGAAAGACCGGGTGAATGCGAGAACCTTGGGTTAGCTTGAGCTGGTAGGCCACCTTTCCAATTTTTTCTGCAATCTGATATGGCCCATAGAACCTGCTTGCAAGCTTTTGATAGGCTCTTTTAAACACAGATTGCTGGCAGTAGGGATGAAGCTTCAGAAACACAAAGTCCCCCACTTGATAGTCAATGTCTCGGCATTTGGAATCTGCTTGCTGCTTCATTTGATTGTTTTTGGCATGTAAATTTTCCTTAAGCTTCCATAGCAAGGCATCGCGAGAAGCTAAGCTTTGGTCGACTTCATTTATTGGACAATAACCTTCATGGTAATGTGGAATTGTTGGTAGGGGCCTTCCATACAGAGCTTGGAAGGGAGTCATTCTTGTAGATGCATGGTAAGTAGTGTTGTACCAAAACTCAGCCCATGGAAGGAACGAATGCCACTTACGGGGTTGTTGGTAAGCAAAGCACCGAAGATATTATTCAATACAACGGTTGGCCACTTCCGTTTGTCCATCTGTTTGCGGATGGTAGGCGGAGCTCATCTTCAATTTTGTGCCCGACATTTTGAAGAACTCCCGCCAAAAACGACTGATGAACACCGGGTCTCGATCGCTTATGATGGACTGAGGCATGCCATGAAGCTTCACCACTCCTTCAATGAATTTTTCAGCCACCACTTTTGTTGTATACAGATGAGAGAGAGCCAAAAAATGTGCTGATTTGCTCAACCTGTCAACCACAACAAGAATTGAATTTTTACCATTTGAAGGTGGAAGGCCTTTGATGAAGTCCATAGTGACATCATCCCAAACTTGACAAGGAATTGGAAGTGGCTGTAGAAGTCCGACAGGTGACAAAGTCTCATTTTTAGTTCGTTGGCACACTTCACAAGAGGCAACATAATGCTTCACTACTTGGTGCATGGATGGCCAATAGAATTGTTGTGCTAGCCTTTTGTAGGTGCACAATACACCCGAATGCCCCCCCATTGGAGAATCATGGAATTCTTGCAAGAGTTGTTGGATGATGGTGGAATGAGGAGGTACCACCACTCGATTTTTGTAACAAACCAACCTGTTGGGCCAGCTGTAAGGAATGCCTGGGTTTTCAGTTGCTTGTTTGCTGATTTTTTTCATGTAAGGATTGTCAGCAGCTTTAGCTTTGATTGTATCCCATAATTGAGTTTGAGACACAAACAAGGCATCAAGACTAGGACTACCCGCCACCCTCGATAGTGCGTTAGCGACATTGTTCTCTCGGCCAGTCTTATATTGGATCTCAAAATCGTAGCCAGGTAGTTTAGTCACCCACTTTTGTTGCTCAGGTGTTGCTATGCGTTGCTCCAACAAGTACTTGAGGCTGCGTTGATCAGTTTGGATGTAAAATTTTCGGCCTAGCAAATATGGTCTCCATGTTTGAATTGCGTGAATGATTGCTAACATTTCTTTTGCATAAACAGACCATGAGCGTTTAGTGGTGCCCAAGGCTCGACTTATGAATTCAATAGGCCTTCCTTGTTGAGTCAAAACTGCCCCTATGCCGTCCCCGGAAGCATCCAATTCAATGATAAATGCTTCATTGAAATTTGGCATTGCAAGTATTGGTGTAGTAGTCATGGCCTTTTTGAGTTCCTGGAAAGCATTTTCTGCTTCATCTGGCCATCCAAAATGTCCCTTTTTTAGGAGGTTGGTGAGAGGACATGCTATGATGCCATAGTTGCAAACAAATTTCCGGTAATAACCTATAAGTCCTAAAAATCCACGCAACTCAGGGACATTAGTAGGCCTAGGCCAATTCAGCATAGTTTTAATTTTTCCTTGATCCACCTTAACTCCTTGAGGAGTTACAATATGCCTTAAGTATTCTAATTCTTGTAGACTGAAGGCACATTTGCTGAAATTGACAAAAAATTGATGTTGCCTTAATATTTCAAAAGCTTTTCGAACATGTTCAAGATGCATGGTCCAATTGGGGTTATAAATTAAAATGTCATCAAAGAAAACTAGTATAAATTTGCGGAGGTAAAGGTGAAATATTGAATTCATAATTGCTTGAAAGGTAGATGAAGCATTATAGAGACCAAAGGGCATAACTAAATATTCATAATGACCATTATGAGTACGAAAGGTAGTTTTATGAATGTCTGTAGGGTGCAATCGTACCTGGTGGTATCCCGGCCATAAGTCAAGTTTAGTGAAATAAGTAGCTCCATGGAGCTCATGAAGCATGTCATCAACTATAGGAATTGGAAATCTATCTTTGATGGTTACCGCATTAAGTGCTCTATAGTCAGTGCAAAAATGCCAGGAACCATCTTTCTTTTTTACTAACAAAATAGGCGATGAAAAAGGACTAGTACTAGATCATATAAGCCCCAATTTTAACATATCATGAAATTGTTTTTCAATTTCAGCTTTTTGAAAATAGGCATACCTGTATGGTCTCACATTAATGGGCTTGGTTCCTTCTTTCAAATTGATGTGATGATCTACTTCTCTTGTAGGAGGGAGGTGCGTCGGCTCTTGGAACAAGTCTTCAAATATCTCCAATAATTGTTTCATTTCAGGATTGATATCCTGTGATGTAGGATCAGCTGTGGATTGAAGACAAATAGCAAACATGGAGCTTCCTTGCCATATATCTTTGGAAATAGCTTTCATTGATGCAAGTTGAATTGATTGTGTATCAATCCCTTGCAATTTTTGAGTTTGGTTGCTCCACTGGAATTCCATTGTTAATTGCTTCCGATTACATGCCATCGTTCCCAATTGTTCCAACCAATGGACACCTAAGACCAAATCCAGCCCAATTAAAGGTAAAGCATATAGAGTGAGGACAAAAGGAATACCTTGGAGTAGAACTTGCACATTTTCGAATCTTCCTTGACATTTTAATGGTCTTCCATTCGCCACTTTGACATTAAAAGATTTGGTTGGGACTACTGGTAATTGCAACACATTGGCCACCTTTTCACTAATAAAATTATGAGTAGACCCACTATCAATTAGAACAACCAACTCATAAGGTCCAATCTTTGCCATTACCCGTATTGTTTTATAGGTTGTCCATTCTGAGAGTGCATGAAGTGATATCTCAGGCTGTGATTCCATTGAGCCTTCAGTTTCTTCATCATTTGAATATTCATTGTTGCCCTGTAACAATAGAAGTTATGGCCCTTTACACCTATGACCAAGTGTAAATTTTTCATCACAATTAAAGCATTGCCCTTGCGCCCTTCTCTTCTGCATCTCGTCCCAAGTGAGCCTTTTCATAGGCGAAGTTGTTTTGAATTTTGTTGGAGAAAAGGAGTCAGCAATGGGTCAATTAAAAGGTTGTGTAGCTTTCCTTTGGCGAATCAGCTGCTTATCTCTCATCCGTTCAAGGCTAATAGCTTTTTTCAATGATTTCGGCTTGAACATTCTTATGCCATCCACTATTTCAGGTTTGAGGCCTCCTATGAATGTCCCTATCAAAGCTTTTTGTGTCCAACCTTGTACCCGATTTCCTAGCCGTTCGAACTCCTTTTGATAATCACGTAAGGAGCCCACCTGTTTAACCTTTGACAAAACTTCATCAAAGTCCTCACATTCGGTAGGACCAAATCTTGCCCAAAGTTCTTCTTGAAAAATTTCCCATGTCACCTCCTTGCCTTCTTCCTTATAAGATCTTCTCAACCATTGCCACCATTGATTAGCCTCGCCTTCCAAATGGAAAGATGCCAAGGACACTTTTTGTGATTCAAGGGTGCCTTGATACTCAAAAAATTGATCACTCATGTGAACCATTCGGTGGGGTCATCTCCAGAAAATCAAGGAAACTCCAATTTGGCTAATTTGGAAGAAAACAATTGTCGTCCTCCTTCAGCGTTGTCTCGAGATTCTTCTCTTGGTTTGCGAGAATGCCCATTATGAGAGTTTGCATGAAGTTTAGAATTGTTGCTGGTAGATGTAGCTTGGTTGGAGAGTAGGATTTCGGATATTTTGCTGATGGCGTCTTCTAATTGGTGTAACTTATCAGATACACCCATCTCTATTCGGCTAAGGTTATTTTGGAGTCCTCTAAGTCCCGCCTCTAAATTCTCAATCCTTTCCTTATTTGTTGCCATAATAACCGTGCTCTGATAGGTCCCAATCAAAGCTATAAGAAAATTGTTTAGTGAAGATAGTATTCTACTTAGGGTGAGAATAGACCACAAGAATTTTAATTGGAATTAGTTGTTTTATTGATGACTATAAGAGAGTTTAAATACAAATGGAAATTAACAACTATTCCTAATTCTTAGATCACATCTCTAAGAAATAGGACACTAACAGGTAATGACAACAAAGCAACCGAAAATTATTCAAAATTAAATAATAAATACTTGACCTATTCTTAAGCAAGCAGATCAGTGGACATGGTCAACAACTTAGACCAAGTCTTTGGCAACAAGAATCTTCCATGCATGACAGCTCTTAGTCAAAATACTTTGGGTTCTTCATGGGCACTCTTTGGGATCTTCTTGGCGTATCAAAGACCCACTGTTATGGCTTGGAAAATAATTGCTTGTTATGCAGCATTTGAGGCTACCCTTCAGCTTCTTCTGCTTGGAAAAATGGTTGAGGGCCCAATATCTCCTGTTGGGAACCGACCTATTTACAAGGTTTCTATTACTTGATATCTTCTTCTCCAGAATGCCTTAATATATAGTTGTTCGCTGATAATGAAGAGACTGGCGTTGTCACATACGAAGCAGAGTCACCCGACAAAGGGGCTTTTCTTGTTGCTGATAGGGAGTTTGGTTTTGAGTTTTGTAAAAGAACTCAATCCAGTGTGTTTATCCGTGAAATATATCATTCTTCAGGATAGCCAACTCAAAGGTGAGGATATAAATGAATAATTTTCTGTGTGGAGCTTTTTTTCTAATTTTTTATTTCACTTGAATTTTTAGTGCCGTAGCATCTTAATTTCTTTTAGGAATCTTGTAGAGAGTAAAAAATTCTCAATTTGTTGGATTTGACTAGCAAAAGAAAGCGGATGAGCGTAATTGTTCGGGATGAGGATGGGCAGATTATTCTCTTCTGCAAAGGTGTTGACAGGTTATCCTCACAACTTTTTTTAGATTTGGCTTCCGTTAGAGGCCTTGAATGTGTATATGACTTCCATCTACTGTTTGGGGGCTGTTACTGGTTTCATTTGAGTTTTATAAATGGCAAATGGTCAATATTAGCTATAATTTTTGAACTTTTTCAATCATCTCGTTGTATCCCACCATGCATGAGTTCTTTGCTTGGAATATGCAGCATTATTTTTGATCGGCTATCAAAGAATGGAAGAATGTATGAGGAAGTTACTACTAGGCACTTGAATGAATATGGAGAAGCTGGGTTGCGTACATTGGCACTTGCTTACAGAAAGCTCGACAAGTCTGAGTATACATCTTGGAACCATGAGTTTCTAAAAGCAACTCAATATAAATCAGCGAATATCAACAAGTGCTATTGGTTTATACTTTTATTGTGTTTATTTTCAGGTTCGGCATATTCAATCCCACAATTGTTTATGATCATTTGGGAGAAATATTTTCAGCACTTATTTTTGGAAGCCTCATTTTTGTGTTTTCTTATACATTAAAGTGGGGTTTTAAATTTAAGCTTGTTGTAATACATTTGTGTGTGGTTTGTGTGGCTAGTGAGAGGGATTGGCAGTTGGGGGGTGTTTTTGATGCTGGGGTGGTTGGCTTGGAGGTTGGTTTTATGGGAAGAGGTGAGGGCTACATTGAGGCAGCTGGTGCTGGGGTCTTTGTACTTTGCTATAGACTCATTTTCTCCCTTATTGTTGCAATTTTTTTTACCAGTAAGGGGCTTTTCTTGCTGCATTTTTGCTGTTGGCTGTCCATTCTTGCTACTGTGTTGTTGCTTGGATGTTGTTGCTATGGTTTGTAGCGTGGGGCTATGGCTGATTCACTTCTCCAGTTCATTTTTTGCTGCTGTTTTATGGGCAGTATTATGCTCTTGCTCCAGGTGTTTTTTGGGGTCTTGTGTTGTGGCTACTGCTATTCTCTTGGCTGTGTAAAGACTTTTTTGGTTTTCCATCCCTAGATGGTTTCTTTTGGCTATTTAAGGGGTGTGTAAAAGGTGTACATTCTGGCTCCTTTGCTTTCTATTGTTAGGCGACGTCCCTTGCTTGTTTAGGGTCGTGCTCAGAGTATAGGAAGATGGTTGAGAAATTGTAAAAACTTCCTTTTGTTTTCTTGTATTAAGCAGAGAATAAAAAATGTATCTTTGTTGATTGTACTATATTATGTTTTGTGGTTTGATTTGTAATAAACAAAAGCACTTAGTAACTTGTCATAAATTTATGCAGATTTTTTAACTCAGGACAGTAAGTGATCATTCATAGGAGAGTTAGAGATGATTCAAAACAAGTGTTATAAACTTTAAATGATGCATTCATAATCTCTTATTTCCACCCTAATAAGACTTCAATTACTTGCTAGATTTTTTTGTCATGAAACTTAAAATAAAAAGTACATCCAAGAGAAAAATTCATCCAATAATGAAATAAAACCTCAATGTTGCATTATAAAAACTTGTACACAACATACATTACAACATATATTATAAAAACGTGTACACAACATGCATTACATCAGTAAGAAAATAAAGTGAAGAGCTGGTTGTTTTGATCAGTATCAGTACTCTCCTTTGATCATTTGCAACAAGCAAAAACCCAATCCAGCCACTAAAAACTTCAGCAGCAGCTCATGAAAAGTGAAGCGAAACAGGCCAAACCAAGCTGCTGCTTGTAGCCATGGGACACATCACCCAAAAAAAAAAAAAACAAAAAAAAAAAAAAAAAAAAAAGCCTCCCAACAAGGATTACCTCAACTCATAGACAATTTCATGATGAGGGTCCTTGAATATCTGAACCGTTAGCTTATCAACCACATCCCCCTGTAAAAACACAACATAAGAAGAGAAGACTGATATTAATATTAAGTTACACCAGGACACAACTCAAGAACCTTGTTTTATTTAGAATAATACCACACTTAAATTTTTTTTATACAAACTATTGTATAAAAAATTGATGTAACACAACTAAAATGGAAGAGTGAAATACACAAATTAACTCAATTAATAAGTAGCACTTTAATCTATATGCAAACGGTTGTAGATAGCATTACTTTTGTATATTTACCAAACTACTAGGCTTTATTAACTAGAAACTAATGAAACTAATTTTCCTTTTTAAGCCACCAATCCAAGACTTCAACGAAGCCAAATCTTCAAAAAAACCAGACAAACAAAACAAGCAGTTGCAGCAAGCAAAAACCCAATCCAGCCACTAAAAACTTCAGCAGCAGCTCACGAAAAGTGAAGGGAAACAGGCCAAACCAAGTTGCTGCCAGTAGCCATGGGACACATCACCCACTACAGCAGAAAAAAAAGCCAATCTCCCAACAAGGATTACCCCAACTCATAGCAACCCTCAACCCCTCCACCTGCTTGTACCCTTTCCAGCCCCAACCACACCAAAAAGAAAAGCTAAAAACAATACCACTTAAAGTAAAAGAACAATTAAAAAATCATGCTTAAAGTGACCACCCCCAACCACAACAACTGCATTGCTAAACCATACTTCATATGCAAAGTGAAAAAACATAGAGAGTACTCAAAGTTATATATGAATGAAGGGTATTTGATTTAGCTACTTCTTGCTGAATGCTGCAGTAAGGAACAACAATTTGCTTCTTCAGTTCCCTTGGAACAAGCAATCAATCTTCTTGCAGCAGAAATATATGCACTATAGACCAGAAAATAAACCTATGAAATATTGCATTGGAATCTTCCTTTTACCAACAAAAGAGAAAAAAAAAATGTAAATATGTATTACTAAGTATCCTAAATCATTCCAAAGTTGCAGTTCTAATTCCCCTAAGAAGGCACACACTCGGGCTTAAAATCATATAAACAACGCCTAACCTTACGGGTGCAATGTTTCGGAACCCAACAAGTGGGAAATAATCACTTTATAGGTGCGACACTGCTTTTCCAATTATGACCCCAGATTGGGACCTTATTATAGCAAGTGATATTTCATTGTGTAAGTATTTACTTTTTTTGCTTCTGCATAACTATCATGTGTACTCTGGACAAAGCTTAAACTAATTTTCTTATCAATATAGTACTGTGCCCATCATATTCAAACTATTCTTTTGAATTCCTGAGTTTCATTGTTTAATTTCTCTCCTGAAAATGCATCAACGTGTTTCTTTTTTATGGCTGCTTGTAGATGTAAAACAGTACCCAAACTTGATAAAATCTCTTTCCTTTCTACTCAAATCTTACAAGCCAAAAAATAACAAAGCATACCTTCTCACGACGAATGAGCAGAATGATGGTACCGTGCTAACTGCTTCTTTTTTCTAATTTTATTTCCAAGAAATTAGAAACTGATTGATCATTGTGCTACTTCTTCCTCATCTTTAAAGGAAAATTGGAGAGAGATTTTAGTGTTTGTATTTGGGAGAAACTGAGATTTGATTTAGGGTTTGTTTTAGGTACATTGAGAGTTGAAATTTTGGAGAAACTGAGATCGATTTGGGATTTGTTTTAGGTAAATTGATAATTGGAATTTTTGGCTTTGAGAGAGATTTCTAATTTAGGGGAAGAAGAGAGTTCGATTCAAATGATTTTTTTTTGGGAGAGAGATTAGATTTAGGGGGAACTGAAATTTTGAGTTTTTTTTTAATTTTTTTTTTTATAATTTGGGGGAAATTGCGTGGTTTTTTTGATGATGTGGCAGATGACCACGTCATGATGTGAGAGAGTGATGTGAGAAGGTGGTGTAAGCCTAGTATTACTGTGTTTGTATTGTGTGAATTTTGTAACATTTTAGGGGTCCTGGTTTGACCCTTATGGTTTTATCATGGGTCGTCACTCTATACACGCTATGGAAAATGGTTCAAATGCATGAGATGGTGCCGGGAAGAAGACTGGATCGGTGCCATGAGTTGGGATAGGCAGCTTTTGGAGAAAAGCTTGGGCTTTGGATAGTGGTTCCCAACAAATGATGGTTCAAGTGGCTATTAATATAGTGTACATGATTACCAGTAGAAAATGTTTGAAGAAGTTTCATGATACCATTTGCCCTGGCTGCAAAGATATCAAAACCACCTACTTCATTATGATGTTTGCCTCCGTCCAGTTCGTTCTGTCTCACTTCCTCAGCTTCAATTGCCTAAGAAATCAGGGCTGACGCAAGCTTACATTAGTAAGGACCAATCAAAGTTCAGAAAGACTTTGTGACGCTCAAGCGCTGCCACATCGTCCAAGGACGAAAGGAGTAAGGCTGTCATCAATTTGCAGGTAAAGATTTGGTTTATGAGTGGTTGGGATATCTCCCAAACCCTACCCTACGTAATTTAAGGATATCTCCTGTATAATCAGCCAATGGGATACGGCACCTGTCTGCTTACTTACTATAAATACAGGGATCCCCACTCATTTTTAGGATTCTGATAACAAAAACACCCACTCTCCCTCTTTGTATTTCTACTCTCTAATCGCTATATGCGACCTGATTGTAATCTCTCATTTATAAAAAGGTAGTGAACGTAAGATTTGCTTTGAGCATCTGAACCATTTTAAAAATCATCTCCCATTTATTCATTTCATTTTCCATTCACGTGTAATTTCTTAGTCAGCTTAGCACTTTGCACATGCGAATAATTGGTGTAAAAAATCAAGTATCAACAAATTCCATCATTGGTGTCTCTGTAGCCACTGCTGTCATGTCTTTGAGGTAATTTTTTCTTCTTTTTGGGTAGTACAATCTCAATGCAATTGTTTAATCATCTTACCAAGGCGGTCAATATCGCTTCATCATTTGAAATTAATGTCGTTGAATTGCAGTAGGCTTTCTAAACTGCACCTAATATAACAAATTTCTAGTAGTGATAGAATTGAACAAGTGCTGAAAGTGTCGATGTTTTTCGCGGTTACTCAGCCATTTCTTGGATAGCTTGTATCCATAAAGGGGTTCAACCAGATGTGGATTATGGTTCGAGGTTTGCAACCACAAGTGGGAAGGTGTTTGGCTTCTTTAGTGCTATAGGCGATGTGTCATTCGCCTTTGCCCGGCAAAATGTTTTATTGCCGATCCAAGCTTCAATTCCTTCTACACCTGAGAAACCATCTAATAAACCAATGTGGAAGGGCGCCCTTATTACGTATATAGTTGTTTCCTTATGCTACTTTCCCGTTGCTATGTTCGGCTACTGGGCATTCGGAAACAAAGTTGAGGACAACGTCCTTTTATCCCTAGAAAAACCTCATTGGTTAATCGTTGCTGCTAACATGTTCGTTGTTATTCATGTTGTCATCAGAAGGTATCAGGTTTAATTAATCTTAGCTGAAATAATATTATTTTAACATGGTCTCTCTTTTGCCTTTAATTAATCACATACATCCATTTCTTGTAGGTTTTCGCAATTCCATTCTTTTTACGTAATGGAATCATTTCTAGTGCAGAAGATACATTTCCAGCCCACTAAACGTCTTCGCTTCATAACAAGAAATATATATGTTGGTAAGAGTCGTTGAATTTAATTAACAGTATTCATTGAATGTAATTAACAATAATAATAATGTTGTTTAATGTTGTTTGCAGCACTTACAATGTTCCTTGGAATGACATTCCCTTTCTTTGGGCCGCTTTCTCGGCTTTCGCTCCAACACCATATTTTGTAGGGGGAACTACATAACATTTTAGTATTCATTAATAAAACCTGCCTACGAGTACCAGATATTTAATATTATCCAATCTGATAATTGTATTTCAGCTGCCATGCTTCATTTGGTTAATCGTCTACAAACCAAAAAGGTTAAGCTTAATCTGGTTTACAAATTGGGTATGTTCAATGTTGATCATCTTTCCATTTTGATGTTATATATTTTTGGTTAAGCATGATAATTATCTAATTGTTGTGTATGATTTTTCCACCAAGCTCAGTGAGTTACGAGGTATTAGCTCGACCCAGAATCAATCCGACTCTACCAGTTGTCCGACCCAACATAAGCTCATCGACATATAGATCGACATATAGCTCGACCCATCACAAGCTAGTCACAAACAATCCGAATGATCATTCAATTGATTCCCAGATAACTTCAGATTCTAGATATTATTGGAATGATAAGATTAACAGTCATCTCTGCGCAATCACAGTGCCTAATCACGAGAGTATCAGAGTTGCATTTCAAATCAATTGTAATCCCTTTATTTTTTGTTCTTTCCTTTGCACAAACATTGTATAAAAACTTCCTCAAATGATGAAAAAGGGGTTAAAATTTTTTCATAGAACTATTATTGTAAGCTCTCACAGTAAATACAAGAATAGTGGACGTAGGCTCAAGAGCTTACCTTGCCGAACCACTTTAAAATCTCATGGTCACTTACTCTATTGCATTTATTATTCATCCATTGCTGATTATTCGTAATCATGCCCACATTCGTTCCGATTCTAGCAAGGTCAATTGGATCTCTTTAGTTGGTGCAAATTTTCGTATCAACATTTTGGCGCTAGAAGGAGGGCCTCCGCCAACATTTCAGAAATTCCGGCGAATAGCCATAGCAACCTACTCAATCCAGGCTCGCAATGGTGCATACCAGATCAAAGACCACCACCAGAAACCACAAAAATGTGGAAACCACACATCAGGAGGTGCAACAGGACGCCGTTGGACGTCGACCACCTGTGCCGCCAACTCAGCACATCATAAATAACTAGGGGGTAGGAACGTCAAACCCAAAAATGGACAGATAGTGGAGATGACCAGAACAATGGTTGCACAGATGGTGCAACAAAACATGGCTAAGTTGAGAAATCAATAACCAACTACCCAGAACCTTGACTAGCCACGCTTCGCCAATGCCTCCCCAACAGGTATGAATTTAGTAGGTGGCCAGTTTGGTTCATCGGCACCAAGAGGCAACTGATACCTCCGACATCACAAACTACACTCCGCTTACGAGCGTGAGTCCCGCGGGCAAACTAAACTCGGGAGGCGGCTAGGGAAGCAACCACTAGGTGAAAGCGAAGGCAACAGTCACCCTCGAGATGCTCGATTGTATCCCCAGTGTCAGTATGCCGATATTAACCCACGCCCAAGACTAGTTTGATCCTCCAAAGCTCGCGAGACAAGCCATGCATGCCAATCTGGCAATGACCGATGTTCCAATTATAACCAACGTCGCGAGCAACGCATCGACGAGCATGATAACACCTATCAGCCTAGCCATCATGACTCAACGTTGCACATCAATATGCATAATGGGAGGGCTTTGCAAGCCACGGACTTGCAAACACACTTGCTTAAAGTAAGGCTGAATAGAGCCAACCAGGGCAACCACAATGAAGATTTAGATCACGTGCAAAAAATGCTCGATAATCTAAGAACTCGCCAGAACGGTGTGGTGGAAGAAATGGTGAGTTCTCCCTTCACAAAAGAGGTTTACCAGACCCCACTTCCACAGGGATTCAAGGTGCTAGAAAGTAAGTTCGACGGGAAAGGAGACCCCAGAGATCAACTTCATAATTTCAATGACCTGATGGAGTTACACTAGGTTTATAACCTAGCGAAATGTCGCTGCTTCGCGGTCACGTTGGTAGGAGATGCCAAGAGGTGGTACAAGAAACTCAAGGCGAACTCCATCAATTCTTGGCAACAATTCTCCTTGGTTACTTGCAGTAGTTTCAAGCGAGGAGACAGTTCGCAATGCCGCTCAACTACTTAAGTAACATTCATTAGGAGAGAGATGAAACATTGACCTTGTATTTAACGAGGTTCCAGAACGAGCAAGTAAAGGTTACGAATGGGCCCGAAGAATCCATCAGAACTTTGCTAATTGCAGGCATCAGGCCAAACACAGAGCTGTGGAAAGAGCTCTAGAGTGAAGATCACGTGAGTCTGGCCCAGTTTTACCAAATGGATGCAAAAAACCAGTGAGTAGAAAGCTTGCAGGCAATATTGGCCAGAAGCTCGATGCTGGGAGCCCTAAACAGGTGATAAGATCGCCCATCAGATAAGCATGGGGGCCAAGACCGTAATGATAGGGACCGCAATAGGTCCCAAAAAAACAAAGAACAGATAACTGCAGGGACAAGTAACCCTTCCTATGGTATGCAGAATATATCTCCCTCACGTGAGACATAGCTTACATCTATGAAGTCTCCCATAAGACAAAAAGATTGTCCGCTTCAAAAAGGATGAGGGGGGCTCCAGATAAAAGAGATCGACAAAAATATTGCCGGTACGACCGGGACATTGGGCATAACACCAACGAGTGTAAGGCTTTAAAAGATGTCATCGATGACCTGATACGAAGGGGCCACCTAAAGGAATTCGTCAAGGAGGCACTAGCGAGCAAAGGTGATAGTCAGCAAAACAATCAGGTCCAGAACCAAGTCTAACAGGCCTCAGCAAATGCCAGGAATGAGGTCCTACTAGGTATGATCTAGGGGGGCCCGACATAGCGAACAGCTCAAGGCGCGCCCGCGAACAATATGTTTGTGAGGCCAGAACAGATTCGATCCCCTAGATAATGAGTTGTGAACAGAAGCCGCCCAAACAGCCTAGGCAAGAGAGCGAGGTAATATGATTCATAGTTGAGGAATACGAAGAATCCCCTCGCCATAATCATGATGCGATTGTAATCACAGTCAGAATCGGCAATGCCAAAGTACAGAGAGTGATGGTCGATAATGGGAGTGCGACGAACATCATTTTCTTGGAAGCTTTTTGAAGAATAAGGTTCACAGAGAGAGACTTGAGGGCGTGCCCTTCGCCGCTCTATGGATTTACTAGGGACAGCCTAGTTCCCAAAGGGATGATCGAACTCCCTGTGACTCTGAGGGCAGAGCCCAAGATCAGGACGATAATGGCTGAATTCTTAGTGGTAGACTGCTCAACCACATACAATGTCATCCTCAGAAGACCGATCTTGGATGACTTGAGCGCAGTCACATCAATGCTCTGCCAAGCAATGAGGTTTTCGACTCCTGGGGGAGTCGCGACGATCAAGAGCTACAGAAAAGAATCTCGAGATTTTACAACCGAGTCATACACGTAGCATAAAAATGGCCGCTCTCAAGAACAATGGTTATCACAGAATCTGAGCCAAACCCTGGGCCTCTCGAGGATACCATTGATCCTCGAATGCATAGAGAGGAGCCCACAGTAGGGCCGATGGAAGAGCTATGAGAAATATGTGTCAGTGAGGAATATCTAACTCGCGTACTAAAAGTCGACAGCAGCCTGAATGGCCAACAACCTAGCAGGGTTTTTGAAGACAAATCTCGACATTTTTGCATAGGTGCATATGGATATGGTGGGGATCAACCTCGAGGTAATGTGTCATAGGCTGAACATCGACCCAAAAGCTTGACCGATAAGATAGAAAAGAAGGTCTGTGGATGCAGAACGCTCAAGGATGAAGTTGACAAACTCTTGAACATCAACTTCATCAAAGAAGTGAAGTACCCAGATTGGCTCGCCAACCCACTCCTAGTTAAGAAGTCGAATGGCAAGTGATGGACTTACTTCGACTTCACAGATCTAAATAAAGCTTGTCCAAAAGATAGCTTTCCGCTACCACGGATCGACCAACTTGTAGATGCGACAACTAGAAACGTACTACTTAGCTTCATGGATGCATACTCGGGATATAACCAAATCTCTATGAACTAGCCCGATAAATAGCGTACCTCCTTTATTACTGACCATGAGATTTATTGTTACTGGGTTATGTCATTTGATCTCAAAAATGTTGGGGCGACTTACCAGCGCTTGGTGAACAAGATGTTCGTCGATCAAATCGACAAGACTATGGAGGTATACATTGATGACATGCTCGTCAAGTCAAAGATCACCGAAAGTTACATTGAGTATCTGGGGAAAATGTTTGACATCCTTAGAAGGTATTGAATGAAGCTCAATCCCTTAAAATGTGCTTTTGGAGTGAGCTCAGGAAAATTTTTGGGCTTCCTCATAAGCCAACAGGGTGTAAAAGCCAATCTGGAAAAGATTCAAGTTATGCTCGATATGAAAAGCCCAACTGATGCGACTAAATCAACCTTAGCGAGTGCACTAGTCATGTTCAAGTAATAAAGTGATGAGTTTGAGTATCGTCCCACAGAGATCAAAGCGAATATTTGTAATTACCTAAAACTACTTACACGTTATTTGAGAAAACGAAATCATAGAGTGTGAAAGTAACGAATTAAAAATAACTAAATTAAACAAATAAATAATGTGATGAACTTTGCAATATTAATGAAGTTGGGGTACAGATTTCCCCCTAATTATGGTTGACAACCACTCTTAATACCTGTTTGTGCTATGAATTGGTAGGATTCTTCTAAGGCCAATTATCCTTATTCAGACATAATATTCAACTTAATAAATATCCTTATTCGGTTACTCTAAAATTAAGAAGCATAAATTCATCAATTCCTTACGACTAATTCGCCTTATTCGGTTATGAATTAGATGGACCACAAATTAATCCTAGAATCTCTATTCGATTACTTCTAGTTTTAATATGTTGTGCAATGTTATTCCCATAAAACAATTATGAATATGAATTAAGCAATAAACCCTAACTTCTCTATTCGAAACATCATCAAGGTAATTGAATCAATCCAACATTCATAAAGCATTAAACCTAAACTCTTGCACAAATTCATAAACATAAATTTGGTATTCAAAATAAAAATTGTTCAAAACATAATTAGGGTTCCATCCTCCCATAACTAAAGAGATTTACTCCATCCCAAGAACAAAGAAAGAAAACATAATCAGACTTGAAAATTAAAAAAAAAAAAAAATCAAACTCTTAAATCTGATCTTCAGTCTTCAAGGCCCAAGAATGCATCTTCTCCTCTCCAAAATATACAAAATTTGTCCCTTGACAACTGATCTCAATTATACTTAAATACCCAAAAGAGTCCTAAGTGAAAAAGGAAAGAAAAACTGATAAAAATTCCCTACACTGCGTTTGGTTCATTATTAATTTCCCTATTCTGGACCGGATTATTAGAATACCGTTTGGTTCATTTTTTACAAAACTCTATCCCTAAAACACAATTCTGACACAATTTTGAATTCTTCATTGCGAAAAGTGCATCTTCACAGCTTTCTTAGCTCTTTCTCAGTCTCCATTTTTTACCGTTACAATTTTTTATTTTTCTTCACTTTTCGTGTCACTGCTTCACCATTTTCTGCACTTTTCTTCACTGCTTCACCATTTTCTGCACTTTTCTTCACTGCATTCTTCACCATTTTTCTTCACTTTTCGTCACTGATTCACCATTTTCTGCACTGCATCTGACTGAGGCGTGAACCATTTTCTTCACTGCATTCTTCACCATTTTTCTTCACTTTTCGTCACTGATTCACCATTTTCTACACTGCATCTGACTGAGGCATGAACCATTTTCTTCACTGCATTCTTCACCATTTCTCTTCACTTTTCGTCACTGCTTCACCATTTTCTGCACTGCATTTGACTGAGGCGTGAACCATTTTTTGCATTGCATTCTTTACCATTTTTCTTCACTGCTTCACCATTTTCTGCACTGCATCTGAGTAAGGCATTCATCAGGATCACCTGTGACCACTTCCCGAAGGTGTTTGCAAAAACTTGCTTGACGTCAACAGTCAATTGGTTTTCTGGTACGAACCCATATGTTAGATCACGCCGGTTTGATGGCCAACGGGGCGTGCCGCGAAAGTAACTGTAATGGCCAACTGTGAGGAGATGACTAGTGTTATACGACACCAGTTTGCCTAAGTTAATGGCCAACTCTGGAATGTACCCGAAGTAGTGAAAGTACTGCTTCATCTTGTTTAAGTCGTTGATCTTGTCACCATGAACCTAGATCTGTCACTTCTCTTCTCTTCCCAACCACTGTGAACCTAGATCTGTCACTTCTCTTCTCATGTTCGCAAATCGCAAGCTGTGAAGCTGATTTCTCTCTCAATTCCATGCCACTGTTCTCCTTCTCATTCGACTATTTTTATACAAAGTTCGTTGATTAATTTTATTTAGCGAAAGTATTTTCCAGTTTTTTATTTCTATTTCTTTGACTTCGTGCGTAGCAATTGTTGTAATTGGTGGTATTGAACTTAATGGTAGTGGATGTTTGTGATAATAGAATGATTAATGATGTGGTATGATGGTGCTGGTGGCGGATCGGTGGTAGTTTTGGTGGTTGTGGTGTGAATAAATTTGAATATTAGGGTTCAAATTGGGGGTTTTAAAATTTAGTCCTTCTGTCGCAATGTTTACTTGATAATGGCTGATATTTTTTACAAAATCTTTGAATTTTTTTTTTTTTTTTTTTTTGGTTGCTTTAATCGACTATTGTTGTTGGCAGATGATGGAAACTGAATAATCATTAAATGGTGAATGTGGTTCAATGTGAAAGGGTCTGGATTTGAGATTGGAGGTTTAGTTTTGAAAATCAATGATTGATTCTGAAGATTTGTTGATTCAGGTTTTGATTCGAAGAAGAAGAAGAAGAATCAATCGAAGAAAGTGTGGTTGTACAAAGGAGTTGTAAACAATATAGGGTACCAACGGAACCAGAACTAGTAGGTTCCTAAAAGCTCTAGTAAAGTAGTATTTTGCAAAGCTTTTTTTGTTTTTATTCTGTTCTATAGTTAATAAAGCTGAATTTTCGGACTTTGATTTTCCTAAGCTTGATGATAATTTTTGTTTTGTTTGGTAGGTTTTCAATATTTTAATTCGGATTTCACTAATTGATATATTTGTTATGTAGATTCGACATCGTGATTTAATCGTAACAAGAAATTACGCTCATATGCACAAATGTTAGTATAATTTGTCTCGATGTCGTAGGATTGATTACTACTTCCAGCAGAGACGAAAGTTTCGACGTTTTTCCAGAATCGGAGTTCATCATACACCCTGTTGGTCGACATTGTCTGTATCTTCCCCTGCATTGACGTCTTCAAGCAATGTCGGATCGAACGAGGTATAAGTTTATATGTGTTTAGTTGATCACATTAACATATGAGTATTATATTTTGCACTGTGATTGGTGATTCGTATGGTGTCCCAATGTTGGTTGTCCCTGACTGTACTGTCTTTAGATGAGTGATTATGTGGCCTGGTCCGTTGAGATGACCCACAGATTTCTGGTCCTGTTATTTGAGCGGGCCAAAACTTCGCACGGTACTGCAATAAAAATAGCTGATTACCAAGAAATGTTGGACGACATTTCATCACTTGCTGGCAGGAGACTCAACGTCACACAATTAACCTCTAAGTTCTTTCCGCTGCGAAAAGTGTATCAAGCATGGCGGAAATTGCTGCAACACATGGGGTTCGGGTGGGATCATGAGTCACAAAGTCCAACATGTCCCGTTGAGGTGTGGCAAGAATATGTCAAGGTATATTTTCATATTTTTTAATTAATATTATTCAACGACATCGTAAATGTGGGCATTTTTTTCGGACTGCTAAATATTAATATACTATTCTTTAACTTACCAGCAAAACCCACTGGCACAACAATTTTACCACAAGGGACTTCCTCACAAGGAGCTTTATGAAATAATATTTGAGAAGTAAACTGCCACTGGAAGATATGCGTACACATCTACATCCCAACCGGTGAAAACCTCCAGTTATTCCAATCCCAGCGCAGTTCCCATGGATGATAGTGACTTTGAACCTAATCCTGATCGCACAACAGGGGAAAAATGGTCAAACACATCTGGCCATGGAAGAGCGAGAAATAGGAGGCACAGACACAGCCTAGGACAATTAATTGCGGATGCCATTTTTAGCTTGAGGGATGAGCTTGCGGAGAAGCAGACTATGGGATCGAGGGTTAGCAATCGCAGTGCAGATGAGAGGGAAGAAGAGAACATCAGTGCTCCATCTGATCCTTTTTCCATGAGCAATTGTATTGACATCATGACGGCCATGCAAGTATTGACATAGTTTTACCTGCCGGTTGTCACGTACTTATATGAAAATCCAGGGTGGCGGGAGATATTCGTGAAACTCCCACTGGAGGAAAAGGCTAACTGGATTTATAACAACTTTCCCAAGAAGTAGATTACACTATATTTAATAAGTGTTTGGCAACAATTTTGTATGCGTTAGTGGCAGTTGTCATTACAATTACAATTTATAATGCTACTGTATGAACATATTTATGTGATATTACATGTGTAAACACCGTTTTCGATTGTCATTACAATTAAATATTGACTATTATATTTTGCTAAGTAGTACAACAACTGTTAATTGTTGATAACTGTTTTGCAAATGTGTAGGTTTAAATGGCGTCATCTAGCCATACAGGAAGAAGATGACGTGCTATAGATGAGAGGGATGAAGAAGAAATAATGACAGATATAGCCATTGCACTTTGCGCTGCTGCCGCGTTAGAAGCAAGTGGGCGTCAACGACGAAATACATTCGTATTAACTAGTCATCAGTACATGTTGGAAGTACTAAACGGTCATCCTGACAGGATCTATGACAAGTGCCGCATGGAGAAAGACTGTTTTACATTGTTATGTGAAATTTTGTCCGATCAAGGCAAATTGCAACCAACCAGGACGACAAGTTTGGAAGAACAAGTTATGATATTTCTAACAATCGTTGGAAAGAATGAGACAATCAGAACGATGATGAAGGATTTCCAACATTCGGGTGAGACGATCTCTAGATATGTTACCGCATTTTGCAACGCTATATGTGAGTTGAAGACAAAGTTTATTAAACCACCTGACTTCAGTGATGTTCTATAGGAAATATCAGCCAACAGAAAATATTACCCTTTCTTTAAGGTACTGGTTCATTATGTTTGCTATTAGTAGATAGTTAAGTTCATTGTGTTATTAATTTTTATAGTAGGTTAATATGAGTAAAATTCAATTTTCATTATAGGACTATATTGGAGCCATGGATGGCACACATGTATACGTTTCAGTTCCACGTGAATTTGCCGATAGGTACTGGAATCGCAGAGGATCGATGTCACAGAATATAATGGTTGTATGCAACTTTAAGATGATGTTCACTTATGTCGTTACTGGATAGGAAGGATCTACGCATGATTCAAGAGTTTTAAATTCAATTATTGATGATCCTAATTCTAGATTCCCACATCCTCCACCAGGTATAAGTATTTTCTTAACGTATTATAGCGTATTACCTCCACTGTTGAGGCCTAATAAAATGTCTGATATTATTACAAGGAAATACTATTTGGTTGATGCGGGTTATCCAAGTAAAGATGGGTTCCTCGCTCCTCATAGGCGAGTGGCTTACCATATTTCTGATCACCGCCGTAACCGAAGGGGGCCACAAGAGTTGTTTAACTATAGACATGCTTCACTCCACAATGTTATCGAGAGAACCTTTGGTGTTTTGAAAAGACGGTTCTGTATTCTAAATGGAATGAACAATTACCTGTTGGACAAACAAGGGAAGATTGTTATGGCATGTTGTGTACTTCATAATTTTATCAGAATGTACAATATGGACGACCGTATCTTCGAACAAACCAATAATAGTACGGGTAATGAGCAAGTATATGGTGATCATCAAAACGGGGCAGAATATGGGCGAAATGGAGAAGGACCGAGTCAACTGCAACAAGGTATTGTAGACAACATGACGATGTACGGGATAACATAACAAATGCACTGTGGGCAGCACAGTGGACCATGTCGTAGTTGTTAATGAAGTATACGTGTAATAATGATTATAAGGGTTGATAGTTAGTACTTTTGTGATATATGTATTAATGTGATATTTTTAAACAGTTGGATTAGTACTTGAAATTAATATGAGTTTTTGTTTTTTAATATCTACGGGTGACAAAATTACCAATAAAATATTTAGTATTATTAAAATGTAACTTGATAAGTTATATATATAATAATACATTATTTTAACAAAATTCAACAAAATATTATATTAATAAATCATTTATTAAAAAATATATTAATCATATATTCAACACAAATATCAAGGTCAAAATACTCAACCAAACACATATTCTGCAAATCCTATTCTCGTAATCATAACCCTATCCAACTATCCAATCCTATCCCCAAAATCCTATCCAAAATAATGAACCAAACGCACCACTAATAGTCTCTGCCACAACCCTGGCCGTGGCCAAATTTAAGTCACCACAGCCTAGGCCGTGGTGCTTCCTGGTCTCTTTGTTCCAACACCATGGCCATGGTGAACTACCAAGGCATGGCCATCGCCTTTAAGAATGTTAGGTAATCTCAACTTCTTCAAGCTTTAAGTCCCAATTTCATTCCAATACTCCAATCTACTAAATCAAGGCCTAAAAAAACACAAAAGTTATCCAAATCAATAGGTAACCATTCACATCTCAAACTTAACAAAAATAAACATCAAAACAAATGAGAAGTTAAATAAACTAACATCAAAACAACCCTAAAAACACTTAAATTATGCAACTTATCACCAACTAACATAAGGCAGGTACAGAGCTTGATGGGGCATGTGGCCGCACTCAGTAGGATTGTTTCCCGAGCCACAGACAGATGCTTACTATTCTTTGAGACCTTGAAGAGGAAGAAAGGTTTCAAGTGGACAGAAGAGTATGAAAGAGCCTTCCAGGAGCTAAAGAAACATCTGGGACAACCTTTTTTATTATCAAAACCCGTCCAGGGTGAGCCATTACTATTATACTTATCGATATCAAAGTCCGCTGTCAGCGCGGCATCGGTACGCGAAGAAGGAGGAGTGCAATGGCCGGTATACTATGAGAGCAAAAGGCTGCTTGATGCAGAGACAAGATACCCTAAAATATAGAAGCTTGCCTTCGCCCTTGTCATCGCCACCCGGAAGCTGCGGCCTTATTTCCAGGCATATTCCATTTGCGGCCTTATTTCCAGGCATATTCCATTCATGTGCTGATTAACTTTCCCCTAAAGAAGATAATGCAAAAACCCAAGACATCGGGTAGATTGATCTAGTGGACAATGGAAATGAGTCAGAACGATATCAAGTACATCCCGAGAACAACAATCAAAGGTCAAGTCTTGGTAGATTTTATATCAGAATTCTCCTATCAGCCGGAAGGTGAACCAAGCCTGCTAGGGGTAGATACCTTGGGAAAAGTTGAGCTACAGAAACCAAAGCTCGATGATCTATGGCAATGGACTTTGTATGTGGATGACTTCTTGAACGAGAAGGGGGCAGGAGCAGGGCTTTTGCTCGAAAGTCTAGAGGGAAACCCGATCAGAGCCGTAGTAAGATTCAGGTTCACCACCTCCAACAACGAGGCTGGGTACGAGGTATTGCTCGCAGGGATCTGCATTGCCAAGGAAATAGGGGCAGAGTCCATTCATATTTACAGTGATTCACAACGCTTAGTCTACCAAATTGTTGGGGAATACCAGGCAAAGGAAGATAAGATGGTGTCTTACCTCCAATTGGTAGAAACCAAGCTCAAACAGTTCAGATCCTTCACAAATCTCTGGATCCCAAGGAGGAAAAACTCAGTAGCGGATGATTTAGCCCACTTAGCCTCTGCAATGAACCAAGAGAAAGCTGATTCCATTTCAGTTAAGCTCCTTCCAAGACCAAGCATATGCGCCCCACAAGGACCAGTTTTAGCAACGAGTTGGAGATACAGTTGGATGAACGCAATCACTTCCTACCTAAGGGATGGTACATTGCCAGAGGAGAGAGCTGAAGCTAGAACACCCCGCGCAAAAGCAACTCAATACATACTCATCAATGATAAATTGTGCAAACACGGGTTCAATGTACCGCTACTGTGATGTATCGACCATGAGGACGCAGATTATGTTCTGAGGGAGATCTATGAGGAAATTTGTGGAAATCATGTAGGAGGTAGATATTTAACATACAAAGTGCTTCACTAGGGGTATTACTAGCCGACAGTTTTCGATGATGTAGCAGATTATGTACGCATATGTGATAGATGTCAAAGGTTTGTAGATACTCTACGAGCTCCACCACAAGAATTGACTACTCTGACAAGTCACTGACAATTTGCGATCTGGGGCATCAACCTGATCGGCCCCTTACCTTAAGAAAGAGGAGGTGTTAAGTTTGCAGTGGTTGCCATTGACTACTTCACCAAGTGGGCAGAGGTTGAGCCCTTGGCTACCATCACGTCAAACAAGTTGAAGGAAAAACTATTGGTCAGTTTCGAATCCCCCACACTATAATAATCGACAAAGGAAAACAGTTTGACAGTGAAGACTTCAGATCTTTCTGCAAACGCTCGGCATCAAGAAGAGTTTCGCTGCCATTTATCGGCCTCAGGCCAGCGGTCAAGTAGAGGCTGTAAACAAGGTCATCAAGCACACCATTAAAAAGAAGCTCGACGCCTTGAAGATAAGATGGGCCGAAGAATTGTCTGATGCCTTGTGGTCCGATAGAATGACAGCCAGGAGTTCAATAGGTGAAACCCCATTCTTTCTATCATACAGGTGTGAAGCAATGGCCCTGGTTGAAGTGGGAATCAGTTCGTTTTGAAGGGAAGTTTTCAATGAGGAAGTAAATGAAGATCTTCTCTGCCTGAGGTTAGACTTAATCGAAGAACATCGGGCCAAGTCTTAGTTAAGGCTTGCCTCATATCAACAGCGAGCCAAATGATACTTCAACACCAAAGTCAAAAACAGAGACTTTGAAGTGGGCGACCTAGTTCTCAGGAAAGTTGTCTAGGGTAACCAAAACCCGAACTTGGGGGCACTTGGCCCCAAATGGGAATGTCCTTTCAGGATCTTCGAAAAGCTCGCGCCAGGATCTTTCCACCTGGAATGCCTCAACGGTGAAGCAATACTGTGAGCCTGGAATGTTGAGCACTTGCAAAGGTATTATCAATAAGCAGCTTGGGTTTTGACTACGTCTTTATTTTTATCATTCTTTGTAAGGCCATTCACAGCCAAAATGCTTTATCAATAAAAGAGGTATTGTTCATAATTTCCTTTTGTTTATCATTGATATTTTTAACTTGTTTGGCATTTATTCATCGCTTCAAAGATCGCGACCTACACGATAGCATTCCAAAAAGAAAAAGTCGAAGTCAAGAGTCCAGAAAAAGGCAGCTTATCTCAATAAGCGATGCCAAAATCCAACTCTATAAAGGTGAAGTATCCCGAATCGATGAAGTTAAACTTAAAAAAAAAAAAAAATTCAAGAAAAACACGTCGAAAGAAATCTACCTTAAGCCGACAACCAAAACTCAAAACGGACAATTGATCCAGAATCGGAGTTGTTTGTAGCATAAGATTTCCTCGCACATATCTGAAAAGCTCTTCAAGAAGTGAGCTACGCATAACTTGGATCAAATTTAGATCTTCTATTACAAATCCAATTTGGACGACAGAAATGACTCTACAGAAGTATAAAATTTTTTGCTCAACGAGTATATACTGAAATATCTTCTTTTCATTAATAAAGTTCTATTACATTCTAAAAATAAAAAATGCATGATCTTTTAGGCAGCTGAAGTAGCAGGGGCATCATCCTCGACCGGTCTAAGGAGCTCGTCGTCGGTTGGAAGAAACGGATCCTCGACAGAAGGAAGTGTAGCGGCCTCTTCAAGATTGGAATCCTCGCCCAAGGGAAGGTCGGCAACTCTCGGGGGAAGTGTAGACAGGGGGGCCAGATCCTCGATTTCTTGTTTTGGGCCAATCTCCTTTTCGCCTTCCTCAACCTCTTTCTGGCCATCGCCATCATCCTCGGAGTCATCCGAGTACACGTAGGCCGTTCCTTGAGCCTCGGTCTTCATCCTATCGACCTCCTTTTGATAAGCTCGTGGCAGAAAGAGAGTTTTGCTCAACGTTAACTACAAAACAAAGCAACTCAGTTAGCTAGAACACAAAGCTCGAAAGCGATCCTCGCACGCACGGGAAGTCGAAGTCTTATTTGCTTCTGAAGCGAAAATGTCGGTCTCCCAGGCTTCATAGAAGAAAAATTGGGAGTCCCAATGCAGGACCTTCTTTAGGACAACAACCAGCCCGTTGAAACGTACATTCCTCGCCTTGGAAAGGTAGTACGTCTGGTTTTACCCTTTCTTGAGCCTATACAGATGAATGAGCTCCTCGACGGATGGCTCGCCCAATTCAACGATCATGTACGCTATGTACAGACCGATGATAATGACATACAAATTCGTGGATAGTTGGAAGGCAAAGATGTCGAACTGCCTCAGAACACTGTCGATAAAATAATGAGATGGAATAGATACCCCGCATCTTAGGAGGGTCTCAGAGATCGCCACCCATCCAGGCGGGGGATTCTTCTGAGAAGAGTCCCTCGAAACCATCAAATTAAGCTATTGGGCATAGACCTCTCTTATGCACTCCAGATCCTTTATGGTAATCGAGGATTGTGGTTCCCTTCATAGCCTATGAACTAGAGACCGTTTGGATTGAGCCAACTGAATTGAAGCACGATCGGAAGAGCCCACCGCGTTGGGGTCCAAGCTTTGCGCGATGATTTCCTCGGAGACCTCAGAGGTTATATCTGTAAAGACTGTCGAGCCCACAGGTGAGTCAAACATGCGATCAATTGTGTGACTGCTGGAAGAAGACATAATTATAGCTCGCTTCTAGCTACTTGCAACAGAAGCAAACATGTGTCAGAGCTCGAAAAACTAGGCAACCAATTCACACTTGCTTTCAGTTCAAGCACCCAAGATAGCTTGTGCCACACGACGAACGCAGGTGACTTACCTAGGGTTTCGGCGGCCACTGTGATAAACCCTCCTTAAACCCAAGACCATTGGAGACACACCAAAAAACCCTATTAAAGCCCTAGAACACTCAATGCAGCCACAAGAATGGCCACCCTTTGACGCGAAAATCAAAAAAACAGATAAAGAAGGGGAAAAGATATCTTACCGGAACAAGAGGAGTGCAAGAACTTGCCGAAAAGAGCATTGTGGCGACAATGAAACAGCAACAGAGTGAACAAAGAGGTCAAAAGATTTTCATAGGTTGAGTGAGTATTCTGACAACTTCGCCAGGCTTTATAGTGGCTTGCACGGGAGACGAAAAGGCAGGGTTCAATCGTGACTGTTGATCTACAGTGAATCTCGACCCTTCATTCGTCAAGCAATCTCAACCCTTAGACGTGGCCAGGCCTCATCCATCCGCGAGGGGTGATGAACCGTCAGACTACTATAATGATAATCGTTGTCGCACGTCGCCTCGACTCTATGCGTGGACAGCTGTAGTCGCCCATGCGCGACAAAAGTGACTGCCAAAGGCTGCCGTATTTAATGCAACATGACCTCATGGAATTTACATAATTGCCTTAACTTTTCATATTCTAAGTTTGTCAGGTATCACAGGAAATAAAAAATCAAGTGTGAAGTACGTTGGCTGGACATGAGGTTGACCCTTGAAGCTTGATCGAACCTGCATCCGGTGACCTGTTGGTCGTATTGAGTTTGATATCAAATTGAGCAATAGTCTTCGAAGCTCGAAATGAGCATCGAACACTAGGGGGCAGATGTTGTGTGTGATTTTTCCACCAAGCTCAGTGAGTTGCGAGGTATTAGCTTCACCCAGAATTAGTCCGACTCTACCGGTTGTCTGACCCAGCATAAGCTCATCGACATATAGTTAGACCCAGCACAAGCTAGTCATGAACAATCCGAATGATCATTCAATCGATTCCCAGATAACTTCATATCCTAGATATTACGGGAATGATCAGATTAACAACCATCTCTGTACAATCACAATGCCCAATCGCGAGAATATCGGAGTTGCATTTCAAATCAATTGTAATCCCTTTATTTTCACTCTTTCCTTTGTACAAACATTGTATATAAATCCCCTCAAATGATGAAAAAGGGGTTAAAATTTTTTCATAGAACTATTATTGTAAGCTCTCACAGCAAATACAAAAACAGTGAATGTATGCTCAAGAGTTTACCTCGCCGAACCACTTTAAAAATCTCATTGTCACTTATTTTATTGCATTTATTATTCATCCATCGCTGATTATCCGTAATTACACCCACATCCATTCCGATTTCACCAAGGTCAATTGGATCTCTTCGCTGCGAATTTTCATGTCAACACTAATATTTTGGTTTTATTGCAGATGTGCATTATTCTTGGTGTCGTTTTGATGGTCCTAGGTCCTATTGGTGGGTTGAGGCAGATAGTTGTTCAAGCCAAACAATATCAATTTTACTCTGCCAGCTTCATTTGGTTAATCGTCACAAACCAAAAAGTTTAAGCTTAATCTGGTTTACAAATGGGTATGTTCAATGTTGATCGTCTTGTCATTTTGATTGTTATATTTTTGGTTAAGCAAGTAATTATCTAATTATTGTGTGTGATTTTCCACTAAGCTTGGTGAGTTACGAGGCATTAGCTCGACCCATAATCAGTTCGACTCTACCGATTGTCGACCCAACATAAGCTCATCGACATATAGCTCGACTCAGCATAAGCTAGTCGCGAACAATCCGAATGATCATTCAACGATTCCCAAATAACTTCATATCCCAGATATTACAGGAATGATAAGATTAACAGACATCTCTGCGCAATCACATCGCCTAATCGCGTAATATCAGAGTTGCATTTCAAATCAATTGTAATCCCTTTATTTTCGCTATTTCCTTTGTACAAACATATATATAAACCCCCTCAAATGATGAAAAAGGGGTTAAATTTTTTTCATAGAACTATTATTGTAAGCTCTCACAGCAAATACAAGAACAGTGGACATAGACTCAAGAGCTTATCTCGCTGAACACTTTAAAAATCTCATTGTCACTTACTCTATTGCATTTATTATTCACCATCGTTGATTATCCGTAATACGCCCACATCCGTTCCGATTCCACCAAGGTCAATTGAATTCTCTAGTTGGTGCGAATTTTCGTATCAATATTTTGGCGCTAGAAGGAGGGCCTCTACCAAAATTTCAAAAATTCTGGCGAACAGCCACAGCAACCTACTCAATCCGGCTCATATGGTGCGTACCAGATCGAAGACCACCACCGAAAACCACGAAAATGTGGAAACCACCCATCAGGAGGTGTAACAGGAGTCGTTGGACGTCGACACCACTGTGCGCCAACTCAACATGTCATGAATAACCAAGGGGCAGGAATGTCAAACCCGGAAAACCGCTGATAATGGAGATGACCAGAACAATTGTTGCATAGGCGGTGCAACAAAACGTGGCTTAGCTAAGAAATCAACAACAACTGCCCAAAACCTCGACTAGCCACGCTTCGCTAATGCCACGCTTAGCCAATGCCTCCCCAACAGATACGAATTAGCAGGTGGCCAGTTCGGTTCATCGGCGCCGAGAGGCGACCAATACCTCTAACATACAAACTACACTCCGCTTACGAGCGTGAGTCCCACAGGCAAACTAACCTTGGGAGGCGGCTAGGGAAGCAACCCACTGGGTGAAAGCGAAGGCAACGACCACCCCCGAGACGCTCGGCGGATCCCCAACATCAGCGTGTCGGTATTAACCCACGCCCAAGACAAGCTCAATCTCAAAGCTCACATGACGAGCCATGCACGCCAATTTGGCAATGACAATGTTTCGGTTATAACCAACGTCACGAGCAATGCACCGATGAGCATGATAGCACCTATCAGCCTAGCCATCATGACTTAACCAAAATACTCGATGATCTAAGCGCCCGCCAGAACGGCGCGGTGGAAGAAATAGTGAGTTCCCTTTTATGGAAGAGGTTTAACAAGCCTTACTCACAGGGATTTAGGGCGCTAGAAAGTAAGTTCGATGGGGGAAGAGACCCAGAGACCACCTTCACAATTTCAATGACCTGATGAAGCTACACTAGGTTTGTGACCTAGCGAAATGCGCGCTCGCAGTCACGTTGGTAGGAGATGCCAAGAGGTGGTATAAGAGACTCGAGGCGAACTTCATCAATTCCTGAGAATAATTCTTCGGTGTACTTGCAGTAGTTTCAAGCGAGGAGACAATTCGCAATGACGCTCAGCACTGAGTAAAATTTATTAGGAGAGAGACGAACACTGACTCGTATTTAATAAGGTTTTAGAACAAGCAAGTAAAGGTTGTGAATGCGCCCAAAGAATCCATCAGAACTTTGTGATTGCAGACATCAGGCCAAACACGGAGCTATGAAAAGAGCTTTAGAATGAGAAATCACGTGAGTCTGGCCAAGTTTTACCAAATGGCTGCAAAACACCAGTGAGTCCAAAGCTCGCAGGCAGCATTGGCCAGAAGTTCGACGCGGGGAGGCCCGATAGGCAACAAGATCGCCCACAGATAGGGACTGCAACAAGAACAGATAACCACGGGGACAGGCAGCCCTTCCTATGGTATGCATAATATATCCCCCTCACGTGAGACATAGCTCGCATCTATGAAGTCTCCCGTGAGGCAAAAAGATTGCCCGCTTTAGAAAGGATGAGGGGGCCCTAGGCAGAACTGGGACATTAGGCATAACACCAATGAGTGTGGGCTTTAAAAGATGTCATCGAAGACCTGATACGAATGGGCACCTAAAGGAATTCGTCAAAGAGGCACCAGCTCGCAAAAGTGCTAGCGAGCAAAACAATCCGGTCCAGAACCAGGTCTAGCAAGCTCAACAAATGCCAGCAATAAGGTCCTGGTAGGTATGATCTACAAGGGGCCGACATAGCGAACAGCTCAAGGCATGCTCGCGAACATATGCTCGTGAGGCCAGAACATATTCGGTCCCGGATAATGAGTTGTGAACAGAAGCTGCCCAAGTAACCTAGGCAAGAGAGCGAGGTAATATGATTCATAGTTGAGGAATGCGAAGAATCCCTTGCATAATCATGATGCGATCATAATCGTAGCAGAATCGGTAATGCTAGAGTGCTAAGAGTGAGGTCGATAATGGGAGTGCGACGAACATCATTTTCTTGTGAGCTTTCCGAGGAATAAGGTTCACGGAGGAGAGATTTGAAGGTGTGCCCTTCGCCACTCTATGGATTTACCGAGGATAACCTGGTTCTCAAAGGGATGATTGACCTACCTGCGACTCTAGGGGCAGAGGCCAAGATCAGGATGATGATGGCCGAATTCTTAGTGGTAGACTGCCAACCACATACAATGATCCTCAAAAGACCGATCTTGGATGACTTGAGCACAGTCACATCAATGTGCTGCTAAGCAATTAGGTTTCGACTCTTGGGGGAGTCACGACGATTAGGAGCTACAGAAAAGAATCTCGGATTTTACAACTGAGTCATCACACACACACAAAAATGGCTGCTCTCGAGAACAATGGTTATCACAGAATCTGAGCCAACAGGCCCTCCGAGGACACCGTTGATCACATTCAAGAGAGGAGCTACAGCCGGGCAATGGAAGAGTTGCGAGAAATATGTGTTAGTGAGGAATTCTAACTCGCGTACTAAAAGTCGGCAACAGCCTGAGCAAAGACATGCCGAATATCTGGCAAGGTTTTTGAAGACAAACTTGACGTTTTTGCATGGGTGCATACAGATATGGTGGGGATCAGCCCCAAGGTAATGTATCATAGACTGAACATCGACCCGAAAGCTTGACCGATAAGACAGAAAAGAAAGTTTATGGATGTAAAGCAATCAAGGATAAAGTGAAAAACTCTTGAACATCAACTTCATCAGGGAAGTGAAGTACCCGGATTGGTCGCCAACCGACTCCTGGTTAAGAAGTCGAATGGCAAGTGACGGACTTGCGTTTACTTCATAGATCTGAATAAAGCCTGTCCAAAAGAATATTTTGCTACCACGGATCGACCAACTTGTAGATGTGACAGCTAGAAACACACTACTGAGCTTCATGAATGCATATCGGGATATAACCAAATCTGATGTATAGCCTGATGAAGAGCATACCTCCTTTATTACTGACCATGGGTTTATTGTTACAAGGTTATGCCATTGGCCTCAAATGCTGGGACGACCTACCAGCGCTTGGTGAACAAGATGTTCGCCAATCAAATCGGTAAGACCATGGAGTTATATATCGACAACATACTCGTCAAGTCAAAGGTCGCCGAAAGCCATATTAAGCTCTAGGGGAATGTTTGACATCCTCAAAAGGTATCGAATGAAGCTCAATCCCTTAAAATGTGCTTTTGGAGTGAGCTCATAATTTTTTTTGGGCTTCCTGTAAACCAACAGGGTGTAGAAGAACTCGGAAAAGATTCAAGCTCTACTCGATATGAAAAAGCCCAACTAACATAAGGCAGATATAGAGCTTGATGGGATGTGGCCGCACTCAATGGGATTGTTCCCGAGCCACAGATAGATGCTTACCATTCTTTGAGACCTTGAAGGGGAAGAAGGTTTCAAGTGGATAGAGGAGTGTGAAAGAGCCTTCTAGGAGCTAAAGAAACATCTGGGACAACCTTCTTTGTTGTCAAAACCGTCCAGGCAAGCCATTGCTATTGCACTTGTTGGTATCAAAGTCTGTTATCAGCGCGGCATTGGTACGCGAAGAATGAGGAGTGCAATGGGTCGGTATCTATGTGAGCAAAAGGTTGCTCGATGCAGAGACAAGATACCCTGAAATGGAGAAGCTGCCTTCACCCTTGCCATTGCCACCAGGAAGTTGCGACCTTATTTCTAGGCATACTCCATTTACGTGCTGACTAACTTTCCCTAAAGAAGATAATACAAAAACCGGAACATCGGGTAGATTGATCAAGTGGACAATGGAAATGAGTCAGCACGATATCAAGTACACTCGAGAACAACAATTAAAGGTCAAGCTTGGTAGATTTTATATCAGAATTTCCCTATCAGCCAGAAAGTGAACCAAGCCTGCAGGGACATATACCTCGGGAAAAGTCAAGCAATAAAACCAAAACGTCGGACCTATGGTAATGGACTTTGTATGTGGATGATCCTTGAACGAGAAGAGGGCAGGAGCAGGGCTTTTGCTCGAAAATCCAGAGGGAAACCCGATCAGAGTTGTAGTAAGATTCAGGTTCGCTACCTCCAACAACGAGGTGAGTAAGAGCATTGCTTGCAGGGATCTGCCTTGCCAAGGAAATAGGGGCAGAGTCCATTCAGATTTACAGCTCATAGTCCACTAAATTACGGAATACCAGGCGAAGGAAGATGGATGACGTCTTACTCCATTGGTGGAAACCGAGCTCAAGCAGTTCAGATTCTTCACAAATCTCGAGATCCCAAGGGAGAAAAACTCGGTAGCGAATGCTTTAGCCCGTTTAGCCTTTGCCAGAACCAAGAGAAAGCTGATTCCATTCCAGTTTAGTTCCTCTTAAGGCCAAGCATTTGCGCCCCAAAAGGACCAGTTTTAGCAACGAGTTGGAGATATAGTTAGATGAACGCAATCACTACCTACACTAGGTATGGTACATTGCAGGGAGAAGACTGAAGTTAGAACACTCCGCGCAAAGGAGCTCAGTACACGCTCATCAATGATAAATTGTATAAACACGGGTTCAATGTACCGCTGCTGCGATATATAGACCATGAGGACGTGGATTATGTTTTGAGGGAGATTCATGAGGAAATTTGTGGGAAATCATAGGAGGTAGATCTTTAGCATACAAAGTGCTTCGTCAGGGATATTGACTAACAATTTTTGGCAATGAGTGGATTATGTACGCAGATGTGATAGATGCCATAGGTTTATAGATACTCCACGAGCTCCACCACAAGAATTGACTACTCTGACAAGTCCCTGGCCATTTGCGATCTGAGGCATCAACCTGATTGACCCTGCCTCAAGGAAAATGGGGTGTTAAGTTTGCAGTGGTTGTCGTTGACTACTTCACCAAGTGGGCAGAGGTTGAGCCCTTAGCTACCATCACGTCAACAAGTTGAAGGATTTGTTTACAAAAACATTATTTGTCAGTTTGGAATCCCCTACACTATAATAATCGACAACAGAAAATAGGTCGACAGTGAAGACTCAGTCTTTTGCGAACGCTCGAATCAAGAAGAACTCCGCCGCCATTATCGGCCTTAGGCCAATGGTCAAGTAGGGCTGTAACAAGGTCATCAAGCACACCATAAAAGAAGCTCGATGCTTAAAGGGAAGATGAGCCGAAGAATTGCCCGAAGCCAGGAGTTCGACAGGTGAACCCCCTCTCTCTATCATACATGTGTGAAACACTGGCCCTGGTTGAAGTGGGAATCAGTTCTTTGAGGGAAGTTTTTAATGAGGAAGTAAATGAAGATCTTCTCCGCTTAATCAAAAAAACATCGGGCCAAGTCTCAGTTAAGGCGTCTCATATCAGCAGCGAGCCAAACGATTCTTCAACACCAAAGTAAAAAACTGAGACTTTGAATTGGGGACCTAGTTCTCAGGAAGGTTGTCTAGGGTGTCCAAAACCCGAAATTGGGGGCACTTGGGCCCAAATGGGAATGTCTTTTCAAGATCTCCGAAAAACTCGCACTAGGATCTTTCCACCTGGAACGCCTAAACGGTGAAGCGATATTGCGAGCTTGGAACGCCGAGCATTTGCAAAGGTATACCAATAAGCAGCTCGGGTTCCGCCTATGTCTTTCTTTTTATCATTCTGTTGTAGGTCGTTTACGGCCAAAATGTTTTATCATAAAAGAGGCATTGTTCACAATTTCCTTTTGTTATCATTGATATTTTTAACTTGTTTAGCATTTATTCATCGCTTCAAAGATTGCGACCAATGCGATAGCAACTAAAAAGAAAAATTGAAGTCAAAAGTCTGAGAAAAGACAGCTGATCTCAATAAGCCGCGTCAAAATCCAACTCTATAAGGTGAAATATCCAAATCGATGAAGTTAAATTGAAAAAAAAAATTCAAGAAAAACAGTTGAAAAAATCGACCTTAAGTCGGCGACCAAAACTCGAAACGGACAATTGATCCAGCATTGGAGTTATTTGTCGCATAAGATTTCCTCGCACATATCTGAAAAGTCTTCAAGAAACGAGCTACGCATAACTTGGAGCAAATTCAAATCTTCTATTACAAATCCAATTTGGACACACGAAATGACTCTGCAGAAGTATAAAATTTTTTGCTTGATGAGGATATACACTTAAATATCTTCTTTTCATTAAAAAAGTTTTATACATTCTAATAAAAAAAAAAAGGGTAAAAGAAAAAATGTATGATCTTTCAGGCAACTGGAGAGCAGAGCCATCATCCTCGACCGGTCTAGGGAGCTTGTCGTCAATTGAGAGGACGGATCCTTGACGAAAGGAAGGGTAGCGGCTCTTTAAGATTGGAATCCTCGCCCAAGGGAAGGTCGTAACTCTCGGGGGAAGTGTAGACAGGGAAGCCGGATCCTTGATTTCTTGTTTGGGCCAATCTCCTATTCGCCTTCCTCAACCTCTTCCTAGCCTCGCCCTCCGATTCTTATAATTTAAGATATAATTGGGAAAAAGATAAATAAAATATTACCTCTTTAAAATTAATATTTAGTTAAACAAAGGATATATTTCTTATTTTGGGATTTCTCCTACTTCGTATAACAGTCAATAGTTGTTAACTCCCAAAAAAAAGTTACCAGAAATCTCTCCTGGAAAAAGGAAATAATCTTTTTTGTTTTGATTTATCAAATCGGGGTGGTTTCATAAATATAGAGATTTGAATGAGAATCGGTTGCTGTTGATCAATACTTGGGGCACATCCGACGGTTGAATTCCAATCAACTTTGACCGAATACATTCGATCTTCCAAACTAATAGGAATTTTGATACGAAAAAATCTCTACTCAAGTATCATGCACTTTTATATATCTATATATACGCCGTATTTCCGCAAAAGAGATAATATATATATATCTTTGAAAATCTCACTCAGTTAGTGTGATACTTTCAGTTTGAGTTTGAAGTCGACAATGGAAGATACTGAGAAACCAGTGTCAGCCTCAGAGAATGTGAAAGATCTAAACGATTGGCTTCCCGTCACCAAGTCTAGGAATGCAAAATGGTGGTATTCTGCTTTCCACAATGTCACGGCCATGGTTGGTGCCGGTAGCTTTGGATAGTGCTTCCCCAAGAAATGATGGTGCAAGTGGCTATTAATATAGTGTACATGATTACCGGCGGAAAATGTTTGAAGAAGTTTCATGATACCGTTTGCCCTGGCTGCAAAGATATCAAACTCCGTCCAGTTCGTTCTGTCTCACTTCCTCAGCTTCAATTATGTTATGCCTAACAAATTAAGGCTAGCGCAAGCTTACGTCAATCAGAGTTTAGGAAGGTTTTGTACCGCCCAAGCACTACCACGTCATCCAAGGACGAAAGAGTAAGACTGTCATCAACTTGCAGATAAAGATTTGGTTTATGAGTGGCTGGGAGTCGCTCACCTGTCCAAACCCTGCGCGATTTAAGGATATCTCTTATACAATCAGCCGTAGGTAGGAACTATACGACACCTGCCCGTTTACTTATTATAAATAAAGGGCTCTCCTCTCATTTTCGGGATTCTGATAACAAAAACACTCACTCTTCCTCTCTGAATTTTAACTCTCTAATCACTATACACGACCTGATTGTAATATCTCATTTATAAAAAGGCAATAAACGTAAGATTTGCTTTGAGCATCCGAACCACTTGATCAATTGTAATCTCTCATTTATAAAAAGACAATGAACGTAAGATTCGTTTTGAGCATCCAAACCACTTTAAAAATTATCTCCCATTTATTCATTTCATTTCTCATTCACGTATAATTTCTAAGTCAGTTTAAAACTTTGCACATGCGAATAAATGGTGTTAAAAAATCAAGCATCAACAAATTCCGTCGTAGGTGTCTCTGTAGCCGCTGCTGTCATGTCTTTGAGGTAATTTTTTCTTCTTTTTGGGTAGTACAATCTTAATGCAATTGTTTAATCATCTTACCAAGGCGGTCAATATCGCATCATCATTTGAAATTAATGTTGTTGAATCGCAGTAGGCTTTCTGAACTGCACCTAATATAACAAATTTCTAATAGTGATAGAATTGAGCAAGTGCTGAAAGTGTCGATGTTTTTCGCGGTTACTCAGCCATTTCTTGGATAGCTTGTATCCATAAAGGGGTTCAACCAGATGTGGATTATGGTTCGAGGTTTGCAACCACAAGTGGGAAGGTGTTTGGCTTCTTTAGTGCTATAGGCGATGTGTCATTCGCCTTTGCCCGGCAAAATGTTTTATTGCCGATCCAAGCTTCAATTCCTTCTACACCTGAGAAACCATCTAATAAACCAATGTGGAAGGGCGCCCTTATTACGTATATAGTTGTTTCCTTATGCTACTTTCCCGTTGCTATGTTCGGCTACTGGGCATTCGGAAACAAAGTTGAGGACAACGTCCTTTTATCCCTAGAAAAACCTCATTGGTTAATCGTTGCTGCTAACATGTTCGTTGTTATTCATGTTGTCATCAGAAGGTATCAGGTTTAATTAATCTTAGCTGAAATAATATTATTTTAACATGGTCTCTCTTTTGCCTTTAATTAATCACATACATCCATTTCTTGTAGGTTTTCGCAATTCCATTCTTTTTACGTAATGGAATCATTTCTAGTGCAGAAGATACATTTCCAGCCCACTAAACGTCTTCGCTTCATAACAAGAAATATATATGTTGGTAAGAGTCGTTGAATTTAATTAACAGTATTCATTGAATGTAATTAACAATAATAATAATGTTGTTTAATGTTGTTTGCAGCACTTACAATGTTCCTTGGAATGACATTCCCTTTCTTTGGGCCGCTTTCTCGGCTTTCGCTCCAACACCATATTTTGTAGGGGGAACTACATAACATTTTAGTATTCATTAATAAAACCTGCCTACGAGTACCAGATATTTAATATTATCCAATCTGATAATTGTATTTCAGCTGCCATGCTTCATTTGGTTAATCGTCCACAAACCAAAAAGTTTAAGCTTAATCTGGTTTACAAATTGGGTATGTTCAATGTTGATCGTCTTGTCATTTTGATTGTTATATTTTTGGTTAAGCAAGATAATTATCTAATTATTGTGTGTGATTTTTCCACTAAGCTTGGTGAGTTACGAGGCATTAGCTCGACCCATAATCAGTTCGACTCTACCGATTGTTCGACCCAACATAAGCTCATCGACATATAGCTCGACTCAGCATAAGCTAGTCGCGAACAATCCGAATGATCATTCAATCGATTCCCAAATAACTTCATATCCCAGATATTACAGGAATGATAAGATTAACAGACATCTCTGCGCAATCACATCGCCTAATCGCGATAATATCAGAGTTGCATTTCAAATCAATTGTAATCCCTTTATTTTCGCTATTTCCTTTGTACAAACATTATATATAAACCCCCTCAAATGATGAAAAAGGGGTTAAATTTTTTTCATAGAACTATTATTGTAAGCTCTCACAGCAAATACAAGAACAGTGGACATAGACTCAAGAGCTTATCTCGCTGAACCACTTTAAAAATCTCATTGTCACTTACTCTATTGCATTTATTATTCATCCATCGTTGATTATCCGTAATCACGCCCACATCCGTTCCGATTCCACCAAGGTCAATTGAATCTCTCTAGTTGGTGCGAATTTTCGTATCAATATTTTGGCGCTAGAAGGAGGGCCTCTACCAAAATTTCAAAAATTCTGGCGAACAGCCACAGCAACCTACTCAATCCAGGCTCATAATGGTGCGTACCAGATCGAAGACCACCACCGAAAACCACGAAAATGTGGAAACCACCCATCAGGAGGTGTAACAGGACGTCGTTGGACGTCGACCACCTGTGCCGCCAACTCAACATGTCATGAATAACCAAGGGGCAGGAATGTCAAACCCGGAAAACCGCCTGATAATGGAGATGACCAGAACAATTGTTGCATAGGCGGTGCAACAAAACGTGGCTTAGCTAAGAAATCAACAACCAACTGCCCAAAACCTCGACTAGCCACGCTTCGCTAATGCCACGCTTAGCCAATGCCTCCCCAACAGATACGAATTTAGCAGGTGGCCAGTTCGGTTCATCGGCGCCGAGAGGCGACCAATACCTCTAACATCACAAACTACACTCCGCTTACGAGCGTGAGTCCCACAGGCAAACTAACCTTGGGAGGCGGCTAGGGAAGCAACCACTGGGTGAAAGCGAAGGCAACGACCACCCCCGAGACGCTCGGCGGTATCCCCAACATCAGCGTGTCGGTATTAACCCACGCCCAAGACAAGCTCAATCCTCAAAAGCTCACATGACGAGCCATGCACGCCAATTTGGCAATGACCAATGTTTCGGTTATAACCAACGTCACGAGCAATGCACCGATGAGCATGATAGCACCTATCAGCCTAGCCATCATGACTTAACCAAAATACTCGATGATCTAAGCGCCCGCCAGAACGGCGCGGTGGAAGAAATAGTGAGTTCCCCTTTTATGGAAGAGGTTTAACAAGCCTTACTTCCACAGGGATTTAGGGCGCTAGAAAGTAAGTTCGATGGGGGAAGAGACCCCAGAGACCACCTTCACAATTTCAATGACCTGATGAAGCTACACTAGGTTTGTGACCTAGCGAAATGCCGCTGCTCGCAGTCACGTTGGTAGGAGATGCCAAGAGGTGGTATAAGAGACTCGAGGCGAACTTCATCAATTCCTGAGAATAATTCTATTCGGTGTACTTGCAGTAGTTTCAAGCGAGGAGACAATTCGCAATGACGCTCAGCTACTTGAGTAAAATTTATTAGGAGAGAGACGAAACACTGACCTCGTATTTAATAAGGTTTTAGAACAAGCAAGTAAAGGTTGTGAATGCGCCCAAAGAATCCATCAGAACTTTGCTGATTGCAGACATCAGGCCAAACACGGAGCTATGAAAAGAGCTTTAGAATGAAGATCACGTGAGTCTGGCCAAGTTTTACCAAATGGCTGCAAAACACCAGTGAGTCCAAAGCTCGCAGGCAGCATTGGCCAGAAGTTCGACGCGGGGAGGCCCGAATAGGCAACAAGATCGCCCATCAGATAGGGACTGCAACAAGAACAGATAACCACGGGGACAGGCAGCCCTTCCTATGGTATGCATAATATATCCCCCTCACGTGAGACATAGCTCGCATCTATGAAGTCTCCCGTGAGGCAAAAAGATTGCCCGCTTTAGAAAGGATGAGGGGGGCCCTAGGCAGAACTGGGACATTAGGCATAACACCAATGAGTGTTGGGCTTTAAAAGATGTCATCGAAGACCTGATACGAATGGGCCACCTAAAGGAATTCGTCAAAGAGGCACCAGCTCGCAAAAGTGCTAGCGAGCAAAACAATCCGGTCCAGAACCAGGTCTAGCAAGCCTCAACAAATGCCAGCAATAAGGTCCTGGTAGGTATGATCTACAAGGGGCCCGACATAGCGAACAGCTCAAGGCATGCTCGCGAACAGTATGCTCGTGAGGCCAGAACATATTCGGTCCCCTGGATAATGAGTTGTGAACAGAAGCTGCCCAAGTAACCTAGGCAAGAGAGCGAGGTAATATGATTCATAGTTGAGGAATGCGAAGAATCCCCTTGCCATAATCATGATGCGATCATAATCGTAGCCAGAATCGGTAATGCTAGAGTGCTAAGAGTGATGGTCGATAATGGGAGTGCGACGAACATCATTTTCTTGTGAGCTTTCCGAGGAATAAGGTTCACGGAGAGAGATTTGAAGGTGTGCCCTTCGCCACTCTATGGATTTACCGAGGATAACCTGGTTCTCAAAGGGATGATTGACCTACCTGCGACTCTAGGGGCAGAGGCCAAGATCAGGATGATGATGGCCGAATTCTTAGTGGTAGACTGCCCAACCACATACAATGTCATCCTCAAAAGACCGATCTTGGATGACTTGAGCACAGTCACATCAATGTGCTGCTAAGCAATTAGGTTTCTGACTCTTGGGGGAGTCACGACGATTAGGAGCTACAGAAAAGAATCTCGAGATTTTACAACTGAGTCATACACACAACACAAAAATGGCTGCTCTCGAGAACAATGGTTATCACAGAATCTGAGCCAAACCCTAGGCCTCTCGAGGACACCGTTGATCCTTACATTCATAGAGAGGAGCCTACAGCAGGGCCAATGGAAGAGTTGCGAGAAATATGTGTTAGTGAGGAATATCTAACTCGCGTACTAAAAGTCGGCAACAGCCTGAGCAAAGACATGGCCGAATATCTGGCAAGGTTTTTGAAGACAAATCTTGACGTTTTTGCATGGGTGCATACAGATATGGTGGGGATCAGCCCCAAGGTAATGTATCATAGACTGAACATCGACCCGAAAGCTTGACCGATAAGACAGAAAAGAAAGTTTATGGATGTAAAGCACTCAAGGATAAAGTTGAAAAACTCTTGAACATCAACTTCATCAGGGAAGTGAAGTACCCGGATTGGCTCGCCAACCGACTCCTGGTTAAGAAGTCGAATGGCAAGTGACGGACTTGCGTTTACTTCATAGATCTGAATAAAGCCTGTCCAAAAGATATATTTCTGCTACCACGGATCGACCAACTTGTAGATGTGACAGCTAGAAACACACTACTGAGCTTCATGAATGCATATTCGGGATATAACCAAATCCTGATGTACTAGCCTGATGAAGAGCATACCTCCTTTATTACTGACCATGGGATTTATTGTTACAAGGTTATGCCATTTGGCCTCAAATGCTGGGACGACCTACCAGCGCTTGGTGAACAAGATGTTCGCCAATCAAATCGGTAAGACCATGGAGTTATATATCGACAACATACTCGTCAAGTCAAAGGTCGCCGAAAGCCATATTAAGCATCTAGGGGAAATGTTTGACATCCTCAAAAGGTATCGAATGAAGCTCAATCCCTTAAAATGTGCTTTTGGAGTGAGCTCATAATTTTTTTTGGGCTTCCTCGTAAACCAACAGGGTGTAGAAGCTAACTCGGAAAAGATTCAAGCTCTACTCGATATGAAAAAGCCCAACTAACATAAGGCAGATATAGAGCTTGATGGGGCATGTGGCCGCACTCAATGGGATTGTTTCCCGAGCCACAGATAGATGCTTACCATTCTTTGAGACCTTGAAGGGGAAGAAGGGTTTCAAGTGGATAGAGGAGTGTGAAAGAGCCTTCTAGGAGCTAAAGAAACATCTGGGACAACCTTCTTTGTTGTCAAAACCCGTCCAGGCAAGCCATTGCTATTGCACTTGTTGGTATCAAAGTCTGTTATCAGCGCGGCATTGGTACGCGAAGAATGAGGAGTGCAATGGTCGGTATACTATGTGAGCAAAAGGTTGCTCGATGCAGAGACAAGATACCCTGAAATGGAGAAGCTTGCCTTCACCCTTGCCATTGCCACCAGGAAGTTGCGACCTTATTTCTAGGCATACTCCATTTACGTGCTGACTAACTTTCCCCTAAAGAAGATAATACAAAAACCCGAGACATCGGGTAGATTGATCAAGTGGACAATGGAAATGAGTCAGCACGATATCAAGTACATCTCGAGAACAACAATTAAAGGTCAAGCTTTGGTAGATTTTATATCAGAATTCTCCTATCAGCCAGAAAGTGAACCAAGCCTGCCAGGGACATATACCTCGGGAAAAGTCAAGCAATATAAACCAAAACTCGATGACCTATGGTAATGGACTTTGTATGTGGATGACTCCTTGAACGAGAAGAGGGCAGGAGCAGGGCTTTTGCTCGAAAATCCAGAGGGAAACCCGATCAGAGTTGTAGTAAGATTCAGGTTCGCTACCTCCAACAACGAGGCTGAGTAAGAGGCATTGCTTGCAGGGATCTGCCTTGCCAAGGAAATAGGGGCAGAGTCCATTCAGATTTACAGCTCATAGTCCACTAAATTACCGAGGAATACCAGGCGAAGGAAGATAGGATGACGTCTTACTTCCAATTGGTGGAAACCGAGCTCAAGCAGTTCAGATTCTTCACAAATCTCGAGATCCCAAGGGAGAAAAACTCGGTAGCGAATGCTTTAGCCCGTTTAGCCTTTGCAATGAACCAAGAGAAAGCTGATTCCATTCCAGTTTAGTTCCTCTTAAGGCCAAGCATTTGCGCCCCACAAGGACCAGTTTTAGCAACGAGTTGGAGATATAGTTAGATGAACGCAATCACTACCTACCTAAGGTATGGTACATTGCCAGAGGAGAAGACTGAAGTTAGAACACTCCGCGCAAAGGCAGCTCAGTACACGCTCATCAATGATAAATTGTATAAACACGGGTTCAATGTACCGCTGCTGCGATATATAGACCATGAGGACGTGGATTATGTTTTGAGGGAGATTCATGAGGAAATTTGTGGAAATCATACAGGAGGTAGATCTTTAGCATACAAAGTGCTTCGTCAGGGGTATTATTGACTAACAATTTTTGGCAATGTAGTGGATTATGTACGCAGATGTGATAGATGCCATAGGTTTATAGATACTCCACGAGCTCCACCACAAGAATTGACTACTCTGACAAGTCCCTGGCCATTTGCGATCTGAGGCATCAACCTGATTGACCCCTTGCCTCAAGGAAAATGGGGTGTTAAGTTTGCAGTGGTTGTCGTTGACTACTTCACCAAGTGGGCAGAGGTTGAGCCCTTAGCTACCATCACGTCAAACAAGTTGAAGGATTTGTTTACAAAAACATTATTTGTCAGTTTGGAATCCCCTACACTATAATAATCGACAACAGAAAATAGGTCGACAGTGAAGACTTCAGATCTTTTTGCGAACGCTCGAATCAAGAAGAACTCCGCCGCCATTTATCGGCCTTAGGCCAATGGTCAAGTAGAGGCTGTAAACAAGGTCATCAAGCACACCATTAAAAAGAAGCTCGATGCTCTAAAGGGAAGATGAGCCGAAGAATTGCCCGAAGCCAGGAGTTCGACAGGTGAAACCCCATTCTCTCTATCATACATGTGTGAAACACTGGCCCTGGTTGAAGTGGGAATCAGTTCTTTCTGAAGGGAAGTTTTTAATGAGGAAGTAAATGAAGATCTTCTCCGCTTAATCAAAAAAACATCGGGCCAAGTCTCAGTTAAGGCCGTCTCATATCAGCAGCGAGCCAAACGATTCTTCAACACCAAAGTAAAAAACTGAGACTTTGAATTGGGCGACCTAGTTCTCAGGAAGGTTGTCTAGGGTGTCCAAAACCCGAACTTGGGGGCACTTGGGCCCAAATGGGAATGTCTTTTCAAGATCTCCGAAAAACTCGCACTAGGATCTTTCCACCTGGAACGCCTCAACGGTGAAGCGATATTGCGAGCTTGGAACGCCGAGCATTTGCAAAGGTATTACCAATAAGCAGCTCGGGTTCCGCCTATGTCTTTCTTTTTATCATTCGTTGTAAGGTCGTTTACGGCCAAAATGTTTTATCAATAAAAGAGGCATTGTTCACAATTTCCTTTTGTCTATCATTGATATTTTTAACTTGTTTAGCATTTATTCATCGCTTCAAAGATTGCGACCAATGCGATAGCAATCTAAAAAGAAAAAATTGAAGTCAAAAGTCTGAGAAAAGACAGCTGATCTCAATAAGCCGCGTCAAAATCCAACTCTATAAGGGTGAAATATCCCAAATCGATGAAGTTAAACTTGAAAAAAAAAATTCAAGAAAAACACGTTGAAGAAAATCGACCTTAAGTCGGCGACCAAAACTCGAAACGGACAATTGATCCAGCATTGGAGTTATTTGTCGCATAAGATTTCCTCGCACATATCTGAAAAAGCTCTTCAAGAAACGAGCTACGCATAACTTGGAGCAAATTCAAATCTTCTATTACAAATCCAATTTGGACGACAGAAATGACTCTGCAGAAGTATAAAATTTTTTGCTTGATGAGGATATACACTTAAATATCTTCTTTTCATTAAAAAAGTTTTATTACATTCTAATAAAAAAAAAAAGGGTAAAAGAAAAAATGTATGATCTTTCAGGCAACTGGAGGAGCAGAGCCATCATCCTCGACCGGTCTAGGGAGCTTGTCGTCAATTGGAAGAGACGGATCCTTGACGAAAGGAAGGGTAGCGGCCTCTTTAAGATTGGAATCCTCGCCCAAGGGAAGGTCGGTAACTCTCGGGGGAAGTGTAGACAGGGAAGCCGGATCCTTGATTTCTTGTTTTGGGCCAATCTCCTATTCGCCTTCCTCAACCTCTTCCTAGCCCTCGCCATCATCCTCGGAGTCATCTGAGTACACGTAGGTCATTCCTTGAGCCTCGGTCTTCATCTTGTCGACCTCTTTTTGATAAGCTCACAGCAAGGAGAGAGTTCTGCTCAATGTAACTACAAAACAAAGCAACTCAGTTATCTAGAACACAAAGCTCGAAAGTGATCCTCGCACGCACGGGAAGTCGAAGTCTTACTTGCTTCCGAAGCGAAAATACTGGTCTCCCGAGCTTCGTAGAAGACAAATTGGGAGTCCCAATGCGAGACCTTCTTCAGGACAACAACCAGCCCGTTGAAACGTACTTTCCTCGCCTTAGAAAGGTAGTATGTCTAGTCTTACCCTTTCTTGAGCCTATACAGATAGACGATCTCCTCGACGGATGGCTCACCCAATTCAACGATCATGTACGCTATGCATAGACCGATGATAATGACATGCAAATTCGCGAACAGCTGGAGGGGAAAGATGTTGAACCGCCTCAGAACGTTGTCAATAAAATAATGAGGGGGATTCTTTTGAGAAGAGTCCCACGAAACCATCAAATTAAGCTACTGCGCATAGACCTCCCTTATGCGCTCTAGATCCCCGATGGTAAACGAGGATTATGGTTCCCTTTACAGCTTGTGAACTGGAGACTACTTGGATTGAGTCAACTGAATCGAAGCACGATCAGAAGAGCCCACCGCGTCGGGGTCCGAGCTTTGCGTGATGATTTCCTCGGAGACCTCGAAGGTTATATCCTCAAGGACTGTCAAGTCCGCGAGTGAGTCAAACATGCGATCAATTGTGTGACTACTGGAAGAAGACATAATTATAGCTCGCTTCTAGGTACTTGCAACAAAAGCGAACATGTGCCAGAGCTCGAAAAACTTGGCAACCAATTCACACTTGCTTTCAGTCCCAAGATAGCTCACGCCACACGACGAACGCAGGTGACTTACCCAAGGTTCCGACGGCCACCATGATAAACCCTCCTTAAACCCAAGACCGTCAAAGACACACCAAAAAACCCTATTAAAGCCCTAGAACACTCAATGTGGCCACAAGAATGGCCACCCTTTGATGCGAAAATCAGAAAAACAGATAAAGAAAGGGAAAAGAAGCCTTATTAGAACAAGAGAAGTGCAAGAACTCGTTGGAAAGAGCACTGTGGCGACAATGAAACAACAACAGAGTGAACAAAAAGGTCAGAAGATTTTCATAGGTTGGGTGAGTATTCTGACGACTTTGCCAGCTTTTATAGTGGCTTGCATGGGAGATGAAAGGGCGGGGTTCAATCGTGACCATTGATCTACAGTGAATCTCCACCCTTCATTCGTCGAGCAATCTCAGCCCTTAGACATGGCCAAGCGTCATCCATCTGCGAGGGGCGACGAACCGTTAGACTACTATAATGATAACCGTCGTCGTACGTCGCCTCGACTCTATGCATGGACAGCTATAGTCGCCCACGCGTGACGAAAGTGATTGCCAAAGGCTGCCGCATTTAATGCAACATGACCACACGGAATTTACATAATTGCCCTAACTTTTCATATTCTAAGTTCGGCAGGTATCACAGGAAATAAAAATCCAAGTGTGAAGTACGTCGACCAGACATGAGGTCGACCCTTGAAGCTCAACCGAACCTGTATTTGGTGACCTGTTGGTAGTACCGAGCTTGATGTCAAATTGAGCAATAGTCTTCAAAGCCCGAAACGAGCATCGAACACTAGGGGGTAGATGTTGTGTGTGATTTTTCCACCAAGCTCGGTGAGTTATGAGGTATTAGCTCGACCCAGAATCAGTCCGACTCTACCAGTTGTCTGACCTAGCATAAGCTCATCGACATATAGCTTGACCCAGCACAAGCTAGTCGCGAACAATCTGAATGGTCATTCAATCAATTCACAGATAACTTCAGATCCCAGATATTATGGGAATGATCAGATTAACTGCCATCTCTATGCAATCACAGTGCCCAATCGCGAGAATATCGGAGTTGCATTTCAAATCAATTGTAATCCCTTTATTTTCGCATTTTCCTTTGTACAAGCATTGTATATAAACCCCCTCAAATGATGAAAAAGGGGTTAGAATTTTTTTATAGAAATATTATTGTAAGCTCTCACAGCAAATACAAAAACAGTGGACGTAAGCTCAAGAGTTTACCTCGCCGAACCACTTTAAAAATCTCATTGTCACTTATTCTATTGCATTTATTATTCATCCATCACCGATTATCCGTAATCACACCCACATCCATTTCGATTTCACCAAGGTCAATTGGATCTTTCTGGTTGGTGCGAATTTTCGTATCAACACTAATATTTTGGTTTTATTGCATATGTGCATTATTCTTGGTGTCGTTTTGATGGTTCTAGGCCCTATTGGTGGGTTGAGGCAGATAATTGTTCAAGCCAAACAATATCAATTTTACTCTTAACTAGCCATAGATATCAGTTTGTGCATATGTGTAGCTTGCTTCTGCAGAAACTTGTTTATAAATTCGGTGCTCTTCTGTAACGTCGTTTTTTTTTTTTTTTTTAATTCCCATTTTCAGAAAACTTGGCTTCATGTATTTTGAATATTAAGATCTTATTGGATTTGAAGGATATGAATGTATTTTGAATTGGAATTCCCTTTTTTTTTTTCTTTTTTTTTTTTATAAGAAAATCCACTTGAAGATAAATATTTAAATAACTTTATCCACCCTGAAAAAACGAAACGTACGCCAAATGCAAATCCTTCAAACATTCAATTTGTTCACCTTTGCTAAACCCCTAAACCCCACCCTTCCACTCCTCAATGGCCACCACCACCACCATTTCTATCACCGCAAGAACCACCACCTCTCCGTTATTAAGTTCACTCCACTAAAATGCTACAGCTCCGACGAGTTCCCTGTGGATGAGACCTTCCTCGAACAGTTCGGTCCAAAAGACAATGAAACCGAGGACGAAGCTCGACGCCGTAACTGGGTCGAGCGTGGATGGGCGCCTTGGGAAGAAATTCTCACTCCCGAAGCCGATTTCGCGCGTAAATCACTCAACGAAGGTGAAGAGGTCCCGCTCCAAACTCCCGAAGCTATTGAAGCTTTCAAGATGCTGAAACCTTCTTATAGACGGAAAAAAATTAAAGAGATGGGAATTACGGAGGATGAATGGTACAGAAAACAGTTCGAATACAAGGGCGAGATTCCGGATAAACTTGAAACGGTTTGGGCGGGTCCAGTGGTGCTCCGACATATGCCGCCTAGAGATTGGCCGCCTCGGGGATGGAAAGTGGATAGAAAGGAACTGGAGTTTATAAGAGAGGCGCATAAAATGCAAAATATTCGACTGGAAATGGAAGAGATAGAGAGAGAAGCAAGGAATGAGAAAGAAGGGGTTAGTTTTGATAGGTATAGTATGTTCTTGAAGCAGTATAAGGAGTGGGTTGCTGCTAATAAAGATATATTGGAGGAGGAGTCTTATAAGGTACTTTCACACTCTCTCATCCTCTTCATTGTGTTTACTTTTTGGGTTGTCTTAAAAGGAGTATAATCGCTGAGGTTTTAATGGATAAATGTTGATGCAATTTTTGCATATATCCACGTGAATAAATTTGAAATCGCCTTAATAAGTTCAATTATTTACAATCTTGCTTACTATAATGTGAGGGTAGATAAATTTATGAACATCATATGAGGGTAGACGTTAACATGATCATTGTCTATTTTATCTTTGCTGTTAATTTTGTGGGTGATGATTATGTTTTGTTGAAACATAAAAGTTAAAAGCAAAATGGTGTAAATTTCTAGGTATTTTATTATTTTGATAAAGCTTGGTTACATCTGAAGTGTACTAAAAATTGGCTGATCCAATATGTTAGTAAGTATACCATATTGGCATCTTCTGATAATTAGGTTATAAATTTGGGGTTGGAAGCATGTGATATTTGACATATTGGAAGGAATTAGGTATTCGTCATTCTGTTGACTTCACATAGAAAAAAATTGATATCCATGGTTACTCTGTATTTTATTCAAGTTAGATTTTCTTTTGATGATTCTAATGTGTGAATTTAATTGTTTTGAGGCAGTATGACCAGGATTATCATCCAGGACGGCGGAAAAGAGGCAAGGATTATGAAGAGGGCATGGTAGGTTGAAATGCAAGTTTTCTTGATTTAGTTTAGAATTCTGAATGATGTTTCAAGTCGTGGGATAATGATTTTACTGACCAATTTTTTTTTTTTCTACAGTATGAACTTCCATTTTACTATCCAGGACAGGTAAATTTTTTTAGCTCATTTTTGTTTTCCTTCCTTAAGTTAAGTCTGCTTCTAGTTATTGTCCTAATGAATTATAACTAATTCAATCCCAGAAATATCCATGGTGCCTGCCTGTGTTTAAATTCTCTTGTTTATTTGTTTTTTCCAACACGATAAGACATTTGTTAGGCTTGATTTTAATTATGATGCATGTATCCCTTGCATACGTGCAGCTGCTGGAATATCTTTGTACATAGAACCACATAAGATACAGATATATGTTCTTAGATCTCCTTAAATATTTCATGTGCTTGATATATCTACATATCACTGAAATGAAAAGTTGTATGATGGCTAATGTCTATGCAGATTTGTGCTGGGAAAGTGACTACTTTACACTTGTATCAAGGAGCATTTGTTGACATTGGAGGTGTATACGATGGGTAATTATCGTTACCCGTGCTTGTCTTTCTACTACTGATTAAACTTCATTAATTATAGGGACAATTATAACAATTTGTTTGGTTGTAATACTTTACTTCCTACCTGCTTTGCTAAACTTCCCAATTAGGTCTTCCTCAAGAGGCCCTGTTTGTTTTCAAATAGATTATGTGCTCACATATACCATATAACTATGTGCTTAATTGTGTGCATCTGTGCTAGACCGGATGCTTGTGTAATTTGCCAACTCCTTGCAATATTTTACAGATCCTCCAATTCTATAGGTTATTACATGTTCAAATAGTGGGGAAATAGCTGTACTGTAAGTTTTTCCTGAAAAAAAATGGATGATTTGGCTAGAACGTCCTTCTACATTCATGCATTTCTTTGTGTTTCAGATGGGTTCCTATTAAAAATAATGATTGGTATTGGATCCGTCATCACATAAAAGTTGGCATGGACGTCATTGTTGAAATTCTGGTGAGTGTTGTCACTCGGTTTTGTAATAATTTTTTTCTTCGAGAATTTGTTTTCGAGTAGTTTATTGATTTGTTGACATGCTCTTAGTAGCGCACATTATGAGCGCAAAAGAACTAAATTTTGATTATATCAATATACCTTAGTTATAAGAAGACAAAGAAATAGACTTTTCGATACACATTGGTTATCAAAATTTTGTGTTTAAGCACTCATTAAGACTGTCCATAGTTTTATCGACATGTAATTTGATCAATTTTCTTTCAGTAAGAAATTTATATTTCTGTTATCATCACTATGGATAGGTCACATTTTAGTTTAATTGAAATTGACTTCCAGAAAATATCTAAGTCAAATCACTTTTTGGAAGTGTATCCAATGTGTTTTACTAGTGGTACTGGATGCAGTTTTAGTTAATTTGTTCATCCCCTACCCTATTTTCTGCCCTGTTTGCTGAAAGCTTTAATTCTATGAATTTCATATTCTAGTCGGTTTTAGTGATTGAGTTTATTCTTTTTTTGCAGGCAAAACGGGATCCCTATCGGTTTCGATTTCCTATTGAAATGCGTTTCGTCGATCCTAACATAGATCACCTGATGTATGTAACTCTCTGTCTGTCTATTTCTGTCTGTTTGAAGTATATGGTTCTGTAATTCTTGTCAGTTATTTTTGTCTAATGACAAGTCAATGGAGGTGTTTGATATTATTGCTCACTATTTGCTTCCTCATCGGTTTTTGACATATGTATCGTACTTCCAGATTTAACAGATTTGACTATCCTCCAATCTTTCATCGTAATGAAGATACTAATCCAGATGAGTTACGGGTTTGTTACTTTCCTTCTCAAAATTCCATATGATGCCTATCCTCTTTATATACAGTCAATAAGTTTGGTCAGTAAATGGTGTTCTTTCACTTGTAGCTTGTGGGTCTTGCCCTTGATTGTATGGTTTGGTGAGAAAGTAGGAAATAAGTTTTTAGCTTCTTAAAGGAGGCAGTTATGGTTACATGCGAATGAATACCTTTAATGTTATTAGAATATTTGGTGTCTGAAGCCTTCATTTTTCTAGTACATTGTGTTTATGGGGTGCGGTACATTACATTTTTTCAAGTATATAATTTTTTTTACAACGCTTATGTCAATTATTTATCATGCTTCTCTTGGCAGCGGGATTGTGGAAGACCTCCTGTTCCAAGGAAAGACCCAGGAACTAAACCGGAAGAGGAACCATTGTTGTCAAATCACCCTTATGTTGACAAGGTACTTGAAACACATTTACTCTTTATCAAAACATAGCATTTTAGGTTTTAATGCAGTGAATCATGAACAATACTTGTTGTAAAGACATTGATGATCATATGTCAGGTATTGTTGCATATACTGGGATAGATACTGGAACATTAAAGAATATATAAGTTTTTTTTCCCTCTTGGTTGGATGCTTGCTTTTGCTATTTTAAGGATTGCTGAGTGGCATATGATGCTGTCACAACTCAGATCCATGTGAGCAGTAGTGACATCTTTTTTGTTGCACTTTTGCTGTTATGCAGTTGTGGCAGATCCATGTTGCTGAGCAATTGATTTTAGATGATATGGAGGCTAATCCTGATAAATACAAGGACAAAAAATTATCGGAATTAACTGATGATGAGGATTTCAATGAAGAAAACAGTGTTGAATACACCAAAGTTCTATATAAGAAAACTGAGCTACCAAAAACAATTCTGGTGAGTACTTGATTTCTGAATCTATTTTGAAATATATTTTGGTTCATTCACTTGCTGTTGCTATATTATTTTGGCAGAAAACAAGTGTTAAAGAGCTTGACTTGGAAGCTGCCTTTGCTGAGCGTGAGGTCAACTATCCCTCCCTGACTGTTTATAAATCATGTTCTTGATTACTTGAAAATTATGCAGGACTTTACTAAGATTCTTTCCCATGCAAATGTGGGTACTTTTTGTGAGGTCGCTTGTTTTGAAAATATTATTGCAAGCAATATCCTACAGAATTTCATTTAGTTCTTGTTTAGCCTTCTGATGGGTATTTTCTCATCATGCGGCTTTGAGATAATAGTAACTGAACCTCAAAAGTTCTCGGTTGTCGGGATAATACAAATAGATTGTAATTCCTTTTCTATGCATCTTGAGTACAGCAATTTCAGGGTTGCTGATCTTTTTGTGTGAACATCTTTTCTGAGGTGCACTTTGGATTACGTTTATTTTGATTTGTCTTGTTGTCATGCCATCCAGCTTCCTATAAAAACTTATTTTCTGTGAATACAACAGTTTCATGTTTGATGTTGATTTGATATAGTTTCATGTGATAAACAAACTTGCACTATAAGCAGCTCTGACAAGGTTGGTTTTCATTGATAGTTCAAGAAACTATAGAAGCTTTTATTATTGCGAGATTGAAATCATCCTTTGATTAAAAAAATGGTGGACAACATTTAAAACTTCTCTCTTTGATTTTCTGCACACATCTTCTAAAGTAGCTTATCTTTCTTTGATTTTCTGCACACATCTTCTAAAGTAGCTTATCTTTCTTTTTCCTTTGAATGCAGCAACATAATAGATTAAGAAGGGAAGCAACAGAAAGAGGGGAGGATTATAAAATTTCAATGCTGCGACGAAATACTGAAATGGATGAGTATGATTTCATTCATTGGCGTCGGTCATTTGAGGAAAGAGAAGCTTTAATCCGAGACATCAGCTGGTAATCCCATCTGTACATTTTTGTTGCCTTTGCCAAACCCTTATAATCTATGAACTGAGTAATGTGGTCTTCAACTGCATGAAACCTAGGATCTCCATGCATTATACTTAGGATCATTTTGCATATTGCAGAAATCATTGTAGTTCCTTGATTTCTTTCGTGGTGTTTGCTTGACTGTAATTGAAGTGAAAAAGTATAATGGTGTGCAATTTTGTCTTCTGACTGAAACTGATAGTGTTGAATTTTTCAAAGTTGCATTTTGGCTTAATTACAGTTTGATTGAAGTTTCTGCAGTCTGATGACGATGATAATAGTAATTCCTTGTGGTTGCTTGTATATCATCACATCATGGCCATCTAGGACAGGCCATGTCTCCAGTTTTTTCTCTTTAATGAAGCTGTACAATCTCTCTTTTTTCACGTACCTTCTTAATGAAGTAAAATGATCTTTCTCAGCCGTCAAGCTCTTGGTCTACCATTGGAAGAGCCAGGGAGGTATAAAGATGCCAGTTTCTTTGGGAAAGATCAATATGATCCCTCAAATCCTTTGTACCGGTATGACTACTGGGGAGAACCCAAAAACTCAGAGAAGAGTAAACAAGAGCGCATGGCTGATGCACACAACAAATCTATTGTGGGGAAAGGTATGGTTTGGTACGAAATGTCTTATGATGATGCCATAAAGCAGATGATGGAGAGAGAAGCAAAGGGAGAAAAGCTAGAAGAAATGCATGAAGATACCGACAGTGACAAAGCTGATGATGATGATGATGATGATGATGATGACTTTGATTACAGCATTCTAAGTGACTATGGTGATAATTTGTCAAACCAGCCTGTGGTTAACGGGACTCAATCTTCTAGTATATCAGACGAGGGTATGTTTGAGAGTTAATTTATAAGGTTAAAGAGTGCATGTCTAAAATCTAAGTTAAAAATTTTGTTACGTGTACAGTAATTGTTGTTTATGAGAGCTTATTTCAATAGGGAAACCCTGGCTAAATATCCTTGGCACAAGCCAATAGTTGTTGAAAAGGCTTCTGGTGATGATGCTCATATAACTGGCATTTGTGTGCATGTGGTGGATCATCTTCTTTTTGTAGTAATAATGGCAGTCTTCTAGGTATTCTGTTGATTTTATTGGAATAGAATTCTTGCTTATGAAAGAATCATGGCTGTGGTATGACAATCGTAGTTTCCAATAATTAGCCAGTAAGTGATGTTAGGACTTAGGAGTACTCTAAAAGTCCATAATTAAAATTTAAACATAACAAAATACAAAGACATCTAATCACCTGAACCTGGTCATGATGCCCATTTCCAATGCAGACTCAAAGCCAATAATTTAACTGTTTTTAACAAAATTACAGAACCCAGCCCAAACCCTACTTCTATTTAACAGTATTAACATGAATAATACTAATAGGCACCAGAAGAAATATAATTCAACTCCTAAGGAATGTCATTTCCCTTTGTCTCTACTCTCCACTATTTCACAATTACAATTAGCAAAGGAACAAAAGAAGAAAAAAAAAAGAAGCCCAACCTCAACCAAAACTCCCCTATCCTCAACTCTAATGCAATGTAATAATACAAACATAATTTTCCTTTTTACAATGAAAATTAACAATCCAAACACCCCCCATCCTCTTCCATACGACTATGTCCAATTTTTATCCCCACATCCAACTTCAAAAACCATTGTCATGCACTCCTGCTACTCCAACTTCATTCATTGTCAAAGAAACTTGAGAATATTGCAACCCACATTACTTAAGCACATTGGAAACAACAAATATATATGTGCTTTCTAGTAATTCAGGATCATATTCTGCTCTTGCTCTTCAACTAACACCAAAACTATGAAGAAGATAAAAAAAAAAATCATATCAATCTATTTCCCCTTCCTCTACATCTTTGACAGGATCTACAACACTTTCGGGTGGTTCCACTTCCTCCTCTTCATCATCATCCATCTTCATGTATAATCCTAGCTGTTCCAAGGGGTTGCTACTTCCCTGGAATTTAAGACTACCCAACACATTTTGAAATTGTTCTGGGCTTGTCTCCTCTACAAAACTTGGTACATGTTCATCTTGTGCCGTTCTAAGCATTTCCAAATCTTCCATGAATTGACTGTTTTCATTGATATCAACGGTCTTTTCCATCTGCATGCAATTACAAACTTTTCAGCTGCACTTGAGGCATGAGGCTTGCAGCAGGCCTAGGCCAAATTACATCATATATTACCTGTTGCAATGCCTGGCGTGCAGCTTCTCTCTCGAGTTCCCTCTTTCTTTTTGCTTCAGCTGCAGCTTCAGCTTCAGCTTTTCTTTGAGCCTCTTCAGCAGCCTTGGCCTCTGCTTGCAATCGGGCTTTTTCTGATAACACATTGGAGTGAAGGAACAAAAATCATCAGATATTCAGCATTAAAGAAAGATTTCAAGAATCTCTAAAAAACATATTATTCATATCTAATTTAGATTACATGCAAAGTTAAAATGCCAAACCTTCTCTTTGCCGCCTTTCTAGTTCCTCTCTCTCAATCCTTAGTTTCTCAGGGTCGCACTTTTCAACCTGAATACCAAAATTGCAGATCATCGAGGTTGAGTAAAATTCACAGAGAAGTACAAACCAGTAGATGTGTAACCTGGCTATAATCAAACCTTTTCCAGTGCTTTTTCCCGAGCTTTAAGAATTGTGTCAGCAAATCGGTTCCTCAATAAAGCTGCACGATATAGCTTTTCGGGGGAGACTTGCCTCTCAGATGGAGCACTCTCCTCTATAATGTTATATAGCATGATTGGTGAGATGAGGCCCAAAGAAATCATCACACAGTCTTCTTAATTATTATGCTTACCCTCATGATGGCCATCCACCTCAATAGCAATAGGCTTACCCTGACAATTCAGCTCAAGTGGATCCAAATTTACTGATGCTGTACAAGACATGCAAAAGCAGAACTTTAGAGAAACATTAGCGTAGAAACAAAGGTTTCAAAGAATAAATTAATAAAACATGCAACAACAGACATACAGGCCCTAGGACTCACAATTTCCAATGTCTGATACACCAACTTCACTTATCTTCTCGTCTAAATTTGCTCCAGAACCCAAGTTTCCCTAAAATAAGGACGATGTCAGATGAAACCTACTTACTCAACAACGGAGAAAAACAAGTACTCAACCTAAGGATTGCCTCCTCACAAAATGAGGAGGCATTCAATTCACGCATGGAGCCTCTAAGTGGTAAAAATGATTTGATTTCTAACATTAAGATATACCTCAATAGTATCAGCAGAAATTGAAGCTTTAGCAGCATCTGATTCACTGCCAGATGAAATACCTGAATCTGAATCTTAAAAAAATAGAAAAAGAAATAGATGTTTAATAAGGAGGATTTCATGTGTTTATGCTATGTAATAAACTACTAGAATCACCTACCAAATGAAATGAAGCAGCAGAAATATATTGATATAATTTCTAAAGCTCAGAAAATGACAAATGAAAATTGGACAATTTCTTCCCTCAAGCATAAAGGAGAAAAAACAAATATATATGAACATCCTATGGTGAGTGCTGCTGATATAGAAACTATTCTGAGCTCCATGACCCACAAGGTAACATGGGAACCTGACAGAAATGAATGGCAAATGATGTGTAGACCTATTGCAACAATAGAACCTGGACAAACCCTTTCAACAGAGCTTAAGTATATATCATTCCTAGACTTACACCAATTGTGTATCAAGTGTCAGTCACCATACTCACAAACAGATAATGTAAAAAATGCAACTCATCTAGAAGAAAACGGAAAGAGAATTTAGGACAAGTAATTCTCAGCCACGAAGCACCATAGGCTTTCACTGAGGGTAGCTGGAAAGTTAGGAAAATTTAAGACAATTATTGCACAATACAGCCACTGCCCCCAATCGGTGTGGTTCCTCTACGCCTAGGACACCAGAATACCGAACTATGAATGAAGAAAGGCACACAAGAAAAGCATATTGGCTAGGGACTTTGTGGCCAAAATTCTTAACTGGAAGGAACACCAAAGGCCTTAGCCCTTCCATCCCTTGGATAGATAGAGAGGAAAAAATAGAAAATACACATGATTTATTCATGAGCTCTTAATATTTCATATAATGCTTTAAGTTGCCGGCCATAAAAAGATCAACAAGAACTTACTCTGGATCTTAGAGGTATTAAAAAAAAAAAAAGAAAAAAACAACTAGAATTTAAATACTAAATTTCATAGAAATACAAACCACTGGATGAGGAGCCTGATTCACTACTGGAACTACTAGAACTACTGTTTTTCTGCGCAGCATCCTTTTCAATCTCTACTGCAGGTATGTTTGCAATAGGAGGATCATTTCCACCAACAATATCTACATCCTCATCAACCATGCCATTCCCTGAAAAAATATAATGTATCAGTTTTTCAATAGCAATGAAAAACCTGTAATTAGCACATATGTGCACTATTTGATGGTCAATAATCTATTAAGATATCAAAGCTGAGGACTAGAACGTTACCTTTACCTAGTTGCATTGATGAATTGCTAAACCCAGATTCATTCAGAATCTGTAGAAAAAAAATTCACAGCAAAATTCAATATACATAGCATATATTGCAAGAGGGGAAATGCCAAACTACAAAAGCAAGCAAGTATGACAGAAAGACAGATACCTTCATTTCACAAGGTTCAGCTTTTGCCTGATTTTTCTGTTTATCCAGCAAATAATCATCTAACATCTTCCGTAATTCAAATAAGGTATCATCAGGGAGAGTATCAATATCAATCTCCAGCTCATCCTCAGCAATCTGGCCTGCACCGCAACTCTGCTCTTTTAAGAAGTCAATAATGTTTTCCGGCAAATGATCAAGAGAAGCTTCCAATTCCGTGCTCAAAATACTCTTCTCCTCAGTAGTCATGACCCGTCTAACAGGCTCCTGCTTGGGCTTATCACTGGGGGGAGCTGTTTTCCTCTTTGCATGTTGCATTCCCATTGCAGTTTCAGTTTCTGCAATAATGCCTGCTCTTGAAGGCACTGATGGCGCATCGGTAGTCATCGGAAGCTTCTTCTCTATAGCTTTCCATCTCACTTCAAAATATTTACTAAGAGTCCCAGCCATGATATGAAAATCATTTCCAGGTGGGTTGTAGGTCATTGCATTTGAGAAAGTAAGGCGCACATCAGCAGCAAACACCAATGGACTCGAATACTGTCCTGAAACTAACTTGCTCTTCACTGTGCCCAAATCCATTGGATGCTTGATGACAGTAAAATAATCTGGAATGTTCAGCTTCACTACATCAACTGGAGTGTTAAAAGCCCAACCAAACTGATGTGACATCAACCGGTTAAGTAATGGCTCACACTGCTTCATCAACACCGCATTCGATGTATTCACAGGTGCAGCCAGCTTTACTGAGTCAAACCGCCTAGAAGTACTCCTTTTTATTTGGGGACCGTTACGCCCTGTAGGAGCACGTTTCTTACCCTTTGGAGCCGATGCTTCAGATGGTCTCTGAAAACTCTCTAATGAAGGCTTCTTTTGCCCATCACTAAAGCTGCGAATATCACTGGATGGTGAGAGTACAACATTGGAAGTAAGAGAAGCAACTTTATTCTGAAGTACCCGGACCTCTTCAAGCTCCATTTTCAACCTAAATTCCAAATTCCTTCTTTCACTCCGTGACATCTTCGACAAGGTCAATACCTGTAAAGGTACACCTAGCCTATCATAATCATCCACATTCAAGCTTCTTTTTGGAGCACATGAATCCTCAGAAGCCATCATCTCAGTGTCCACTCTTCCTGAGCTCCCAAACCCTCCAGATTCAGCCATGGTCTCAACAACATGTCGGTAATCCGGAACAAAACCGGAAGAATGCCCTTTAGAGTATTTTCTAGATTTCCCCATTATTTGTGAAATCGAACACTTTTTTGATTCCTTTTGCCCAGCAAACTCTATGGGAACAGTTGGTGCCATATGAATACTGCCTTCAAAGAACTGCACATATCAACTGTGACACAAAATTCAGTTCCCTTTCTCGAATATTGACACAGATTAGGAAAGATAGAAACTCACGCCACTCTCCAATTTCTGATTCCAGGTTCCACCATACCCACTTCTTCAAATTATTTAAAAACTTAACAAGTGAGGTCAAAACTATTCTTTAGCACAACAGCAGCAGTAATTCCTTTATCCACAGATATGTTTCGGGCTTTACATCGATTTACACAGTTTAAATTTTCACTACTAACATTTCCCTTTGTTTGCAATCATTTGTTTATGTTCCCGTAACCATTTCATTGATAACTATATCACTGATTGCATGATTGATGAATTATAAATTTAATTAAAACCTAATTTTGTTACTTTTCACTTTTTCATTGTATCCAAGCAATGTAGTCTCTAAACAATTCAAAAAAAGAATTCCTTGCTTTGTCGGTAAGAAACTGAGTAACTCTACGATGAATTAAAGAGAGTTAAACGAAAAGAATGATACTTACAATAATGAACCTAGACTCCTATGACAATAAACCCTAGATCGAGTCGAAGCTAAACAATAATCTGCATCGACCCGAAATAATTCGATCCAATTAGAAAGCCCTAAAATGAAAACCCTAATTGAAACCTGCTTCACAAGAACCCAATTCAAAACCTGGATCTCGCGAATAGCCGTTGATTGGAAGAAACCCTAAACTTCGCCAATCTTCGCATGGAGAAAAGAAACACAGAGAGACGAGAGAGAGGGAGAGAGTGTGATCGGTTTACGCTCATTTGATCTCTACTTAAAGGCACATATTGGTCTCGCTGCCTGCCGCTATTGAACGAATCACAACCGTACATTAGCTGCACCGCCAAAAGTCAAGATCTGACGGCTGTAGTGTTATGTGTAGATCGTGCTGATTAATTAAAACTTGATTCAATACCTTTTACATAACGTAATCCAGTTATTCATAAAATTGGATCGAGCAATGCGTACGCCTTCGAGTATAAAACAGTTATAATCGCTCATATAGTCGGAAAACGTGTCCTTTTAATAGTTTTAAGAACTTATTGTGCTTATCCTGGCGAGTATGCATAGTTTGATGTGGAGAGGTGGAGGTTTGATTCATATGCCGACACGTGTCACCATCTTTGACTTTTCACCGCCATGTGACGCGGCTAGTGAGCTACTGCACGCGTGCTCGTTTGTAACTAGGTAACTTTTTTTTTTTTTTTGTAAGGTAAAGGTTAATTATAAAATAGGGGTAATTTTTCCAACTCCTGTCATCAAATTATTATTATATTAAGCAATACAATACTAAAGGAGTAATGTTATGTATATTAACTAAATTATACTAACAATTAAAATTTTGAAAATTTAAAGTTCTATCCTCAAGAAACTTTCGCTAGAATGAGGTTCAATCGCTTCTCCCCATTTGTTATTTTTTCTTTATAGAATATCAAATCGACCTCCACACAAAATAAAAGCAACAAAATCAACCCCAAATGTAAATATGAGTTTGACCCCTAAACAACACAAAAGAGACAAAATTAATCCTGATCAATAAAACGCACTTTGATATGATTAACTTACTTATTCTCAAATTTCAATCCAAGCATGCAAAATTGTAAGAAAAGTTCATAATGTGATTTCCATGAATAACTTCACAATTTCTCCTATTGTCTCAATTATAATTTAATTTTCAAGCAAAAATGGGGTATTCTAATCACCTTAATGTTGGGGTGATGCCCCAAGAGTACAGTGATTTTCTAAAATAATGTAAACAATTGTTAAATAAATAAAAATATTTTCTTTATATTGTCATCATATATCTTCCTTTATTATACATATGTATATGTATATATATATACATTAATGGTCAAGGGTTTTGGAGCTACTAAAATAAGATGAAATTCTCGTTTATATGAAGCAGCCATATATGGGAGATACAAGATTTCATCTTAACTCGAATTTATGTTCATAACCATAAAACACCAGTTGGGCACTCTATTTTGATAATGTTATTGTGTTGTTTGCCTCCATTGGGGGTGATGAATCTCGAATCACTAAAATGAGGGTTTTAGGACAGTACTATTTGGATATGTTGATTCGGATCAAAAACTTTTTTCGAAAGGTAAATTTACAAATTTACTCTTCAATAAAAGCTTTTTTTTTTTTTTTTTGGCTCCTAAACCCTGCCTTTTGGAGAAAAAACAATTTCCTCCATTGACATTATGGAAGGATGAGAGAAAAGTAATAATTACTTCAATATTTCTAAGAATAGAAGTTAGAATTAATTTATTGTAATAATCAAATTTCTTTTCAAAAAAAAAAAAAGAAAGGTAAACTTCAGTAGCTCATTATAATAAAAGGTGGAAAAATGAGATGAATGAAGCTACGAGTTTTGGAGATACAAGTATATGAATAGATGGGTGTAATGATATTTTTGTATTTGCTATGAACATTGAAAGAAACAGAGTTAATAATCTCACGGGTGTTGGTACGATATAAATAAGGTATAGACAATGATAAAGACTATCTAAGCAATGAGATGACTGGCCGGGTAGAAATGCATAGATGTGGATGATGATGGAGGTTGTGCATGTTTTTTTCTTGTGTCAAAATCGTTTGCAAGTGCAATCCCTTATGAGAAGCACCAAAAGTGAAATGCATTGATTTTCAACATAGTTTCATACAAAGGTACACCGTTTTATCTCATTTTCGTGGCCAACAAATGAATATGCTAGTTCATATTGTGATAAAATAGCTTGCTGGATAAAAAATGTTTTATGTAATTGATCTGAATTTTGTGTGGATAAAATAGATAGAGTTAGATAAAAAAAAATGTTTATGTATATTGATCTGAATGTTATGTGGATAAAAAGGAGAAAGTTGGATAAAAAATGTTTTTTGTATATTGATCTGAATGTTGTGTGGATAAAATAGAGAGAGTTGTATAAATATTGTTTTCCGTATATCAAATTATCAATTTTTTATGTATATTGATATGAATGTATTCTAGATATTGATATGAATATTGACAAAATAGAGAGAACAAGATAAAAAAATGTTTTCTATATATTACTGTTTTTTGTATATTGATAAAATAGAGATAGTTGGATAAAAAATGCTAGTTCATATTGTGATAAAATAGAGAGAGTTGGATAAAAAATGTTCATATCTAAAAACCTAAGAGTTTCGAAGAAGAATAAGAGAGTATTATAGTTATCTAATACTTGTTTTCGTATTTGTAGTGAAGAATAAGTTCTAGGTGTTGAGAGATTTTGTAACAGCCACTTTTTACTTTTAAAACAATTAGGATTTTGACAAGGAAAGTTGGGGACGATGGATAGTAATTCCTTTTTTATTTGAAGAAATAATATTTTGAAATTGGTAAGAACAATGAATTGAAACAACAATACGCGCACACAGACACATACTTTTTTATTTAATTGCTTTGGCTCAACAAGGATGGATCATGTTCTCTAATTTCATTTATTTGTTCGATGGTCTTTGTATATTTTTTTATTTGTTTCCATTAATTACACAATTTTATAAATTCTTACAACATCAGAGGGTTAAATATAATATTTATTATTTATTATTTCTAATAATCAACTCCATCATAATAAATTTCCCTTCTGACTTATCTTGTATTCCATCTTCTTATTAATAATTTCACTTTTGCCTTATTCTTTTTCTTTGAAGAAAATACCAATTATTGATTAAATTACTAATTCAAGGGTTAAATAGTTTAATTAAGTTAATTTATGTTTAATTTCGTTAATAGTTGAATACGAAATAAAAATCTAGTATTGATAGTCTGAGACTTTAAAAAGGAAAGAAAGAAATTTAAGACCAAAATGGTAGACATGTAAACATTTAGCAGCTAGAGAAGTTGTAATGAAATTGGTTTAATTTAAAGAGAAATCATGAAGTTTGTTTTGTAATGTATGAATTAAGAACTTAGACAACTATGAAAGTTTGTTTTGTAATGTATGAATTAAGAACTTAGACAACTATGAAAGTTTGTTTTGTAATCTAAGTGTTCATATTTTGTTTGGTATGGTTTTGTTTATTAATAAGTGCTGATTTTTGTGTTGAAAGCAAAGCATTATTCATTGTTCGATTTGGAAGGAAACTATGGAATCCAGAGAGTGAAACGCAGTATTGGAAGCAATTTTCGATAACAATGAAGATGACAACTCAATGACCTATGATGTGAACAAGGGTGGAGTGACCCATGGTAATGAAATTGTAAATTCGGATACCAAAGCAAGTACTAATGAAACGGAAGTGACTGTTGAACATGGTCCTTAGCTAGGTATGTTTTTTCCATAGCTTATTGGAATCTCTCTTCAAGGCATATAAAGAGCATGCAAAATATAAAGGCTTTTATTACGAAGAAATCAACAAGAAATGGGAGGAATGGTGATGGAAGATATCAGACTATTAGTTGTGACAAAGGAAGGAAAACATATTATGAGAAGTCCTCGAAGAGGACAAATTATGTTGCTAGGTTAAGTGCGATTCTAAGATCTAATGGAAAGTGGCAAGTTACAAAAGTTCAGACAAATCACAATCATGATTTGGATCCATCAATGTGTAAGCTCATGGTAGGGCACATGAATTTGAATCCTGAAGTGAGGAGAAATCTAGAGGCTAATGATATTGCTAGGATTAGGCTTTGCAAAAGCATTAGGTTGCTTAAAGTCCAATCTGGTGGCCCTTAGAATCTAACATGTTTGCCAAAGGATTGTCGCAATTTCATTGAAAAAAAAAAAAAAAAAGAGGTTGAGACTTGGTAAAGGTGATGTTGAGCTAATCCACCAATTATTCTTGAGGATGTAGCAAAGAGATATAGATTTTTTTCACTTGATTGATGTTGACAGCGATTCTAGGTTGTCCAATGTCATTTGGGTTCATCCTCGTTCCAAAGCTGCTTATAAGGAGTTTAGTGATGTTGTTAGCTTCGACACAACATACTTAGTGAACTTGTACAAAATGCCATTCGCGACATTTGTGGGCATCAACCACCATGGGCAATCCATTTTATTAGGTTGTGCCTTGATTTCACATGAGGATGATGATACTTTTAAATGGTTGTTCACTTGTTGGTTGTCAGCAATGGGAGACGTTCATCCAAATACCATAATGACTAATCAATGCAAAAGTATCAAGAAAGCCGTCTCAGAAGTCATGCTCAATTCTGTTCATAGATTTTGCTTGTGGCATATTCTATGTAAAGTTCCAGAGAAGTTTTGCAGACTATGTTATTGTAGTTCGTGAGTTAAAGTTGTCATATATGACAACTTAACTTTTGAGATGTTCGATAGCAATTGGAATGAGTTCGTGGAGAGGCATGGATTGCATGAAAATGAATGGTTGTTAAAGCTTGTCATAGAAAGGGCGAATTGGGTGCCAATCTATTTGAACAACATATTTGGGCCAAAATGCTATCAACTCATAGGAGTGAGGGCATGCATGCATATTTTGATGGGTATGTGAATTTGATGAGCATGCTTAAACAATTTGTGGATCAGTATGAGATTGTTATGCACGATAAAATGGAGAAGGAATTTTATGCTGATTTTAGAAGTAAAGATATAGTGATTAAGTGCATTTCTAAATTTTAATGGGAGAGGCAGTTTCAATGAGCATTCATAAAAGGGATGTTCAAGGCTGTTCAAGACGAGATAAGGTGCATGTTGTACTGCAATGTAACTCCACATATTGATGAGGAAGTGCAGGACGATGGTGTTGAGAAGTTCAAGGTGACAGAGAGATGTATAGTGAATGATTGGTATTGCAAGGAGTTCACTTATGAAGTTGAGTATATAGAAGATGGACAATTGTTGAGGTGTAATTGCAGGTTCGTGTAGAAATTTTTTCTTTCTTTTTTAGAAGTATTACATGTGATAATCCCCGTTTTACTTTTTTTTCAAAATTTTCAAAGTCTTTTACGTCTGCAATAGGTTTGAATTGTAAAATTTAGGATACATATTTTACAGTCTAACATTAACGAAATGTTATTGACATGAGTAATATATTGTAGTTACTTTAGTATATGGTAAATATTACTAAAATTACGTGTGATATAGATAGGTTAAAACCTGAATATTCTATAATTTATTGAAATTACATATTATATATTAACCTTTTGAAAATTTGGTTTCATTGTAGTTATTGGAAACGGGAAATGAATTTGGTTTACGGTTCCTGTGCAATATTGGTTTCATTGTGTTTGGTTTCATTCAGGCAAGTAAAATTTTAATGTTTGATTTTTCTTTCCTTTTCAAATTTTAATGTAATTATAGGAAATTTGAATCAAAGGGAATCCTCTATTGCCATATTTTTAAGATATTGTCAGTAAAAGACATTAACATCATCAATAAGCGTTATCTTATAAGGAGGTGAAGGAAAGACGTTTATCGATGCACAACTATATGTTTTTCAAAGGAGGGTATCCACACATGACAGAAGAGTATGAAACGTATAGGAGGATGGATAAGAAATTTAAAGAAGCATATCATTGTTGCCTTGACAACAAGAACAAGTTGGAGCACCCGGACAAGAGGTTGGAAGACTTAAAGGCAGAATTGTTGAATTGGCGTGATGGGATGAATGTGCAAGAACAGAACTCAGGTGACGTTGTTGCGAGGCAACTAGATGATGACAACAGGGGAAGAAATACAACTGTCTTTGATCCATTTGTGACTCAGAGTTGTGGACATCCACGGAGTAATCGATACAGACCACGACACGAACTCCGCCAAAATAATGTAGCCAAGAATCAACAAGCATGTCGAGGCAGAGAAGGTTGGAGCAGAGCAAGAGGTTAGAGAGGGAGAGGACGAGGTGGATCAACAAACAACACCAGTTCAATTGTTCCAAGTCAGGTACAATCACTATATGATATTGTTTACTGTCATTGACACCACATTTTAACTTGACTTAGATTTTTAAAACATTTTGGTTTGCTCTTTAGGTCGAACAGTAGAGTGCAGGTAATGAGCATGCGACTGTCAATGAAAATGTACGTTACTTTGATATGAACATAAGTCAAGACATTTATATGTCAAATATTATCGAGGATTTTAGGAGTGGTGAAATGAGTGAAAGGATAGGGAATGTAGACAATGATATTAATTAGACAATGAATATCACTCAAGAGTTATCTGATATTAATATGAGAAATTAGATCAGATTATAGTAGTGACAAAGGTTTTACGGTGAAATTTTTTGTTTGAATGATTTGGGTGAAATTATTTGATGCTCTTGATTGTTATGAGTTGTGGGTATTATTTGGTTATTGTTAAGTGGCTTAGTAATTTTATTTATTTAATTTTGTAAAAACACTATTGTTTGTTACTAATTTGGTTATTGTCTGTTACTAATTTGGTTTATGTTATTATGGTTTAGAGTTTAGCCACGTAACAGTAACGTTTTAATATAATTAAACGTCTAGTTGGCTATAGATTGCATGGCTTCTAGTAGAAGAAAAAGGACCACTTTAATTCAACGTACTCTTTTTTTATTTTAATTCCAAAAAAAGTCTTCCCTAAACCATGCAATATTGTTTGTTGGAAACATGTGTGCATACTCTCTTCTTTAATGTTTTTTTCTCTCAATCAAGTTTAAGTTATTTTTGGAAGTGTAATTTGTTTTGTATTGTAATTATTCGAAGGATAGACTTTCAAGCAATACATTGTAATCACTATCGCCATCCAAAATCATTGTCACCACCCCTGCCACCGCCATCGCCACCAAATCACTGTTATCATCCAACCACTGCTACCACCATCACACGGTGACTATTTCCATTCAACCAAATTAATAAAATTTTAGGAAAATCATGTTCTTCAATGGATTTTCCTAGACTCCAACCAGCCCCGCACCACAAAAAAACTTATAACACCTTTTGGTTATAATGATAGCAATATCAATACACCTCATACCAGTTGTGAAAACACACCTATAATAGTTGCTTCTGCCAAATCTTATCACCAAAAGATTTTAAACATTACAAATAAATCATTCTTACGTAGCATCAAAAATTAAAAATATTTTGGCTATCCCATTAAGAAACGACAAAATAAAAAAAAAAGAGTTATAATTTATGCAAGCTCATTATAACATAAAAATTAACCAATACATTGATTTCTATTTCATTTTCATTTTAAACAAATAGAAACTAATTAAAATGAAATATAAAATCAAAGTAAATGAAGATAAGGTACATAAGACCTGGTTGAAGCAAAAATAAAATCAAACATGCATGACCATGGAAACAAATACAAACATCAATTTTATTCAAGGTAAACATGACATCAACACAAGCAAAACCGAGATGGAACACATATTAAAACATAACAACTAAACTGCTCCCTAATCCCACAACATCAAGTTCATTTAGTTGATCGTATTCCCAACATTCTTCTTGGTATTATTGTCATCAATACATTGAGCATCGTTCACATCCAAAAAAATGTCGTAGGAGGCCATTAAAGGAAAGTCATTGAGCAACGCTTCTTCAACAACAAGACTTCTGAAGTCCTCATCGAGCCTACGAATTTGCTCCTTAATCTCATTTTTCAACTCTTGGAGTTGCGACCTTATGCTCTTGTACATGGTTTCCATAGCTGCTGGGCTTGCAAGCATTGAGTTGCGTCCGTTGGATGTGCTAGCCATGAGAGATCTAAGAAGCAAATCAAAACAAGAAAGAAATTTGAGAGATTGTTAAGAATGTCATGGCTTTAAAATGCACATGAGGTTGTCTTCAAACTTTTGATTAAATATTGTGTTTGTCAATGTATTAATTGAGGGAGAATTACCCAATGTAAACTTGATTTGGAATGTAGCAAAGTATTTATTGGGAGGGTGATGGTCAACATATTAATTGAGAGTTTAATGCCCAATTTAACATTGCTTTGGAGCACCACAAAATATTAATTTCGCATTGAAAGAGGTTTTTAACTTACTACAATTTCGTTTAAAGGTGGAAATCAGTTTGCATCTTCTTCCATTGATCTTAGAGGTATTTACAGAAACCTCCTCTGCCCCTCTTTTCCTTCTTTCATCGAAACTCTCTAACACAAAGTGTTTCACTTCAGGATAAATATTTATTTTCTGATAAGAATTGTGTTTCACTTTAGGATAAATATTATCGTTAATAGTCTTAAAATATAATATTATTTAAAAGATAATATTATCGTTAATGGTCTTAAAAGATAATACAAACCCTAATATCATATTAGAATACTATGTAAGCCATATAATGCTATAGTATTAATGCAAGTAAGACAATTTTTTAAAATGACATGTATATATATGCTACGCTATATAAAAAATCACATAGTAAGTCAATACTATATGCCATATTCACACACACACACACACATATGGCATGTAAAGATACATATGATATGTAAAGATATATAGTACATCAATACTTTCAATGCATTTATCACATATTTATGCCATATATATATTACACTATATATATATGTTACACTATATATATATGACCTATTATATACATATATAGTAAGTCAATACTATATACATGTCATACATATATAGTAAGTAACATAATGTTAAATAAAATTTATGTACATTGAATTTCAAAGTCAAATTACTATTATTATTGTCTTCCATAGAAATAACACCTGAAATCAAATTTTCATAGGTTTTTAAAATTTAAATACATAGATTATGTAACATCTTTCAAATAATTACTTGAATTTAAAATTGTTTAATTAAGTTACATACGGTAGAAGAGATAATTGGAGGATGTAATATGTATATGTATATAACATTTTCTTTTCTTATTAATTACTACTTGCTATCCATAAATTCCTACCAATTAATGGGCAGGAGTATTACATTTAAAGTTTTAGAAAGTGAAGCCCCATCCAATACTAATATTAAACAAAAGCACACAACACACAAAAGCTTCAATAACGTCACTTGGTCATTTATTGTCATGTAGGCATTTATTTTTCTCCTTCATGCATTCACTTTAATTTCCTTCAGCACGCCAAATCATATTCCAAGAAAACTTCAACAAATCCTTTAATTAATGTCCAATCACCAATCTTTCTAGGGTAAGAATGAAAAAAACTCAACATGCACAGCTCCAGCAATTAATATATGCATCCACATAATGCAGTATAAAGTCACATGGATTAAACAATTTTCCTTTATCATTTTTCTTCTTCTCTTGACAGCCCAATGGATGAAACACCTACTAAAGGAAGAATTCCATCAACACCTTCTCTACCAATTTCCCTAGTTGGTCTGGAGACATTGTACAAAACCAGAAAGCACTAGCTCACCGAGCTCAAGAAAGAATTGGATGATCTTCTCTCTCGATGCATAAAACATTTTGGGATGGAATACATTCGAGTGACTCTACTGAATTCACCCCCCCCCCCCCCTCGTCAAATGCCTATTAATGCCTAAACAGACAATTTGTTATCGCCGAACAAACAAACCCCCACTCGTTGACCGTTCCTTAGTTCTGCCGTTCGCTGTACAACCGGTCTAGCCTTTCTAAAAGATCAAAAAAGTGTCATCTCCCATTTGCTGATTTGATCTTGTCTCCTTCGTCTTCACTCTTCACTCTTAAACAACTCCAGTTCTTAATGTCAATTCTCTAGCGTCTTTAGCTTCTCCTCGACAACAATCTAGTAACATTGAAGGTTGCTCTTGTTTATTTGGCATCTCAAAACATACCCAGTTCTTATTTATTATCAAGTTTATAACATTTGATTGTGTTTTGGTTAATTTTTGCATGAGAACTTGACGTCACTAGCTTTTCAAGTTTTTTGAAGGTAGGTGTTAAATATTAAAAACTCAAAAAAGAATTGAAACTTTAGTAAGCGATATGTGTTATATACAGTACATTGTTTGTAATTAAGTTGTGATTTTACTGGACTAAATAGAATACAAACTACGATATTGAGCTGTCTGATAGTTGATAGTTAATTACATCAAGTTCTAGGGCATGCTTTTGAAGAACTCAATGAAGCCTAGTCTACAACCCCTCCAATAATTGAGATCTTGGATGATACATCAAGTTCTAGGGCATTAATAGTTTAAAGATGGTGGATTTAATTGTTGCAATTTGTTGTTTTTGCTTTTGTATACTCACATCGATAGCTCAATGAAATATTTTCTTTGTGTCACTTGTGGATGACTTTTGTTTAATCTTGTTGTTGTTTCAAGATTTAATCTTTTGCAGTTCATGTGTATTGTTGTTAGTTAAGAATGGAGATAGCTTCAATTTTTGCAACCAAACAGTTGTCAATAGTGAAAGTATTTATATAGTGACAATTACAAATAGAAATGAAAGGAAATATGGTACATAGTATTTATGGGTTAAAAGTGTGTAGCTTTCGTTGAAGAATTAAATTAATTTAAGGATGAGAAGGAAAGTTGGGCTATGTAACATACGATCCATGCATTATTATTAACTTAAAATGTGAATAACAAGACAATCATGGTTAATGACATTGTTATGTGAAAATTGCATATTAGTAGTCATGTATGTTGTTAGGTTTAGGCGTTTCATCTTTAAACACTATGATAATGAAAATATTGTTTACAAATCTAGATGTAATGTCGCAATCTATTCTAATTTTCTAAATTCTTATTCTGCCTACTCATTTTCTATTTTTTTTTTCTAAATTATATATTTCTTCATCAATTATTAGTCTTCGTAATTGGCATCCATGTATTTCAAAGAATAAATAAATCAATTATTAAAACCTTCTAATAAGAAAAATATAATAAAATATGAGAAGATCTTATATTACAAGCCTAGAACAATTGAGAGAGATAAAAAAAATAATCACAAGATAGCCTCACACATTATACACATTTGTTCTTATAGTATGTTAGAAGAGATTCGAATGAGATAATTTTATAAGATTCTTAAAGGCACACGTTTTTAATAAATTCCAATTGAAGTATTTGCTAATTAATTTCATTTCATCTTTGTATTAGATTTTCTACCTGGCCTTATCTCTTCAATCCAGTGATATATCTTAAACATTGCATAATGCAATTTATTTTAATTATATAAAAAGAAAAAAGGCATCGTTGCTCTTAGAGTTCAAAAGGTAGTAGAAACTGACTCAATTACATTGGTGAATTTAATTGATAAATAAAAGGATGCCGAGATGATTTCAAATTGATAAATACAAGTGTGTAGTTTATGTTGCAGTAAAAAGAGACTTTCAAACTTATTTCAGATAGATTTATTATAACATTTAAATCTTCTTGGTAACAAATCCAATATTTTACAACAAATCCAAGATTTTGAAAATATCTCCTTGTAATTTGATTTCTAGATTTTTCATTTCATTCTCTGTCTCACCATTAAATCACTTTTTTACTTCTTAATTCACCAAGGGCAAATAGGTATTTTTTATACATGGATCACCCTATGAAAAGTCAAATATATCCCTATTTGATCTAGATCAATTGATCCAACTAGCATTTTCATTATAAAAATAAGAGTAATCTTTCTAACTCCTACCATAAAATTATTAAGCAGCACAATACCAATTATGCCTTTATTTCCTCTGTGAAAATACACATTGAGAAAGTGGGTTCATTTTAGTAAACCTCCTAGGTTTAAGATAATTACAATAAACCCCTTATACTATTGAAAATGCATTACTATCCTCCATTTGTTATATTTTTTCTTTGTAGTATATCAATCTAGGCCCTACACAAAACAAAAATGACAAAAGCAACCTCAAACGTAAATACTAGTTTGACCCCTAAACAACACAAAAGAGACAAAATCAACCCTAATCAATAAATCACACCTTGATATCAACTTATTTATTCTCAAATTTCAATCCAAGCATGCAAAATTGTAAGAAAAGTTCAGAGTGTGATTTCCATGAATAATTTCACAATTTCTCTAATTGTCTTAACATAATTTAATTTTCAAGCACAAATGGGGTATTCTAATCACCTTAATGTTGGGGTGATGCCCTAAAAGTATAGTGATTTTCTAAAATAATGTAAACAATTGTTAAATAAATAAAAATGTTTTCTTTATATTGCCATCATATATCCTCCTTTATTATTCATATGTTTATGTATATACATTAATGGTCAAGGGTTTTGGAGCTACTAAATTAGATGAAATTCTCGTTATATGAAGCAGTTATATATGGGAGATATGAGATTTCATCGTAACTCGAATTTATGTTCATAACCATAAAACAAGAGTGGCGCACTCTGTTTTGATAAGGTTATTGTGTTGTCTGCCTCCATGGGGGTGATGAATCTCAAATCACTAAAATGAGGATTTTAGGGCAGAGACACTTGTGCATTCAATATGCATTGAACTGGACCAAGTGAAGTTTATAATTCTATGTAACTACCATTACGAAAAACATAAACTTCACACCTTAGCAACTTTGGCCTATGTACCTTAATCCTGAGTGGGTAGTGTACCTTTGATTTGTAGACTGCAGTCTTTGATTAGAGTAGAGGGTAAGATCATGTTTTTTAATGAATGAATACTTTGGCTGATTGGCATTGTAGTTCTATGGGTCCGAGAACACTATTTCATAGATATAGAATTCATAACTACAAAAGGTTTAAGGGATACTGTTTTGTGAGTTTTATAGGGCCTTGAATGATAAGACTTGGCCAAGCGTTTAATGAAGTGTTCATTACACATTTATCACTTAGTGGATGTAAAAATGGTCGCAAGGAAAAGATGTAACCAGAAGGGTGTATCGGTATAGTGACATAGTTCTTGTTATCGGTGTTCCATGAGGGTATATGTGTAGTTGTCGCTAAATGGCAAGGCTTTAATGAAATAGTTTAATTAGATTAAATTATTAAAGTTTCTGATAAACAAAACGTTTAATTTAGGAGTGCAGCGTTGTCCCTTTAGTGGAGTCGGACAACGTTAACACATTCAGTACCTTACGTTTATGAGATAAATGGGTAAGGAACTGAATATGTTGAAGCTTGTTATTAAAAATTTCCATATAGGTCCCTAAGGTAGCTAATAAAAAATTATTCTGGACCATGTGTATAGAAAGCTTTTTTATTCTAATTTAATTTGAACTATTTAAAATAGTTTGGGAAATTAAATTAGACAGGTTATAAAAGGCATTAGAAGAAGTGCATCAAATTTATTAAATGGTTTAATATATTTGTAGAGAAAGACTTACATGATCGTCATGTCAAGTATGGGGTAATTGTAAAATGTGGTGGAATGCGTTCTCGACCTTGGGATCGCTTATCGCGAGGTCGAACTCAAGCTGATATAATTAGTGGAGGAATGCCTGCATTAATGTCGTGTAACATTTGTGGACTTAAATGTTATTGCCCATTGGTGGAATTTGGCAAAAGCGATCTTGACCTCGAGCTCGCTTATCATGAGCTCCTACCTCAGATGAGCTAGCTTGTCATGAGCTTAAACCCGAGCTCGAGCTACTCCGTGTTTCAGTGTCGAACACGAACTCGAGTATGAGACTCGAGCATAGTGCTATAACAGCCAAGCTAAGCTTGAGTAAGTAGTTACTTGACTCGGCTCAGCACAATTGCCATATAATTCCACTAACTATATAAAGAGACCAAAGTCAATATTACATGCAAGAAATCTATAATTTCATTTCAAAGTTGTTGATCCCAAAAATTCTCTCAAAATAACTAAACATTCTTCTTTTTAGATTGAGTGTTTTAAAAGTTGTTTTAAAACACCAATTGAAAAGGTTCACACATACAAGCTTCAGAAGGTGTTCCAAAATTTTTCCATGCCCACTCGTTACGTCCAGTAAGCTTCGATCATACCTTAGGAAGATCTATTGGTGCTGAAACTTCACCGAAAGGCAACAATTTTTCTCATATCTCATTTTAGTTGATCCTAGGGTATAACTTTGAGTTTGCTAGATTAGTGCATGTTGTGTGTTTCCAAGGACTTATCAGTTTAGACCTCATCACTTAATAGGGTCATTTTCATGATTCTAACACTCCCCAACTTACTCTTTGCTCATCCTTGAGAAATGTCAAAGGAACTTTTTCATCATTCTCATAAAATCATACACAACCACATTCATCAACAACCAAGGCATTCATGAAAAGGTAAAGTGAATTATTTGAACATATCAAGTAAACAACACAATCATAAATAAAAAACCAAGGTTTCTACCATGTTTTGCCTATCTCCACTCATGCTTCTCAAACACACATCCTATGTTCATATCAGAATGCAAAAATGCGATGCAAGATTCCCCAACTTATGTACATGAAACATAAGGTTCATTTTTCGTACAAGATTTTGATATATTTTCTTCTTCATCATCTCTTGCTTTTTTTTTTTTTTTTTAATTGTCTTAACTTCTTAAGCTTTCTAGAAGGTCCATGTAGCAGGCTTAAGGTCAACAACTCCCAAACCAAACAAATGTAAGGCACTAAGTGTAGAACACCCCCAGGACTTACTTACCCAAACTAACTAGGCTGCAAGTTAAGACTTACTCTTCTGTTTGGTTCATGATTTATGTAATGACCCATTAAGCTTCTAGATTACCCATGTAGCGAGCTTAGGACCAACCGCTTCCAAGCTAGATAGCTTTAGGGGATTAGGTGTAAAACGCCCCTCGGGCTTGATTGATTGAGTCAACTAGGCTTCAAATCAAAACAAGATCACCAAGCATCATTTCAGTACTTTCAACAACAAAAATTACAATTTTTTTTTAACTCATACAAGATAATAAATGAAAAGTTGTTCAATGGGCATGTAAAGTATGTAGGAGACTTGCATAAATACTAAAACACATGACATTCACACGAAATGGTGTCTAACCACAATCATGGACAACCCTAGCACATAACATAATTAATAATTCAATTTTTAAAATTGTGTTGCAACAAACATTTTCACGAACATCACAAAACCTTTCAACTAGTACCTAAATTGCTTCAAAATGATGATTATGCATTTCATGGGAATTTTTAAAACATCTCACTTTTTCTACTTTTGGACTTACAAGAGTAAGATTTCAACACATCCTCCACACTCAATCCTCCCCAACTTAAAACGTGATTCTCCTCAATGACACCCAATATACAGATATCGTGAATATATCCCAACAAAGCAAGATATCCATGAAAAAATGCAGGAGATAAAACCAACATAAACCATCCTCACCAGCTTAGCATCAAATGATCTTAAATGGCAACAAAACTAATAAAAAACACAATATTCTAACACATCTAAGAACATATTAGACAATAGCAACTTATAGAGTGGAAAGATACAACCTAAAGGACAATACCATAAAAGTTTTGGGAATTTCTAGAAAAGCTTCACTTGAACTTCTTCATCACAATTTCAGGTTTTAAACTAAAAATGCTATTCTTGGAAGTATTTTGATTGGCAAAAATCATTTTCATTCAATATCTTAAAACTTAATGCATAAGCTAACACATTTTGCTACATACAATGAAAAATATGAGCTTGGATAAGAATATTTATATTAATAAGTAATTAAAAAATATATAAAATCATTTATTTGTAATAAATACTCAATAATATTTTAAATTGATTATTAAATAAATAAATTTATATATTAGAGGATTTGGAATAAAGTGATGTTATTGGCCTCCCATATTTTATCTCTTCATATCCCACTTATCAGTAAATTTTTCAATTACAATTTTATCCCTTATTAAAAGTATAAAACAAGAAATAAAAGAGTTATACCTATCTAAAAAAACTATTTCCTCTTTTAATCATAAACCCTAATTCAATAAATACTAATTCTATTTTCAAATAATGAAGACAAAATTCATGCAATTGAAAAGGTTTGATCAAGAACATGTAAGTACAATAGAGATGGAATTTATGTTGTGCAATTGTAATTTGCTTTGTCAAATTGTCTTTACTTTTTTCTTCTTCTGTATTTCTCCAAAATTTATAAATTAGTTGTATGTATTCAGATTTCTTAATTATTATTTTACAATATTGAAAGTAAAAACACATATCAAACGAAGAAATGAACTTGTGAGCAGTAAAAATAAGAAAGAATCCAACGTTTCACCAATATTTAATATCATAATGAAATTACACATCATCAAGAGGAAAATTTCACAAAGTACCCCTAGGGTTTGGGTTTCCATCACTCAAATGATAACTTTCAAGATTTTTATCACACTATATCTTTGAACTTTTAAAATTGCATCATAAACACCCAGGACACTAACTCATAGGTAAATGTCAAGGGGTGCCTATGATACAATATTAAAAGTTTAAGGGTGTAATGTGATAAAAATATAGAAACTTATCATATAAGTGATAAGACCTCGAACCCTAGATACCCCTTTTGGAATTAGACAAAGTCCAATCCCAATATAACAACAATGCTACAGACACCGGTGTTTTTACACCGAAATTTTATACTGGCTTACGTGTGTGTGCTGACTCAAAGCATTCAACGCATTTTAGCGTTATTAAATTTTGTCTAATGAACGGTCGTCCATAACATATGGACAGTCGTTCACCAATATGGACTCATGTCTATATTATATGGATGGGAGTCCATTTACTATGGACGGGCGTCCTCATTTAGAGGATGCTCGTCCATTGCTAAATGAAATAAAAAATATTAAAAAAACTTAGGGACGGCCGTTCATAGGTTATGAACGGCCGTCCATACATATTGGACGGGCGTTCATATGTTAATGGACGTCTGTCCCTTAATTTTGGACGGGCGTCCATTAAATAAGGGATGCCCGTCCTGTTTTCAAAATATAAAAATTTTAAAAAAATCTAGATGCCCGTCCACAAATTGTGGACTGGCATCCGTAATGTGTGAACGGGCGTCCGTATAGAATGGACACCCATCCATAATTTGGTTTAAAAATATTTGGACGCCCGTCCATAAGTAATGGACGGGCGTCCATTCAGTATGGATGGGCATCCATTCCATATGGATGGTCGTCCATAATGAATGGACAGGCATCCATTCCATATGGATGGCCATCCATACTTAATGGATGCCCATCCATTCCATATGGACAGCCGTCCATACTTAAGGGACGCCCGTCCATTATTTTTGGACGGGCGTCCCTACTCTAATTAAAAACAAAAATTTCAATTAAAAAGCTTTTAGGTTAAAAACTTTTGGGGAAAGCATTTAAAAAAAAAAAATCGGCAGCGGTCTTCTTCTTCTTCTTCAATCTGCGCTCTGGTTCATCATGTTCTTCATCTCATCTGCACTCTGGTTCATCGTCTTCTTCATCTCAAAAAACAAATCAGCCGCGGTAATTAGACACTTTCGTTTTTCAATTTTTATTTTTTAATGTTGGATGAATGTGTTGGATTTACATTTGTGTTGAATGGAGTTGATTTGATAAAGAGAAATCCAATCAATTTGGTGGGACTAGTTTGTGTGATTGACAAATAGAAGTGTTCTGTTTTGGGTGTTTTAGAAGATTAAATGTGAATCCGAAAACGGTTTTGAATTTTTTTACTTTGCATCTGACTCCTGTAAGTTTCGGTTCACAGTTTGGTCTTATTGTCTTTTGATTCATTTGCTTCTTTTTTCCAACCTTTTATCGCCTACAAGATTGCTTTTGATTCGTTTGATTGATGGAAAGATGCTGGTTGTGTATTTGAATAATCCCAAAGATAGGCACATTGAGATAGCTGTTGAAATGGTTGATTTAAATGTGGTTACTGAGCGGGCCATTGGTTTTCAAGTGCATAAGAAATGGTTTTGTTCTAGATATCTATACGTATGGGGTTATGATAGATGGGTATGGTAAAGCTGATAAAACTAAAGAAGGTGAAAATCTCTTTAATGAGCTCATATCTAAGAAAGTATCACTAAATTCTATTATTTATAATACACTAATTGGACCATACTGTAAAAATGGAAATATGACAGTAGCTTTTAGACTTCTTAATGACATGAGAAGCAGGGGCACCCCACCTACTTTGGTTACATATTCTTCTCTAGTACATGGAATGTGCAATATAAGATGCAAAAAGTCTTTTTGGTGAAATAAGAAAGGAAGGTTTGTTGCCAAATGTTGTCTGTTACACTGCACTTATAGGTGGTTATTCTAAACTGGGTCAGATAGATAAAGTCAGGAATGTCTTGGAAGAAATGGCTTCATTTAATATACATCCTAATAAAATTACCTACACTATCATGATTGATGGTTATTGCAAATTGGGTGATATGAAGGCAGCAGCTAAACTTCTGACTTTGATGGAAAAAAAAAAAAAAAAGGAATTTCACTAGATTCCATGCTAGGATTGGAATTTCATATTTCACATGGTGATTGACAAATAGAGGTGGTTCTAAACTTGTATGGATATTGTCATCAAAGAGACTTTGTTTTTATTGGGAGGAAAGGTTCAGCAACAAAAAATGACTATATTCTTTAACATTTTGATTAATTTCTCTTTCGATTGTCTGTAATGTGATTGATTTTGATAGTATACTGTTAAAATGGGATACATGGCTATGCTGCACGTGCTTTGTGTTTGTGATATTGGTTAATGTCATATATGTTTTGTCATATAACATGAATTACTTATGGATATGTTTTTTTCAGGGTTTTAGAAGAAAGCAGAAAATGGTAAGAGCAAAAAGCACAACCACTCCAGGTGGAGGGTCTTCGTCATCTGGAGTCCAATTTTGAGACGTGCAACATAAAAAGCAATACAAAGAGATGGCGAAAATAGATATTTGTCTTGGAAGAAGTTTGGATATAGGATTTATAAGTAGTTTGGGTTTAGGTGATAAGATTAATGGTTGGATCCGTAATTTGAAATGGGAGCAGTTGGCGAGTATTACATATGACGGATACAAGCATTTGATTTACGAGTTTTTTAGTAGTTTGGAAGTTGTGGAGACAAGTATTGATGATTTACCGCCGTATACAATGTTTTTTAGATTAAAGAATCAGAATTGTGTAGTCAGGCCACAGGACTTAGCAAACTGGATAGGGATCGATTTTGAAGGTTTGGATAGCCTACCCAGAACGTGGGATTCCAAACAAGCTTGGACAGATGTTTTTGGAATAGGGATTTATCATCCATATAGGTGTAAATCTACGAAAGTTAAGAAATACTGCCATGAGAGTTTTTCACAGATTTCTGACATTCACATTTAATGGCAGGAAAGAGACAAATGGAAATGTGACAGTGAATGATTTATTGTTGATGGAAGCAACAGTAACAGGGAAGCAAGTAAATTCAGCTAAGTTATTAATTAAAAAGTTGGGAGAGATTAAAGCAGAAAAAGGTGACATTTATTGCGGGATGGTTGTGATGCTAATATGTCAGAAGTTGGGTTTTGAGATCACCCCTTCAGATGAAGCCAATAAGATAACATTTTCTGCAAATAATTTGTTGGGGGATGTCACATTGTCTAAAATGGGTTTGATTAAAAAGAATGTGTCAGGAGAATGGTTGCTGATTAGGGATGAAATGGAGGAAGAGGCAACGGTGCAGGAAGGTGTCCCTGTTCCAGAAGGGGAAAAGAAAGGACGAGTCTATGTGTGGAAAAGAAGAAGAACGAGTATGGAACCTGGATCTTCTCAGAATGTAGAGGAAATGTCTTCTCATACGTTAGACGAAATAGTAAGCAGAATTGATCGAATCAAAAGGTTTCAAGAAGAGAGTTTTTCACGTATTGAGAGGAAAATGCAGGAACAACAGGATCAGTTGCAAAGTGATTTCAACTCGTTCGTGTCAAGAATAGAAGAAACGGTTGACATCCTTGGGGAACGCATGACAGAAATATGCAACATGATGAAGAAATTGTCACCAGCCTCCACCTCCTCCAGTCAGCCTCCACCTCCTCCAGTCAGCCTGCACCCCCTACACTAGGATGATGAACTACTAAACAACCTCCACCTTCTCAACATCTGTGTAGTTAATTGGGGAACGGACTATGAATGTTAATTGTAATTATGTGTAGTTCAAATACTGAACTGTATGTACGGAAATATGTTAATTAATAAAGTTTGATTTCACAATATGTTCTCAATTAGCTGAACTTCTCCAATATCATATGACTGTTAATTCTTAGTATAAATGTTATGTACGAAGATTATATTTGCCACAGTATAATCTGAAATGAAATGTAGAATAATCTGAATGAAATGTGACGATAATATATACTGAAAACATCCAGAATAAGGATAATATATACATTTACGTTATTATTATTAATTCAACACCCTACAGCCAACAGTATACTCTTACCCAACCAGCAACAGAAATGAAAAAACCAAACCAAACATACCAAAAGACATATCAACACCCTAAATCCTAAACCCTGAAATGTAGAATAATCTGAAATGAAATATGACAATAATATATACTGAAAACATCCAAAATAAGGATAATATAAACATTTACATTATTATTATGAATTCAACAACATACAACCAACAGTGTACTCTTACCGAACCAGTAACAGAAATGAAAAAACCAAAACAAACATACCAAAAGACATATCAACACCCTAAATCCTAAACCCTAAAATGTAGAATAATTTGAAATGAAATATGACGATAATATATACTGAAAACATCCAGAATAAGGATAATATAAACATTTACGTTATTATTATGAATTCAACAACGTACAACTAACAGTGTACTCTTACCCAACCAGCAACAGAAATGAAAAAACCAAAACAAACATACCAAAAGACATATCAACACCCTAAATCCTAAACCCTGAAATGTAGAATAATTTGAAATGAAATATGACGATAATATATACTGAAAACATCCAGAATAAGGATAATATAAACATTTACGTTATTACTATGAATTCAACAACGTACAACTAATAGTGTACTCTTACCCAACCAGCAACAGAAATGAAAAAACCAAAACAAACATACCAAAAGACATATCAACACCCTAAATCCTAAACCCTGAAATGTAGAATAATTTGAAATGAAATATGACGATAATATATACTGAAAACATCCAGAATAAGGATAATATAAACATTTCATCATTTACATCCTCCTGTCCATACATAATTACTATTTGCTGCGAGATTCTGAATCAGACCAGTGGCAACTGTCAATGTTTATAACCACAATTTAGCACGTTATAGAAAACTTAAGGTTTTTTCAAGTATACAACATACATAACACATACCTGAGTAGCAACAATATCATTAACAACACTTGAGTTCTCGATACACTTTCAGCTGTTGTCTCGCTCTATTGATGATTCTTCCCTATAAGTAGCATAACACATTAACAATCAAGTAAATATTATTATAAACTTCAAATAAGTAAATAATGTTTAAAAACAAATACATGTCAGAATAGGTGTATAACTCATACCAAGTCTTTGTTTTCGCATTTTTTATTTTAGCCCTACGTACAATTTCGTCAACCTTCGATTGCTTTCTTTACATGGAGGACGACCTTTGCTGCGAGCTACCCTTCTTTACTACCAAACCCTCCCTCACTTTCCTTCTGCTCCAACTTATTTTTCACTCCAGTCATCATTCCATCAACATGTTACAGTCTTCCTCATTGTTTGATGCCATATCAGCTACTGTCAACATTAGATTAGACAACTTCTCAAAACGCTGTCCTTCAACGTTTGTGCTCCACCTATTATAACTTACCTTGATTTTCGTATGACATCTTTTTATGTTTTTCCTCCAACTCCGTAGAATGTACTTATCTGGAATGTGTGAAACCCTTTTATGAATCAACACAATAATGGCATGTCTGCATAAAATCCCTTTGAACTCAAACAAATGACAATTGCAGCGAATATCATATGAAATTTCTTCAAAGTATACCAGAAAGGGAACACACCGATTACTATCTCCAAACCAAACATCTTCTAAAACTTGATACTCCTCATACGAATCGGACTTTTTCAGAAAAGATAATTCACAATAAATCTTCCCTGCAATCTCTTCTTGAAACTCTTTAAATTTTGCAGTTGTGTATGCATTTTGAAACTGTTTCTCAATGGGGTAATTAGTTGTGCACGATATCCAAGACTTGAAAGATCTAAAATCAGCCTCCCTTTCCTTTTCCACTTTATCTCGCAATGCATTATCATATTGTTCCACATATTGTTTCAACATTGTTTTGGAATTTACATATCCATCGAAAAATGCATGCATACTTTCACTATGTTGGGTAATAGACATACCTGCCCAAAAAGTATCTTTAAGAAATGCAGGAACCCAACGTACTCTTTCTTTATATAATCCAGATAACCATTCATTCTCATGAAGGTTATGCACATCAATGAATTTGTTCCACCGTTCTTCGAACTCTTCACGTGTCAACGAATCATACACAATATTTTGTAACGTAAACTTGATAGTTTCATATTCGTTATACCCTTTTAACTTCTCAGGCAGCTTCTTCACTATATGCCATAAACACCACATATGTCTTGTACCGGGGAAAACAATCTCAATTGCATTTTGCATGGACTTATCTTGATCAGTGATAATTCCATTAGGAGCAACATCCATGCATTCAAGCCAAGAACGAAATAACCATACAAATGTCTTTGTGTCCTCATGTGAAATTAACCCACAACTTAACAATGTCGAATGTCCATGATGATCAACCCCCATAAAAGCCGCAAATGGCATATCATACTTGTTCATCAGATACGTTGTGTCGAAGGTCACAACATCACCGAAATCTTTATATGCGGCCCTACATCTAGCATCAACCCATAGCACATTCTTCAATCGACTCTCTTCATCTACATCAATCATGTACCCAAATTTTGAATTCTCCTTTTGCATTTTCATAAAATACTCTAGCACTGCCAAAGAATCTCCAACTACAAGTCGTAGCCTTCTAACCTTTTCAATGTAATTCCTACAATCTTTCTGTAGAAATGTCAAATTCTCTACACCTCCTGCCTCAACTAAACATGACTGAAAATTTTGACACGGTCTAATCTCAGCCTAATCATTAACTTCAAGCCTCCTTTTCACAAAAAGTTGTATCGTTCGGTTTACCTTGAAATATCTCCTTTTCGTCGGACTTGTAAGATCATGGTTATGTTCAAGCACAACTGATTTAAGTTCCCATTTGTATTCACCATTCAAAGATGCACTAATCCGACTCTTACAGTCTGTTTTTGCAACAGATTGTTTTTTCAAGGTATTTCTACATTTACTTCTCTCCTTCCCAGAACAATAACACGCCACTGTCACGTATCTCATTTCTCCATCATCTCCTTTCTTTGACGTACGTATCATTGCTTCAAAACCCATTTTATTCCCATACCTTCTGTAATACTTCACCAAACTATCAACTGAATCAAATACCATTCTAATATGAGGCTCCACTTCTTCCTCTGCACATCCCGTATCTTCTAATTCATCACATTTATTTTCCAGATTCAATGGTTTTATAATAAAGAAAATTATAATGTGAACACATCATAATAAACAATACAATACACCATATTTAAAAAAGTTTCAAACACAATTTACTTCAATATCATTGAAACGAGGCAAAATGGACTCTTCCATATTCAGTTATTTCATGCACAACTAATACCAGTTTTCGTATACACGAATCCAATTCACAACTGTCTATAAAACGAATATGAATGTTATCTATCAAACATATATTCAATCCAAAATAGAATAAAAACTAAATGAATATATAAATAAGTCAAAAATTCTTTACCTTAACAAAAAATCTGAGCTTTAACAGGTTTGATATTTTGTTATTTTTGTTTCTCGGTTATCTCTATAAAACAAGGTATTGTTGCTGGTGCTTGGCTGTTGAGGAAGCAACCGGCGTCAAAGCAAGGAATGACAACACGCAACAAAGGAGAAGCGAAGAAAAACAAATGGCGCAGACGAAGAACAGAAGAAAAACAAATGACGGAGACGAAGGAGAAGGAGAAGAGAAGAAAAAAATTCTGGCGCTTAAAAATGAAGCGTATTGGACAAGCCATTCATTAATATTAATTTTAAAAAAAAAAATTCAACAAATATGAACGCCAATCCATGTAGTTTGGACTGTCGTCCCTATATGGACGGCAATCCATTTACTATAGGGACGGCCGTCCATACTACATGGACTGTCGTCCCTATAGGATGGACGACCGTCCACATATGATGGATGAGCGTCCATCGGCTTTTTTTTTTTTTTTTAATAAACTTTTTTTTATGGACGGTCATCCAAACTACATGGACAGCAGTCCATGTAGTATGGACGGCCGTCCATACTACATGGACTATATGGACGGACTGTATGGACTATCGTCCATGTAGTTTGGACGACCGTCCACAGATGATGGACTGGCGTCCATTTTAACTGGACGCCCGTCCCTAAAATGTGGACGGGCGTCCATCGTTTTTTTTTTTTTAAACTAAACTTCTTTTCATGGACGGTCATCCATTCCACTATGAACGACCGTTCGGAACGTATAGACGGCCGTCCGAAAACGTTGAACGACTATCCATTTATGTCAATATTCAATTGTCTAACGTGACGGTCTCCACGTGTTTTGATGCAATTTTTCAGTGGACATAACATTTTTGCCCAATATAGATACTACTAAAAAATAGCCCAATTCCAACCCAAAATACCTCTCCCTAAACATACCCTTACAGCTATTGATGTTGAGGACATGGCCTAGTTAATAAACCTAGGGTGATGGGCCTATACTTACGTGGTTTGGCCCATTCCAGTTCAGAAACGATGACGTTTAGGTTTAGGAAAAGCGGAAAAAGAACATGAAAGTAGTCTGAGTAGGTGAGGAGTTCCATGCTGATGCTATACATGATCTTGTGGTTTAAAGAGGGCAGTAATTAGTTTGTGTTATCTGGAAGCGTGAAGGAAGATGGTACAAAGTGGTAATTCAAACAAGTGGAATACAACCATGCAGATGCAGTACATGTAATAACCGAGGAGAAATTAAACACACAAGTGAGGCATGTGAGATGAGAGCTTTAGGTGGGTACACGTGGCATTAAAGGAAGAGACGAGGGAGAAAAAACAAAAGAGTTTGCAAAAGCATGATATGATGCAGAGGTAGACAGGCGCAGTACAATAATAAAAGAGAGTTGAAGATAGAGTATATACGGAGTGTTGGAGTATGATAAACATACCCACATAGTGATAGTGCAACTGTTAATATTATCATTTATCGCTAACAAACAAACACCTGTCTAATCTCCTCTCCATCACCTACGATATTCACACACTTTTAACATCAACCCTCGCCCTCTTCTTAACAATGAACAACGCTGGCATTCCCAATATGTTCAGTCTCAAAATTAAAATAATTGAGCACAAGCAACCCTAGCATTAAACGCTGAATAATTACATTACATGAAATATATTACTGTTAACATCAAAGATATAACATAACAAACGCTCAAAAAGGATAATAACTGCGTGCAAAAACAGTCGAAATTAAGTTCACAAAACCAAACATCCATCAGATGAGAAACCCATACATATTTACAATTATTAAAGGTAAAGGTACTGAGAGGGTTACTACGTCAAATGTTAAAGCCTAGATCAGCTCAGATCAGACGGTTAACTTTTCATTTACCGACCCAAACACAGAGCTGCCTTGACGTCCAGTCTCCATGCAAAACCACCAGCGTCCATTCGCCAAACGTCACACGGTAGAGTTAGCGAGTTCTTCTCTTTACCAAACGTGTATTGTAGCCTCACCCTGCAACTGAAAGCCTGGTACGTCAGTGTCACCGTCATCGGCACTTTCATCACCAACCATACCACCATCTCTTCGCCTTCTTCCTGGCCCACCATCTTCTTGTAAGCTTCATTGGCCCATATGACTCTACCAAACTGATCAGATATAAACCCGGGACACGTGTCCCTCCCCAGATTCATTCTCCTCTCCTCGTCCGTACTACCTAATCCATCCCCATCCACCCATGTATCCGTCACACATTCCACCGTCGCACACGATCCCGCCACCTTCATTGCCTGAGGCATCATCACTACCGCCCGATCTGCTGAGCCACCAAACCCACCGGATACCACCAGCTGATCCTTACACTGACCACTTTTATCAAAGCTAAGCCACATCGGCACCTTCAAGTTACGTACTTCCTTATCTTGAGGCCCCACCTGCGACGATCTCGCCGGAGAGTCAGGTAACAGTGGCAAAGTAACAACGGAGTCGCTTTTTCCTTCACTAAGAACTTTTCTTTTTCTGTTACTATTACACCGTTTGTTTGTGTTGTTGTTGCTATTGTTTTCTCTGGAATATTTTCTTTTGCCTCTACCAGTCCTAGCAAAAGTCTCGCCGCTGCTTTCCGTTGGCGAAACTGAACCACCGGTGGTCGGTTTAGGAGCGATTGGTCTGAACCGTAACATTATCCGGTTCACTTTCGACATATCGTATGTATTACCACCTGGATATCTGGCTATACAACAACCTCCTCTACCGTCGAGTTTATACATTTTTTCTCTCTCTAAAACTCGGTGTTTTACTCAACTCAACTCAACTCAGTTAGTATGTTTTGTGTGCAAGGACGTAATTGACGCACTAAATGCACAGGTGCAGTTCAAAGAGATTAGAGAGTAGAAGCAATTTATAAGGGAAGTCCGATATATGATAGACACGTGTGAGGAGTAGACACGTGTATCAACAGTGAGTTAAACAGCGTAGAGAAGCGATTGGCTGCAAAGCGAAACGTGGCTGTTGCAGGAATAGGGGCCCAGGTGAAGAGAGAGGCGAATGTGAAGTGTGATTGGGCCCCATGGGTTAGCCAATGAGAATAGGAGGAGTGTTTAGCAGTGGCTCCAGGATAGGGGCACGTAGGCCTTGGACCTCGTGAAGTGTGTACGGAGGTGGTGGTTGTTCCAGAAAGAAGACACGTGGGCCAATGTGTATGGTTTTAAATTGAGATCAAAGTGTTTCGGGAGTTTCCATAATTAGTAGGGGAAGATTGTGCCACGTGAACGGCTGGATAATGACCCGTATCTATTCTTGTCGAGATTTGTGACGTCAGCTTTTGGGGTAGATGACTTTTTCACTTGTCTCCGTGATTGGAGAATGGGAAAGGACTGGTTCATTTTGAATCTTATTTAATTTTTTAGAGTACATAATTGCCCATGCACGTTTTCATTATTTTTCAAAATAACCTAAATACTCTGTGGGTGCTTTAGGAATTAAAATTGTGTTGAAAGTGATAAAAGCCAAAGACTTCCTGCAGCTTAAAGTTGGTGTAAGCCAATCAAAGGAAGAGCCCCCAGTAAATGGCTATTATGTTTTATTGATTTTGATTGAATGACCTAAACCTAAACAACTTCTAATCAACTAGTTAATTAAGAATTTTTTTTTTTTTTTTTTTTTAAACTTGCTATAATCTCATTCTTCTTGCAGTGACGTAGTTAGAATTTTGAGTTCAAAATATCAAAGTTGATAAATTTATAATAAAATATATTGTAAAGTAATAAATATAAAAATATAATTTTAAAAGTTATATATACCAAATGATTAATTCTACAATTGTTTTCGATGATTTTTTATATTCTGAAAACGTTATATAATCCCCAAATCTCTATAATTTAGGGTTTTATTAATTCTTTAAATCATTTAAAATTAACTCAATAATTAACCAAAATTTATCAAATCCAAATTAAAACAATAACTAATTAACTCATACTTCAACATGAACAAGATTAAATCAAAATCCACATCAAAATATAGTAATTTAATCTTCCAATTTCAAACCCACTTATTAAACTCAACAAAAACTTATAACTCATGATCTTTCATCAATTAAGAAAGTTAAAAGAAAAGAATTTTAAGTAAAAAAAATAAAAACTAAAATGAGGATCATTTTATCTTGTAATCAAAAAGAGTATTCTTTCTTGAATATTCGACTAAAAGGAAAAATATAATTTGAGAGAAAATGAGAGAAAACGAAGAGAAAAAAAATGTTATTCAATAATTTATTTTGTGGGGTTAGCATGAAGTTAATTGGGGTTGAAATTATAAAATCTATAAAACATTAATACTTTTTAAAAGTTGAGTGGGTTCAATTGAACCCACAAGTCTCTATGTGACCACGTGTCAGCTTTTTTGGTTAGGTTGATGAATGTACGTGAATATTAAGTGTTCATGCATGTATAGTTTATTAATAATTTGATGTGGGGTGAGGCTTAAGATAGAGGCAACAACAGAAACCCAAAAACAAAATTATATTAAATTAATATTATTAAAGCCTAAAGGGCAGATGCAGTGGTTCTCCTCGGTCGATAAAGAAAACTAAGTTGATTCGTTTCAAGACACTGAAAAAGAATTGTTAACATTTTTGAAGTCTCTAGTACAAAAAGAGGTGTATAAATGTAAGCATTTCAAATGAAAACCAGCTAAGATCAACCTACTTTTACGTTTAAAATATGCCATTCTACTATTTTGTCCTGAAACAAAAGGTTATATATATATATATAGTAGAATAATTCCATTTGCTTCAATCAACTTAATTTTTGAACCAAGGCAGGAGTAGAGAATATTAGGTCCGTACAGTTTAATGTCATTAACTATGATATGGTCATATAAACTTTACTATTATAGTTTTTTATTGATCAACTTTTGTTCCGATAAAGTGATTTAACATCTATCCAAATAAATAGTGTGGGATTTCGGTCATCATATCTGAAAGGAATATAAAGCAAATTTACTTGGTTAATTTAAGTATTACATCAATTTTCTTATAGCTAGGTTTGTCGCTTTTCATACAGGATAAATTATATGCCTCTGCTTCTTTATACCTCTTCAGGAACTGATATTCAATTTTAAGTTTCTACAAAATAAGAAGAAGGTGTGTTTGATCAAAGTGTATTTGATTGAAATGAGGCGCGTGAAGCCGAAGCCCAATAGATAAATAGGAAGGTGGATTTTCTTTTCAGCCAAACAGAAAAAGCAGGATTCCTTCATTGTACCATGACTAACCAAACCAATAAAATCTCACTTCAATGGCTATTATTTCTATCCTACGTAAATAAGTGCCATCTGTCCCCTTTTTTATCACTATTCATGTTGAGAATTGAAAACAACTTAAACCTTACTTGCCTCACCTTTTCTTGGATAGTTTTTGAAATTTGAGACAAATTGTTCAATAATTCCGGCAAGGTAAACAGACCTTGTGGACCCCAATTCTTTTACAAATGGGACGATATATATCTGTAGAATTCTGCAGGGTCCACAAATCAGGCGTAAGGTAATGGCTGTGATTCAATCTTACGGTTTACGATTGATGGAGAATGACCGCTTGGTAGGTATAAATGCAGCTTTTTTTTAGTGGCAGATCTTGAGTCAATTATTTGGTGTCCGGACTCCGGACCAATGATGCAAACCGGTGACATCAGAAGGACAGAGATATTTTTTCATGAAAATCCTGTTTTTAATGATGATAATTAGGAATAAAATTAACAAAATAATCTTTTTTTTTTTTAATGTGAAACGTACTGTTAGATTATATTTATCAGATTTAATCATTGTTTCCACTAATTAAGTTAAAATAACCTTGGTTTAATTATTTTGGGACCATGGGTTTGAAGCAATATTAAACATGAAGAAGATGATGCAATGAAGAATCTAAACTGCAACCACTATCTCATTCTCATCATCATCATTATATAATTATATATCGCTGGCCACTCCGCCGCAATCCAAAGCTGTCTCCGCCAAGAACTACTTAGATGTGACCATGGATCGCCCCCTATCTCCGTTACGTTACGTATGTGGCACGTTTACCTGGTTGAGTGAGAAGACTTGTAAAGCGACTAAATCATATTAAGAGCTAAGTAATATATTTAATTAGTATTATTAATTAATCTCCCGTATCTAATTTTGGTGTTCTTGCCAATTAAGGCATTTACATCTATAAATCTATATCATCTTGACTTGGATAATCCTATTACGGAAAGACACCAGTATACCTGCAGTTGCAGCTGGAATTTCAAAGACAATGAAGAACTCTTTTCGTTCTCCATTTTAATCAAACAGCTGATCGGTGGTTATCAAGAGTGTTTAACCATGCAGAAGGCAGAAAGGGTGAGGTTGAGATTGATTGACTGGATTAGTGTGGGATGTTAATTATATTAATTAAAGTGATTATGACTTCATTTAGATTTGAAGCGGCAGACAGCGGAGGACCATCTGAATATGCATATTCTTTAAAATTAATTAATTAATTATAAGTGTAATTAATAGAGTTAGGTCACCTTTCAAATAAAGCGGTATGTATCCCTGACAAACGGGAAGAGACAAAGGCCTAATTTAAGAAAGTAATTGCTCTTCCTTTCTCATATATAATCTTGCTGTAGAAGCGGCTATTAGGTTAAGCCAACTGTTCCCTTATCTATTCCTTTCATCTTATTTATATTTCAGCTGGTCATTGTCTAATTAACTGGTGGAGCTCAGATGCATTCACCCTTTCATTTTTCTAATGAATATATATATCATTCCCAACATACCTGTTATACTTGAAAAAGTAGGACTGACACAAAGTCTTATCAGTATAAGGTGGTTAGAACTTAGAAAGGTTCTACGACTAATCAGGCGTGGCCACATCGCATGATGATGTGAGTGACATGCCCCTGTCAGTACAGTGGGTGAACACTAGGTCAGCAGATGGTTGGAAATCGTCTACGTGTTCGATCCCTGTACAAGTTGAGGAAATCACTCAGACAGGTGAGCAATGGGACGCAGAGAAAGATTTGCACAGTATCCACCCCACTTGCAGATTTAGTAATCATTACCTTAATTAATTAATCCCACTATAAATAGAAGACTTCTCTCTCATTTGTAGGATTAGCTAATTTCACTCTGAAATAGCATACTCTCTCTCTCTCTTATATTCTCTAAGCTGTAACCCAGTTCGCTGATCGTGACCTGACTTTACTCTCATTAATATAATATCAGTGGACGTAGGATTCGCCTTTGAGTATCTAAACTACTTTAAACATTATTCTTTATCTTTTACTAAACTAAATACTTCTATAATTACATATGACTTCTAAACTTATTTAATATTTTTAACGTGTAAATAATTAGTGTCAAAATCAGCATCAAGAAATCCCTCTCAGTTAAAGAAATAGACGAAGAATGTATAAAGAATGTATATTATATAAAGGAAGAAGGTAGGATCTGCTGCGCAAAATTAATATTCCTTTAGTTTATTATATATAAATATACTACCATAAAATCTGTGATAAGACTGATAAGAATATGGACCAAGAAGTTGAATACTTTTGCAATACTTCTTAATTTATATCGAGAACGACTTTTGTCCTCCATGTTCCACCATCCAGATGGCAGTTTTTGCCATCATTATCGCATCAACTTTGGAGTTGGCCCCAATAATCAATTTACGTGATTTTCTTTTTCAACAAAAGTTAATCCATCCATATATTACTCCTGTTTTCTGATAATAACATGATCCCATTCATCGTCTTCATGATATGTATGACTTCATCCATCATAGTTTTTCCTTGTTGCTTCTATTTCACGAATGACATTTCTTGGATTGACGATCAAATCCAGATTTCTGACCAATCCAAAAGTAATTCTTCATTTTGTCAATATGTTTGCTTCTTCTCTGGCCATTCATGAATCATCCTATCCTATCTTTATCCTTCTTTGAACAAGTCTTTGACCTGATAAACTATGAAACCCTAATGACATCACAGAAGTCACAAGAGGAATTAATAAAATATTAAAATAAAAATGTACACCTAATATATAAACTTTTATTTCTTCAATATTCTAGGTTACATTCAAGTCGGGGATATCATTCCTTCTACTATTAGAAGGTATTAGTCTATTCCAATTGTCTTGTCGTATATATATGGAGTGGAAATTTTGCATACACAATATCAATACTATAAAAGACATTGTAATCCTCTAATTAATTTAAGGGAACAAAACACAGAAAACAAAGTTGTTGTTTGATTATTTTAATCTATTCCTTCTAAAATTAGCTAGAAGGTTGGGCCACCGCACATGATAAGCATTTGCATCGAATGATAATTGGACACATTACTGCAAATACACAGCTGGAGAGAAGAATTAAAAACTGAATTCACAATGCTCTAAATAATGTGATATTAACCTAAGTTGGAAGCTAGTGTTTTATTTGGGACACGTATTGATGTGGTGGCCATGCTACAGAATCTAAGCTAAAGTAGTCTTCTAGAGAGTTAGATCATGTTGTAGCTTCTGCAACTTTTATTAATCTAATATTGCTTTTAGATTTTGGACTTAAACAAATAATTTCAATTTAATATTATAATATTGCTACATGTTGGGGTATCTTATAACATTATATATTATATATTAATAGTAATACTATATTGAGTAAGACTTACTTTTGAAAAACATACAATCTCTCTTTAATAAGGTAACCCTAATCCTAAGGAAGTTGCCTCGTACGGAAGCACTTTTGCTTAATGGAGAAATAAGAAAATCTCTTAATTATCCAAACACAGCGTTCTTCAATTGTTTACCAACGATGGGATTGGATTTAATTAATCCAAGCACCATCGAAAGTACTATATGTGAAGATATGAGATAAATATTGTCTAATCCTGCACGCTGAATGTGACCATTTTCATGGGCGATGGTTCTCGACTAACTATGATTAATATCTCTTCAAAGACAAAGTAAATCATTAAGCCACTGATCAGTAGCCAATAATATTATATCTAATTTAGCATCAAGGGAGAAATGATGTAATACAATGAAGCAATTCACTTGTATGTTTTTATTGAGCAAAAAACAAAGATATGGATCTATATCTAGATATCTGGACGTTTTAAATTATATCTGCAACTTTATTTTCTCCCAAGGGAAAAAGAGCATCAATTATTTTGTTCAGAGGTTGTTAGTACATATATAATTGGTGTTGATGGAATTGCATCCACGAATTGGCCATAAAAATTAGTGTATATATTTGAATCGTACACACTTTTATAGCTTTATAAATTGGTATATCTCTGCAAGATGAATAAAGATACAAGTATACAGACAAAGGAAAAAAACACATAATAATCATCGTGTGTTGTTTTATGTAATTGTTTTATAAAGCCCAATGTTTTGGGCCTTTTGAAACAGCTGTAAATCCATATGCAATGTTCATTTATTAAATTACTCTAAACCCCTAAGGCATCCATGACGTCATAAATCTCTCTGGAAGCCCCTGCAGTTGTCAAATGTACGCTACTATCTTTAGGGGGCATTTGGTTAAGGGATACTGAGAATGTTATATTAATGGGAAGATATATAACCTTGAAGATTACTAGCAATGTTATTAAAAATATGTTTAATCAGATGTGATTAAATTGGTAAGTATGTTATGTTGATATGTTTGGTTGGGAGGAATAAATTTGTGGGTATGTCATATTTTAGAGATAGATTACTAAATTTTTCTTATATTTTAATATTATTATTAATTTTTATTTTATTATTTAACCCCAACATTTCGGATTTAGCTAAAACACTCCAGCAACCAAAAAGTTTAAAACTTAACAAAAACATCACAACCACCTTCCTAAGACTGTCAGTCGTCGCTGGTAGTCGCCTGAGAGGCGCACGGTCAACCGGATCTGGCCGACCGTGTGCCGTTAAGGCCGTTTCACGGCCATAGATCTGGTTGTGAAAAGGTGGCTGTTTCATGGCCAAAGATTTGGCCTTTTCACGGCTAGATTTGTGGCCATTTCATTGCCACATCTTTGGTCATGAAACAACCATAGATCCAGCCGGGAAACGGTCTTACCCGCGCACGATCGGCCAAATTCGACCAGCCATGCGCTATTTTGGTGACTATCGGTGAAGGTGGCCAGCAGTCCTCTTGGGTGGTTAGGGGTGGCTGTAGTCTTGGGTAATTTGGTTGAAGTACAAGGGTAATTTTGTCTTAAAAATCTTGAGTATAAGGCCAAAATTGTTCATAAATTTATTATAAATTGTTTAGATAACAATGGCATTACTATCCTAAAATTTTATTAATAAGGGATAAATTTCTAACAAAATTAAGATTACCAAATAATCTTAAAATATTCAAGAAAATAGAGGTAATTAGATTACCTCCTATATAACCAATAGTAGTTATTATTGGTTTTAGAAGATTACCAGAATCTTATATTACTTGACAATTAAACATAACAATAAAGTAATATAAGATGTCATTACCTCAATAATGAGAGATTACTCCCAACCAAACACACCCTTAATGAACTTTGTTAGGGTTTACTTGGTGGATTGTATGAGCATGAGAATGGAGATGGGGATAAGCACGAGGCTAGAAATAAGAATGAGAACGAGCATATGCGAGAATGAATATGATTACATTATTTTCTTGTAACAATGAATAGTGATGGAATGAAATATAATTTGTGCTTTTCGAGACAAAATTGCCCTCTAATTAAATCATTATATATTTGTATTTCATCACACAATCATTAAAAATTAATTGGACAAAATTCTATAATTTTAAATTATTTTCATTAATATTTAAATTAACATTGAATATTATAAATAAAATTAAAATTAAAATTATTTTATTTTATTTTTTATATAATTAAACTTATTATTTTCTATTAAATGAAAATAGAAAATAAAAAAATTTCAAAACCTTTCAACCACCAGTCAACATCATCGAATTGCGAGCTAGGCATCACTCTGACGCTTGAGAGGTTGGTGATCAGCGATTTACCGATTTGGACAAGTTTCGATAGTGATTATGCTAGAGGTGACGTCGTGGGCAACAACATGAAGAAATGTTTGCCGCATGTGACATCACCTCCAACATTAGGCGATTAGAACTTGCCCAGATCGGTAGCTTGGAGGTGACACCTAGATCGTGATTCCTGCGACACATGACTTGCTAGCAACGGTGGCAGTTCCTATGGACAATCGATGAGGGTGACAATTTAATAATGGGAGCAGAACAATAATTTACTTTTCCTAAAATATTTTAATTTAATTATTAGATTATAAAATAATTAAAATTTTAAATAAATTACTTTAAAAACATTATTGGAAAAACAAATAAAACCAAGGGTAGTGAATACCCTTGGAATACCAATTCCTCCCAAATTTGGGAGGAATTGGATTCCCTTTTGGGGGGGTGGGTCCTACCACTCAATCCTCATGCGGAAGAAGAAACTTCCTTAAAAGGGGAAAGATTTGGTGTGATGTTCATGAAGCCATCGAATTTTCGGCACTGGACATTTCATTTACAGAGCTAACTATCGTTAGTTGTTGTCAAAAGCTCCTTAGCCTATCTATAGAGAGAGGGGCTTCTTCAAATATCTATCTTTACCTAGAGAAAACTCCCTCATGCGGATCTCAAATCGCCCAGGTCCCAACCTTTATCCTTTACCATCCTTCCTATGTGGATTCCACTTTGCGCTGGGAGTGAATCTGGCTCTTCATCTGGAAGATCTATATGGGTAAGCAAAGCATCTCATCTACAGTTGGTTGAACCCACTGCCCATGTTCAAGGCATCTTAAAAAAAGAAAGCACTGGTGCTACTGGCATGGGCCTCTACCCTATAACGTTAGTAGCAGAAACCCGCCTCGGACAACAAGGTGGACCGGTTCTCATTACCTCAAAATTGTGTTCAAGTAAACAAGGGAATGGACATTCCCTTAGTGATCCATGAAGTAAGCATGACATCATAACATTAAGAGAATGGTAAAAATTAATTACCATGCTAACTTTATTCAAAATTGTCACTTTTAGAATTCATTAACATTTGAATCAAACCACCTGTTGATATTGAAATCTGCACCAACTAGAGTGATCCGATTGACCTTGGCAAGATTGGAACTGATGTGTGCGTGATTACGGATAACCAACAATGGATGAATAATGAATGCAGTAATTTAAATGGCAAAAAAAGATTTTAAAGTGGTTTGGAGAGATGAACTCTTAAGCCTACGTCCACTGTTCTTTGTATTTGCTGTGTGAGCTTACAGTAGTAATTCAAGGAATATTTTCTAACCCTTTCCTCATCATTTGAGGGGGTTTATATACAAAGTTTGTACAAAGGAAAGAGTGAAATTAAAGGGATTACAATTAAATTGAAATGCGACTCCAATATTCTTATGATTGGGCGCTATGATTGCGCAAGGATTGCTGTCAATCTGATCATTCTCAAGATATTTGGGATATGAAGTTATCTGGGAACTGATTGAATGATCACTCGGATTGTTCGTGACTAGCTTGTGCTGGGTCAAGCTATATCTCGACGAGCTTATGCTGGGTTGGACAATCAGTAGAGTCGGACTGATTCTAGGTCGAGCTATTACCTCGCAACTCCCCGAGCTTGATGGAAAAATCACACACAACATCTGCCCCCTAGTGTTTGATGCTCGTTTCGAGCTTTGAAACTATTACTCAATTTAATATCAAGCTCAGTGTCATCAGTAGGCCATCAGATGTAGGCTCGGTCAAGCTTCGAGGGTCGAACCCATGATTGATCGACGTACTTCACACTTAGACCTTCTCTCCTTCGTGACACCTGTCAAACTTGGAATACAAATGGTTAGGACAATTATGTAAATTCCATGCGGTCATGTTGCATTAAATGCGGCAACCATTGGCATTCATGTTTCGTCACGCATGGGCGACTATAGCTGTCCACGCGCAGAGTTGAGGCGACGTGCGGTGGTGGTTATGATCACAACAATCTAACGGTTCGTCGTCCCTCTCGGATGTCTGACACGTGGCCACGTGCAAAGGCTAGGATTGCTCGATAAATAGAGGGTCGAGATTCGCTGTACATCGATGGCTATGATCAAACCCCGCCTTTTCGTGTCCCATGCAAGCCACTATAAAAGCAAGTGAAGTTGTCAGAAACTTACTCAACTTGAAAAAAATTCTTTGACGTCTTTTGCTTATTCTGTTGTTGTTTCATTGTCATCACGGTGTTCTTTTCCGGTGAGTGCTTCTCATTCTCTTATTACGGTAAGGCTTCTTTCCTTCTTGTTAGTTGCTGTCTTGATTTTCGTGGCTAAGGGTGGCCATTATCGTGGCCACATTGAGCCTTCTAGGACTTTACTAGGGTTTTTAAGCGTGTCTCTGATGGCCTTCGGTTTAAGGAGGGTTTATCGCGATGGCCGTCGGAACCATGGGTAGGTCGCGTGCGTTCGTCGTGTAGCATGAGCTATCTTGGGTGACTGAACTAAAAGCAAGTGTGGATAGGTCGTTGAGTTTTTCAAGCTCTAACATATGTTCGCTTCTTTTTCATGTACCCAGAAGTGAGCTATAATTATGTTTTCTTCCAACAATCACACGATTGATCGCATGTTTAACTCACCCGCGGGCTCGGCGGTCCTCAAGAGTTCATTCCCCAAGGTTTTCAAGGAAATCGTTGGACCCCAACGCGGCGGGCTCATCCGATCGTGCCTCTATATAGTTGGCCCAATCCAAGCAGTCTCCAGTTCATAGACTGCGGAGGGAACCACAGTCCTCGATTAACATCGAGGACCTGAGGTGCATAAGATAGGTTTATGCGCCACAACTTAATTTAATGGTTTTAGGAGACTCTTCTCGGAAGAATCCCGGACCCGGATGGGTGGCGATCTCTAAGACCCTCCTGAGATGCGAGGTATCTATTCCCCTTCATCATTTTATTGACAACGTTCTGAGACTATTAGACATCGTTCCTCTCCAACTGTCCACGAACTCATACGTCATAATCATAGGTCTGTATATAGCATACATGATTGCCAAATTGGGCGAGCCTTTCGTTGAGGAGCTCGTCCATCTGTATAGGCTCAAAAAAGGGCAAGACCAGACGTACTACCTTTCCAAGGTGAGGAAGGTACATTTCAACAGGTTGGTCAACGTCCTAAAGAAGGTCCTGCATTAGGACTCCCAATTTTTATTCTATGAAGCTCAGGAGACTGGCGTTTTCGCTTCGGAAGCAAGTAAGACCTCGACTTCCAGTGTGTGCGAGGATCGCTTTCAAACTTTATGTTTAAGCTAACTAAATTTCTTTGCTTTGAAGTTAATGTCGAGCAAAACTATCTCCCTGTTGCGAGCTTGTAGAGGTTCTAGTGTTTCAAGGACCTTCCTAACGGAGAGCACAACATTCATGAGAACATTTTGCTTCCTTATTTGAAGGCGTACGGCTTCAACAAGGACAACTCTAAGTTTCTTACCATTATAGAGAAAGGTAAGTTATCGCTTGCTCACACTTATTTCCCCTGAGTAGATAGGTCGCTCACTGTTTGCTTTTTTTTTTTTTTTGGTAGAAATGTGGGCCGAGAAACCAAAGGGCCTCAAGAAGAAAGCGGTGGCTTCCACCACTACCAAGAAAGCACTGGTTGCTTTGGCAATGAAAGAACCCACTGACATCGCTGACGCGAAGCATAACGAAGGCGAACTTGGGGAAGGCCCAAGTATGAAGAAGCCCACGACTTCTTCGAAAGCAGTTAGCGGGAAAGGTATCTTCAAGCCCCAAAAGTGGCCGGCAAAGAAAACACCTGAGCTAACTAGGGCTCGGGGAAACATAAGGCATTTGAGCAGTACAACAGCTAGGGCAAGAAAAAGTTGACCAAGCCCCAAGGGGACTTAGGAAAACAGAAAGTGGCCGAGGAGCAGGTTGGCTCGAGCAAAGAGGTCGCTGTGTAGGCTACCAACCAAAAGAAAACTATGGCCAAGGATTTAGTCAAGAAGAAGTCCACTACTGTAGGCGAGGCTGGCACCACCGATGGGAGTAAGTCTAGCTCGTCTCAGTCGGGAAGCAAGAGAATGGATGAAGCAGCTCAAGCTGCGATTGATGCGTTAATCGACCAACTCCCCTATATCAGCGTTAGGGCCACGGCAGCCAAGGATGATATCACCCCGCGAACATTCGCAAGCGTTAGGGATTCATCTCCTACCGAGATGTTAGCCTAGGTGTGCAGCTATACGGCAAAGGTATTAGTAGTTCACCTTTTTTACCTTTTTATGCATGCTATTAGTACTTCTTGCTAACTTTCTCTCCTTTATTTAGGCTGCCATGGTGAGCAGGCTCCTCTATGATGAGTGTTATCCTACATTGGAAGACACTAAAAAATGATGACAACAGGCAGAGACGGTGAAGGAGAATGCCTTAGCCAGGGCTTAGGTCGCGGAGAAGGCAAATGAAGCAAAGCAGGCCGAGCTCGAATGGCTTAGGGAGGAAACGGTGGCTTTCGGGGTCAAGGAAAGGGAGTTCCTTGACAAGCTCAAAGCGAGCGAGACTACGCGAGCTAAGGCTAAAACTGAAGCAATAGAGGCTGCGAACAATCTAGCACAACAGCGAGGTGCTAATAAAAAGCTAAACTCTAAGCTTTCCTTGGCCTAAAAATCTACCTCGGATTGGGAGGCCAAGTTCAAACAAACCTCGTTAGACCTTGCTCAAGAGGCAGAAGGTCGACGGAAAGCTGAAGTTGAGGCCGAGCAACTCAGGCTTCAAATTGAGGAGTTGAATGAGGCCATTACTACTCAGGTTTGGCAGACGTCAGTCTTCCTTGTGCAAAAGTTATGGGAAGCCCACCCTTCAATTGACTTCTCTTTCCTTCCGCGAGCTTATCAGAGAGAGGTCGACAGGATGAAGACCAAGGCTCAAGGAATGGCCTATGTGTACTCGAATGACTCCGAAGATGATGGTGAAGGCCAGGAAGAGGTCGAGGAAGGCGAAGAGGAGATCAGGCTCAAAGAAGAAGTCGAGGATTCGACTCCCCTAGCTACACTTCCTTCGGGCGAGGCTCCCAACCTTGAAGAGACCATTACCATTCCTTCCGTCGAGGAACCGTCTCTTCCAGTCGGTGACGAGTTCCTTGGACTGATTGAGGACGATGCCCCTGCTCTTCCAGCTGCCTGAAAGATCATCATATATATTTTTTGTTTTTTTCTTTAGATTGTAATCGAACTCATCAATGAAAAGAAGATATTTTAGTATATCCTCGTCCAGCAAATTTTTTTTATATTCTTGTAGAGTCATTTCAGCCATCCTAACTGGACTTGTCATAAAGAATCCAAATTTGCTCCAAGTTATGCGTAGCTTGCTTCTTGAAGAGTTTTTTTGAATATATGTGAGGAAATCTTATGCGACAAACAACTTTGATTTCAAATCCATTGTCCGTTTCGAGTTTTGGTCATTGGCTTAAGGCCAATTTCCTTCGACGTGTTTTTTCTTGAATATTTTTTTTCAAGTTTAACTTCGTCGATTCGGGATGTTTCACCATTATAGAGTCTGATTTTGGCGTGGCTTATTGAGATAAATTGCCTTTTTTCGGACTCTTGACTCTGAGTTCTTTTTTAAATACTATCGCGTAGGTCGCAATTTTTGAAGCAATGAATAATAAGTGTTAAATGAGTAAAAATAATAATGATGAACAAAGAAAGATTTTTGAATAATACCTTTTTCACTGATAAAACATTTTAGCCTTGAACTGCCTTACAATGAATGATAAAAAGAAAGACATAGGTGGAACCCGAGCTGCTCATTGGTAGTACAGTCACAAATGCTTGACATTCCACGCTCACAATATTGCTTCACCGTTGAGGCATTCCAGGTGGAAAGTTCCTGGCGCAAGCTTTTCAGCGATCCTGAAAGGACCTTCCCATTTGGGCCCAAGTGCCCCCAAGTTCGAATTTTAGGTACTTTGGACAACCTTTCCGAGAACTAGATCGCCAACTTCAAAGTCTCTGTTTTTTACTTTGGTGTTAAAATATCGTTTGGCTTGCTGCTGATATGAGCAAGCCTTAACTGAGAATTGGCCCGATGCTTTTCGATTAGGTCTAGCCTCATGCGGAGAAGGTCTCTATTTACTTTTTCGTCGAAAACTTCCTTTCAAAATGAACTGATCCCCACTTCAACCAGGGCCATTTCTTCACACCCGTATGATAGAGAGAATGGGTTTCACCTGTCAAGCTCCTGGCTGTCGTTCTATAAGACCACAAGGCTTCGGGCAAATCTTCGGCCCATCTTCCCTTCAGGGCGTCGAGCTTCTTTTTATGATGTGTTTGATGACCTTGTTTACAGCCTCTACTTGACCATTAGCTTAAGGCCGATAAACAGCGGCGAAACTCTTCTTGATACCGAGCTGTTTGTAGAAAGATATGAAGTCCTCACTGTCGAACTGTTTTTCGTTGTCGATAATTATGGTGTGGGGGATTCCGAACCTACAAATGATGTTTTTGTAGATGAAATCCTTTAGCTTGTTCGACGTGATGGTGGCTAAAGGCTCAGCTTCTGCCCATTCGGTAAAGTAGTCCGCGACAACTACTGCGAACTTAACGCCCCTATTTCCTTGAGGCAAAGGATCGATCAGGTCGATCCCCTTAGATTGTAAATGGCCAAGGGCTTGTCAGCATAGTTAACTCTTAGGGCAGAGCTCATGAAATATCTACGAATCTCTAGCATCTGTCACATCTACGCATATAGTTCACTGTATCGTCGAAAATAGTTAGCTAATAATAACCTTGACGAAACACTTTGTATGCTAGAGATCTGCCTCCTGCATGGTTCCCACAAATTCTCTCATGGATCTCCCTCAGAACATAATCCGCATCTTCGTGGTCGATACATCGCAGTAGCGATACATTGAATCTGTGCTTATACAACTTATCATTGATGAGTGTTTACCGAGTTGACTTCGTGTGGATTGTTCTAGCTTCAATTCTTCCTTCTAGCAGTGTACAATTCCTTAGGTAGGCAATGATTGCGTCCATCCAATTGTATATCCGACTCTTTGCTAAGACTGGCTGTTGTGGAGCGGAGGTGCTTAGTCTTAGGATGAACTTAATTGGTATGGATTCAGCTTTCTCTTGGTCCATTGTAGAGGCTAGGTGGGCTAAAGCATTAGCTACCGAATTCTTCTCCCTTGAGATCTGAAGAACTGTGAAGGATCTAAACTGCTCGAGTTCGGATTTCACCAACTAGAGGTAGGACGCCATCCTATCTTCCTTCACTTGGTACTCTCCGGTAATCTAGTGGACTACGAGCTAGGAATCACTATAAATTTTAATAGATATTGCCCCTACTTCTTTGGCGAGGCTGATCCTTGCAAGCAACGCCTTGTACTCAGCCTCGTTGTTGGAGGCGGCGAACCGGAATCTTATTGCGGCTCTGATCGGGTTTCCCTCTGGACTTTCAAGCAAGAGCCCTACGTCTGCCTCCTTCTCGTTCGAGGAGCCATCTACATACAGAGTCTATTGCCATAGGTCGTCGAGCTTTGGCTTTTGCTACTCGACTTCTTCCGAGGTATTTACCCTTGGCGAGCTTAGTTCCCCTTCCGGCTGATAGGAGAATTCTGATATGAAATCCGCCAAGGCTTGACATTTGATTGTTGTTCTCAGGATGTATTTGATATCGTGCTGACTCATTTCCATTGTCCATTGGATTAATCTGCTCGATGTCTCGGGCTTCTGCATTATTTTCTTCAAGGGAAAGTTGGTCAACACGTGAATGGAGTACACCTAGAAATAAGGCCGTAGCTTCTTGGCAACGATGACAAGGGCGTAGGCAAGCTTCTCCATTTCAGGGTATCTCGTCTCCGCATCAAACAACCTATTCCTCACATAGTATACCAGCCACTGCACTCCTACCTCTTCGTGTACCAATGTTGCGCTGATAACGGACTTTGATACCAACAAATACAATAGCAGTGGCTCACCCTGGATGGGCTTTGACAACAAAGCAAGCCGTCTCAGATGTTTCTTTAGCTCCTGGAAGGCTCTCTCGCACTCCTCTGTCCACTTGAAACATTTCTTCCCTTTTAAGATCTCAAAGAATGGTAAGCATATGTCTGTGACTTGGGAAACAAACCCATTGAGCACAACCACACATCCTATCAAGCTCTATACCTGCCTTATGCTGGTCAAGCTTTTTATATCCAACAGAGCTTGAATCTTCTCTAGGTTGGCTTCAACATCTCGTTGATTTACAGGGAACCCTAAGAATTTTCTCGAGCTTACTCCGAAAGCATATTTTAGGGGGTTGAGCTTCATTCTGTATTTTCTGAGGATGTCAAACATTTTCCCCAAATTCTCAATATGGCTTTCGATGACCTTCGATTTGCGAGCATGTCGTCGATGTATACCTTCATAGTCTTGCCGATTTGGTCAGCAAATATCTTGTTCACCAAATGCTGGTAGGTTGCCCCAGCGTTCTTTAAGCCAAACAGCATAACCTTGTAACAATAAATCTCACGGTTAGTAATACAGGAGGTATGCTCTTCATCGGGCTGATGCATCGAAGTTTGGTTATATCCCGAGTATGCGCCCATGAAGCTAAGTAGTGCGTTTCCAGCTGTCGTACCTGCTCGTTGGTCGATTCATGGTAGTGAAAAGTTATCTTTTGGACAGGCTTTATTCATATCTGTGAAGTCGACGTAAGTCCACCACTTTCCATTCAACTTCTTTTCTAGGACAGGGTTAGCGAGCCAAGCCAGGTACTTTACTTCCCTGATGAAGTTGATGTTCATCAACTTCATCTTTAAGCGCTTTAGAGCACTCTACATCTATAGACCTTCTTTTCTATCTTATTGGCCGAGCTTTTGGGTTGATGTTCAGCCTATGAAATATTACCTCGGGGCTGATACCCACCATATCCGCATGCACCCATGCGAACATGTCGAGGTTTTTCTTCAAAAACCCCGCCAGATTATCGGCCATTTCTTTGCTCAAGCTGTTGCCAATTTTCAATAAGCGAGTTAGATCTTCCCTGTTGACACATATTTCTCGCAGCTTTTCCATCGGCCCTACTGCGAGCTCTTCTCTATGGATGCAAGGATCTATGGTATCCTCGAGAGGTCTGTGATTCAGCTTATATTCTGTAATAACCATTGTCCTTGGGAGCGGCTATTTTTGTGCAGCATTTATGGCTCGGTTGTAACATTCTCGAGATTCCTTTCTACAGCTTATGATAATCGCGACTCCCCTCAGAGTTGGGAACCTCATTGCTTGGTAACGCATTGAAGTGACTACGCTCATATAATCCAAAATCGGTCTTCTGAAGATGACATTATATGTGGTCGGGCAGTCTACCACTAGGAATTTGGTTATCACCATCCTGATTTTGGGCTTTGCCCTCAAAGTCACGGGGAGGTCGATCGTCCCCTTGGGAACCTAGCTGTCCCCGGTAAATCCATAGAGCGGCGAAGGGCACGCCTTTAGGTCTCTTTTCGTGAACCTCATTCCTCGAAAAGCTCCGAAGAAAATGATGTTTGTTGTACTCCTATTATCGACCATCACCCTCAGTACTCTAGCATTGCCAATTCTGGCTGCGATTAAGATCGCATCATGATTACGGCGAGGGGATTCTTCGCATTCTTTGATAGTGAACCCTATCACCTCACTTTTTTGTCTGGGCCGCTTTAGTGGCTTCTATTCACAACTCATTATCTAGGGGACCGTATCTGTTCTATTCTCTTGAGCATGTTTCTCGCGAGCGCGTCTAGAGTTGTTCACTATGTCGGGCCCCCCATAGATCATGCCTACCAGGACCTCATTGTTGGCGTTTGTCGAGGCTTGCTAGACCTGGTTTTGGACCTGGTTATTTTGCTTGCTAGTACTTTCGCGGGCCAATGCCTCCTTGACAAATTCCTTTAGGTAGCCCCTCTGTATCAGGTCTTGGATGGCATCTTTCAAAGCTCGATACTCATTGGTGTTATGTCCAATGTCCCAATGGTATCGGCAATATTTTTGCCTATCTCTTCTGCCCGGAGCTGCCCTCATCCTTTCTGAAGTGGGCAATCTCTTTGCCTCATGGGAGACTTCGTAGATGTGGGTTATGTCTTGCGTGAGGAGGGTATATTCTGCATACTGTGGGGAGGGTTGCCTGTCCCCGTGGTTATCTGTTTTCTATCTTTTTTAGGACCTATTGCGGTCTCTATCATTGCGGTCCTGGCCCTTGGGCTTGTCTGATAGGTGATCTTGTCACTTATCTAAGGCTCCTCGCGTCGAGCTTCTGGCCAATGTTGCCAACGAGCTTTCCACTCACTGGTATTTTGCAACCATCTGGTAAAACTTGGCCAGGCTCACGTGGTCTTCACTTTGGAGCTCTTTCTACAACTCCGTGTTCGGCTTGATGCCTGCAATCAGCAAAGTTCAGATTGACTCTTCAAGTGCATCTGCGACCTTTGCTTGCTCATTCTGGAACCTCCTTAAATACGAGGTTAGGGTTTCGTCTCTCTCATGACGAATATTGCTCAAGTAGCTGAGCAGCATCAAGAACTGTCTCCTTGCCTAGAATTGCTACAAGTACCAAAACTGTTGCCAAGAACTAATGGAATTTGCCTTGAGTCTTTTGTACCACCTGTTGGCATCTCCTACCAATGTGACCGCGAAGCAGCAGCATTTCGCTAGGTCACAGACCTGGTGCAGCTCCATCAGGTCATTGAAATTATCGAGGTGGTTTCTGGGGTCTCCTCTCCCATTGAACTTACTCTCTGGTGTCCTGAATCCCTATGGAAATAGGGCCTAGTGAACCTCGTCTGTGAAGGGGGAACTCACTATTTCTTCCACCACAACATTTTGGTAGACTCTTAGATCGTCGATCATTTTCTACACGTGATCAAATCTTCATTGTGATTGCTCTGGTTGGCTCTGTTCAACCTTACCTTGAGCAAGTGAGTTCGCAAATCTGTCGCTTGTGAACACCCTCTATTGGGCGCATTGATGCGTGAGGTTTAGCATGATGGCTCGGTTGATAAGTGTTGCCATGCTTGTCAGTGCGTTGCTCGCGACGTTGATTATAATTAGAACATCGGTCATTGCCAAATTGGCGTACATTACTCGTCTCGCGAGCTTTCGAGGATCCAGCTTGTCTCGAGCGTGGGTTAAGACTGGCACGCTGACACATAGGATTCCGTTGGGAAGGTCGAGCGTCTCACGGGCAACCATTATGTTCGTTTTCACCCACTGGTTGTTTCCCTAGCCACCTCTCGAGGTTAGTTTGTTTGTGAGACTCATGCTCATAGGCGGAATGCACTCTTTGACATTGAGAGTGTCAGTCGCCACTTAGCACCGATGAGCCAGACTGGTCCCCGACTAAAGTCTGACTCGTCGGGGTGGGATCAGTGAAGAGTGGCTGGTCAAGGTTTTGGGAGGTTGGTTGCTGATTTCTCAACTCAGCCACGTTCAGTTGCACCGCCTGTGCAACCATAATTCTGATCATTTCCACCAGTTGGCCATTTTCAGGGTTTAACATTCCTGCCCCTTGGTTATTCATGGCACGCTGAGATGGCAGCAATTGTGGTTGACGCCTAGTGGCGTCTTATTGCACCTCCTAATGGGTGGTCTCCACATCGTCATGGTTTTCGGTGGTGGTTTTTGATCTTGTATGCACCATCATGGGCTTGAAGTGGTTAGATCGTTGTGGTTGTTTGCCGGAATTTCTAAGATGTTGGCGAAGACCCTCCTTCTAACGCCAAAATGTTGATACAGAAATCTGTACCAACTAGAGTGATCCGATTGACCTTGGCGGGATCGGAATTGATGTGTGCGTGATTAAAGATAACCAGCAATGGATGAATAATGAATGCAACAATGTAAATGGCAAAAAAGGATTTTAAAGTGGTTCGGCGAGATGAACTCTTAAGCTTGCGCCCACTGTTCTTTGTATTTGTTGTGTGAGCTTACAGTAGTAATTCAATGAGTATTTTCCAACCCTTTCCTCATCGTTTGAGGGGGTTTATATACAAAGTTTGTACAAAGGAAAGAGTGAAATTAAAGGGATTACAATTAAATTGAAATGCGACTTCGATATTCTCGTGATTGGGTGCTGTGATTGTGCAAGGATTGCTGTCAATCTGATCATTCCCGAGATATCTGAGATTTGAAGTTATCTGGGAACTGATTGAATGATCACTCGCAGTGGCGGATCCAGAAATTTCACTCGATGGGGGCAAAAAATAAACAAAAAAAAATTGAACCAATTATAACTATACTTTTTTTTTTTCATTATGATGAACTTCAACAAAAAGTTACAAAATACAAATACATATATTCAAAAAACACAACTTTTTTACAATTGTCCTCGACGAGTTTTCATATTCTGAAAACGTTGGATAATCATCTCATCTTCAATTGTATCAAATACATCTTTCTCAATATAGGTGACCAAACAATCATTCATCCATTGATCTCCCATTCGATTGCGTAACCGACTTTTCACAATATTCATTGCAGAAAAAGCCCTTTCAGCGGTCGCAGTCGCAACTGGTAAAACCAATGCAAGTTTCACAAGCTTATACACCAATGGATACAAAATGTCTTTTTTAAAGCAAACTAAATTCTTAGCCAAATCACCAATTCCTTGTAACTTAGAGAATTCCTCACAAGAACGCATGTCAATAACATAAGTCTCCGCCTGGTTCTCAAGTATCATCAACTCAAATGCAGAAAAATCAGATGGATAAAACTGGGCAAAACGAATCAACTTATGTTTGTCAAAAGCAGAGAATGAATTACTTGGATCTAAACATGCCATACAAAGAGCCTCAGTACTAACCTCGTGAAACGAGTGTTAAGTTCTTGAAGTTGCATATCTATCACAGTATAAAACAATTCAACTCGTAGTGATGCAAATTTGTCATGTGCTCAACTCTCCGTCGTGGCCGCCCTCGAATTGCAAACAATCATCCTATCAAATGGCAATATCATGCTTTTGGCAAAATGAAGAAACTTCACTCAACAAAGATTCCCATCCTTCATCTCTCAACAATTGTAACCGTGTTTGGAAACTTTGACTAGAGCCATGCATTACTGTCTTGATCTTTTCTCTGCAATGCTTGTGCAACTCATTAGTAATCGCCATATACTTTTCATCATATGTAAGTTAAATGCAAAATCAAAGGAATAGATTAAATCTAATAGATTACATGTTTCACCCCTTTGTTCAGGATTTAAACCATCTTCTTCAATAACCTCAAGCACATCGCCCACAGAAGATAACAAAGGATTAAGTTGATCAATGTGTAATAATACAAGCCCCAACATGTATCACTAGGTCGTTTTAGACTTGTCTCTTGATTCAAACCTCGTCCCTTGCTAACCACAATTTCTAGTGCTTGAACAAGTTTATTAATTTGGCTCTCCGAAGCATGTCTCCCTTGCATGAACCTCCAACAACATTTATCAGATTAGTAACCAAGCTAAAAAATGAGCAATAGAAATGTGATTTTTTGCAACAGCTACAAGTGTCAACTGAAGTTGGTGAGCAAAACAGTGAACATATAAGCATATTCATTCTCCCTCAAAATCAAACTTTTCAGACCATTAAATTCTCCTTGCATATTACTTGCCCCATCATAACCTTGTCCACGTATCTTGACAAACTCAATCCGTTGACAGAATATGACTCAGAGCCATCTTAAGTGATACGCAGTTGTGTCACTAACATGTACAATGCCAAGAAATCGCTCAAGTACATGACCCTTTTATCTACATAACGTATAGCAATAGCCATTTGTTCTTTAATTGACACATCACGAGACTCTCAATCAAAACTGAAAATATGTTCATCTCCAAGATCACTAATGATAGCTTTGTGGTTTCATTTGCTGCAACATTCACAATATCTTTCTGAATCACTGGTGCTATCAATTTAAGATTCCCAGGTGCATTCCAAAACAACACTCTTAAAATGTTCATATGCTGAGCTAGAAATAAGAAGTCCGAGAAAGTTACCTTGGTTCTTTGAGTCTTCAGTTTCATCATGACCACGAAATGCCAACCCTTGACGCAAAAGAAATCTAATGCAAACAATGGATGCAGTCAAGCGAGTTCGTATTTGTCCTAACTTGATCTGATTGCTTAGATAGAGCCACTTCAATATGTTGCTTTGATTCATAAATTCACACAACTCTGTCGTGCTTGGTTATGAGCACTATTTGCTGGCCAACATGAATTTGAAAGCGTTCTGGTTTCTTCCAATTACAAAATCCCTCACTAACGAAAGCGTCACTACCAGCTTGGCTTATAATGGAAGGTCTAAAAAGATAACAATACAAACAGAAATGCAGCATCTTTGGTTACACTATACTCAAGCCTCGCCATACACATCAAACCAAGCAGATTAAATCGACGATATCCTTTCCAAATTTTGTCAGTGGAAATGCATGATTTCGAGGCTGACAACAACTCTTTTGCAAGTAAAATCTTCTAATTGCATCCCTATATTAGAGTATAATGTTGATTTTAGGTCGTAAGCTGGATCAGATGAAGATCTTTCAAGATGGCTTCAAGTTCTACATGACTTTCTTTTAATGGATCATTTCTTTATCATTGGCTTTACTTTCTTGGACTGATGAGGATGATTGATCTATTCTGATTTCTTTTAAAAATTTATCCATATTGCATACCTAATAAGAAGTTTTAACAATAAAACTAAGGATTTACAGATTAATACCTATAGTGATTTACATACATAGTAATGAAAAGACAATAAGACATACATAGTAACCCAAGTGATTTACATATAGTTGGAAAGACAATAAGAATGTTATTTTGTGGGTTTGAATTCCTTTTAGACTCATTTAACATGATCATGCATATTTATAGAAAAGAAGCAACTCCTTTTATAAATTGACTTAGTCAAGTAATTTAATGAGACGAAAGAAAAGATCATATACAATGATTTCTCAAGCTAATCTTTACAACAATAAATAATTAATTGTTTATGTTTAAAGTTTAAAAAGTTTTTGATATTGTCAACAAAGAACTATTATATGGTGTACTTGACATTTATTGAAAGAAGACTCCTCTTGAATCATCCCTACTAGGACATGTAATGTGGCCATGGACCACCCCTCCCTTTTTTAAAGAAACTTTTAAGCCACTCAAAATTCTAACCCCACTTTATTTTTTCATTATCTTTTCTCATTTTTCTAATACATAATAGTATTGCTTTATTTAAATGAAATAAAAACTAACTTTTCGTATGGAAATCTAAAAATTAACCAGTCTCCTGTTCTTAAAAACAACACTGAAATAAATACAGAAAAATTGAACCATACTGAGAACTAAATGAAGAGAATAGATGAATGGGTTCTGTGCTGAACTGAAAATTCTGAAGGGTCCACTAAGCAGTGAGATAGACCTATATATTGGTTACAATCATCAATCTTCATTTCATTTACACTTTGAATCAATAAATAAATAAGTGGGGCCGTGGGGTCATGAGTAGTTTCCAATTGAACAAAGTTACACTTTTGATAAACATGCAAAAAGGAGATTCACAAATTCAAGTGGGGACCGTGGGGTTGATTCAATAACCATGCAGAGAGTTTTGAGAACTCTTTCATTTTTGTTTTTTTTTTTTTTTTTGCCTTTCCCATTGAGTGGATTAAAATTAAAATACACCTACAAAGTAAGCAAGCCAAACTTATTTCTCAACAATAATTAAATTAAAAAAACAAACTAAATTTACATGTAACATGATCCAAGTTCCAAATCCAACCATCAGCAGTAAATGAGGCATAATTCTGATAATGAATAATTTATTTTTTTGTCCTGTTTTTCATTGTGCTTGGGGACGTCTGGGCAATGGCATTGCTGCATTGGCTAAATGGTAAGGGCCCCTTCAATTTCAAATACTCTGGTTGGCCATTAGAGCAAGATTCAAGTTTAGTAATCACAAATTCTAATATATAATACTCAATTTTATTGGAAACTAAAATAAAAAAAGTTCTACAACTGTAAAACATGGAATGAATAGAGAAAATTAGGGATTTAGCCTTTAGGATTAGGGACATTACCTTTGATAAATGGATGAAAAGTACTGCTGGATGTTGGTTCAGCCGTTCAGCCTTGGAAGGAGAGTTTGGTGAGAGATTGAGAGTCAGAGTCTGAGAGAGACTGAGAGTTAGAGCACCTGCTGACCTGCACCATGAGAGAAAAAGGGAAGAGAGAAAGAGGAAAGAGAGGTTTTACTTTTTAGCGTGTGTTTTGTTCTGGAACTGTAAGAGTTCAAAACCCAAAAAGCTCTTCTTTTCCCAAAATGTCAAAGTTATATAGGGGGCGAAATGTCAAAGTCTTGTGGGGGCGAAATGTTAAAGTTTTATAGGGGGTAACATGCGAATAAATAAAAATATTTATGGACTCTGAAATTTTTTAAAATTTGAGTGGGGGCCGTGATCCCCACTCGTCATTAAGTAAATCCGCCACTGATCACTCGGATTGTTCGTGACTAGCTTGTGCTAGGTTGAGCTATATATCGACGAGTTTATGCTGGGTTGGACAATCAGTAGAGTCGGACTGATTCTGGGTCGAGCTATTACCTTGCAACTCCTCGAGCTTGATGGAAAATCACACACAACACCACCCCTAATGCCATTTGAAAATGCATCATTAACACCCTGAATGCTAACTCCTTCTGTTGGTGTTTAAAGGGCAAGAATGCCTTTTAACACTTTGACTTATATAAAACGTAGTTATTGTCAAACCCCTAACTATCACTTTCTCTTTGACCTAGCCCCAACAAATTCAACTCAAACCCATAACTTCTAGTTTCTCTCACTACAACCCCCATCCGCACCTTCTCCTCCTAATGATGCATCTCCTCTTTTAACACAAACACAAACCACCCATCTCCTCCACTAACGCAGGCACAACCGCCCATCACCTCCATCAACAAAAACACACATTCATAAACACAACTAATAGATACATTAACAAATTATTAAAATGACAAGCAAGGCCAAAAATCGCGACCTTGCCTAATGCCAATTGTGACGACCTAGGTTGTTTTAAGGCTCTTTGAGCTGTAGACCAAGATTTCTCACAGATAATGAACATTAGAAAATTACTCAAGAGAAAATTCATTCTATTGTATTTTTTTGCTATCTTGATAAAGATGAGCTACAATGCTTTATTTATAAATTGAAAACAGAATTATCTAGGTGATGAGTCATATAACCATATCCTTTGAATTATGGCTTTAACACACATGGTGAGGCAAGGTGTGAGCTAGTGTTGTACTGGGAATAAAAAGTTTGTTGTTGCTTAGTCAATCACCTGGGTGAGGGATATTTGAATAACTTTGCAAACGGTAAACATTATTTGAAATTTCCTTTGCTAACACACCTCCTTCAAGCGACATGGACTTTCAAGAACGTTAAGCTTTTCTTTGAAGAAGTTGAAAGATTCTGTTGTGGAGGTTTTTGTCATAATCAGTAATATATTCCTTCGAAGGAACATATCTAATTTCTGAGTTTCTGTTAGCAACCGAATCTCTGATGAAGTGAACATCAAACTCAATGTGTTTGGTTCTTCCATGGAGTATAGGATTCAAGGTTAGAGAAACTGCTTCTTGGTTGTCGCACCACATGATTGGCTTTTGAATAAGGTTCAATTGAAGTTCACTGAATAAAGAATCAATCTAGGAGATTTCAGAGAATGTTTGAGCAAGGGATCTATATTCACTTTCTATGCTAGACCTTGCAACAGCCCTTTGCTTTTTTGAACTCCATGAAATTAATTTTCCTACTAGAGATATGCAATATCCCCCAGCTGATTTTATATATCATCAATGTCGGATGCCTAGTTTGCATCAAAGAAACTTATTAGGTCAAGTCTCCCTTGATTAGTGAACTTCAAGCCATGGTTGATTGTTCTTTATAAGTACCTAAGGATGCTTTTGCAACTTTGCCAATAGAGCTCTGTTGGTTCATGCATGAACTGACTTTGTTTACTAACAACAAATTAGTTTATTCTCAGCAAATGTGATGTTTGGTCTTGTGTTTGGACCATGTTGCAATGCTACCAAGATACTCCTAGGGAGTGTTCCGTTTTAGAATGTGCTACTCCCTTCTTTATAAGTCCTGAGCCTGTAACCATAAGAGTAGGGGTTGGTTCACAATTGGCATGTTGGCTCTTTTCAGAATATCAAGAATGTACTTGGATTGAGACACATAAAGAATGTTTTTATCTCCACAAATTTCCATGCCAAGGAAATATTAGACATTTCCAAGACCTTTCAGGAAAAATTCTTTGCTTAACTTGTCAATAGCTTGAGAGATTTTTTTATTAGCAACATCATCTAACCAAGATGTCTTCAACATACATAAGGAGAATAATGAGATGATTTTGTTTACGTAGGACAAACATAGATGAATCTGATCTTGAGTTATCAAAGCCCCAATTGAGTAAACATTTCGTAGTCTCTGAAACCAAACTCTATAGGCCTCTTTCAATCCATAGAAGGCTTTTCTAGTTTGCACACATGGTTTGGGTGTTGTTATCTTGAAATCCATCTGGTTTGTTCCATGTATATTGTTTCAGCTAGAATGCCATTTAAGAAGGCATTATCCACGTCTACTTGCATCACCACCCAACCATTTAACATAACAAGGCTTAGTTGGTTGTGAATTTCACCACAAGACTGAAAGTTTCAAAAAAATCTACCCCTGCAGTTTGATAGAAACCCTTTCCAACTAATCTGGTCTTGTGCCTTGACACATTTCCATCCGGATTCTTGCCCCATTGCTCTCCTCCAATGAGAAGTTTGTAATGCTTTACCGACGTTTGTTGGTTTCTCAGTAAAGGATAAAGCTTTTGTCTGTAGAATTTGGTTTAAAGTTATATATGCCCTTCACATATTAATTTTAGATCATTGTATGTCAAGTTTAGGACTTTTTTTCTAGTTTTTAATAAATCTTTCCTTGATGATAGACCAAAATCCTAGGAAATCAAATGCAATTGTTCCCAAACATAGGGTGCGAAGTTATTTTACTATGTTTATCCGGAAAGCTCGCTATCGTCGTTTTTGAACTGAAACTTCAGGATCCAAGAATCGTGCTTTCAAGTTTCCAAGTCTTCGCTCTCGGCCTTCGGTACTCCCATCTACTGTTTGGATTTATTCTTCTATTCAACATATAAATATTCATTTATTCGATATATCAGTTAGGTGTTCAGTGTTCATCATTATTAATATTGTAGTACGAAAATAACTCAAACTACCAAGAAACGGAAAATGATCGTCTCTTCAGTTGTCTTTTGATGATTTTACTTGTAATTCACAATGGTTATCTGGGCTTGGAGAATTTGTTTGGTCTCATTTTAACGTATATTCGCAAATTAATTTGCTCTTTTTAGCAGGACTTATGTTTCTGATCTAGACTTTGTTGTTATGGTTCGTGATATTAACCTATCCAATTGGCTGCGTAAAATCCTGTTAGATTCTCATCAAATTTCAGTTAGAAAAGAAGTCTTGTTTCAGTATACTGCTTATATCTATGGTGGATTATAAATAAGTCGGGAGTTCTTCTAGGAAAATGATGAAATAAGGATAGAACTTATTTAGAACAGGCAGTTATTGCAACACAAGACAGACAAAAACTGTGAATTTGAAAAGGGTTAAACTCATTTAGAGTCTAGATGATCCCTTTGGATGATGTCTGACGATATGATTGTAGGCATCCAGAGTCAGAAAATCATCCAGTGTCGCTGCTTTGCATTGCCGAGTAAACATCTTACAAGCCTCCTTGTACATTCCCTTCCTGAACTTTTCTTTCCCCACCTCCCTCTCAATCCTCGCCATCTCTTCTTCCACAATTCTACCAAAGAGATCACGGCTCACTTTTACTCCAAGCCCGTCTCCATCCAATTCCGCTTCATATTTCAGCCATTGCCAGTTCTGAACTCTGCTAATCTCAGCAGTGGCTGCATCTTCCATGAGGTTATAAAGAGGTACTGATCCTGATCCAGTGAGCCATGCTGCCAAGTACTGGATTCCAACCCGGGTATTTAGGCGAAGACCTTCCAGGGTACGAACTCCTCTGGGCCTCTGTAAGAGGTCTTCTTCGGTTATATTCACTGCATCTTCTCGCTTCATGGTTTGTATCTGATTAGGGGCATTGCCCATGTTGTTGTTGAATAGTTCCATGCAGGCTGGGATCAGTCCAGGATGCGCCGCCCACGTTCCATCGTGCCCTGCCCTCACCTCTCTTAGCTTGTCCTTCCGAACAAGATCCAATGCAGCCTCATTTGCCGCCGGATCATCTCTAATTGGAATCTGAGCTGCCTGTTAAAATTAAATGTTGGATCTTTGTCATAAGTAAGAATGAAAAACGATAGAATAAGTTAATAAGAAGAAGAACTCATTTACCATGCCGCCCATGGCGTGAACACCGCGCCTATGGCAAGTCCTGATGAGGAGATCGGAGTAACTTTTCATGAAGTGTTGAGCCATGCCAACCTGGACCCTGTCTGGTAGAAGACGATTTGGGTGACCTTGGAATGTCTTCACATAGCTGAAGATATAATCCCATCGTCCACAATTCAAACCAACAGAATGATCCCTAAGCTCATACAGGATTTCATCCATTTGGAAGACAGCCGGAAGAGTTTCGATCAGAACAGTGGCTCTGATGCTTCCTCTTTCTATTCCTGCCATCATCTCCGCCCTCTCAAATACAGAGTTCCATATTTTTGCTTCCCTGCCAATAGTATTGAACTTATTGACCAACAGAATATTTCAAAGCATGATGTGTAGGTGTTTGTGTTTAAGAGGGAAAAATTGAAATGGAAATTGTGTAGAACTAAGTCATGGCTTTGTTCTCAACCTCCTCAATTGTCACATTCTATTTTCAGAATAAAAATACAGGTATTGTTGAATATTAAAGAGTTTCTTTATCTTTATAGATTTTTGCTTGTGCTGTCAACTCTCTTACCTTGAATGTTCCATCTTAGGTAGATAGAAGAAAGGCCCAAATCCTTCACCCTGGTTTCGTCGGAAGGCTGCATAGTTGTGGTAAAAGTATAGGCCAAAGTCTACCAGGCAACCAGTTGCAGGCTCTCCGTCAATGAGGATGTGCCCCTCAGGCAGATGCCAACCTCGTGGGCGGACAAATAGCTTAGCTGTCCTATCATTGAGCTTGTAAACTCTGTTCCTGGCCTTGTCATGGAAGCTTATTGTCCCATCAACAGCATCCTTTAAATTCACATGCCCACTAATAAGATTCTCCCAGCTGGGCGAGAGGGCATCTTCAAAATCAGCCTATGAAAAAACCAACAAAATCTTAGTTTTCGTTTCTTAGAAGATTAATAATGGCTTAATAAAAGAAGTAGAACTGACCATGAACACTTTAGCTCCAGAGTTGAGTGCATTGATGATCATCTTCCTCTCCACCGGGCCCGTAATTTCCACCCTCCGATCAGCAACAGCCTGCGGAACAGGCGCACATGTCCACTCCCCTTCCCTTATATACCTTGTTGCGGGATCAAACCCTGGCAACGCCCCTTCATTATACCTCCTTTTGGCCTCCTTGCGACACTCCATTGCATACTTGATATGGTTTCTGAATTCTCTGTGCAAATCTGCAACAAACTGCAAAGCATCCTTGGTGAGAATTCTTGCAAACTCTTCACCGTATCGGCCTCTAATCTCCACTCCCTGAGGAACATCATTGTATGCATTCATGTTTTTTGCAATTGTTGCGGGGTAACCGTTTGAACCAAAGCCCATCATCTTGCGTCTTTTCTGATAAAACTATTCCTGTTGTATTGTATTTGAATAGGATAAGTGTAGGAACTTTAGAAATATAAAGAGAAAGAGCGGCAAGTGGATTGGTACAAAAAGCGTTATCGGAATGGGCTAAGTTTAGAGATTCTATGGCTTTATGTGCGTAACATGATAAACTGTGACTAAGTCCTTGGTACAGAACGGATAAAGGGGTGGCTTTGAAGCTTGTGCCTGCCTCGGGAAGTGCAGTTTCTTATGATACTGTGGAACAAATGGTGCTATTGATGCGTGGCAGTATTGGCTCGTCGATGTTACCAAGATCATCATGTTCTAATTCATGAAGGCTTGTGGAAGTGTGGGCTGAACCCATTGTAAGGGATGATATTTTGTACCTTACAAACACAAAGCCATCTTGTTTCTGAGTTGCTGGTGTGGGCTTTGAAACTTGAGGACGAACAATTGAATTTTGTACCAGGAAAACAATAACTTGAGTCACAAATAATTAATGTTATAAAAATTGGTGACTGTTATGAATAAATGTGGATGTCTCTTGTAATTCTATAACTTTCTAATCTTTCATCTTCTCTAACTCTTAAACCTTTCAAGTTCTACAACTTCAAAATATTTTATTAACTTTTAATTTCATTTATAATATTTCATAATCTTGAGATTATAAATAGATGTATTATAAAAGATAATGTACACTCAATTTTGAAATAAGAAAACCATTTGATCTATTTCCCCTCAATTATCTTCTCTCTTCTTGTAGCTTATTTTATACGTTATCAGTACGAATCTCTAACCATATCAACTTGTCAAAGAAAAAAAGAATTCTAATCAAGTTTCAACTTTTGTCTCTTATGAAATTTGGAGTTGAAGTTTTCCATTTGCCAAGTAAGTAAATTCAATTTTGCTTGTATCTCAATATGCCTTATAAGTATGTTGGAATGGTTAACCATTTTTATAGTATAAAATATATGAAAGTGTTTTAATTTGGAACGTTTTGATTTCATTACAAACAAAACATTGTATAGTGATAGATTTATAATTTGATTAATATGAAAAGACATACATATATTTGTAAATATTTGCTTTTATGATTTGTGTTTTCAAATTATTAAATTCTCTATAATTGTAATAAATTGTATGTGCATTATTGTTATTCTAAACACTTATTTGTAGTAATATTTTCATTTTATTAGAGATTGTCTAATTTATTAAATATTTTTTTTATAGTTTTCGTCATGACAAATCTTACAAAACTTGAATTTGTGGCTCTAGATATTATGGGCAAGAATTATTTGTCATGGATTCTTGATGCTGAAATTCACTTAGATGTTATGGATCTTGGTGAATGGTGACACCATCAAAGAAGGAAATGAATCATCCAATCAAGATAAGGCTAAAGCCATGATTTTCCTTGAACATCATCTCTACGAAGGATTGAAAACTGAATACCTTATAGTAAAAGATCCACTTACTCTTTGGGAAAATTTGAAGGAAAGGTATGACCACCAGAAAACTGTGATTCTTCCTAGAGCTCGTTATGATTGGATACATTTACATTTACAAGATTTTAAATCAGTAATTGAATATAACTATGCAGTATTCAGAATTAATTCTCAATTGAAATTGTGCGGTGAAAATATTACTGATGAAGATATGTTAGAGAAAACATTAGCTACTTTTCATGCATCAAATGTGCTCCTGCAGTAGCATTATAGAGAAAAGGGTTTTCAAAAATATTCTGAACTAATTTCATGCCTTCTTGTGGCTGAACAAAATAATGAGCTATTAATGAAAAATTATGAAGCTCGCCCAACAGGTTATACTCCATTCCCTAAAGTGAATGTGACAATATCTAATAATCATGGGCATGGGTGAGGTCATGGCCGTGGTTGTGGTCGTGGTCGTGGCCGTGGCCGTGGACTTGGTCAAAGTCGTAATAATCACAACCGTTATAACTATAACTCTTCTAATTATAAAAGCTACTAGAAGTGGAATAATGATGAAGAGAAAAAGGAAAAGGGCAAAAGTGGACAACATAAAAATTTGAAAAATACAGAAAATTTGTGCTATCGATGTGGCATGAAAGGACATTGGTCACGTACCTGTTGTGCACCTAAACATCTTGTTGAACTTTATCAAGCATTGTTGAAAGAAAACGAGACAAATACGAAAGCAAATTTTGCTTACCAAAATGAAAATAGAGAAGCAAATTTTGCTTAACAAGATGATAATTTTGATCATGGACCTGATGATATAACACATCTGGATGTTGCAGATTTCTTCGAAAATCCTGAAGGGAGAATTGATCATTTAATCGAGGATGGGAATGATCAAAATTATTAAAGTTATGTTTTTGTGAGTGTTTTACTTTTAATATGTTTAAGTTGAGTGTTTTGCTTTTAATGAGTGTTTTACTTTAAATATGTTTGAGTGTGATTTTTAATTTTAGATAAATTATTTTGTTTTGTTGGCTTTGTAATATGCCTTACTATGTAATTTGTTTTTTAATAAAGAAAAATGAACATTCCCAAGTCTATGATTGGATCCAAGATTGATGATGAAGATCTTTGTCTCGCAGACAGTGCTACAACACACACTATACTTAAAGAAATAAAATATTTTTCTTCTTTGATAATGTGTGAAGCTAACATAAATACAACATCTGGTTGTACAAGATTAATTGAAGGCTCTGGAAGAGCTAATATATTATTGCCCAAAGGAACACAGTTTATTATAAAAGATGCATTATTTTCTTCCAAGTCTAAAAGAAACTTATTAATTTTTAAAGATATTCGCTGTAATGGATATCATACTGAGACAACAAATGAAGTAAATATTGAATATATTTATATTACAAGAATAATTGCAGGCAAGAAATGTGTGTTGGAAAAATTACTTGTTTTTTCTTCTGGATTATACTACACAAACATCAGTGTATTTGAAACACATGTTATAGTAAACTAGAAGTTTACTAATCCTAATACTTTTATTATTTGGCATGATCGGTTAGGCCATCCTGGTTCAATAATGATGCGAAGAATCATTGAGAATTCACATGGACATCCATTGAAAAACTAGAATATTTTTCAATCTAATGAATTCTCTTGGCTGCTTATTCTCAAGGTAAATTAATTATTAGACCATCACCAGCTAAAATTGGGATTGAATCACCTACTTTTTTAGAATGAATTCAATGTGATATATGTGGGCCTATTCATCCACCATGTGGACCATTTAGATATTTTATGGTATTAGTAGATGCATCTACAAGATGGTCCCATGTGTGTTTATTATCTACTCGCAACTTGGCATTTGCAAGATTACTTGCCCAAATAATTCGATTGTGAGCACAATTTCCAAATTATACAATTAAGACAATACGTCTTGATAATGCTGGTGAATTTATGTCTCAGGCTTTTAATGATTATTGTATGTCAATCAGAATAATGATTGAAAAGCCTGTTGCCCATGTTCATACACAGAATGGTCTAGCAGAGTCATTTATTAAACGCCTCCAATTGATTGCTAGACTATTACTTATGAGAACAAAGCTCCCAAGTTTTGCTTGGGGACATGCTATTTTACATGCAACAACACTTGTACACATTAGGCTAACAAGTTATCACAAATTCTCCCATTTACAATTGGCTTTTGGTCAAGAGTCAAATATTTCCCATTTAAGAATATTTGGATGTGTGATATATGTTCCAATTGCTCCACCACAACGCACTAAAATGGGTCCCAAAGAAGATTGAGAATATATGCTGGATATGAATCTCCTTCTATAATTAAATGTTTAGAACCATTAACAGAAGATTTATTTACGACACGATTTGCCGATTGTCATTATTTTGATGAAATAAAATTCCCAGCATTAGGGGGAGAGAATAGGCAATTGGAAAAGGAAATTACCTGGAAAATGTCATCATTATCTTATCTTGATCCCCGTTCTAAACAATGTGAACAAGAAGTTCAAAAGATAATTCATTTACAAAATGTAGCAAATCAGTTGCTAGATGCATTCACTAATTTAAAAAGAGTGACTAAATCTCACATACCAGCTGCAAATGCTCCAATTCGAATTGATGTCCCTGAAAGACAATTACTTGTAGCAAATGAATCTAAGGCACGTTTAAAGCGTGGTAGACCAATTGGTTCCAAAGATAAAAATCTCGAAAGAAAAGAGTAGCAAATGACCAAGATGTTTACATCAAAGAGGCAAGTTCTCATGAAGAGAATAGAGACATATTTAATCATGAAACTCCAGAAAAAGTTTAGATATCTGAAACTAGCAAGAATGAAGAGATCTCAATAAATTATGTCTCTACAAGAAAAATATGGAATCGAAAAGAAATAATTGTCGACAACATTTTTGCATACAATATAACAGTTGATATTGTAAATAATAATGAGGATCTTGAACCTAAATTTGTTGAAGAATATAGACAGAGAGAAGATTGGCCAAAATGGAAAGACACAATCAAGGCAGAACTGAATTCATTAGAAAAACGTGGAGTTTTTGGACCTATAGTATGAACACCTAAAGATGTAATACCGGTGGGGTACAAATGGATATTTGTGCGAAAACGAAATGAGAAAAATGAAGTCGTAAGATATAAAACACGACTTGTAGCAAAAGGGTTTTTGCAAAGACCTGACATTGATTATCAAGAAACATATTCTCTAGTGATGGATGCAATAACATTTCGATTTCTTATTAGTCTGGCAATAAATAAAACCCTTGATATGCATCTAATGGATGTAGTTACAGCCTATTTATATGGATCACTTGATAACGACATATATATGAAAATCCTTGAAGGATTTAAAATGCATGAAGTGTGCAACTCAAATTCTCGAGAATTTTATTCAATTAAATTGCATAAATCATTATATGGATTAAAGCAATCAGGTCATATGTGGTATAACCGTCTTAGTAAATATTTGTTGAAAAACGGTTATAAAAATGACCCTATTTGCCCATGTGTTTTCATAAAAAGATCTGGATCTGAATTTGTTATAATTGCTGTGTATGTTGATGACTTGAATATTATTGGAACTCTTGAAGAGATTCAAAGGACAACATATTATTTAAAAATGGAATTTGAGATGAAAAGACCTTGGAAAAACAAAATTTTGTCTCGGTTTGCAAATTGAGCACTTAACGAGTGGAATTTTTGTGCACCAATCAAATCATACTGAGAAAATATTAAAACAATTTTATATGGATAAAGCACATCCACTGAGTACGCCAATGGTTGTAAGATCACTTGATGTGAACAAAGATCCTTTTCGGTCGGCAAAAGATAAAAAAGAGGTACTTGGTCCTGAAATACCATACCTAAGTGCAATAGGTGCATTAATATATCTTGCTAACAATACACGACTAGATATATCATTTTCAGTAAATTTGTTAGCAAGATATAGTTGTGCTCCGACATGAAGACATTGGAACAAAATTAAGCATATATTCTGATGTCTTCAAGGAACAATAGATATGAGTTTATTTTATTCAAATGAATCTACACCTCAATTAATTGGTTATGTAGATGCAAGATATTTATCTGACCCACATAAAGCTAGATCTCAAACAGGCTATTTGTTCACATATAGAGGTACGGCTATTTCATGGCGTTCTACAAAACAAACTATAGCTGCTACTTCTTCAAACCATACTGAGATAATAGCTATCCATGAAGCAAGCCGAGAATGTGTTTGGCTCAGATCAATAACCCAACATATTCAAGAATCATGTAGCATTGATTACAACAAAGAAGTTCTTATAATATTATATGAAGATAATACTGCATGCATAGCTCAGTTAAAGGGAGGTTATATCAAAGGTGATAGGAAAAAACATATATCACCAAAATTCTTCTTCACTCATGATCTTCAAAAGAATGACAATATTGAAGTTAAACAGATTCGCTCATGTGATAATCTGGTAGACTTATTCACTAAAACTTTACCGACGGCAACATTTGAAAAGTTGGTATACAATATTGGAATGCGTCGGTACAAAAATCTTAAGTGATATCATCATGAGGGGGAGTAAATACGCACTGTACTCTTTTTCTCTTGACCAAGGTTTTATTCCATTGGGTTTTCCTGGTAAGATTTTTAATGAGACAATTTCTAAATTCATATATTACACAAGAATAATGTACTCTTTTTCCTTCACTAGGTTTATTGGGTTTTTTCCTAGTAAGGTTTTAACGAGACATATTCTTTGTGTAATGGACATCCAAGGGGGAGTGTTATGAATAAATGTGGATGTCCCTTGCAATTCTATAACTTCCTAATCTTTCATCTTCTCTAACTCTTAAACCTTTCAAGTTCTACAACTTCAAAGCATTTTATTAGTTTTTAATTTCATTTATAATATTTCATAATCTTGAGACTATAAATAGATGCATTATGAAAGATGATGTACACTCAACTTTAGAATAAGAAAAACATTGGTTCTATTTCCCCTCAATTATCTTCTCTCTTCTTATAGCTTATTTTATAGTGACTATGATATTAATAATTGCGTTAATCAAATTGGAGAAACTAGAAGTCAAGCTTTTTAATAAATTCTTTTTATTTATTAAAGTTTTACTTTAGATCATCCTTTTATTAATTTTTTTATATGATATTTCTAACCAACAATTTTGATAAGCTCCTCTTTTACAATACGGTCCAAAGTAATGTTACGTTGTTTTATCAATAAAGATTAGTTCACAACTCAATCATACAAACTTTCTCTTATAACTTCAACGTGACAATTTATAATTAGGTAGACGATACTTATTACGAGTTGATCAATTACGATCTGTCACATCGAGGTTGTAAGAGGAAGTTAAAAAGATTGAGTTTTAAGTATAGTATTACCGATTGTTTTATAAGTTATATACAATATCAAAATCCAAATGGTTGAGGAGCTTGATTTATATTTAGAAAAGTTGGATTAAGAAAGTAAATTAAGAAGAGTAATACTACACTTACAAAGAAATTTTACAAAGATCTTCATACAAAATGATGTGGCAAAAAATGAATGGAATAGTGAATTTAATGAGTTTGACTTTTTGTTTCACTCTTTCATTCATTTTTTGCCATCTCACTTTGTATAAAAATCTTTGTAAAATTTCTTTATAAGTATAGTATTATTGAATTAAGAATATCCAACTGAATAACGGCTTCGTATTTAGAAATGCAAAACAAAAATATAATTAGTTAATTAATTAATATAAGGAGTAACTTATATTAAAGGAAATTACCACTCCTATTTTTTATTTTCCGTTTCTTTGTTTCTTACAATAATAAAGGAAATTGCCATGTTTCTGTTATCTTAAAAGGCCGTCAGAGGACTAGAAATATAAATACCATAAGTACATGGTAATCAGAAACTAATCTGGACCGTTAATTTAAACCGACTTAAAAAAACGCGTGTATAAAAGATTCTGAACAGATCCACCAAGCACAAACACAAACACAAACACAAACGCAGAAGGAATACGCGTGGTCCGTAGGCAAAGCAGCTTCGGGTCGGTTTCGAGTTCGAATTCGAATTCGTTGTCTCTTCTCTTTCGCTCACTGGTAAGATCTTTAATTACCTGTGAATTTCGAAGGAGAGACAGAAGTAAGCACCAAATTGAAGTTCTAGGGTTTTGATTCTGCTCTGATTCATTACTCAATTTCAATTTTTGTCTTGATTCATCGTAATCATCTTTCTTTGATTTCTATAATTGATTTCTGTTCTGGCTATACATCTTTTTGTTGTTATACTTGATTGGGTTTTTGTACTAGAAAAATTGGGGATATTGTATACTCTGTTTTAAGAATTTGGGACACCCTTTATTATTGAATCTCTGAGGGTTTGGAACTGTTTTTTTTTTTTTTTTTTTTTGGTACTATTATTTCTTGAGTTTGATTTTTGATTGAGAAGAGTTGTGGTGTTAATAATATGGCGGCAGGGCGTACCAATGTTTCGAAGAGAAGAGAGGATTATTATGATGGTTACTCCAAAAAAGAAGTTGTTCATTACAGAAACGGTACTGGTGATGCCAAAGTGATCCGAGATTGGGTTGATGACAAATATAAACATGGGTACCGATATTTGTCAAATGGGCACAATTCTGGTCCGAAACGGGTTGAAGCCAGGTTTGACGATGCACACGGTTGTAAGAATGGTGAAGTGTCAAAATGTGATGATGGGATTCTGTTGCCTTCTGCGAAGAAAAGGAAGTTTTCACCCATCATATGGGACTTGGATGAAAAGAAAGTGGAAATTTCTTCTAAGAAAAGATTTGCACCTACGCGTACTGCTTTACTATCTCTGAAATCTTCTGTGCGCTTGGTTAGTGAGGTGCCGAATGTTGTTTCTGATGGGGGTGTTGCGAAAAGCCCTGCATTGGAAAATAAAGTTAAAGGGCTGGACTTCTTTTCAGAGAAGTCTTTTTCTGATGGTGGTTCAGTGGTGGCTACTGTGTCTGAGTCGCCAGGGGAATTGTCTCCTTCATTGCCTCAAGATATTGTGGTTGATGACCAGGTTCAGTCAGAGGTGGAAGAGTTTGTTCAAATGCAGAATACATCAACATCACGCTGGGCTTCTGACAGTGATTTGGAGGATATATCTCTATCTGATGGTGAAGATGCACCTGTTAAGGGGGAACAGCTTTCAAAGAGGTCTACTCCTGAGAGTGGGGAGTTCTGTAGAGAAAACTCTGAAGATGGGGCCAGATTGTCCGAATCTGATATTATAGATGGGGAACGTTCTTCCAAAGATGAATATTCTGATAATGAGTTGGAGGTTGATGATGTCTTGGATGTTGATAATACAGCTGAAGAGGATATTGCTGTCGAGGAGCCTGCCATTTCTGGACAAAGAAGTAGTAACATGCTTCAGAGTTGTAGGCATGTGCTTGAATATGAGTATCTCAACAAAGTAAACGAGGGCACTTACGGCGTTGTGTATAGAGCCAGGGATAAGAAGACGGGAGAAATTGTGGCATTGAAGAAGGTGAAGATGAATGTCGGTAGGAAAGAAGATTATTTAGAATATGGTTTTCCTACTTCATCTTTGAGGGAAATTAACATTCTCTTGTCTTTTAATCATCCTTCAGTTGTTAGGGTTAAGGAAGTTGTTATGGATGACTTTGATAGTGTTTTCATGGTTATGGAGTACATGGAATATGACCTCAAGGGGCTAATGGAGTCAATGAAGTTTCGTTTTAGTACTAGTGATGTCAAATGCTTGATGCTACAGCTTTTGGAGGGTGTTAAGTATCTGCATGACAATTGGGTTCTTCACAGGGATTTGAAAACATCAAATCTTCTTTTGAACAATCGTGGTGAGTTAAAAATTTGCGACTTTGGCATGTCACGCCAGTATGGAAGCCCACTTAAGCCATATACATCAATGGTGGTTACTCTATGGTACAGGTAAAGATGCATTTCATTTCTTCTGTAGATCATTAAAAGTATTATAATAATAATAAGACGCACTTCTTAACTAATAAATCAACTCTGTCTTTTCAGGGTTACTAAATGATCTATCTAGTATCGTGGTTTAAACTTTAAAGCACCTGATCGTTATCATAGGCCTTGTTTATATGTAGAATATACTTCTTTTTTCCTTGCCAAAAAGATTAGTAGCATAAACTAGTTATGGTAATCTCATTTAGTTCTGTGATACTGTATGTTACAGGGCTCCTGAACTTCTGCTAGGAGCAAAGAAGTATTCCACAGCAGTTGACATGTGGTCGGTGGGTTGTATAATGGCTGAAATGCTAGCCAAGAAACCACTATTCAGTGGGACAAGTGAAGCTGACCAGATTGACAAGGTAGTTATTTCTCATTGACATTATTCCTCTTTTTATTTTTTTAATTTATATATTTATTTCATTTTATGTGTTGGCCTTCTCAGTGATGAATGTTTGAAAATAATTGCAGATATTCAAAACCCTTGGCACGCCAACTGAGAAAGATTGGCCTGGATTGTCTGAACTACCGGGACGAGCCAAAGCAAAATTTGTTAACCAACCGTAAGCATCTTTTTATGCTATCTTTTTTTGGTCAAGTTTTTATGCATATAGACTATTCTAGGATATGGTCTCTTTTTGCAATTCTTGAAGTTAACTGTGCATAGGCACAGTTGTGTAATTTTTCAAATGATCATCTTTTTCATTTTGTCCCAGGTATAATCTGTTGCGAAGAAGGTTTCCTGCCACATCTTTCATAGGATCTCCGGTTCTTTCGGAATCAGGATTTGACTTGTTAAATAGACTTCTGACTTACGCTCCTGATCAGGTAATTTTCTGTTAATATGCAATTCCAAATATGATTTTGGTTATATCTTTATGTTATAAATTGCATGCTCAATACCCCTGTTAACAAATATTTTCTTGTTCATGCAGCGGATAACAGTTGATGATGCCCTCAATCACGATTGGTTTCGTGAGGATCCTCTTCCCAAGTTCAATCATACCTTCTCCCCACAGCATACTTGGAACAGGTAGCTGTCTAGCTAATGAGATAACTAGACGTAGCATACAACCTAAGAAAATTTCCGGCAGTTTTGGTTTCTTTTCTCTTGGTAGTTTGTGTCTCAAATTTTGTTAACTTGGTTCTAAGGCATTTAGAAGGAATGCAGAAGAAGAGAAGAGAGTCCGGACTAGGAAAATGTAGTGACAGTCAGCACGACTACTTGCATCATGTACCATTCATGAAGCGACTTTATTAAGGCATCGATGTGAACCCAATTCTATTGAAGCTTTGATTGATTAGGAGCCAAGAGGGAGTGGTGTTAGTTGAAGTCTACGTTTGGGATTAACTAATGAGTTATCCACTGACGTTTTACTAATCCTCATTGTAGATAGAAATGTAATTGTTACTTCCAGCATGGAGTAAACGAAAAAGGAAAAAAAGAAAAGTTTTTCTTATTCAGATGCTTACTTCAATCTTTTTTAATCACTGCCCCTGGCTTTAGTTTCAAATGCATCATCTTATGAGTGTTAATAAGGATTAGTTTTGTATCTGCAATTTCATTTCCCTTTTCCTTTCTAAACAAGCGAGAAACTGCTTCTGGGTTGCTGCCTAATTGAAAATTGTCTTTCCTGTGAATTTTTCTCAGAGAATCAATAAACATTACCAAGTTAATGTAAATGAAATATCTATCTATTCCCCGTTAACTATATCTATGTGCTACAGAAAGTCATTAAAATTACTTAATAATGAAATTTGAACATCCTATGTACTGTATTCGGACAAGTACATTTTCATTAAACACACATCTTCGTCATTATACTTTATATTGGTGCAGACGCTCTGTATTAGTCTTTATATTGGTACAGGCTTTGTATTAGTCATTTATAAGTACCAAATGATGTTATACATGGCTACTCATTATCTGAAGCAAATGAAGTGTCCTCTCAAGTAATAATATCAGTTAAGCAGACGCCATTTCCACCCATAACCGTAACCAAAAAACTCGGTGGATAGAAACGTGAGTTGCCAAAGAGATCTTGCTATGAATGTCATTTTGTAGTGAAAGTAATGGTCTTCCCAAGCACAAAAAGAACCACAGTGAGTTCAATGAAGAAAATTGTATTGATAAGAGCTCGATCAATAGTCCATCCGAAGATAGTGGCTCCACCTGAATTAGATTGCAAATATGTAACTGCAGGGCAAAAACGGCTCAAGTAAACATCATATATAATTACAAAAAATAGAGGACCAGACAGAATTACTATATAACTAGGGGAGCTGATACACAGATTGATAAAATTGGGGACCTTTTTCTGTTCTCCAGAAAGGACATTGCAGGAACCTTCGAGGAGATATATCTATAATTTTAGAATCCCGGCTTCAGTGTCAACCAAACATCACAAAGATGAAGTTTCTTTTCTGATTGACCTGTTTGGCTAGTCAAATGCATGCCAACTCCAACCAATACAATTATAGAATTAACAAGCTTTCCCTACTTAATCAAACTAGGTAAAACAGTGCAGACTGTCATTGAACCAGATTAACGTCCCTTGGGCAAGAATATATGACACTGTTAAATCTTCTTACAGGTTTAGTTTTTCCTACTTCACTTTAATGGTAAAACCTTGCTTTACAGCATCGTTAAATCTGGAGGTAGCCCATGGCCACAGTTTGGCTGCTGAATTGGTTGTTGCTACCATGGCAATGCCCAAGAGAGAAAAATCAAATCTTCCCGATGCTATTCTCAGTGTCTATGGTGCCTAACTCAAGTAATAGCCTTTTAAGTTTTACGGACTGAATAAGTTTTCTGACTGACAAAGAACCAAGATAGTTTGATCTAAAGACTTGCTGGCCTATAAGAAACTAATGCCTTAGATTGAGCAGAATGACAATTTAAGAATTTCTTATATCTTAGCATAAACTAGGCGAAAGTTTATACTGACTAGCTGGATAAGTGACATTTGATATATTAACTACTAATAGACGTATAAAAATAAGGAATTAATGTTTCATAGATACACATACCAAAGGCCTGTCTCTTGTGATACATGGTCATATAAGATGCCAACTGAGTATTTGTGGCCATTGGCACATAGTCACCCGACTCCAAATCACTTTCAGAGTAGCTAATAGGTATTGAGGATGAAGGATTTGCAGCCTCCAAGCTTCCAACATTACTATTGATTCCCAATTGAGAGGCACCGTTAGAGCTGCATGTGATTGAAGCATGCCATCTGCTAGCAACTGATCCAAGACCCTGCGCTCTATGTGAGATCTTAGCAGCTGCATGAAGGCAAATTACCATCCCAACAAGCTCAACAATACAGGCGACCTACCAAAACCAAAGTGAAGAAAGTGAATGTGAAAATCTTTGAGGTGATGATGGGCCTCACAGGATCGTCTTAACATAAGGTAAAAAAGCAGTTCAGCTGACGTATGAAACAAAAATTATGGCAACATACAAGTTTAATATATTATTGACTCGCATAAACTGAATAAAGAAGGAACATATTTTTTTGCACTTACTGCAAAATCACCGCCATTAATGAAATTGATGATCCCATAGTTCCCTGTGGTTTCCAGTAGCGACATAAATTGAGTTGCTGTCACAACCAAGAACTCAAGAAGCAGATATATTCGAAACCTGTGGCTTATCTTAGATAAATGATGCTTTAACCTTACATGTTCCTCGATATACACTGAAACGTCAAGATCTCTTTCTAAAAGTTTGCCATAATTTTCAAAGTGAATCACTTGCAAATTGCACACCAAATGGAACAGGAGACTGCCAGATAGATAGATAATGGTCGAGTAAGTCCATGATACAAGCAAGGCAACTACTATACCAACAGATTGCCACCACGATTGATGCGCATAGACAATATGTATAACCTCACGGGCAGCCTTCAAAAGAAAACAAGGTAAAATCCAAACGCCCAACAATTTGAAGAAACCCTGAACAAAGAGAACACTTGAATCAATGATCTGATCATATACCAAAACTTAAGTGCACAAGAAAGACCGACCGACCCCTAACCAAAAAGCTTGAACCTGTGATCTCAAGCAACAAAGATGTACTTATTAATATTATACTAGAAATTTACGCATTCCTTGGGGAAGAGTTGAAGCTTCACATCAATTGATCAAATCAAGTGCATAATTGAGTTTGAAACCAATACTATTTAGTTCATATTTCAAAATATTAGCTTTAGGTATCAATTGCATTTCTTCCCTACCAGAACTGATTTTTGAGCTCTATTCTTGAGGAACAAAACGACCTACAAATTTGATACTGTTTCTAAATCCCGCTATTTCGAATTTAATGTGAGATTCCAACCACAAAATTAGTGATAAAAAAAAAAAAAAAAAAAAAAAAAAAAAAAAAAAAAAAACCATTCTTCAATGAAAAAGTTTCTGAAAGAACTGAAAAGAAAAAAAGTTGGGTATTACTCACATGAATCTTCTGTATATACTCTCGACGAAACTCGGCGAGGTGACCGTGTTGGCCGTCCACGAAGAGAAACTTACGGACACCATACTTGCGGAGATTGTGAGAAACACAGAGAAGAGAAATGGCAGCAACAAGAGACTGGGAGATGAGAATCTCAAGCTCAAAGTTTTTAACCTCATACTTTTCACAGTTTGAACAGTAAGATAATTGGATTATGAAAAGGGGAAGAGCAACACACAGAAGAAGAAAACAAAACCACGAAAGACTAAAGCGTAAAAAAGAGTACTGGCAAAATCCAAAGATTCTGAGAAAGGTCTCTAAACGATCCAGAGATTTGGAGAGTTGGGTGTCGTTTACTTCCACATCTTCTTGTTGTAGGGGTGGCGTCTCTGTTTGTATAAGAGGGGTCTGTGTTGTTGATGAGTTAGGAGCTGCCATTAAAGCTAGAAAGAGAAATAGAAAAAGTTGAAGATTAAGTGTACTGGTTTTCTGTTGAACGTGAAGGACACAACAGTTTCCAAGCAACAATCGTTCAACGTGGAAAAGAACACTTCTTTTTTCCTTTTAGACTTTAAAACTCAAACAACTTTAAATACATAATTAAAGCTTGAAATAGTTATTCATTGGTTAAAAAGGAGGTGTTTTGTTGGTGGGTAATGATGATTTAAAGGAAAATGAAAGAGCTTTTCCGAAACCCCAAGCAGAGACAAGCCATGACTGAGCTCACATCACATGTATCTCAGCATTTAACAAAACCACCTTCACTTTATGGCATTCCCTGTGCTATTACGTGGGAAGTTTGATCCTAAATGAATTCAAACAAAACATTTCATCTTCAATATCACGGTCATTTTATTGAAAAAAAGCAGAATTATAAAAGCTATAAGAAAGTTGATGGAAACAGAAAAAAATATGAGTTGGGGCTTTCAAGTTTTATTTATTAATTTTATTTTATCGTTTATGAAATGAGATTAAAGAGGTTGCATGTCTTTTCAGAGTTCAATCAATTCGTCTAGACACATTTGGATTGAATGACAGGACAGGTGAGCTTTCTTTCTAAGAGGATGAAAATCAATTCACAATCCAGAAACCGTAAACCTAGTTGAAATATCATTAGCAAAAAAGGAAACTAGAAATATGTGGAGTATTTGTTATGCTGCACTCGACTGGACAGCATAAAAAACCAGCGACTCTACTGGAAGTATCCAAATCGTGTTTGGAGACGTCTCGACTCTCGACACTAACTACTTTATTACCAATCGAGGCGCAAACCGCGGGGCCACGGATCTCCTTTTTTCTTCGCCTTATGTCAAGACTCAAGGCTATGGGCCTTGCAACTCCAACTTAATTTATTTGGGATAATAACAAATTTCATCCCTAGGATTTGGTCTAGATAACTTCAGTTCAATATGATTTTTTCAACAAATTTTGGTCCTTCAGGTTTGGTTTAAGTAACAATATTATCCCTCAGCTTTGCTAATGACAAGGACCAAAATATTATTGATAACTACAACTAGGGGTGAAAACCAAGCCGAGCAGCTCAAGCTCAAGCTTGAGCTCAAATACTAATTTGAGTCGAGTTCAATCACTATATAACTTATCTCAAAAAGCTCGATTATACAAGCTCAAATTCGAACTTGATTTCTAATTTCAAATATCGAATTTGAGTTTGAACTCGATTCCTCAAGCTTGATCAGACTCGAATTCAATACTGTAGCAATTAAGTCGAGTTCGAGTAGTCAAATACTCGACTTGACTCGACTTGATTTCAACCTTAGCTAGGACGAAGCCATTAAGGGGTGCATGGGGGCATGAGCCCCCACTAGGCTTGGAAGAATTTTAATTATATCCTTCTTCTACTCTATATTTTAACATTAAAACCCCTTTGTTTTATTTAATCAAAATAGCCTAAATCTAAGCATTTTCATCACTTTTTTTTTTTTTTTTTTTTTTTTTGAAATATCAACCATATTTAATTCGTTTCTTTTGTTTTATCTTGTGAATAAAATATACAATATAAGAATTCTTAATACAGATTATGATTCCAAATAATTCTCTCTTTTCGACCTAATTTATCTTAATCTATTCAAATAGTAGTATGCTTTTTTTTTTTTTTTTAAATTATAGATAAGATTTTTATGGTTATTATTATTTTCAAAGAACTGAGATAAAATATAGTTTTGGGATTAATGGATAAATAATAATTTCACTGCACTAAATTATTTTGAAAGTATTTTTTTTAAAGTAAGGAGCTTTATGATTAAAAAAAAAAAAAAAGTTTGAAAACTATTTGAAAACATAGTCACATGATAGTATTTCTTTAATAACCAATCTAATATTATTTTTAATTCTAAAAAAAAAAAAAAAACTTTATCAATCGGAACATAAAATAAACAAAAAATTATTTGGGTTTTTAATTTAATTAACCAAAATTTTGGGGGCTACAAAAGTTGACCAAAATTTTAAACCCTATACCCATATAACCACAGAATTCCATTTTCCAAAATTACCCTCATATATAAACAAAATTTTCTCTCGTATCCTTCCATTTAAAAAGAAAACAAGGGTTTTGGAGCCGATTTTGATTTTCGAAATTTCACTCATTGCATTAATATGGTATTAGATTGATTAAACTCATGATCTTGATTGCACTTTGATTGATTTTCGGACGATTTTGGTTGTGAGAATGAAGTCAACCGTGACACTTTGAAAGGAAGTTTTTCTTCAATCGGAAATCGATAGAGATGGGCAAAAAGATTTGTTCCTTGACTCTTTGACACTTGTTACTACTAATTTATCATACGTTATTACTAGGGTTTATGTAAAATTTTAGGGTTTAAGGTAAGTTTTCTTTATTTTATATGTTTAGGGTTAATGTGATTATTGTTGTGGAAGTTGTTATTTTTATGAATGCTATGAGTGTTGGTGGTGAGGTGGTGGTTGTGTTTGATCTTCATAGAAGTTTATTGGTTGTGTTCGTATTGGATTAGATGTTTTTTGTTGATTTCGACTCTTAATGTGATTTTTTCTGATTAGGGTGATTTTCCATGCCAACTGGCTAAAACATATGCCAATAGACAAAAAGTTCTACACTAGTCGCATAGATATCTACGCCAACTAACATAGGGCAAATTTACCTTTTTCACCTGGCATGGTATTTTACACAATGAGCGCAAAACATTAGATCTATTGGCGTAATTTTTAGCTAGTTAGCATAGAGAATTACTCTAACTCGAAAATGGCCATATGCCTATACACTTCTTTCCCAGATAATGCATCCTTAATCTCAATTTTTTTTTTTTTACATATTTTACGCTATTAATTCACAAAAATATCTTACAACAATACTCATATTAAGTATAAACCAACGTAATAAAAGACAGAAACATCATTTTAAGTTAAGATTAAAAAAAAAAATGTAAGGATATAAAGATTTTTAAGTTAAGATCGATCTTTTAATCTGAATGTAATGCCTTTTCTTGCTTGATATAGAGTTCTTGCAGTGAGAGATTGCAAACGGGAGTTTGAAGTGATAAGGTTTTTTCTTTAAGTGTTAGGAGTTTCGGGATGAGGGTATTATAGTATTTAATTAAAGAAGGTTGTTAAATGGGCATAGGGATGACGATTTTGGTTAATTTTTCTAGCCCCCAAAATTTTGATCATTTAAGTAATAATAATAAGAATAAGGATCCTTAAAATTATAATTTTCATGTAAATATATAAAGCTTTGAAAGAAACTTTGAGAAGAGAATTAAAATATTTCTTTACCGATTTACCCTTTGTTAAAGCAAGAGAGCACAAAACCCCAACTCTTAACTTCTGAGCCGTCTTTCAAATGAGGATAAAGCCCATTATCATATAATTATTAAGTTTAAAGATGGAATCCCTAGATTCAACTGAATAAAAAGGGGGCTTAATTTACAAAACAATCATATTACTAAGACAAACAATGTTGAATTTCTTTATTTATTCTATTTGAACAGAAAACAGAAGATGCTGATTTATTGATCTAAACATACAAGTAAACACCAAAGTTAAAAGAGATGAACGGATTAACGTAACGAGGTATGATTGGTTGTCTTATTCCTCCATACCAAAAGGAATGCAGAGGCCGTCTCCCCAATTGTTTTTGCGTGGAAGTATTATTGTTATATGTGAAGCAGAGAGAGCTTGATTCACCAGCTCTCTCCTCAGAATCTTTCCAGCAGAAGATTTTGGAATAGAATCGATAAAAGCAACACGGCGTATCTTTTTATGTCTGAAACACCATCTCTTTTTAATAATTCGTATGCTAAAATAATATTTGACATTCTTTATAAATAATGTTGAATGTAGCTATTGATATTTGGATTTGGGATCAGCTGAGCCTCAGTGATGCTACTTCCAGGTTTTCTCACCACAAACGCCATGGGAATTTGCCCTGCTTCTTCATCAGGGTACCTGAACTTTTCACAAACATAAAAATTCATAATAGGCATATATATATGGAATTATGGAAATGAATGAAAACTGGATACATACGGAATAACAGCCGCATCAGCAATGTCAGGATTGAATAGAAGTACATATTCCAATTCTGCCGGGGGTACCTGCAATTACATTAACTTCCATATCACCATTTGCTTGTTGAATATGAGTCAAGATAAACTATATGTTGAGTAATTGAATAACCTGATATCCATTGTATTTTATTAATTCCTTCAATCTATCAGCAACAAACACGAATCCATCAGAGTCAAAATAACAAAGGTCTCCAGTCTTTAACCATCCATCTGAATCCAAAGTTTTAGCAGTTGCCTCTTCATCTCCCAAATAACCTGAACCAGCACAGAGCCAACATCATTCTATTTCTGTAATCAGCACCAAATAATTGAGAGATTTATTACTTGAAGATTATATACAGATAATAAGGGTGTGGCGTTACCTTTCATGACTGTTGGGCCACGCAACCACAGCTCCCCTTTCTGGGCAGGAGATAATGCTTCTCCACTTACAGTATCAACTATCTTGGCTTCCATAAGTTCAGCTAAGCGACCAACAAAACCAAACTTCTTTGACTCATCCTTAGGCCCTCTCATCCCCGCCACCATTCCTGCCGTCTCTGTCAGACCGTATTCCTATCACAAAAGAAGAACAACAACAAAGCTCAAACTTTTAATATAAAAGAAAACAATTAAAGAAGAGGAACATAGTAAAGTCTTTACTTACTTTCACAATATTCACGTTGGGGAATTTCTCTCTGAAACCTCCTTACCAAGTGGGGCGCCACCGCACACCAGCCACTTCAGCGAGCTGAGATCATACTTTTATGTTAATTCCGTCTTCACCAATGACACAATATACGAGCGCGAAACCGGAGTGTAAGTGGCCTTATACTTCTCCACGGCTTTCAGCATTTCCTCATCAAACTCAGGCCTCTCCAGTAAAACCAGAGCCAACCCCAATTGCAAATGCCCTCATCGTAATCACTAACCCAGAAATGTGAAAAAACGCACGTGTACTTAATGAAACGTGCTGTAATTGTCGCAGTTGAGTGGGATCATTCGCATAGTAAAAGCCAGCAATGGCCGCTATCAAGTTCCGTTGAGTCAGTAACACGCCCTTGCTACGACCAGTCACTCCTGAGGAGTACATGATTACTGCTATATCAGACTGACTCCCCCAATGTTCTCTACTGTTAAAACTGCAAATAATGTTCTCATGTTGAGTACTTAATAAGGACAGAAACTCGGGCGAGTCGATCAAGATTGTAGGGATATGGGAGGGGAGCTTGTGGGAGGTTTTTGAGGTAGCAAAGGCGATGGTGGGTGTACTTACTTGGACTTGGTGAGTTATCTAGGAGATGGAATCGTCCAGGTTAGCAGGTGAGACAAAAACACCTAAGGAGAGTAGAGAAAAGTAGAGGATAGGAATGTGGAGGGAAGAAGGGGATAGGATGAAAGCCTCGTTGCCTTTGGAAAGAGAGTAGTGTTTTTGAAGGGAGCGAGCAAGAGAGTTGGTTTGGTGGAGGAAGTCGGCATGGGTAAGACAGTGGCCAGTGGCGGCATTGATGAGAAACGTGGTGGTGGAATGAAGAAGTTTGAGGATGAAGTGTGAGATGGAGAGAGGTTGAGAAGGTGGCGGGAGAGGAATATTTGGCCTGAGACTGTGGAATGTTTTGGTTAGTGAACAGAAGCCACTGTTTGGATCAACCAGACCAACGGGGTTTGTAGTTTCTGCCATCAATGGAGCTTAATTCAAATTAGAAAGAGAGAGAGAGAGCAATTGCAGCTATTATTGAACTAGTTTTATTGGCAGTGGATAGAGGATGATATGAGAGGGAATATTTAAGGAAAAGTATACCTTGCCAGATCGGATTAATCGCCACTAAGAAAATTTTGTTTTTCAATGAAATTACAATTAAAAAGATACACAGAGTTTAGACCCCAGATAGATTCAATCGACTGCACATCGATTCTAACATTGGGATATTGTTTTTCTCTTTTGGAATCTAAGGAAGCAGACTATAAATATTAAAATAGTTTACAATGTTATGTTATTCACTATGAGGTGTGAGGATCTTGTGCGCCACACCGGCGCCAGGCTTAACTTTCTGAAAAAACAGTTAATTGATTTGCTTAATAAACGAAGAGGTCAGAGGTAAATGAATTCTTAACATCCATTTATCTAATTATTTGTTGCAGGCCAAAGTTCCACGTTAAACACAATTTACATCTTTACAATCTAATAAACAAACAATAATTTACACAAAACAAATTACAAGCTCAACCTTATCCTATTACAAACAATACCTTCAGTCCTTCACTCTTCCTCCGCAACAATACAGCCACTTCATTGTAACTAACTAATTCATCCCCACAAATAAAATAATATATTACAGATACCATGCATGCCAATTTCAGGATCAGGGGTGATGATACCTGGACGATAACGTCAAATCCAACATCAAGAGTTGTTTGAGCAGAGGAGAAATCATAGTTTAGAGAGATTGGCAGAGAGAGCATGAGTGATCAGCTCTCTCCTCAAGATTTTTCCAGCAGGGGATTTCGGAATAGAATTTACAAAAGCAACACCTCTTATTTTCTTGTATGGTGCAACCTGCAATAAGGAAGAACATGAAAAACATATGTAAGCTGAAACCATACATGGTTCTTCAAGTAATATATGAAATGTCAACGATTAGTAGAAACAGAGTACTATCTAGAAGGCAAGAGGCTTTTTTTCAAAGGGAGCCATAAGATTACTGTGTAACTTCTTATCCTGTCAAAACAATTAAATAAAGGTAACCAAAACCCACCATGTAACAATTATATATTCCATCTTTATGCAACATGAAGTCACCAAATTAGAGTGTTGTGACTATAATTGACAAAATGCAAATATCAATGTATGTTCTTAAGCCCAAGAAATCGCTTTAATTTAAAATTTTGAAAATTGGATACATGCCTGTTTTGCAATGAAATCCATTACTTGATTCTCAGTGATATAGCTTCCAGGTTTTCTCACCACTAAGGCCACAGGAATCTCCCCATCTTCTTCATCTGGGTATCTGCTTAAAAATAAAACAAATGGATAAGAACTGGCACTGTTAAACCACTAATTTTTTATTTATTTTTTTGCTTTCAAATGTACTATTATACCCCTCAACTGCTGGTTATAACAATAAATTATTACTGCTGCTTAACAGTTGGATTTTCAGACCCAGCAAAGTAAAAGACAAGCCACAAATATGACACTGGATGAGGACAGAAATCCTGACAAATTGGATATTAGACCGTGTTAATAGCTTAGGATAATTATCAATCTCACAAAGGCACAAACCATGTGCATTCCTCTTTTACCTACAGAATGTAGCATAGAGTTTTCTCTTAGAAATCATGTTTCAAAGTAATGAAAATGCCATACAGACGTAATGGTTAACAAGGAAAAGCACACGTAGAATAGTTCAACATGGAAAAAAAAAATGACACTAATTACAAATGCATACGGAATCACAGCAGCGTCACTGATTTCAGGATTTGATTGAAGCAAATGTTCCAACTCAGCCGGGGTAACCTGCAATAATGTTCCAGGTAAACCAGATGATCATAACTTTATTGACCTAAAACCATATGTCTATGTTAAATGACAATGTTGATAAAGAGATTGATTAAATCACCTGGTATGCCTTGTATTTGATAATTTCCTTTAGCCTATCAACAATGAAGAGGAAACCATCAGAGTCAAAATAACAAAGATCCCCAGTCTTTAACCAGCCCTCTGAATCCAAGGTTTCAGAAGTTGCCTTGTCATCTCCTACATAACCTGCATTAACACCGCCATTTATGGGTGGATATATGTGAATTAAGCTGCAGGTTACCAAGTTCAGTTTTACAGAATTTGTTACCTTTCATGACAGTTGGCCCTCGCAGCCATAGCTCCCCTTTCTGGCCCGGAGATAGAGCTTCTACAGTTACAGGATCAACAATCTTAGCTTCCAATAGTTCTGTTAGAAGACCAACAGAACCATACCTCTTCGCCTCATTCCGCCCCCTTATTGCTGAAATTCCTCCACCCTCAGTCATACCGTATCCCTAATACAAAGAAGAAACAATTAGCTTTCAACAAGAGGCAGGAATTCACAAGCCATTTGCACTAAATATGTGAGAGTATGCAAGAACATAGTAATTCCCTGCATATTTAACATCAATTACTAGCTTCTTTTATAAAATACATAAATAAATAAATAAAGCTAATTCTATTTCACCAGCAAAAGCTCCATGTGGGGAAATTTATCGTTGAACTTCTTAGCAACCTCCACCCCAAGAGGCGCACCGCCGCATATAAGCGACCGAAGCGAACTAAGATCATACTTGTTTGGCAATGCCGATTTTAATAACATCACAACCACCGGAGGCGAAATCGACACGCTAGTTATTTTATACTTCTCCACACACTTCAACATTGCCTCAAAATCAAACCTCTCCGTCAAAACCAAAGTCCCTCCCGTGGAAACCGCCTTCATTACTTCAAAAAAACCAAAAACATGGAACAGAGGTATCGTCAATAACGACACTTCCCGCGCTTTACTTGGATTAGCTTTAAACCCGACATGGTGGAGTATCGCAATCAAAGCGATGACGTTTCGGTGAGTCAACAACACGCCCTTCACTTTCCCGGTCGTTCCTGAAGAGTAAAGAATGGCTGCCGAGTCGGATTGTTGAACGGAAATAGTACAATCCGTTAAATCAACGTTCTGATTTTGGAGGTTTTGAGTTGATAAGGAGATGAACTGCGGCGAATCGATGAGGATGGCAGGGAGATTGGAGGGGAGTTTGTGTGAGGTATGTGACGTGGCAAAGGCGACGGAAGGTTTGCTGACGTGGACTTGGTGAGAGATTTCGGAGTGGGAGCTGAGGGGATTGGCGGGAGAAATAATGACACCAAGTGAGAAGAGAGAGAAGTAGAGAACAGGGATTTGGAAAGAGGAAGAAGCGAGGATAAAAACGACGTCGCCTTTGGATAGAGAGTAATGAGTTCGGAGTGAGAGGGAAAGAGAGTGAACCTGGAGGAGAAAGTCAGCATAAGTAAGGCGCTGATCGGTGACGGAGTTGATGAGAAACGGAGTTTGAGAAACGTTGGTGGCGGTGGATTGGAGGAGAGAGAGAGTGAATTGCGTTATGGAGAGAGGTTGAGAGGGTGGCGGGAGAGGAACTTCCGGTCGGAGGCTGTGGAAAGTTTTGGTTAGTGAACAGAAGCCGGTGGCGGGATGGATGAAAACATTAGAGTTGGTTCCACTTCCCTCCATTGATGGAGATTCAAATTAGACAGAGAAGGTGATGGAGATAGTGGGATTAGGGGACTGTGATTAAGGATGATAATTAAATTAATTTAATAGAATATGCTTTGATTATCATGACACAGCTGATTGGATAAATTATAAATTTTGTCTGGATTTTCCGTCGGTGCATTATTTCACGTGCTTTTGATGTTTCAACTACCGTCAGGTACATGTCATTGACACGGTGATGGAACAATTATAAATGAGTAAACGACATGTTCCCACCCAAGGTTTGACGAAATCCCAAGTTAGTACCACTGATTTTATTTATTCTAGATTCTCACCCTTAAAGTAACAGTGTTATGAATTTTTAGGGTTTAGAGGGTACAATTACCATAATGCCCTTAACCTTAAATTAATTAAAATTATGTTTTAACCCCTAAAATAGTAGAATTACAAAACTTACCATTTTATTTTCAAATTATATCAAAAACACTCTCAGTCACTATACACCCTCACCGGAAACAGCCCGATCTTGGCTGTTTCCGACGACGTCGAACCCCCTGATCACCTCCATCACCTTCCCCGTAGTCCGTCGTCCAAAACCCCTCTGGTTCCCGACTCATTTGCCCCTCCAATCGCCGGCACCGTTAGGCTTAGGGTTTCGGTGTTCTTCACCGGATTTCGGTCGATTCCGGCGGTGAAAATCCAATTGGACACCACCAATGCAACAAGCGTCCCCAAATCTATAAAACCCCTATGTCCCCAGCAACCGTTTCGTCGTCATTCGCCGGCCGAGAGTTCGTGTTCATCGACCGTTTTTCGTTGCCGTGGCCGGAGATCGGCGAGTGATGAGTGGTTGTGAATGATATGGTTTTGTAGAGGGGAGGATGGGGGTTCAAATGGTGGTGACTAGGGTGATTTTGGGTGAAAGAATCGCCGAAAAAGAGCGAAAAATGTCGGGAACGACGGCTACTAACGTGCGCCGGAGGACTGGTAGAGGCGGTGGTCTGCTAACGTGCGCCGCCCATGTAAAATGACCAATTTACCCCTTTACTGTTATATCAAACGTTTTTTCGTCACTTTAAGGGTGGAAATTTGGAATAAATGAAACCAGTGGTACTAACTTGGGATTTCGTCAAACCTTGGGTGGGAACATGTCGTTTACTCATTATAAATCATTAAATCTTACCAGAAAGTTTGTACTTCATACAATATCAAGGAATCTAACTACTTCAAATAAAGAATAATTAGTAATTAATTTAACTTGTATTAAATTTGAATTTGAATTTTTATTAATTGAAGCTGACTTCTGGTCGAGGTGGGGCCGCAAGGATTTTACAATTAGTCTGTTTGTTTCCTAGCCAATAGGAATTAATTGATTACTTTATTGTTTTTTTTTTAAATCTAGTCTATAGGAATTGGTTGATTTTACCTAGTCTTTAGCTTCTACTAGTGGTTCCTAATTTCTTGCCACTAGCAGCTGCTTTTAGCCCTATATAAAGAGTATTAGTCTAGTATTTTTTAATCATGCACAGCAATAAAAGTTACAAAGCTATGGACACCGATTATTGTATCGAAAATGTGTACCAGCTTACGTGTATCACTGGCCTGATGGTACTCGCCTCTTTTGTCACAAGTACTTAGCCTGTAGGTCTTGTGTTCGAGACGTGGGAAAGACGAAAGAAACCCACTTGCAGGGATGGGGATATCCGGATGAGGGAGGGCCCAAGATGAGGGGGCGCATGTGGAAAGCCCATGAGGCCCCAGTGTGCCAAGATTAGGATAGCTCATGGCCTAAGATGAGGGGGTCCTCACAGAACACACATCCTGTGTTCGTTCGAACACGAACACGAACAATCGAACATGCTTATCGAACGATTTTTGAACGGGCCTGTTCGTTTATGTTCGGTTCGATTGCAGGCCTATATTGTGAGGACACTAACACAAGAGTACATGGGAAAATGTACAATATCCTCAATACCATAGTTCATATTTCAGTTTCAAGTTCAAATGAACACATAAACGGATCACCATATGGTGTGTTTTCAAGCCCAATCCAGGCTGGTTGTAGACCACTGTACACCTAATTGTCAGCTGACCTTAGCACATGAAAAATGAAAATAAATAAGTTCAGTATATCCAAATAAAGAGCAACAGAGGCCAAAATATATTTGTCATGTGGGAAGCGCTTGAACAAATGATCAGTGTCATAGACTATGTATCCGCAGAAGACCAAAGAACTAATTCCACCATATACAACAACAGTCGTTGATCCAAGAGGAAAGAACATCTTAAACATAACAAAAGGATTTTCAAATCCCATAACAAAAATTACAAATACGTATGCAAAATCATGCACATATTTAATGAGGACGATGAAGCAATTTAACAGAACCGAGATCTCATACCTGCATAAAGCTAGTCAGGAAGAGGATAATGAGGCTGGTAAATAAAATTGGTTCAAAGAAGCTAAAGTCCTTGCTCTTGTTAGAGGCCCATAAATTGTACTTAGTTAAAGAGCACACTACGACTGAGATTAGAATTAGTGCTTTGAGCACAATCCTACCTGAAAATCAAATGCACAACAAGAATGAAGTCATAGTGGTAAAATGGGGAGCACCACTACGCAGAGTAAATTCAATCGGTCAAAATTCCGTAGATCTGAGAGTAGAAATTAGATATATATTTTTCATAATCTACTATGGGTACCCAATAGATTATGAACAATAATGCACATATGTCAATATTGTTGCTAGCAGTGCAATAGCAACAATTGTTCAATTAAATTAGGAATATATCCTAGATTACGTAAGGATAAAAGCTAAAAGATACTTGACTAACTAAGATTAACAATTCCTTAAGTTTAGGACTGTAGAAACGCTTGAGACCGGGGCTATGAAACATATATACAAGAATCCCAATTGTAAAATAAAGTAAAATACCTTAACTCTGAGCAATGGTAATTTGATCTCTGATCTATCAACAATCTTCCTGTAGATCTCTCTATGAGATTTCTAACCTGAAATTAAATGAAGTTACAACAATATATACTATTAATGTATAGGCGCATATTACACTAGCTCCTGGGATTACAATCACAAGAAAGTCAAAATAACCCTTGACACTTTGTATAAATGTTCAAGAACTGAATTTTGATCATTGGGATTCATGTAAGATTCATCATTCATACAATTTCTGCCATGAAAATTGAGTTAGCCATATAAAGATCTTCAGAAAGATGAAAAAAAAGAAAATAAATTACCTTTGTATATTCGAAGGGCCTCACAGAAGTCACAGGTATCTTGGTTGGACTACATTGATTACCCTATACCACAATGCATGAATTTTGACACAGTGAAAACAAATGAAACAATGATACCGCCTGTTAAAAAGACAATTAAGGTTGTTTTTCCCAGTAAAAACCTTTATGTCAAATAGAAGCACATGTTTTTGCTTTGATTCTCCATCAATCAATGATGTTGCCACTGAAGAATTTCTCTAATAGGAAATGAAGAAAATAATTAAAAGAATTAAAGAGGAAGCAGAGCTTACCGTGCATACAATTCAAGCAAGGAACTGGAAATTAGTCTAGAAATTTCGTTTTTCGGATTCAATAATGAAATTTCATGACTTAGCCTTAGATTTCATTACCAATAAGCAAGCTGTGAGTTACTCCTTCCTGCATTAAAAACCACAGCAAGATCAGCGCTGGCAGCAGGATCCGAAATTCAAAGAAAAAAGAGTAGAGATACAGTCCGAGATAAACAACTGTAATGAAATGAACAAATAAAGAAATGGATAGAGTTAAATTCCCTCCATATCTGTTTATGAATCATAATTAGCAAAATCCTATCATAATTAAAAAAATAAAAGAGATAGAGACAGAGAGAGACATAAGGGATATGAACAGACGGACAAAATGGAGCAGAGAGAGGAAAGGGAGAAGGCCAGAATTGCCCCTCAGGAGGTTGTTGATGGAAGAGTAGAGAAGGTGACGGAGGAAACAAGAGTGGTCAACACGATCAAGGCGGTCGAAATTCCGTAAACTTGACGGATGAATCCCCAACGGAGCTGGTGTAGAGGTTGACCTGGTGCGGCTGTGGTAGCGGCTGCATTTCGCCTGAGATTGGGGAATGTGGTGGCTAGGGTTCTAAAATTGAAAGGAAATCTGGGAAAAACTTTAGGGTTCGAATTTAAGTGAAAATGAAATTGATTTAGGATTTGGATTTAGGGAAAATCAAATTTGAAATTTGTTATTGTTATTGTTATTGTCAAATTTTTTTTATTTTTTTTATTTTTGGTGGGAGTGACGTGATATTTTGCTGGCATTGCAGATGAGATGGCATCTGCCACGTCAACTGCTGTAAGAGAGTATTGTATGTATAGTGTTATTAAATAACAAAATGCCAACATGTATAACAGATTATCAGGTGACCAGGACTGACAATCTGAGGACCACTTACATATTTTGCTCTGTTTTCAAATTGTGATCCTACCACTTACAACACAATTGTCAAGAATCAAAATGACAGAAGGCTATGAATGATAAAATTTCAGCCATTGAAAGAAGTAACACTTGGGAGTTGATTGATCTTTCAAAAGGGCACAAGATAATTGGTGTCAAGTGGGTTTACAAACCAAAATCTAAGGAGAATGGTGAAATTGACAAATACAAGACGCAGTTAGTAGCTAAAGGCTATAAACAAGAGTTTGACATTGACTATAAAGAAGTATTTGCTCCGACTGCAAGGCACGATACAATCAGATTGACAATTGCTTTGGCAGCACAAAATTCATGGCCTATCTTTCAATTGGACATGAAATCGACATTCTTGCATGGTGATTTTGAAGAATAGGTATTTATCGATCAACCTTTTGATTATGTTAAGATTGGAGATGAGAATAAGGTTTATAAATTAAAAAAGACACTATATGGACTAAAACAAGCTCAAGGAGCTTGATATAGTCGTATAGATGCTTATTTTTCTAAGGAGGGATTTAAGAAATATCCATATGAACATACACTTTTTACAAAAATTAGTGATGGAGGAAAGATGCTCATTGTGTGCCTATATGAGGATGATCTTATTTACATTAGAAATGATAGATTGAAGATTTTAAACAGTCTATGATGGTTGAATTTGAAATGATTGATATTGGATTAATGCATTATTTTTTGGCTATAGAAGTTAAACAATCAGCTGTTGGAATTTTTATTTCTCAAAAGAAGTATGTGCGAGAAATTTTATACAGGTTTCAAATGAAGAATTGCAATTCTGTTAGCACACCAACTGAGTGGGTTTGAAGCTCATCGAAGATTCTGAAGGGAGGAGGGTTGACAACACACTTTACAAGCAAATTGTGGGAAGTTTGATTTATTTGACTGCCACAAGGCCTGATATAATGCATGTCATAAGTCTCATCAATAGGTACATGGAGAGCCCAAGGGAGATGCATCTTCTAGCTGTAAAGAGAATTTTGCGTTACTTATAAGGTAATGTTGATTTTGGATTGCTATACAAGAAGGGACAAATTTCGGATCTGATGGACTTTACTGACAGTGATTATGTTGGAGATCAAAATGATAGGAAAAACACTTCGGGGTATGCTTTTGTGCTCGGTTCAGGAGCTGTCTCATGGTCTTCAAAGAAACAACCAATTGTCACTGTATCAACAACCGAAGCTGAGTTTGTAACGGTAAAATCTTGTGCTTGTCAAGCTATTTGGCTAAGGAAAATTCTTGAAAAGCTACATTTCAAGCAAGAAGGGGCCACCACAATTGATTGTGGCAGTAGTTCAACAATAAAGCTCAGAAAAAATCATGTTCTACATGGTCAAATCAAGCATACTGATGTGAAGTATCATTTCTTGAGAGATCTTGCAAACAATGGAGACATTAATCTAATATACTACAAAAGTGAGGACCAGATTGCTGATATTCTAACTAAGCCCCTCAAATTTCCAATGTTTCAAAAGTTAAGAAAGCTTCTTAGTGTCTGCACTGCATATGATTCTTATTAAACTGATGTTTCAGACAAAACATTCAATTTAAAGGGGGGATTGTTGAATTAGTGTGGTTGTTTCCCAGTCAATAGGAATTAATTTATTAGTTTATTGTTTACCTAGTCTATAGGAATTGGTTGATTATACCTAGTCTTTAGCTTTCACTAGGTTGTTCCTAATCACTTGCCACTAGTCGTTGCTTTTAGCCCTATACAAAGAGCATTAGTCTCGTACTTTATAATCATGCAAACTTGCAAAGCAATAAAAGTTCTATTTCTTCTTCCTTTTGTCTTCTTCATTTCTCCATATTCAAATGTTCTATCATTTGTAACAGTTATCATATCGATTGGAGTGACGCTACTAACAGTTGATTTTGAAGCATAACACTGTTTTTTTTATTGAGCAGATGGAAACAACAAAAAACAAACTACTCCCAATTTTGGCAATAACAAAAATCAAATACTCCGAGGTCATAAATTTTTAAACATTTATGTAATCTATGATAATGAGTAACTAGCCGATGTTGAAAAATATATATTTCTCAACATCAAAATAATACCCCTGGTTTTTGATTAATCACAATTTAGACAAATTGGTAGAGACTGCATGAGTGACCAGTTCCCTTCTCAAGATCTTTCCAGCAGCAGATTTTGGTATTGAATCGATGAAAGCCACACGTCTTATCTTCTTGTATGGCGCCACCTGCAATCAGGAGTGCATCAACATAACTAGCTGAACCCAGCATTTGACATAGTAGTTCTTGAAATAATACACTATTGCAAATGATTACTTTACAGAGGGCAGATTTTTCTTTATAGATTCTCAGTATTAATCAGACAATGGATTCTCATATCATGAGCTTCTTTATGAAGGCTTATTCATAAAGGAGGGGGTTTCTCTTTTTTCCTACTTTCCAGAAACAGTCAATCAAGGATGAAAAATTCTTCTTATATCCTTTTTGTTAGAAGATAAGTTTCAGGAAAAAATAAAATTGGCTGCTTACTTAATCATCTGGTTACATTTGCATAGCCCAGAAGGAAAACTACTGCTTTACTACTGATTATATAAGTCTAAATTCGTGTTCAAGAATTCTGGTGTTTGCACCAAAAAAATAAAGCAATGGACCTTTTCTTGAAGGAAATCTAATTTCCTATAGTTGGTATATACAATTTAAAGATATAAATACACTACCATATAAAAAGATGGGAAGATGTCATAACATAAAACACATCAAACATTAAATTACGTCTTTGTGCAACAAGAGGCCAACAATTGAGAAAGTACTGTGTGCCCGTGATTGATGAAATGCAAAATCAAAAAGACATCATTTCGGCCTTTTGACCCAAAATATTCTTCTTTGTAATGTTGGTTTTCAGAAGCATACCTGTTTTGCAATGAAATCCATTACTTGAGCTGCAGTGATATTGCTTCCAGGTCTTCTCACCACAAAAGCCATGGGAATCTGTCCTGCTTCTTCATCAGGGTAACTGTTTGAGAATAAACCAAATGGTCGAGAGATGAGCCAGGCACCCACACAATCATGACAGATAAACGTAATTCCAAAGGAAGGCTACTAAACTTTAAGATGCATCAGAGGAAAAAAAAAAAATGTTTTCTTAGCCCCTGTAGCTCCTGGTTTTATCTATAATTAAGTTATTAATTGATGTACATTATCTCTCCAATTTTTCAAACTTAATAAAAATCTGACAAATCAAGGAACAAAGAAACCAGTCACAACTGTGCTCCACCTATGATTGACCTTCCTAAATCACATGTTATGCAAGTTGTAAGTGCAAGAAAAAGAAACATGTGCTGAATAACTGTTGCCTGAGAACTTTGGATGTTAATATAAAAATCCTGGGTACCCACCATTGCTTTGCCTACACATATTATATATATTTAACATAAAAGCTCTCTTAAAAACAATTCACTGAAGTAGTGAACAAAAGAAAGCTTTCTAGACACGTGTAAAAGTTTTGAGTCATTGTTATGATGTTACACACCATTAGCGCCAAACAATCAAGAATTTCTACATGCATTCAATATGAAAAAAAAAAAATTGACAGTAAACACATACGGAATCACGGCCGCATCAGCAATTTCGGGATTGGACTGGAGTAAATGTTCCAACTCAGCTGGGGGAACCTGAAATAATATTTTAGATGAGATAACATTGTTCACATACGTAATATGCTTTAAAGAAAAATGTATGTAGAGATTCAGAGTAATTAGCTAACCTGATATGCCTTATACTTGATCAATTCCTTTAATCTATCAACAATAAATAAGAACCCATCCGAGTCAAAATAACAAAGATCCCCAGTTTTTAACCAACCATCGGGACTAAAGGCTTCAGCTGTTGCCTTGTCATCTCCTATATAACCTGCACAAGTAGTTACCAGAGATTGCATAATCAACAAAAATAATTTAATATTTTGCTTTCAAACTATGTCGAAATATATAAAACCTGGAAAGAAAGTGTAAGCGATTTACAAATTCTGTTTTTAGGCATCACTAGCATGCAATTAAATACATAGGTGGGAAGCATTTTGACTAGACAATTAGCGTACTTTCTCAGATGATTACCTTTCATAATTGTTATTCCTCGCAACCACAGCTCCCCTTTCTGACCCGGAGGCAGAGCTTCTCCAGTTGCAGGATCAACAATCTTCGCTTCCAAAAATTCGTATAAACGACCAACAGAACCCAATCGATTTGCCTCATCAGGTCCCCTCATCCCTGCCCCCACGCCTCCAGTCTCGGTCAAACCATATCCCTAAGACAAAAATCAATAATTAAGCACTCGCTAATCAACATGAAATTTGTAAATGTATTATCACGGAAGATTATGAAACACAAAGTAATTCTTCAATCACTACCACGCTAACCAATTTTATGTAGTTTTAAAAGTTCTAATAAGAAATGCTAACCTTACAAAGATGTATATAAAAAGAGTCATACAAAGACAAATCTTATCCTTAATTTTCATGATTGTTTTTCTCTTTCTTTTTCCCTTCTTTCAAGAGTGGATTTATCTTTGTATACTCCTCTTTATATACATCTTTATAAGCGTAGTATTACTCAAGTTCTAATACCCCCTTACCTGTATAATCTCCACATGTGGAAATTTCTCCTTGAACTTGAGGGTAACCTCCTTACCAAGGGGAGCACCGCCGCTGTGCAGCAACTGAAGCAAGCTAAGATCGTAGGATTTAGTCAACTCCGATTTTGCAAACGCCACAATTAATGGTGGCGAAACCGCCATGCGACAGATTTTATATTTCTCAATAGCCTTTAACATCGTCTCAAAATCAAATCTCTCCATCACGGCCAAAGTATAAGTATTAGTGAACGTCAGAATTAACGCTAGAAAACCGTAGACATGAAACAGAGGGAGTGGTGATAACGAAACCTCATGCAGCGATTGAGCTTCAATTGAGTCAGTTTGGGATTTCGAATGGTAGAATGCGGCGGCCAAAGCGATTAAGTTTCGGTGAGTCAACAACACGCCTTTCACTTTCCCGGTTGTTCCGGAAGAATAAAGAATGGCGGCCGAGTCAGACTGATCAACAACCGGAGTCGTGAAATTGACGTCGTCGTTTTGTGTTTGAGTGGACAAGGAGACGAACTCGGGGGAGTCGATGAGAACAGTACGGAGATTGGAGGGGAGTTTGTGTGAGGTGTCAGAGGTTGCGAAGGCAATAGAAGGTTTGGTGAGTTGGAGTTGATGAGAGATCTCGGAGGCGGAGGCGAGTGGATTGGCGGGAGAAATAACGACGCCGATGGAGAGGAGCGAGAAGTAGATAGCGGGAATGCGAAAAGAGGAAGGTAAGAGAATGAAAGCGACGTGGCCTTTGGAGAGAGAAAAGCGTGTCCGGAGAGAAAGGGAGAGAGATTGAACCTGGTTGAGGAATTGTCCATAGGTGAGACGTTGATCGGTGACGGCGTTGATGAGAAAGTCGACGTCAGGGGTGGTAGTTTGAGGGAGGGAAAGAAGAAATTGAGTGATGGAAAGAGAATGAGAGAGCGGAAGAGGAACTTGGGGTCTAAGGTTATGATAAGTTTTGGTTTGAGAAGAATAACCGCTTTTAGGATCGATATTTGTTCCCGCCATGAATGGAGATACAGTTAAAACGAGAGACTAATGAAGAAGATGAAGATGATGAGAGAGTTAATTAAGTGTTTGAAAGAAAGAGGGAATGAATTTTGTTCATGGCATTCAATTCAGAGTGGATGATTGACTTTGAATTTAATGGGAAATTGCCAGCGGAGCAGGTAAGGACTGTTGATTGTTAGTTGTTGTTTCATGTTTGCAAATAAAAACTTGTTCGTGCGTTGAATATAACTAAAATCTGAAAGGCTTGGGGCCCTGGCGGGTGCTTTAAATAATTGCCTCCACATGCACGCCTCGTCAGTCGTCAGATCCCCCCACCTGGAATCCCTGTTATCAACTAAGTTTTAAAAAACAATGTGAAACTCGTATCCCAAATTGTAATATTATTAACATTTATTTTAATTTTGAATTTGAATTTACTTATTTTTAATAGTCTTTCGAAAAGTACTCCCTTCCCTATGCAAAATATGCATATCCTCAGTGACCACGTGTATAGCAAAATTTGGTATTCAAATGAGCAATGGACAACAGGGAAAGCTTCAACCATGCAAGAAAACGTTTTTTTAATTTATTCCAAACAAGTGGATAACGAGTAATCAATATTTCTTATTTCAATAAGAAATTAATTTTGGTTAAATTATTCTGTTGACGGATATATATACTTAACTCTAAATTAATGCATAGTTGAAATAGATTTTAGATGATTAATTATTCCAACATATATATAATTATTTTTATTAAAAATTGTTCAAAAATAAACTATTTTATACCAATCATATTTAAAATAATAAAAATATATTTGAAATTATAATATAATTCTTATTTATTAGCGCGTGGAAGATGAATACCATTATTCTAATCTAATACTATCTCGAGTAAACGACATGTTCCCACCCAAAGTTTAGCCAAATTAAGCTTACCACCCCTAGTTTCATAAATCCCATATTCCCACCCTTAAATGAAAACCGTAAGTGATTGTTGAATGCTATTATCCTATTGCCCTTGACAAAACCCACCCATGGATTCATAAATTCTAATAGCCATTTTGGTTGCTTTCTCGTCGAAAAATCCACCAACCTAGTAGGAATCACTCCCCTAGCCCCCCTTTGACCAAAATTTGGCCTAATTGCACTGGATTTGCGCCTCCACCCATGACCTCCTCCGTTTTGCTATCGCCGTTTTCTGGCCAAATTGGTCTGATAACGACGTCTTTGGAACAACCCGACACCACCAAACACATCCCCTCACCTCCCTTATCAAAACCGCTATCATTTCCACTCCTCTGCACCATTAAATCGTCGACCGCCACTCAGTGGAATTGCGCGCTTCTTGTCGATTTCCAACCAATTTCGACAACAAAAACCTACCCCGACACCATCTTTTGATCCATTGGCATCCCCTCTCTAAAACCCCCACAACCCCAAGCTGTGATTGCTAGTTGGTTGTCGCCCACCACTTCCCCAATGAATTCTTAATAGTTGAAATTGGGTTTTCAATTGGAGTTTGTTTTGAAGCTTAGTTGAAGGGAAATTGATTGTTTATGGAAGTGTTTCTTATTGTTGTTGATTTTGTATTTTTTTTTGGCTGTTTCCCGTCGCCAGCCATAAAACCACCTGCTGGACCCTTTGCCCCAACCAACATCCAAGCTTCTCCCCCTTGTGTGCTGCTCCAGTGCACACAACCCACCGTGCACGAGCTCAAGTTCCCAGCTGTCACGAGGCCCTCATGCGGCAACCAAAATCTGGCCATTGTGAGGGCTAAGAAGTAGCCATTTGGCTACTGCTTCTTGGCCCTCTCGATGGCCAGATTTTGGCTGCTGCGTGAAGGCCTCATTGCAGTTGGATTTTGTGGCCACAAAGCCCTCACGGGGCGACCAAATTCTAGCCACTGTGAGGGCCAAGAATCAGCCATTTGATTGCTGCTTTTTGGCCCACGCAAAGGCCAAGTCTGGCCGCCATCAGAGAAATGTTAGAGAGAGAGTGCTTGTGAGAGAAATTTAAGACACAGAGGGTTGATTTTAAATTTTTATTTTTATTTCAAATTTATTGCGGTATAAATGACCATTTTACCTTGTATCCATTAAATTAAACGTTTTTGTGTTAATTTAAGAGTGGAAATATAGAATTTATGAAACAGAGGTAATAACTTGGGTTTATGTTAAACCTCGGGTAGGAACTGTCGTTTACACATACTATCTCTACAAATTTGCTTGTCAAATTTTTTAATGATTCATGTGATTACACATTTACACTGATTATCTAATATAATTGTTGATTAAAATAATTGGAAATACATTAATCCCTCTATCAAAAATGATATAGTCACCGAAGGTTGTGCACCAATTTCATGCACCGAATGACATAGCAAAATCTTGACTGTCGATTAATAATCAGTTAAAATTAATCAACGATCAGAATTTTATTACGTTATTCGATGCATGAATTCGATACACTATTTCAATGACAGTAGCATTAATCATCCGCTTATTGGCTAGTGCCAGATCTCAGTTATAAGTTTTTTTTTGTTTTTCCCTGTTAAATCAAACAGAGTACGGGTAAACACTAAAAGGTATCTACACGTATTTTTCAATTAAAATAAAATAAAAAAACATTAAAACCTAGTATTAGTTGGATGCCTGCAATCCAAACTGCCACGTGTCTTTAGTGGATTCTATAACAAAAAGCCAATTGTTCATCTTCCTTCTTCTATCGCGCCAAAACCAACGCAAATAAACCCTAAAACTCATCACAGTTTTAGGTAATGGCCTGAACAAAACAAACGGGGAATAAATAAATGAATAAAATCAAAAGTCAAAGTTCGTAAGTAAATACATTTTGAAGAGGCGAGGGCAAATAAGAAGTCGTCTACGTTTCTTGCGCTGGTTTTCTCCGCGCTGTATACCCTCCTCCTGAATCTCCCGACCAGGTAAACAAACTTAATTGTCTATCTTGTTAATTCGTTGGTTTCGGTGCTCGGTGATTTTGATTTTTCGGGTTTTAGGAGTTGGCCAAGATTTCGATAACTGAAAATTTTGAGTTTTTTTTTATCTTAATCAAGTTTTAATTTGATTTTTTTACGGAGATTTTTTTTCGGGAGAACGTAATTAAAGATGGGTTTTAGGGTTTTAAGTGACTGGTTATTGGGAAAATGTAGAAAAGTTGAGTGAGAAGCATAATATTATTGCTCTGTCATCGAAGTGGGTAACCATAGCATATCAAATTATTTTCTCTGGTTTAATTGAGTGGAAGGAGGGAAACGCGAAATAACTTCACTAAAGTTCATCATCATATGCTTAAAGCTGAATTTCCATGTTGCACTAACAAGTAGATAATTTCCTTGCAAGTTTCTTTTCCATTTGGATTTGGGTACTAATAAATACATATATGTGCTACAATATTGTTCATCAGAAAAGTTTAGAATTTACATTTTCTCAAAGAAACTAATAATCTCCAATATCACTTTTCGTTTGGCCTATCCTGTTTACAAATCTCAAGGGTCAGATAACAATAATCCATCTGGTGCATTATGTGCCTGTTGATTGGGAAGAAGCCCCATTTTGCAACATGTAAGAGATTTTATTCCATCATGTCTATGGTTTTCAATGTCACTGGCTTTATACTCATGCTGCCCTGTGACTTGTTTTTAAGCTATGTCCGTCATCAAAAGATGTTATTTTTAGCTGGCGGTGAAGGATTGGATTCCCCTGAAACCACCAAATCCTTCTTGTGATTTGTCGGTGACAAACTCAAGTGAGCAACCAAACTGCTTTATTGATGCAGCCGACCAATCTACAAGTGCCTTTTTTCCTAACCTTCAATTCAGAACCAGTAGCTGAATCCGTGAAGTCGGCGTTGTCGGCCTCTTGTTCCTTACATTGTTTTAAAAGCCGGACCGGAGGGTAACCCACTCTGCTGTCCGGGTCACAGTTCAACTGGTCCAATCAGTTGGACCGACAGTTGGACTGGTGATGTCATCACACATTATGGTGATGTCATCACACATTATGATGATGTCATCACACATAATCTGAAACATAGTAAACATCATAGCAGTTGTACTCATCTGCATAAGTAGATACCCATTCCAGGAACTTCAAGATACGAGAATTATCAAGAACTCTCATTCTCTTCATGTAACATGAATCGCCGAAAATTGGGTCTAGATATTCTCCATTTCCCATTTTCGTTGCAGTGTGGGGAGATTGCCCCAACTTTAAGCTGTAAACTTCACCTCCCCATTCTACACTTTCTGCACCACTAATTATCAAACTAAACAAGTTATGAGGCCAGTACCCCACGTTGATTTTTTCTCCATACTGCATCCACCAATTGCTTGTATTTGGATCCTGAAATCAAAGGATTATAAAAATTCTGAAGATATGAGAATAAAATATTATTCAAAGCGTTTTCAATGAAAGAAAAGTTCCATTTCGTTTTTACCTTAAATATGTAAATACTTATCTGGTATGGAAGGCCGTTAGCTACTGAGATGGGATAAATTGCAACCCCAAGTGCAATTTCCTTGATAGTTTGAACAAAACCAGGGCAAGTAAGATCAAAGCACCCTATTGCCTTTGATCCATCAACCTATTTAATAAAGAAAAGAAATAAAATTTTGGATCTTATGTTGTGTATTTAGACTATTTAGTAGCATAGACATCTCCACAAGAAGTTAACCTCCATAAAAGTTATAATAACCTATTTGTTGACAAGTACTTACGGTCCAATCTACATACAATCGAGTCTTCTTATCCCCATACACTCTTGGATTTACCTGAAAAATTATGAACCAAAAAAGGAAAAAAGGTATTTGTTTAGCTAGTGCTGTAATGGATGAATGACTGAACTGAAAAAGAATTCTTAGTTATACTAACTGCCCATCCAGATTCAATGCTTTCAAAATCGTAGTAAGGACCACTTTGGAGACTAACTCGGGAAGTACTGTACTCATCGTCAGATTCGACAGAAGGGTCCCAAACTTTGATGTCTGCTTTAGCTCCAAAGTAAATATAACCTAGTGTAAGCAGTATTGCCTTCTGATTTAATTACAGAAATTGAACCAAATCAGAAAAAATAGGAAAAAGATAATGATTCAAAGTGAATATGATCAGGTATTAACTATTAACCCTAAAAGTTCATAAGGGTACGAATCAGAAGATGTTCGCTAAATTTATTGTTTGCAACTCACCTTGAATCAAATTGGATTGTCAAGACATGCATGCCAATCAGCCTTCATGCGTCGATTTCCGGCGAGGGAGGAACGCATCGTCGCGATTTCAGAGACTGGAGTTGCGATCGATTTTAGTAAGGAATGGTTGCGATTTCAGCAAGGAATAGTTGCGATTTCAGCAAGATTCAGTTTTGATTTGTGTGGGATTTCAGATTTTCGTGATTTCATTCAAATTTTTTCAGAGTATTTTGTGCGTAGAGGAACTGGGGATGAAGAAACTGCGCGATGGGGAGAAAGTGAGAAAATTAGGGATTTTTTTGCCCTTTTCAGTGTTTGGGCCGATTTTGCTTGCGGTTCGGTTGGATCGGCGGTCTAGCACTGTTCACGCGGTCCATTGACGAGTTAAAATGGGTTATTGCATAATATCGGTTTTTATGTTGACTCGAACCGGACTCGTGACCAGTTCACGGTCCAACCGGTTGGACCGGCCGGTCCGGTCTGGCTTTTAAAACAGTGGTTCCTTATTCAAGTTCTTTATGACAGTTTCATCGTTAAGCTGTTTTTCAGGACGATTTATATCTACATCTTTGAGGGAATTTGTGATATTAGGTGTTTTGTTTTAATGTGTATAAAACGGTTTTTTCCTTCGTCAAAATATGGGATTTAAAAGTGATTACTTATTTAAAAGTATTGAAGTTAGTTAAACAAATTAATACATATTATATGATAACTATATTGGTTGATTTAAATTTATTTTTAATTTTGTACAGCTGTTATTTTAAAGTTTTAAGAAAGAAGGAAATGGTGTCTAAATAATCCCAAGGAGTTGGACGGTAAAAAAAGATTGTTTCTTTCTTTTGAGTTTTTTTATTCAAATTTTAGAATCACTTATCATAATAATATTGTGGTTTACCTGATACTTTAAGTTTATAGTTGAGATGATATCCCGATTGAAAATAAATAAAAAATAAAATTGGTGTCTAAATAACCTAGGAAAGGCCCTTTACACTTACCTTAGTTTAGTACTTGACTTAATTGTGGCAGCAAAAAGCAACTACGTGGAAATCCATGTTGATTCACTGAAGTGCTTGGTTTTGTGGAATTTGGTGACTATATAGGCTGGGAAAGGCCCCTTTTTTTGTAGATATGCGGCATGTTCATTCTTTTTATTCCCCCCATTTTGTATGTTTTCGATTTTGCAATTATATATTGAATTATTTGTTTCTCTTGCTTTTCATATTAAAAATAAGAAAAAAGAACAGAAATAATAAGTAAATGAGTATTGCATATTTTCCAAGATATAACACAGAATAAAAACAGAAAAAATGAAAACAGGAATACATTGAACGGATCCTTATATTATCACCCATGTAAAGAGAAGTGGTAAGGTTAGACCCAAATGGATACAAATTTTTTTGCAGCTGCTCTCAACTGAAATATCTTCAATAACTTCCTAACATTGGATAGTATGATGCATTTCTGAGCATCCAGCTAAGAACCCTCACTTTTGCAGGGAAAGATGGATCATAATTTAGACAAATTGCCAGAGAGAGCGTGATTCACCAGTTCCCTCCTTAAGATCTTTCCAGCAGGAGATTTTGGAATAGCATTGATAAAAGCTACACGTCGTATTTTCTTGTATGGTGCAACCTGCAATACCAAAACTCCAGGGTAAGAATATCATGAAACCTTAATTTGATGGTAAATTACTTCACAAAATGGTACATAAAAAGCAATGACTACTATGAGACGGAATATGTTATACAAACCAGATAGTTTTCTCAATAGAATAAACATTGATTTCGACAATAAGATTTCACTTAAGAGAACTGGAATGATAATGGTCAATCAAGCATGAAAACTTCATGTAATCTATTCCACTGTAATAATAAGTTATTTTGATAAATTAGGCGTAAAGATAAGAGTAGAAGCATATCCTAAGAACCAGACTGTTGCAAGATCAGATTATAGGTGGGAAGAGATTGAATAGCCTAGAAAGAAAACTAGCTATATCATAAAACTTATCAAATGTTAAATTATATCTTCATGAAACTAGGCTACCAAATGTGAATATTTTGTAGCCATGATTGATGAAAAGCAAAATGGAAAGACACTTAAGTCTAGCCTTTTAACTTCAAAAAGAAAATGCTTCATTGTTATATTAGTACTCAGAAACATGCCTGTTTTGCAATGAAATCCATAACTTGAGCTGCAGTGATATTGCTTCCAGGTTTTCTCACCACAAAAGCCATGGGAATCTGCCCTGCTTCTTCATCGGGATACCTGCTTGAGTATAAACCAAATGAATGAGAGATTTGCTCTGCTAAACCATTATGACATAAACCTTATTCCTATTGAAGGTCCAGATTGGGCTAGTCCACTTTAAGAACTATGAAACCCAAAAAGAAAAATACACTATTAGCTCCTCAATTCCCACTAATATTTATTAGCTCTTAACAGATGCATAACATTCCTTCAATTTTCAGACCCCAGAGAGTTGATTCATAAGAAACAAAGAAACCTGTCAATATTATAATATTTCTGCTCGTATAATTCTATTTTCTGCATCAATCATCTTATACAGTAAATTAAGTTTAAAATATCAAACAAATAATTTTAGGTAACTTTTACATTGCATATGCAAAAGCAACAACGATGAGTGGTAAAAGTGATTAAAAAAATCCTGATTCATGTGGATGAAGTGATCTCAGGATATATCCCATAGACCCTACATTCACTGTTGTTTCACCAAACACCATGAACTTTTCTGTTAGAGAAAATGTTCAGAAGTATTGCACAAGAGAATGCTTTGAAGATATTTGCGAACTAGTGAGCAAGTTAGTAGTTTCAAATAGTCATGATATAAGTCAAGTGTATGCAGATGTACTCAACAGAGGAAAAAAAAAAGACACTAGATACATACGGAATCACAGCAGCATCAGCAATTTCGGGATTCGATTGAAGTAAATGTTCCAACTCAGCTGGGGGAACCTGAAAGATATACCAGGTAAAATGAAATGAAATTATTCATCTACAACCATGTCTATCACGCCAAGGCAGCTGGTACAGATTTGGAGTTATAAAATCACCTGATATGCCTTGTATTTTATCAACTCCTTTAACCTATCAACAATGTAAAGGAAACCATTGGAATCAAAATAACATAGATCTCCAGTCTTTAACCAACCCTCTGAATCCAAGGTTTCAGATGTTGCCTTCTCATCTCCCACATAACCTGCTTTAAAACCATTCAGCTAATTATACAAGAAGCTTTATCATTTTGTTTATTACTAGAGATGATAGAGATGTTTAAATTAGAGACAGTGGTGAAACTCGGAATAGAAGTGCAAAGGCATTTTTGAGACAATAAGAAGTGTACAGTAACAAGCCAATCCATAGAAGAGATCATAGATTATACTTTAAATAAGCATTTCAACTGATGGTCTGTGTCAAAGACATATCCTCTTGAACAGTAAGAAAAAGAATACTAAAACACTGTCTAATAGTTGTCATGGGCCTTGTGGCAACTGGCAAATGAATACCCTCCAAAACTTATCTGTTTCGGAACAGGTAATAGCTGCCCCACATAAGTGTAATATGCGTGGTGGAATCAAAACGTTAAACTAAGAAAAGGAAGAGATTAGCCAGGCCAGTCAATGGTTTCAAGAATTGATATCCATCAACCACTTGCAGCAGCTATTTGCCAAAGAGGAGGCTTGCAACCTCTTTCAGCAAATGGCAGTGAGCCATGGCGGCCAATTATACTGTAGAGAAAGGGATGGTGAGTAAGTGATGCATAGGGATCAAAGGGATAAGAATGGAAGTGCCATTTACTAAAGCAAACTCCAAAGATGGGAAATCACCCTTCATATTGCCCTACCTACTCACTGAACAAGCCCATTGCATGCAACAGAATCACTTTGTCTGGTGAATTCTACAGAGCCAAACATGCATCTGCGAGTTCAATGATTCTAAAATTCTCTCTAATCAAAGAGTGAAAAGGGTACTACTACTGTAGAGATTTTGGGTGGCTGATATACTTCAGTCAATGATTATATAGGAAATTACAGTCATTATCTTCTCATTTTGTTACCTTTCATGATTGTTGGCCCTCGCAACCACAAATCCCCTTTCTGGCCTGGAGGTAGTGCTTCTCCACTTGCAGGATCGACAATCTTGGCTTCCATTAATTCAGCAAGACGACCAACTGAACCATACCTTTTCACCTCATCAGGCCCCATGGTCCTTGCTGCCCCTCCTCCAGTCTCAGTTAAACCATATCCCTAAGACAAAAGAAGAAGAAGAAGAAAAGATTTATACTCAGCAACCAGCATTTACTCATAGTACCCTTGAAATATTTTATTGACAAAAATAGGCATCACACTACGAAAATCAAAATGGAGAGAATATGCAACTCAAGTAATTCTGCAGAACATTACAAAGCAAACTTCCCGTCAATGTGGTTTCAACACAGTTTATGCAGATTTTCCATTGCTTTTCAGGAGTTGGTAAGTTTTAATGACTAAACTGACAACGATGAGAAGCGTAATAAAGATGTAAATATCAATTATAGGATATGGACAATCTACTTGTAACATTGCCCGGTCAAAAGCATGCTGTTATATCGACCTAATTGAAAGACATAACAACATCAAAGCTTTATCATTGTTAAGACAAATTCATAACTAACCAAAATTGATCACAAGTCTACGGCCAGTCCCCCAGCAGTAGCACTCTTCTTCATTGATTATAGAACAAATAAAGTCGAACAATCTCAACATCACCAAACTAATTTAGGCGACCAGAAACATTTAAAGCTAGTAACAGTGAAAGCATTTCATGTGATTAGAAAAGCAATCAATAAATTGGTCAACGCAAAATCTAGCATTATTATTTATTAATTACCTCCTAAAGCGGTCCATTTAACATTAGTTGAAAAACACAAGAAGTTACCAACATTAGATTCAAAATAAAAGGACAATTCAGATTCTCTCTTACCTGAAAAATCTCCACATTGGGAAACTTCTCCTTGAACTTCTCAGCAAGCTCTTTTCCAAGAGGCGCCCCACCGCAGCCGAGCACTAAAAGCGAGCTAAGATCGTACTTTTTAGTCAACTCCGACTTTACGAAAGCCACAATTAGAGGTGGTGAAACCGGCATGTAAGTAACTTTATACTTCTCCACCACCTTCAGCATTGTCTCAAAATCAAACCTCTCCATCAAAACCAAAGTCTCACCCAGAGTAAGCGCCCTCAACAACATAAAAAAACCGAAAACGTGAAACAGAGGCAGCGTGAATAACGAAACCGGATGTGGTGGTGGCGGTTCATCTGGGTTAACTTCCGGCTTCAAATGGTAGTGTCCGGAAATTAACGCAATCAAGTTCCGGTGTGTCAACAACACACCCTTGACTTTGCCGGTAGTTCCGGAAGAGTAAAGAATGGCTGACGAGTCGGACTGGTTTACCTCAACTCCAAGAGTAGAATTGATGAAGTTAACGTCGTCGTTTTGGTTCTGGTTTGATAAGGAAACGAACTGTGGGGAGTCGATTAGGATTGTACGCAGATTGGAGGGGAGTTTGTGAGAGGTATGCGACGTGGCGAAAGCGATGGAAGGCTTGCTGAGGTGGATTTGGTGAGAAATTTCAGAGTCGGAGCTGAGAGGATTGACGGGAGAGATGACAACGCCGAGTGCGAGAAGAGAGAAGTAAAGAACGGGGATGTTGAGAGAGGGAGGGGAAATGATGAAAGCGACATCGTTTCGGCGGAGAGAGTAGTGTGTCTTGAGTGAGAAGGAGAGAGAGTTAACTTGGCGGATGAACTGAGAGTAGGTGAGAGCTTGACCGGTGATGGCGTTGACGAGAAAAGTAGTGGAAGGAGTGGCAGTGGTGGAGGTTTGGAGAAGAGAGAGAGTGAATTGACTGATGGAGAGAGGCTGAGATGGTGGAGGAAGAGGAACGTTTGGTCTTAAGCTGTGGTAAGTTTTGGTTTGGGCGCAGAATCCACTGTTTGGATCAATAGAAGGGTTAGGATTGGGTTCCGCCATGAACGGAGAAATCAAAAGAGAGGGAGGGAGATGTGATATTTTTTGTGTGTGTGGTGGTGGTGGTGGCGGCAAAGTGCCTGCAGCTGACAATTAAATTAATTTAAGAAGGAAGCCTTAATAAAGGCTGAGCCAGAGCCAGAGCCAGACCTGAGTTGCGGTTCAAATTTGACATGTAAAGTAACTCTCCACAATACATTTGACTTAGAATTTGGGTTCTGCCATTCTAGATAACTGGTTGAAGTCAGAATGATTTAAAATGACAAGTTTATAGAGAGAATTAATTAAGTGTGGTTGTAGATAAACTAATAAAGTAATGTAAATGACTGGAAACGAAATACCCTACTATAATTGATAGAAACGTGAAATTCATTCATATTACTCATTCTTCTCCCACGACGTATTTCATGACGCATGTTATCAAATCATTTAAACGAAAAAAAAAAAAAAACGTGGGGACAGGTCTGAGCATAATAAATACTGTAAATGTGAATATTTCAAATTCTAAAGGTGGGTTTCATTGGATTACTTTTTAATTTCTTTAAATGTTTTTGTGTGTATACTACTTAGATTATGTAAAATCCGGATTTTCTTGACAAACAAATTGTTGATACGTGATTTTTACACCAACGACACGCACGTGAGAAATACTGAGCTGATCCAGAAGACACACGTGAAAGTGATGGATAATGAGACAGCAAATACAATGGGGGCAATTTTTAAAGTGGTTCGGATGCTAAGGTAGCAAGTCCTACGTCCACTGATGTTTATATTGATGATAAGGGTCAGGTCGCTTTTCGCTGACTGACTTTATAATGATATTACAAGGTATTGAATGCTAAGAATTCTAGGGAAAGAGAGAATAATTAATCAAGCGTAGAATGTGCCAGAAAAATCCCCCTTTAATGAGAGAGGAGCTCCCAATTTATAGTGGGATGCATTGAGGCAATGATCACTGAATCTGAAGTTGGTGGGATTATCAGTGCAAATCCCTCTTTATGTCACATTGCCCACCTTCCAGAGTGATTTGCGCGATTTAGAGTAGGGATTGGACACGTGGGAGCACCACAGCTCCTGACTGGCCTGACGCGCACCCACTATCCTGACGGAAGCAGACGGTGGTTGTTCCAATGATCTGACTCTTGTGGGCTGAATGGACCTGACGTCAGCCCTCATACTTTTTAGGCATAACAGAAGTCCCCTAGTTTTCAAGGTTTGAGGATTGAACATTGGAAACTATAAGTCATGCCACAGCGGGATGATTTCTAGAAATTCTGGCCTATTTGAAAGTAGGTCGGGATTGCATTTTTATAGGCGCGAACTCGCATGTTGATTGTTTGCAGAGGACGAGCGACCTAATTTCGTCTTACGTCACACGTTGTTCTGGTGATAGGGATGCATTTAATGAAGCAATCCCTGCGCTGACAGGTGTGTCCTTTGCGTGATAAATGCCAGCCAATCGCATTAAATGCGTTTTATGCTGAAACATCGCACTTTATCAGAACATTAAATGCGTTATACGTTGGAACGACGCCCCTTATCAGAACATTAAATGAGGATTTGAGACGAAATTAATGCTCTGAGAGAGGTATGGCCGTCGTTTGAGCTTTTCAACTGGAAAGGTGAAAGTCTGACTTTATCCAGTCGTTTCGTTCACCCCTCCATGCTGATAAGCGACACGTGGCTGAGATCAATGGTAAGAAACCTTTGCCGCCCAAACGTCGTTTCGATTCTGGGAAATCCAGACGCCGATTCACACGCTATAAAAATCTCAAATCGTTCTCAAGCAATGACACTAGAGCCTTTTTCACAGAGAGCAAAAGATTTTCGTAAACTTGGAACCTTTGTCTTCCAAACCTGCATTTTTCCGGCGTTTGAAGCAGAGGCTTTTGTCACACTCCGAGAGGTAAGAACTTCTCTGCCATTGTTTCATTATTTTCATGAGCTAATGGCGTCAGTCTTTCGGTAACCCATCGGAGACGAGACATTTGCGTCGGGTTTGAGCCATGAATGGTGGCTCGAATCGTGCTGTTAGGGTTTTCTTTAGGATTTAAGGAGTTTGTTTCCTCCCACGTCATCGTACGGAATAATGTACGGAGACAAAATGACCCTTCTGCTTGTCGCTTTTGCAGACTAGCAAAATGGACCCCTCAGCAACCACATCCGAGCAGGGAACCAGCTCGTCCTTACAGGGTGCTCCGAGTATCCCTCTCGAGGTCTTCTCGGTACTTACCGGGGACAAGCTTAAGAGGGTATTAGATCAGTACGGTATCAGGTGGACGTGTTCCATGACCTGACGCACTCATCGCAATATCCGTCAAGCGGTCTGGCCGTGATCTCCGAGGAGATTATCAAGGGTAGGGGACTAATCCCCTTCCACCCTTTCATCAGGTCGTTTTTGGACCACTTCGGGGTCGCGCCGATGCAGTTGACTCCGAACGCTTACGTCATTGCTATCGCAATGTACATCGCGTGCCAGGAGAGCGGGCTGGGCGAGCTGACCGCGATGGAGCTCGGATGCTCGTATTATTTGAAAAAGAGCAAGGACATAGATTCTTATTACTTGTCCAGGCAACCTTCTATCGCCGATGGGATACACAGTTATCCTAGCAACGCGGGGGCCTACGAAACGAAGTTTTTCTTCTTTCGCTATGATGGCCATTGCCGCTTCCAGGAACCGAGTAGGCCTCGTCCTCTTTGTTGTTGTTGTTGTTTTTTTTTTTTTTTTTGACAAACTCATTACATTCGAAGTGTGCACTTTCTAACGATCTGATTCCTTTCTGACAGTTAACAAAATGATCGACTTAGGGCTGCTCCTCGTCAGAAGAAGAATCGTGCACTTCGGCTCTCTACCCGAGTACCAGCGCGATGTGAAAAAACTCGTGACGACCACGAATTTGTGGAAATACGGGTTCTTTAACACAAACGCGTCGTTAGAGCCTCTGCCGAGTAAGTCCTGCTAACTGATTCTTTTCTAGTCGTGAAGTAGAATACCTTTGCTTACGATGCTTTGTATGCAGCACCCATGCCTCCGAAGGAGTCAGAGCAGCCGCGACGAAGGCCGCTCAATTTTCCTCAGTCGAAAAAAGCTAAGGCGGACGAAGCCGCTCAAACTATCCCCTTGGCTGAGGGTGCAACCTCGGGCCAACCGGCGCGACCTTCCAGAACTCTTCAGCCACAGCCGACAGAAAACGCGCCAATGCGAACCACGAAGGCCTCCCAGTCGTCACCTGCTCACCCGAGGATAAAGACAATGGCTCAGCAAAAGAAGAGGAGGCAGATTCAGGTCGAGGAGTCAGAGACCGAATCTGAGGGCGAGCAGCCAAAGAGGTCGAAGAAGGACGTTGGAAGGAGGTCGGGCAAGGAACCGATAGTCGATGTGGCCGCTGCTGAAGGTGCGAAGAAGGATACCCCAATGTTAGACTCGCTAGGGAACCTGCCGGAGTACCTACAGCCGATGGTTTATACCTTACTGGAATGCGGACTCTTCGAATCATTCGAGCAGTTCGTAAATTTCAGCGACGTCGACCTGATGTCCACATCGGTCCAACACTTAAGCAAGGTGAGCGAACTGTCCTCGGCGAGGATTACCCTTAGCTTCTTTTGATTGGCTAACTCTATCTTTCTTTGTTCGCAGACCCTTCTTTCCATGCGAATGTCTTTGGAGAAGACTCAGATAGGAGCCGCAAAAAGGGAAGGTTGCGCTGAAGGAAGAGAACGCAACTCTCAAGCGAAGCCTAGAAGCCGCCGAAACGGAGAGAAACCTATCTTCCGAATCAGCAAACAGGTACCAGAACGAAAGGGATGCGGCTTTTAGCGCAGTTGACTTCCAGAAGACGCAGCTCGAGAGGCATGGAGAGGAGGTTAAAGAGCTGCAAAGGACCATAGCCAGGTTCTCGAAGGAAGTCGGGGAGAAGGACCAGGAACTCAAAGCGACCTCTCTGCAGGTCGTGCGAACAGAACAGGAGAGAGAAGCTTCCGAGAAGCTAAGGCAAGCTCTTGAAGTTGAACTTCAGGAGAGTTAAGGGAAAGTTGCTTCCTTGACAGAAGAGGTGCAGAAACAGGCAGCGGAGGTCGAGGAGAAGGCTGCCAAATGGGCGATTGAGTCTATCTATGCCCTGCGGCCGAAGAATCCGCGACTTGATATGTCTGACCTCCCGGATGACTGGCGAGAAACACTTATGTCAATGGAGAGGGAGGATGATGAAGCGACGACTTCCAGAGTAGGTGGTTCGGGACATGCTCCGGACAAACCCTTAGCCGACCAGCCCTAGGACGTAGAGGTCGCTCCTTTAGGAGGCTGATTAGGGCTTTTAGCCATATCTTTTTTGCTGTACTCCTCACTAATGAAATTTACATTTTTGACTTATACAATTTCTGTTTGTTTCATTATACATGAGTATTATCTGGTTGCTTACATTCATTGAACGAGTGTGATAACATAACTCATTTGCACGAAAATGATCACATGCGAAGATTGTTACAGACGCCCAAGATAAGACTTTACAAAGAAATGACTTACAAAAATCAGAAATTAATTTACAAGGAAAGCTGAGTTCGGAATTACTGATAGTATGGCCGAAGGTGCTCAGCATTCCAAGAACTCCCGCACTGGAATGCCCGATAAAGTAATTAGCTCGGGGTACTTTGGAACCGTTTAGCCTTTTGAGATGATAAGACCCCGGTCTAATTACTTTATCGATGTGGTATGGACCTTCCCAGTTCGGTCCCAAAACTCCCGCACTTGGTTCCCTGGTTCCGAGGAGAACTTCCTTTAACACAAGGTCGCCGACCTGGAAATCTCTTCGTCTGACCTTTGAATCGAAGAACTTCTTTGCGCGTTGCTGATAGGCTGCTATCCTTAGCGAGGCCTTGCTGCGGTGTTCTTCAACAAGGTCTAGGCTCGCTCTCATAAATGCTTCGTTGTCGGCTTCACTATATAAGTCCCTCCGAAGTGAACCAGTTCCTACCTCTACAGGGATCATCGCTTCGCATCCGTATGCCAGCGAGAAAGGTGTTTTCGAGGGAAGTTCTTGGAGTTGTTCTGTACGCCCATAGGACTTCGGGGAGGTCGTCGGCCCAATTTCCTTTGGCTGCGCCAAGTTTGGCCTTCAGAGTGTGTTTGATGGTCTTGTTGATAGCTTCAACTTGGCCATTTGCTTGCGGTCTTGCGACTGAAGCGAATTTTTTATGGATGCCCTGCTCATCGCAAAACTGTTTGAATTCCTCGTTGTCGAACTGTTTCCCATTATCCGAGATGAGGGTGTGAGGAATTCCGAAGCGGCACACTATGTTCTTGAAAATAAAGTCTTTGAGCTTTCTGGTCATGATCGCAGCTAATGGTTCTGCTTCTACCCATTTGGTGAAGTAATCTGCCGCGACCACGTCATATTTGACTCCCCCTTTTCCAACTGGCATGGGGCCGATGAGATTGATCCCCTACATGGAAAAAGGCCAGGGGCTAATCATGGTTATCAGTTCGCGAGAGGGAGCTCGCGGTATGCTGACACTTATCACACTTCTTGACAAAGTTGTAGGCGTCATCTTGAATTCGGGGCCAATAATACCCTTGACGAACAACCTTGTTTGCGAGGGATCGTGCGGCGGTGTGATTACCACAGATCCTTTCATGAATTTCCCTCATGATGTAGTCTGCTTCTTCGCTGGTTACACATCGAAGGAGAGGGGCACTAAATCCTCTCCTATACAGCTGGTCCCCGATGAGGGTGTAACGAGCAGATCTTATTCGCAGAACCCTTGTATCGACCTTGTCGTCGAGCAAGATCCCATTCTTGAGGTACTGAAAAATGGAAGTCATCCAAGAATCTGATTGTGTCACATTCACGGCCTGTTCAATCGGGCTGATACTAGGGACCTCGACGAATCGAACAGGAATGCTGTCTGGTGTTTCTGAATCTAGCGATGAGGCTATCCTTGCCAGGGCGTCCACCACATAGTTGCTATCTCTGGGAATCTGAGTGATCTCAAAATGTTTGAACGGCTCGAGTGCGACCTTAGCTTCTTTCAGATAACGGACCATTTTTCTTCCTTGGCTTGGTATTCTCCCAAAATCTGGTTGACGACCAGCATGGAGTCGCTGTGGACACTGATCACGGTTGCACCCATTTCTCTGGCCAACCGTAACCCAGCGAGTAGGGCTTCATACTCAGCCTCATTGTTGGTTGCCTTAAATCCAAACCGAAGAATGCCGTGAATGCGAGCCCCTTCGGGGCTCAGGAGGAGGAGACCTGCACCTGCCCTCTTTCTGTTCGATGACCTGTCGACGTAGAGGCTCCAGGTCGACAGATTCTGAGTATTTTCCTGGATGGCTTCGCTAGGCTGTTGCTCGCTTGGGAGATAGGAAAACTCTGAGGTGAAGTCTACAACTGCCTGCCCTTTGATGGTCGATCTTGGCTTGTACTTCAGATCTAACTGACTCAATTCCATGGCCCATTTAAGCAATTTACCCGATGTCTCTGGCTTCTGGAGGACCTGCCTGAGTGGGTAATTAGTCATCACATGGATAATATGGGCATGGAAGTAAGGTTGCAACTTTCTGGAAGCGATCAGCAGGGCATAGACTAATCGCTCCATCTCCGGATACCTCATCTCAGCATCTGTCAGGCGCTTGCTTGCATAGTACACTGGCCATTGCACCTTTTCCTCTTCCCGAATTAGAGCTGCACTGACTGCGAACTGAGAGATGGACAGATACAGGAGCAGGATCTCTTGTGGAAAAGGCTTGGACAGGAGAGGTAGTTTCCCGAGGTGTTCTTTTATGCTTTGGAACGCTTGTTCGCACTCGGAAGTCCACTTGAACTTCTTGTTGGCCTTTAGGACATTGAAGAACGGTAAGCAGCGATCTATTAGCCTCGATATGAAGCGACTTAGTGCTGCTATTCACCCATTAAGACACATGACCTGTTTTTTGTTGGTCGAGCTTTCCATATCGAGCAGAGCTTGAATTTTCTCGGGGTTTATTTCTATCCCTCGCTGGTTAACCATGTACCCTAGGAATTTTCCTGACGACACTCCGAACGAACACTTGAGAGGGTTCAGTTTCATTCTATGCAGCCGGAGGATATCAAACATCTCAGCGAGATGCACAATGTGACCTGGGATTTGACTAACATGTCATCCACATAGACCTCTATTGTTTCTCCGATCTGGTCAAAGAACATTTAGTTAACCAGTCGCTGGTAGGTTGTGCCAGCATTCTTGAGGCCGAATGCATAACTTTGTAGCAATATAGCCCCCGGTCTGTAACAAAAGAAGTATGCTCTTCGTCTGGCCCGTACATCAGAATTTGATTGTATCCCGAGTACGCGTCCATAAAACTTAGCAGCTCGTGCCCCGAGGTGGCATCCATGAGCTGATCAATTCTTGGCAGAGGGAAGCTATCTTTAGGACAGGCCTTGTTCAGGTCGCTGAAGTCGACGCAGGTTCGCCACTTGCCATTTGGCTTCTTTACCAGAACCGGGTTGGCAACCCAGGTCGGGTAGAGTGCCTCCCGGATAGACCCATTTCGGAGGAGGTTGTCCACCTCTATCTTTAAGACGGCATATCGCTCCGGATCCATTGCTTTTCTTTTCTGGCGAACTGGTTTGGCTTCGCTCTCGATGTTCAACGCATGGCAAATGATATCCGGGCTGATCCCGACCATATCTGCACGCGACCAGGCGAACACATCGATATTTTCTTTTAGGAAGCTGATCAGCTCGGATGCGAGCTAAGGGTTGAGACTACTCCCAATCCTTAACACTCTGCTCGGCTCTTTCAGGTCGACCGATACTTCGGACAAATTCCCAACTGGGCCGCTGGAAGGGATCTCCTAAATTCGAGGATCCACATTATCCTCTGCTGGACCAGGCTGTGGCTCGATCCGGCTAATCGCCATAGCCTGTTGGGGCATACTTCGCGAGATGCCCTTTCCTTTACATGTCATCTGCACCGCTTTTATGTAGCAGTCGCGAGATACGCTTTGCGATCTATTCACTTCCCCTATCCCCATTGGGGTGGGAAACTTCATCTTAAGATGATATATGGAAGTAACTACCTTGAGGCTTCTCAGCAGAGGTCGCCCTAGGATTCCATTGAAGGCGGATGGGCAATCCACGACCAAGAATTCAGTAACCATAGTTACTTCGTCATAGTCACCCAGCGTGACCAGAAGTTGGATTGTTCCTTTGGGGATCAGGTGGTCCCCTGTAAAGCTATAAAAAGGGATCGAGGCGGGCTTCAGGTCGGCCTCGTCCAAGTTCATTCTTTCAAAAACGGTCTGGAACAAAATGTTCACAACGCTTCCGCTGTCCATAAGCATTCTGCGAACGTTATGGTGCCTTATGAGGGGCGTGATCACAAAGGCGTCGTCGTGAGGATGATGCAAACGAGCTGCCTCCTTCTCGTGGAAGGTGATCGGCTCCTCTTTTCGAGCCTTTTGTGGTCGCTGCGATGTGTTCATCACCTTGATTGGGTCGTGATGAGCTTCGCAAGCGTACCTTTCCTGCGCACCTCACGTGTTTCCCGCGAGGTGCGGTCCTCCAAAGATTATGTTAACACTGCTATACCCTCTGCGATCACGACACTTTTTTCCTTGCCCCTCTTGGCTCTTCTCTTTTGCGGGTGCGGAGTCATCAATATACTCCTTGAAGTGCCATTTCTTGATAAGCTCTTCGATTGCTTGTTTTAGAGCTCGGCACTCATCGGTATGATGCCCGTTGTCCCGATGGAAGCGACAGTATTTTTTATTATTTCTGGCTGTCGCAGGAGTTTTCATGGGTTCGGGCTCACTGAGCAGACTGACCTCTTCGAATTTATCAAGAATGGCCGATACAGACACATTCAGCGAAGTATATTGAATTCTGTCGCGATCGCAATGAGGAACAAGAGCATAGGACTTTTTGTGCTCGTAGCGGGGTTTCTTCCCTTTTCGCTGATCATTAGCATCACCTCTGTGATTAGCTCTTTTACTTTCCCCTTGACCAGACATACTGCTCGAAGCGCCGGGGTCGCGACGGCGGAGTGCCGCCAATGAATTTTCTATTCAGAGGTACTTCTCCGCAAGGTTATAGAATCCTGTGAGGGAAACATCGTCCTCAGCCTGTAATTCTTTCCACAGGCCGGTTTGTGGACGAACTTCGGCAATGATGAGAGTTCGAACAGACTCTTCGGGAGTATGAGCCACTTTGTTGAGTTCTCTGTGGAAACGGTCAATGTAGGACTAGAGGTATTCATCCATTTCTTGCCTTATATTGCTGAGGTAGCTCAAAGGCATTGAAAACTTTCAATTCGCTTGAAAATGCCTTAGGAATGTCGTGCTCATCTGAGGCCAAGAACTGATCGATCCCGCTAGGAGCGACCTGAACCATCGTTTGGCATGGGAGGTCAACGTCACTGCCAGACAGTGGTATTTTGCCAAATCTGAGACCTGGTGAAGCTCTATCAGATCATTAAATTCATATAGATGATCATGAGGATCAGAATTTACATCAAACGCTCGCATGTTGGGCATCCTGAATCCTGGTGGTAGTGGGGCGGCTAGCACTTCAGGAGAGAAGGGGGACGCAGACGCGACCTGCCCCTGCTCATTTTGTTGAGCTCTTAGTCTGTCTAGAGCTCGTTGCAGCTCTTCAATTTGCGGCAATGGAGTCGCTTAGGGATTGCTTTCACCCATGCGAGTTCGATTCTCGCGATTACGATTGAGGAATGTTCAGAGGTCGGGTTCCTCTTCGCCTCGGTCGGCTATTCCAGCCATTCTCGACACACGCTGACTAGAGGCGTGTGATGACGATGAAAGGTGAGGGGTATTTTCATGACCTTTGCGGTGGTAAGAACCGCCCCGCGAAGCGTGGGACCCCCTCGCACGGTGACGATCAGGATTGCTTTGCTGGCGGTGATAAGAATCACCCCGCCCAACACTTTTGTGGGTGTGTACCTGCGACGTGGCATGGGATAGCTCGGGCTGCGTCTTTTCACCGAGTCTCAAAGAGACTGGTATTCGGTTTGGGACGCGGTCGGTGTTTGCTGGCCCTTTGGAGCCCGTGGGCTTGCTTTTTGCCACTTGCTTCCCCTTTCGTCTACGCGCTGCAGTGCTCGCGACACGGGCTATTTCCCTTTGCCGCGCTTTCGCGCAACCTGCAGGCGTTTTTGGCAGTTGCACTGCCGCAGCTGACTTAGATGGCGCGCCTTGGTCCAAACGGTCTAACCTTTGGTTGACCGTCTGGAGAGTGTTGTCAAACCTTTCCAGGTAGCTTTTTATGGCGGGGTCAAGCTGTGAATTTGACGGGATATCTCTCGCAACATTTTGCGGGGCTGAAGGTTTTTTGGAAGAAGTGTCCCTCTGAACTTGGGGGAGCCCCTTAGTGCCCTGGTTGGTTTGTTCATGTTCTAGTTGGTGGGCCATTTGTTGCTGTAGGACCGGTAAGTTGGAGATTCTCCTGATAAAGGATGAACACTAAATCTGGGCCCTCCGTCTAGCGCCAAACTGTTGATGCGTGATTTTTACACCAACGACACGCACGGGAGAAATGCTGGGCTGACCTAGAAGACACACGTGAAAGTGATGGATAATGAGATAGCAAATACAATGGGGGCAATTTTTAAAGTGGTTCGGATGCTAAGGTAGCAAATCCTACGTCCACTGATGTTTATATTGATGATCAGGGTCAGGTCGCTTTTCGCTGACTGACTTTACAATGATATTACAAGGTATTGAATGCTAAGAATTCTAGGGAAAGAGAGAATAATTAATCAAGCGTAGAATGTGCCAGAAAAATCCCCCTTTAATGAGAGAGGAGCTCCCAATTTATATTGGGTTGCATTGAGGTAATGATCACTGAATCTGAAAGTTGGTGGGATTATCCGTGCAAATCCCTCTTTATGTCACATTGCCCACCTTCCAGAGTGATTTGCGCGATTTAGAGCAGGGATTGGACACGTGGGAGCACCACAGCTCCTGATTAGCCTGACGCACACCCACTATCCTAACGGAAGCAGACGGTGGTTGTTCCAATGATCTGACTCTTGTGGGCTGAATGGACCTGACGTCAGCCCTTATACTTTTTAGGCATAACACAAATTATTTAATTGATTAAATCAACATAAAACCTAAAACCTTATAGAATTCCAATTCAGATATTGTAATATTATTTTCTCTTAAATCCAAAATAATTACTGATACTTTTCTTCTCTGCATTAATTAATCAATAATACTATGCTTACAAATAAACTTTACAAAGATTTGTATACAAAATAAGGTGATAAAAAATAAATGGAAGAGTAAAACAAAAAGTCAAACTTATTATATTCACTTTTCCATTCATTTTTTGCCACATAACTTTGTATGGAAATCTTTGTAAGATTTCTTTGTAAGTGTAGCATTACTCTTAATTAATTGAAATTATCATCTAAAATAATTTTTATCCTTTATTCTATGTAGGAAATTAAATGCTTGTTTTAATACGAGGGTATTTTTAGAGGGTATTTTTAGTGGTTATACGGAGGACAGTTTTAACTTAATACAACCATTTAACCCATTCTAGAGTTAAAGACATTGACCTCCAAATGTAAGATGTAATAATAACAAACATTCTCTTAGGGTATATTTGGTTCTGACAATATTTTATTGCTAAAAATATAAGATTATCAGTGAAATAGATAACTTTTTGCTCGTACTTGACTAAATTTTTGCGTTTTTCGTCAACCAACCCCATTCGCGATCTTCATCAATCCCGGCCTGATTTGGCTGAAATATGATCATGTTGGACCTCGTCATCGCCACTATCATCACCCCGACTTATTCCCATTTTAAACCCCTCTGCGCCCCATCATTTTGCTTCCATTGATCGCTGCCTTCAACCGTTCTAGTGTTTCGTTGTTCTTTATCGGATTTTGGCCAATTTCGACAATGAAAATCTAATCGGCCACCACCGTTGCAACCACCGGTTTCCACAGATTAAAACCCCTCTATACCTACAACTGGAGCACTCACTATTCGCCAACCGAGTTTTCTCTTTGCGATTTGGGCGTTTCTTTTGTGTTTTTGGAGGTTGTTTGCTCTTTGGTTGGAAATTGAGTGTTAGGGTTATGTTTCGAGTTTGATTGAGTGTTATTTGTTGATTTTTGGGTTTTGGACGAGTTAGGGATTTAATGAATTTATTTTTTTCCAGCTTCTGGCACTAGGGTTAGGATAATCTGGTTAACCGAACCGGATTGGGTAAACCGAAAATGAAACCAATTATTCGGTTTTGGCAAAAAGCTAAACCGAAACCAGACTGGTTTACGGTATAAACTGAATTCAAACCGAACCGAATATTCAGTTCGGTTAATCGGTTTTCAAACTGGATTTCAAATTCAACCCTAAATTCAACATTTTTTACATTTTAGTCACCAAATTCAGACATCTATTACATACTATAACCTTCTCAAGATCTAAGAATGATTTTGAATGCCAAAGTGCGATGCAGATATCAGTAAAACTTAACTTTTAAATCAACTTAGAGCAAACATAAACCAATGAGAAGATAAATGGAAACATGGACCAACTATAGCAATCATAACTGAAGTTTACTAAAGCCAACTACATACATGAACCCACCCCATTTTCAATTTGAAGAAAACGAAGACAAGATGTTTGATAAGTGACTCTTATCCACAAATGTGCACGGCCATAATGACTATTTGTATAAAAATGATAAGGAAGAATTGAAGAACTGAAGTGCATTTTCAACTGCAAACTCTTCGGGAGCAATGGCCACCAAGACCTATATTTTCAGCTTACCTTGTTGAATCGGCAATGGATTACTAGGTGTTCATGGAGGTGGAGCCATGGTTGTCGCCATTCGCCGATGAGACAGGTTCGCTGATGGGTTGGGTGAATGGTTGGTGGGTGGCATTGGCCATGGAAACTCTAGATCTGGAGTTTAACTAAATGCAATTTTTTTTCTCTCTCAAACTCCTTTTCTTTATATACCTAGGATTTTCTAACTTAAAACCAGTTTTAAAAACCGGTTTTCAGTTAACTAGTTTGGGAATACCCCTAAATCGAAAGCTGAATCGGTTTGCAAAAAAAAAAACCGAACCAGTTTACAAAAAAATCTGATTTTCAATCCAGTTTCGGTTCAGATCGGTTTTCGAACAATTTCTTTCAACCCTTACTGGCACACTACCCATTCAACAAAATTCCCAAGTGAGCTGCTGAGTAGTTTTATGTTAAATGAGGGGAATTTTTGTCCAAATAATTAATTAATGAGGTTAAAGAAGTCATTCAACAAGTTGGGTTAATTTTTTATTTAACATCAATAAGAGGGCATTTTTGTCCAAATAAGTAATTAATGAGGTTAAAGAAGTCATTCAACAAGTTGAGTTAATTGTTAATTGACATCAATAGGAGGGAATTTGTGTCCAAAATTTTTATTAAGTAGACTAAAATTGGAACAAAAATAGGGTAATCTTAAAATATCACCTCTTGAGCTAGAAATCACATAACCCCTTACATCACCTCTTAAATTACCTGAGGAAGAAAAGACTATCAAAATCTTTTATGACCATCTGAACCAAACAAAGTAATGCCCGGATTAAAAGATAGATTACCAAAGTAATCCTTTTACAACCCTAACCAGATGCAACCTTAACATTATATTGGTGTAGACAGCTATAGGGTCTGTTTGTTTCACTTTTTTGAGTGACCTCTATTATCTTATTTGGATTGAAAAACAAAATATGTGTTTGTTTAGTTATTGAGTCATTTCATTTTGAAAATTAATCCAACTCAAATAGGATTCAAATAAGATTTTTTGTCTAGAGTTGGAAAAATGGGTGGGACTTGTTTTCTATTATCCTATTATATTTAACTCAAAACATTTAACAATTATCTTTCATAATAAAAGTTTTATAATTTAACAAAAACACCCCCACCCACCTAAGTCACTGTCGGTCTCCAGTAACCACCGTCGGCGTCGAAACGACGCACAATCGGTCAGATCTGGTCGATCGTGCATCGATCTAGTCGTTTCTAATCAGATCTCTACGGCTAGATATATAGCCAGAGATATGGCTGTTAACGACGACCAAATTCTAATCGTAGATCTGGTCGTTTCCAATTAGATCCATGATGGATTTGGTTGAAAAAAGCCAGATCGGTGCACGACCAACAAGATCCAGTCGGTCGTGCACCATTTGGCAATCATTGACCGTCGTCTGACGATAGTGGCTAGTTGCCGGTAGTGGCTTGGGTGGGTGGGGGTGTTTTTGTTAATTTATAAACTTTATTATTGGAGAGTGTTTAACTAAATTAACAAATGTAGGAGGTTAAAAAATAATCTAAATATTTTTTAGAAAATGTTTTTAAAAAATATACTAAACAACTATTCTATATTTTCATCCAACTTTGATATCATTTTCAGATATTATACCATATACATTCTCATAATCTTATCCTATCTGATTTAATCTTATCCTATCTACTTTAATCCTATCCTATCCTATTCATAATAGTTTTTTAGAGTATCATATTTCAAATAATGTACCACACAAGCCTATAATTTTTGTGAGAAAATATCATAGTTTTTCAGACTATCATATTTCAAATAATGTACCAAACAGGCCCAAATTTTTTGCCGGGGAATAGAAAAAACGCTAAAACATTGGGGCACTAATAAAATTAATTAGAATACAAGGGTACCAAAAAATATTATTCTTTTAAAGTGTATGACAGAAGCGAGCAAGGGTTTAAGGGAGAAAGAAAGGTTAAGACTGAAGAGAATTCAGAGAGAATCAGAGAACTGCGCGTAAAAAAAAAGATGCCTCGCACCACCACCGTGGACTGCCCTGGCTGCCCCCCACTTCGAGCCTTAACCTTCGATGCCCTTGGTCTTATCAAAGGTAATTATTATTACTATTGATAACAACAACAATAATAAGTAGATGTTATTGATTTCTTATACTGATTTATGGGTATTGGAACATATCAGTTATTGAAGCTCGCGGTGAGCAAGGAGGGGTTGCCAACGTTGTGGAGAGATGGGGGGAGCCTGACACCTCCAAATGTGTGCTTGCGGCTTCTATTGATGACTCAAAACACGACCCGGTTGGTTTCGCTTTTTGTGTTTTTGGATTTCAATTACTTGTTGGTTTCTCTAATATGTTATGTATTCTTGCTGGACTCTTCCTATTAAGAGCTTCTGTTAATGTCTTGGCAATATGATATTTTTGTCCATTATTTGTTTTGGTTGGATAGTGAAACCTTAGTTTTGCAACAATGCTTTAGTTTCATTCACTTACTGAAATTTCTTGAGATTGTAAATCATTTTTGTTTCTTCTATTGCAGCTGTTAGCTGTTGCTAGGAAAAGTGGTTTGGTAAGTTTCTTTTCAGTTATAGTGACTATGAATGTTGAGAGTATTTTTGTAGCATCCGTTCTTGCTGACAGTTATAAATGAAATGAAGCTTCTGTTGCTTAATTTGTGCCAAATGCACCCTACAGATTGAAGTTCTCAATCCTCTTAACGGGGATCTCCGTGTTTCAATTTCTAATGTGAGTGATGCTGGTGCTCGACCTGAAGATGATGCTGTTGTTGGTTTGCATCTGTTCAGAAGACAGAGACTAGAGACAGCATCCAGGTAATTTTTAATATCAAATATAAATTGACGAGCCACTTCTTGTGATTGTTACTTGTAGTTTTCCATGTTAATACAACCTTTCTTCCATTTCAAGTCTATGCTCTCTCATAGTTATGTGATTGTTAATGTATATATTTCCAAATAAGTAATGTATCCAATGTTTGCATTAATGATCTCCATTGAATTGGGTACACTCAGGTTTTGTACTTTGGTTACATGTACAACGAAAGGAAATGCCAGCATGAGGTCCATTGAGATTAGCAACTTACCGGAAGAGTCTTCCTCTAGTAGTTCATTCAAATCCTGGAATGTATGTGCTTCTGGTATCATCTTATGTTCTAAAGTGGATAGGAGTGAAAATTATGCTGTATTTGGGGGGTAAGTGCTTTCATGTTGAATAACTTTGCAATATGCTTAAGAGTTCTTTTTCATTTTTTATTGGCATATTATAGTGATTACAAGCTCATTAGGATGGTAAAAATTGATAACTTTTTTATTTTTAATTAAAAAAAAAAAAAAAAAAAACTCAGGAAAGGTGTTGAAGTTAATCTCTGGGATCTTGACAAGTGTACAAAGATTTGGACTGCGAAATCCGTAAGCCATTACTTCCTTCCTCGCCGCTTATTCTTAAACAAGTACAATAAATGTTTACATAGTTTTTCAAGCTTTATTTGACCTAACATTTATTTTATCTTAATAAAATTTTGCAGCCTCCTAAAAACAGTCTTGGTATATTTACTCCTACTTGGTTTACATCAGCAACATTTTTAAGTGCAGATGATCACAGAAAATTTGTAGCTGGCACCAATAGCCATCAGGTAATCTTTCTTGTGTAAATTATTCCCATTTATGCTTCAATAATCAATTTGAATTCAGATCACTTGGAAGGTAACATTCATATGGGCCACTTTAATGAACAATAACTAAGAAACTCCTATAAAATGTGTTCTACAGTGGTAGTCACTGTTTTTCTTTGTTTCTTTATTTTAATGATAAAGGAATAGTCCCTGTTGTTACTTAGTTTGCATGGTAATTTGTCTGAGAAGGTGCCATTCTCGTGGACAGTGTTAATGAGCAATAACCAAAACTTGCAGTGAATGGTGTTCTGCAGAGATAGCCCGTGTATTTTCTTTGTTTGCATGGTAATTCGTGGGTATACTGTGTCAGCTGTATTAATGTGGTTACATCTATGATTGGGGTTCACGGAAATGGGAATTTCAAGTTATGTGTTAAAATCTGTTTTCTGTAAATGGATTCTTCAGTAGATGTGGAAATTAATCCATGTTTCACATATATTGTGGGCCTTTTTTGATAACTTAAAGAGCATATAGTGCCTTAGAAATCAAGGACCTATTCACTGTAGCAATAAGCTTTCCTATTTTCTCTGTTGCTTTCTCGGTTGGTTCTAATCATCACTATTTTCTTGCCTCTTTGTGACTTGTTTTTCTGGTTTCTGTTCTAGGTCCGCCTCTATGATACTTCTGCTCAGCGAAGACCTGTTATGTCATTTGATTTTCGGGAGACCCCTATTAAAGCAGTAGCTGAAGAACCAGATAGCTACAATATCTACGTAGGAAATGGTTCTGGTGACCTTGCTTCTGTTGACATACGCACAGGTACATGTGCTTCTATGAACATTATCTTATAGTAAGTTTTAGTTGGGATTTGACTGAGGACTGTGATATCTACATCCATGGATTAGAATATGTTGACTGCTTGGAGTTCAGCTGAAGTTTCTGTGAAATGGGTTTAATTTGTGGAAGAGGTTAAAAATGCTTTGTGTATTCTAGTTGTGCGCATATTCTGGTATAAGTTTTTTGAATTTTGAAGGGAATTATTATTAAGAAATCTGGCATTTGATCGGGATTCAAATTTCAAGTAAAATGAATCCCTTAGCATGGTGTTATGGCCAACATTAGAGTTGGTATCTCAATATTTGATTAAAACTGCTTTTTTAGTACCCAGCATTGCATAGTTGATTTCTTTTAATGAAACTGTTTGTTTCCTCTGCTTGTGCTGACATGAAAGACTCGTTACAGGAAAATTGTTAGGATGCTTTGTGGGGAAGTGTTCTGGAAGTATCAGATCCATAGTTAGGCATCCTACACTTCCAGTGATAGCATCATGTGGTGAGTACTTGGATGCTCCTCTACATTTGGATCTGTAGTCTATCTCTTTCCTCTTGTGGTATATGCTTTAGTAAATGAATATTGTGTTTGTCCTCATGTTTATCTGCATGTGTCTGCAACCTTCTGTAAGTAGAATTACTTGCCTCCCTATGAAGGTGCTTTGCTTGGTGTGAAGAGCTTGGGTTGATATGGTTTAGTTAGGATTTTGGAATGCTGTGTAATTGGAAAAACAAAAGAAACTATTTGTCTGACATGACATTTCAAACATATAGGACTGTCTTAGCAACCCTTCTTTAACTTCCTTTGCATTATGTCATATATATTTTTCTTTCTTTATAAGAGAAAAAGAGGAATATGGAATTGGCATGGTTGTTTTTTGGTTCAAGTGCACAATGATTCAAATCATTCATCTCCTATTTGATTCTGGCTCTGGGTTCACTATTTTGGAGTTAAGATTATTTAATTTTGTCAACAACTGAAGTTAATAGTTTGAGTTATTGTAGGTCTGGACAGCTATTTGCGCATTTGGGATATAAAGTCACGGCAACTTCTCTCTGCGGTTTGTTCCTTAATTCTATTGTTGTGAAGAATTGTTGAGATTCAATAGTTTAAAGCTCCTGTATTATTTTTTGTGCTGAAGTTAATAGTCAACACTCTACGTTGTTGACAACTTATTGAACAGTAATGCATTACTTTTTTTTTTTTGGTTACCCAATGTTGGTTTCTAGCAGTATAAAATGAAAGTCAGCTGTGAAGCTAGAGGCAACAGTATATACTATGCATTAATACGTAATAGTTGCTGATTTATTGTTTCTTTGCCAAAATACCAACTTTTGACATTAAATTATGTGCAATTTTTATTTTTAGGAATTTATGAAGCCATTATTGTTTAGTATGATAATGTTTAATGAGTCGATTCTTTCCCACTTATAATGCTATTAGTTTATATACATTTTTCCTTGTCAAGATAATTTCTATTAGAATGGTTGGGAGCATGCAACTCTACTCAGAATGAATGAAATTCCCCAGTTTTGTTTAACTACATGGGCCAATTGTTTCAAAGTATGGGTATTGGAGTTGCTAAAATATGCCACATATCTGCAGTTCTGATTTTCTAAACTGCATTGTTTGGTGTAGGTTTTCTTGAAACAGCATCTTACAGAGGTGGTTTTTGATTCCACTTTTGCCGACAAAGGTTAGTTCTCACTGTTCCTTTCGTATCATCATGGCCTGTGGTGGTGATTCCAAAACTATCGCATGGCATTGATCTCTTGTACATAGAGTTATCTATTAGTGGGAACTGTTATTTTCACATCCAAGTCATTGTTGATTGAAGTCTAGCTGACTACTAGCGGTCCATGTTTCAAACTTTTATGTGAACAGAGGTTGCTCAGGCTGCAGCAGATCCCCACATAGACGAAACATATAATATGAAGGAGATCCAAGGAGACGAGACAGAAACATTGCCTGTGAAAAGGAAGAAGGCGTCTAAAGAAAAAGATAATGAAAGTAAAAGGAAGTCATCAAAAGAAAAAACGGAAAGCAAGAAATCAAAATCAAAGAAAAAAAGCAGAAGAGTGAAGGTTGAAAGTGATGATGATGCATAATAACTCATCTGGAATATTATAGCCTCTGCGGAGTGCCAGAATCAAATCCAGGATTGACCTTTAATTATTTGATAGTTGCTTCTGATATTTCTACGAGAAAGAAGTCCTAGGAATACAGGAGATTTTGGTTTTTTCATTAATTACAGGGAATTTGTTGTATTAATTAGACGAAATAGCATTGAGAGATTTTATCCAGAAAAATGAGTTAAAATTTGACCTTTCCACTTGTATTTTTCCATTGGCTCAAGGTGTGCCAATCTAACGCCCACACTTAATTTCGGCCATCAATACATTAATTTTCACCTTTAGATCGTTCGACATCAGTACTTGTTATTTCCAAATTCCAACATCCAAATCCGAGAGGGCGAATAGAAAATTCATTTAATCATTGAAATATTATTATCATATACACAACAAAGACCATGCCACTACAATGACTGTTTAGACCTTGGTCTCTTTATTTCTAAAGCACAGTATGGTATTTAACCCATTTACCATTTAATTTCTTCTTAAAGCCATCAGTTCCACATCAATTAAGTTACACCTTTTGAGCTCTGATAAAAACATTCAGATTGCAGTGCCTGTAATCATGATGCTCTCATCGATCAGCGGAGTTAGGCTTCAACTAGCAGCAGAATTAAATACCAATTGTTTGATCTTGTCAAATATGAAACCTTAGCAGTAACTCTGCCCAAATAACAACAAAAATCACAAAAAAAAATTAAATGGAAAGGAAGCTTGCATCAAATTACTGAGTTGAGGCTTCCTCCTTCTTCTCTGACGATAAGTATCTGAAACAAAGAAATGAGCATAAAATTTAGTTATGCTTTGTGCTTCTATTTACCAATGCAAGAGGATAAAGGGGGATAACGAACAAGGGAATCAATGCTACTGATATAAATAGACAACACCAATGATAATGAAAAATTGCTTGAGGTCCAATTCAAGGTATCAACTCTGAAGTAGAGTTGTGCCGCAATCCAGACAGCCTAAATTCTTTTATTTTTTTCTTCTCAAGAAATTGCATATATAAACCAAAGATGAGAAACACAAGATATGGGAAAATTTAGCAAACAGTGACAAAAAAAATCAGCCAGCACCTTAACTGGTCCAAAATAATTGTGGAAATAGTTACTTACCCATTAGCTCTTGCCCAACGTGAGAGCTGATAGAGCTGCACAGTTTCGTTTGAAGCATGGCATGCCAAAAGTAGATAATTGCGTGGCTGTACCATCCATGCAAACCTCATGAACAATGCTGAATAGACACACATTGCTGCAGCACCAATGCAGATGGGAAAATTAGATCACAGCCAAGGATTAGATACCTTGGGAAAAAAAACACTCAAACTTTTTATACCTGAAGTCATGTTGCCAGAAATCATTTCCGGAGGTTTGTTCATGTCCACCAATCCCTGTTAAATTCCCAGTTATAAATAAGACTGTCATAACTCACCAAGAGTTCTCTCAAAATCTGGGCTATCGTAAACCCTATTTTATACATGGTAGGATCTAAAATCTAATGGTTGAGAAACATACTGCAATAACGAATCCCCAGTTTGCAATAGGTCCCCAAAAGTGAGTTGTTTTGGGACCAACCGGACTGTTCAAGAATGCTCGGAACGAAGCCATAGATCAACACTTCTTCAGATTTATACTTCTGTAAAAGTTGAAAACACAAAAGGAAGACAACCCAACACACAAGGAATCCAATATCACATAACCAAATGATAGAAAAAAAAAATAATTTTCTCAAGCAAATCTCAACACTTATCTATTTTAATTTCAAATTACCCATTTAACTGCCAAAATTTCAAATCAAAACGAAGCTCAGGCAATATAAATCATCCTAATAACTAAACCATCAACCCAGTATGTGAAATTCTTAAGGAGATTAAGAATTCTAATAACAAGGAGATTCCATAAACAAAAATAAATAGATAAATAAATTCTTCATTGAATCCAAACAAACGAGAAACTAAATTAAACTAGAGTTTAATTAACGAAAGCGCATAAGTATTGAGATAGAAATTGAATCCATCAACTAAATTTTCAATCTTTGTAATAACAAGGCGATTGAATCGGTGAAAAAAGAGAGGCGTACCTAGAACAGCGTCGTGCCGGAGACACTGGAGAGGATCCGCTGACCTTTGGTGACGAAAAGAGAAGTGAGGTTTGGTGAGAATAAGATATTAAGATGGGAGTTGGGAGTAAAGAAGAATGTCCTATTTTAAGAGTGTTATAATTGTGTGAGGTTAAGACTAGCGGAAAAAGCTTTAGTGTCAAATTGGGTAGGACACACGTGGAAATTTGAGTGTTTTATTGTCCAATAGTTTTTGTATGTGCTTGTTTACAGGTTATTAGTTTGCTTTTTATTTTTATTTTTTATTACTTTATCAAAATATCATTTTATAATTCATTTACCCACCTTACCTTTTCGGAAAAGCCAAGGGTGTTTGTCTAAGCTTATAAACTCTAAAATTAAGCTGACGTGTTTGTTTATAACTTTTTTGAGCTTATAAGCAATTATTTTTTTTTTTGCTTATAAGCATTCTGATTATAAGCTAGTTTGACCAAGTATATTATCACATTATCTTTATTTAATTTTAAAATTTCATAGTATACATTTATTTAATGTAGTATATTTTTTAGTTATTTTATAATAAAATGTACTTATAAGTCACATTTTTCCAAATACGTTAATTACTTATCAATCATTTATAAGTACTTTAACCAAACACGTAATTGTTTAAAATTTTAAATATTTATAAGCTAAAATTAGCTTATAAGCACTTGTCGCTTATAAGCTAATTTTCATAAGTTCAGACAAACACCCAAATCTCGTGAAATTAAGCAACTTACCTACAAACTTTTCGAAAATCCATGATAGAAGCTCAAATCAGTGACGCCGTTAACAAATCGCTCTTGAGAGAGAAAGAAGTAAAAGTCCATTGTGCTGTCCTTTTCCAGGCTGATTGAATACTACTTTACCATCTTAACTTTATCAAATGTATTTGCCACCATTGGTTTCACAATTATGGTATTTCTTACACATATGAAATACCATATTTGCCTATTAACTTTAATTTTTTTTTTTTAAAGGTTAACAAATCTGAAAAATTTAATAAAATACTGTTAAAATTAAAATCTAAAATGTTAAAAGAAAATCTAAAAAGTTTATAAAAGTTACAAAGAATTAGAAAACTAAAAATCTAAAATTTTGAAAAATAAAAAAATAATTAAAAAAGAAACTAAATTCTGAAAACTTAAAAAAAATCTGAAATTAAAAAATCATATGGAAATATAAATTAAAAATAAAGAAATTATAAAAAAAGCTATAAAAAAAAAAAAAAGACCTAGCGGCAAAAATGTTGGCTAGTTGCCGACAACCTTGGCCTAGTGCATTCCAGCTTGAATCGCACCTACTAGCTTGTATAGCACCAAACTATGTATGATTCATACCAGATCGCACCTGGCTTGGTGCGAGTTGGCCGGAATCGCACTAGGCTAGGTGTGAATCCGGTCAAACAATTTTTTTCTTTGACTTTTTTTTTTTTTTTTTCAAAATTTTACTTTTTATATTTTTTCTCCAATTTTCAGTTTATTTTCTATTTTTGGAAATAATATTTTATTCAAATTTTTTAATTTCGAATTTTTTTTCAACTTTTACAAGTAATGGCTCAAATTTTTAGAATTTTTTTCAATTGTTGGAAGTTTTTAATCAATTTTTCCGATTTGTCAGTTTTTTGTCTAATCTCCAGAAATTATTTTTTTATTTAGTTTTAGTTTTTTTTTTTTAATTTTTCATAAATTTATTTTACTTTTGAGATTTAGAATGGTGTAATGTTGTGTGTTTCCGAAACCAGGGTGGCAAATGGAAGTTTGATAAAGTTAGGTTGTCAGTGACATTCGGTCAGACTGCAAAAGGACAAAAAAGGGCATAATCGACTTTTTATTTATTGACTAAGAGTTAACAGATCTGTTAACTCCGTCACCAATTTAGGGGTAACTTATGGATTTCTGAAAAGTTTGGTAGGAAGTTAATTAAAATCGTGAAATTTGACCAAAGCGTTAGTTTCTCCAAAAAGGTAGGGTGGGAATTGATTTTTTTTTTTTTCTCTTTTATAATTTTTAATATTAAAAAATGTATATGGTATTTAAATTGTGGAAATATTTTTTACAAGTTAAAAAAAATTTCAGAATATGTTTGATATTATAACTAAAGGGGAAACAACTCACACCTACCCAAAGGTTTGACGAAACGCCGATTGGTACCCAAAAGGTTTCAAAATGACAAACAGGTACCTTCTGTTAGTGAAAAGACTAGAATGCCCTTTGAGAAATACTAGTCTATTTTCTTAATTACTTTTAGACCCCTTAAGTTTATTAATTCCATCAAATACCCCTCCAAAAAGTTTAAAACTTAACAAAAACACCCCCACCCACCCATACTTGCCAGATTCCGGCGGCCACCGTCAGTGGTAGTCAGAATCTGTCACAACGGTCTACGCCACCACTGAAAATGGCTGATAATTCACCTATCTAGCCTTTTCCGGCCAGATCTGGCCTTTTGATCTGGCCAGAAAAGGCCAGATCTGTGAATTATCAGCCATTTACGGTGGTGGCGAAGACCGTTGTGATAGATTCCAGCTACCACCGGCGGTGGCCACCGGAATTTGGAAAGTATGAGTGGGTGACGGTGTTTTTGTTAATTTTTAAACTTTTTTTCTGGGGGTATTTGATGGAATTAATAAACTTAAGGGGTCTAAAAGTAATTAAAAAAATAGACTAATATTTCTCAAAGGGTATTCTAGTCTTTTCACTAACAAAAGGTACCTGTTTGCCTAGTTAGTAAATACGCGTTTTATACGCGTATTTACGTACTTTTTAAATGGGTGCCGAATTATTCGCGAATTTTTGGGATATCCGTATAATTCGTGAATTATTCGCGAATTATACCTGAATTATTCGCGAATGATTGAAAAAAAATTGAGCTGATTGAAACGACGTCGTTTTGATGGGGAAGAAGAAATAAAAACCAGTAGAAATTAAATAGCCGTTAGAAGAAGAGTGGAATGGGACAAGATATAATTATTTTGTCCAAATTCAGAATCCCAAAGCAATATGTGACGTATAGTAACATGGGATTATGAAATCTAAATAAAATACTAATTAACCCAACAAAAAATATATGGGTTTCCTAATAATAATTATTATAAAAATACAATTATATTGTCTTCTTTTGTAAGGGAAGAGATTGGAAAAGGGGTTTTAGATTGAATTAATGATATTAAAATAATCTTATTCTTTATGTTAAATAACCTTAAACAAGGTTAAATAATAATTATTATAAAGAATAACTGATATTCAACCTAATAATCCAGTAGTCTTAACTTTTATTGAATCAAAATAAATAAATAAATGATAAACAATTAAAGTCATATATTATGGGTATTGTAACACTAATATTTTATATAGATTTGTGATACAAAATTTTAGTTATTGATTTAATATAATTTAATAGATTAATGGGAAGTTAAAATTGGTTGCATTTAATATCAAACTTATCAAGTTTTAAATTAGTAAAGAATCATTGGCTAAATATTGTGTTTGAGTATAAAACCTACAATTTGAATATCAGTTTTTTTTTATAATAATTATTATTTAACCTTCTTTAAGGTTATTTAACACAAAGAATAAACTTATTTAACCAAGTAATCCATAAAAGTATTAAAACTAAGATTGATATTGCCATATTTTTCAAAACGTATTATTGATAATGCACCGTATTAAACCCGTATATACCCGTATAGTATTTTTTTCGTACCCGAATTTTATGACCGAATTTTTATAAACATATTTTTCATCATTTGTCGTATTATACCCGTAAAATTCCCGTACCGTTTTTTTGCCGTACCCGTATTTACTAACTAGGCCTGTTTGTCATTTTGAAACCTTTTGGATACCAATCTGTCGTTTTACCAAACCTTGGGTAGGTATAAGTCGTTCGGCCTATAACTAAATGTGATTTCTTTAGCGGGTTTTTAGATACAGTTTCATTTGATATAATAAAAATAATGTTTTCCTTGATTCTTTTTATAATATCATATTTCAAATTTTGTTTTAGAAGTTTCAAATGAAAAGTTTTAAAAAGTGACCTAGCTTAATTGATATATATATTTTTAACTCATTTATGGTTCATTTGCTAAATTTTATTCAATAGATTTTATGAAATTTGCTAGCTATTTGCCTATAAAAATGGAAAAAAAGTTTTATAATATTAAATTATTAAAAAAAAAAGCTTCAAAAATATAGGAAAGAAGATGAAAATGGTCTCAGGAATTAAATTGGCATCCAATCTCCAATAAAAAAAAAAAAATTTAAGGAACAAAGTAAGAGCTTGTTTGATTGGCTCATCCATTGGTCAGAATAACTTATCTTAAACAATAAGTGCTTTTGAAAAATTTTAAAGTTGTTTGAATAGAATTTTAAATATACAGTATAAACTATTTATGGTTTGTGATAGAAGCTCAAATTAAGCTTTTTTTTTTTTTTTTTTTTTTAACTTATTTAAAGTATTGAAACTTAAAAAAAATCTCTATTATATTTTATAAATTTGACTTAATTTATTATTTAATGTTAAAACCTTTTTGGTAAATTAATATTAGAAAACTCTTTTATGTTTTTTATATAAAAAACTAATAATTTTCATAAATTTTACTCTAACAACAAATTTGTTTAGAGAAGAGAAACTCATTTTGAATTCTATTACCTTGTGCAATCATATTGTTAATACTCCAATTATATACATTGATTCTTTTAGTCAAAATAACTAATCACATCGCTGTTATTTCCAAGTTTAATGGTACAAGTCTTAGATAAGCAATCAATGAGTTAACGACAACTTCCCACCCGAAAAATGGTCCATTGACAAATTCATACCTGCCCACTAGGGGTGTTCAAAAGAACCGGTTAGAACCGGAATCGGCGGGTACTCTGGGTTTGGTTCCGGTTCTTACCCAGAACCAATCGTCAATAGGTAGGTTTCGGTTCCAAATTTTTGGAATCGTTATTGTGCGGTTCCGGTTCCTATAGTTTGGAACCGGAACCGGCACCGGAACCAGGAACTAGGAACCAAGACTAATATAAAATAAAATTAAAGATTATTGGGGTTAATAAAAACTTTTGTACAAAAAGTAATGTGAATACATTTATATTCATATTTCATAACATTTAAAGTAAGTTGGTTTGACTTTTGAGAATCTACCTTTACAAAGTAATGGAGTTTGTAATTTTGAATACATTTATATTTATATTTCATAACATTTAAAGTAAGTTGGTTTGACTTTTGAGAATCTACCTTTACAAAGTAATGGAGTTTGTAATTTTGAATTTATAATTTGTAATTTTATTTTTGTTAACAGGTGCCAGGTGAGGGGTATTTGTAAGTTTTTAAGGATTTTTTTGCCATTTTAAAAACTTTTGGGGGGTCATGTAATTTTACAGGGTACCCAGAACTGGAATCGGAACCGTTGTTACAGGTTATGGTTTTGGGTATCTAGGAACCGGAACCATCGGTTCTGGTTCCAAATTTCAAGGAACCGTCGGTTCCGGTTCCGGTTCCTTCAAAAAGTGCAAGGTACCCGGAACCGAACACCCCTACTGCCCACTTTTTAAATATCCTTTTACTACCCAGAGTAGAATTATGTTAACAGTTTCCGTTAAAAACAAATATTTTTATTGTGAAGGCGAAAATGCCCTTGATTGTTTAACTACTTGGAGAAGAAGTTTATTCTGAATTGAGAATAACAGATGATGATTACTCTACCTTTCTTTAAAATCTTATTTTGATATCATAGTCTAAGCATGAGCCAGATGCAGCGGCTCATTCTTAATTACTAAGGGAAGAGGTTAATCCTGATATAACAGATGATGATTACTTTACCTTTCTTGAAAAGCAAATTCTGATATCATAGTCGGAGCATGAGCATGAGCCTCTATCGGTTGGAGTTGGAGGAGAGTTTTTCTTAAAATGAGAGCTTATTACTCTGCCAATATTGATGAGCTTTTTCCTAGAGAAAATTTGACAGATTTATTATTGTATCGGAGTTAGAGTACAATATTGGAGAAAAGGGGTTTTTTTTTTATATGGCAGATTCCAGGATTTAATATGGAAGAGCTATTTTCTTGTATTAGATTTAGTTCTTTGCAATGTATACGTATAGTTATATCTGTCTCAGTTTCTTAAAAGTTGTATTTTGTTTGGCAAAACTAATAAATAAATAGTGTTAGTCTTGTTGCTACTCAAGTATAAACCCTAAACCAATATTTTTAGGTTTAGAATGAATGTTGTTGAAATGGGCAGCTTAATCTTGATTAGTATTAAAAATAATGTTTAACCTTCTTCAAAGTTGTCTTTTGTTTGGAAAATTTAATGAATAATGTTAGTTTGTCGATAAAGCATATCTACATATGACCAAGCACAATAGGGATGAAAATGTCACTAACCCTGATTAAAATCTCCACCGTAGATGCTATGTCAACCTAGGCATATACATTATACATGATACACCTCACCAACATTAACCAGTTCCACTGTGTATCATGGCCTTCTAAATTCTAATAAATCCCCAACCACACACACACATACACATGGGAGATAGTTGGAATGTTGATGACACTCTTTGCCCTTTCTACTGGTAATTTCTTTTCTTTTATTTAATTCTGTCAATTTTAGCTTGAGTTTGGTTCTAGTTTCTATAGGCCCCTGTTTTCTATATTCTTTAATTCATCTGTAACCCTTTACTTAATCCTTATCAGTTCGGTAGTTTCTGTCAGAAATTGATATGAAGATGCAAAGAGTAGCAGTTCAGGATATTGATACTGCAAAAGTATGCTAAGCGAAGAGAAAAGAGAAAAGGATTTCTGTATATTTCATTATGTATAACACTGTACAATGCTAATTTATACAATTTTTGTAAATGTAAAAATGGAAAATAATGAATACAAATACATGTAATTATTCAATCAATCACATAAATTAAGGATTGATTGAATGACAGAATTGCTCCTTGATCACAACCAGCAGGAATCAAGGAATTTGTGCATTCCATATTTCGTCACTCCCTCTCAAGCTTGTGGTTTGTAAATGTCAAAAACTCCAAGCTTGCTAAGTAAATATGAATGCTGTCTACTACATAATGGCTTTGTGAAAATGTCTACTGGTTGTTCTGAAGTACGAATGTGCAAAGTTTTGATTACCCCTTCTTGTATCTTGTTTTTGACGAAGTGGCAATCAATCTCTATATGTTTCGTTCTTTCATGGAATACTGGATTTGCTGCGATGTCATTTGCAGCTTTGTTGTCGCAGTATAAAAGAACAGACTTTCTTACTTGTACCTTTAGATCTTCCAATAACCCCAAAATCCAGATGATCTCACATGTTGTTTTGGCCATAGCTCTGTATTCGGCTTCTGCTGAAGATAGAGATACTGTTGATTGTTTCTTGGTCTTCCGAGAAATAAGAGCTCCCCCTAGCTTGATATAGAAACCTGTAAGTGATTTTCTTGTCATTGGACATGTGGCCCAGTCTGAGTCACAATGAGCCGTGACAACTAATTCTTTGTTTCGGGGAAGGAGGAGTCATAATCCAGGACATCCTTTCAAGTACTTTAGAACTTTTATCGCTGCATCCATGTGAGATTGTTTAGGCCCATGCATGAACTGGCTAAGAATGTGGACTGCATAACTAATGTCTGGACGAGTCATGGTGAGATAGATCAATCGCCCAAAAAGTCTTTGATACTTTGTAGGATCTCCCAAAGGTGGATCATTTTCGGAAGGTGATATCTCACTGTCATATTCTTGAGTAGTCAGCTTTGTATTATGTTCTACTGGAATGATACTTGGCTTGTATCCTGACAGTCCTGAATCAAAGATAAGTTCTAAGACATATTTCCGTTGGCTAAGAGATATTCCTATTGGGGATCTTGCAATTTCAATGCTTAGGAAATACTTTGGCTCTCCTAAATCTTTTATTCGAAATTGTCTGTTAAGATGTTGTTTTAAGGATTTGATGCCTGTTTCATCATTGCCTGTAATAAGAATGTCATCGACATAGATGATGAGAACAATAAAAGTTTTACATTTGTTCTAGGTAAATAATGCATAGTTATGTTTGGACTGAACAAATCCTATGCCAGTGAGAGCTTTACTGAATTTCTCATTCCATTGTCGGGATGCTTGTTTTAGCCCATAGAGGGATTTTTGCAGATGACATACTGTGTTCTCCCCCTGTCTGTGTAATCCCAGCGAAAGATCCATGTATATTTCTTCATGAAGATCCCCATGAAGAAAGGCATTATGAACGTCAATTTGATGGAGAGGCCAATCACGAACAGAAGCTACGGTAAGAAATGTACGAACTGTGACATGTTCGGCTACGGGTGAAAAAGTGTCTTAATAATCAAAACCTTCCCGCTAAGTGTATCCCTTGGCCACTAATCAAGCTTTGTACCTTTCAATGGAACCATCTGCACGATGCTTGATTTTGTAGACCTATTTATAGCCAATGGGTTTTCTATGAGAGGGGCGAGGCACGAGATCCCAAGTATGATTTTGAGAGAGAGTAGTAAGCTCATCAGCCATGGCTTGATGCTAGTGAGAGTGTTGAACAGCCTCTGAGTAACTAGTGGGTTCTCTTTCTGCAGAGATGTTATTGATGCAAGCTCTGTATATCGGAGATAGACGATCATAAGTCACATAATTTGAGGTGGGATACAATGGAGTTGAAGGATCTGAAATGGTGGGACACTCATAATCCGCTGCCCAGTTTGGTGGTTTTTTTTTACGAGTGCTGCGGCAGGTAGGAACATTAGGAGCTTGAACAGGAGATCTGGGTGGAGGAATAGGGAGTGAATCCGGTGAATCTGCTGTAGTGTTATCACTGTTTGTTGCGTCAGAGTCAATAGTAGGAGTGCTTGGCGGAGAAACTGGTGGATTAGGAACCATAGTGAACAAAAGATCTTAAAGAGTATCATTGTTAGGGAACACTTGGGGTGATGGTGATGGAATTGTGTCTTCTGTGGCAAATGGAAAAATGTCTTCATGAAATACAACATCTCGGGAGATTAAAAACTTGTTTGTAACTGGATCATATAGCTTGTACCCTCTTTGAAGCATAGGATATCCCATAAAAACACAACAGGTAGCCCGAGTACCAAATTTATCATGGGATCCAAGAGTGGCAGCATAACAAAGACAGCCAAAGACTCGAAGATGATCAAGAGATGGTTGCTTCTTGAATAATACCTCATAAGGGTCTTTCCATGAAGGACTCTGCTAGGCATGCAGTTGATCAAGTAGGTAGCAGTGATCACACATTCGCCCCAAAAGGAGATAGGTAAGTGGGCTTGGTGTTTAAGGGCACGGGCTACTTCTAGGAGATGACGGTGTTTTCGTTCGACAACCCCATTTTGTTGTAGAGTATATGTGCAAGAGCTTTCATGCAATATGCCGAGGGATGAAAAAAGGGAAGAACAATTATGATTAAAGAATTCTCTAGCATTGTCTGTTCTAATCCTTTGGACAAAAGTATGAAATTGTGTGTTGACCATGGCTAGAAAGTGTGATGTGGGTAAGTCTTTGGGTTTTGGATTGCATGAGAAAAGTCCATGTACCCCGGGAAAAGTCATCAACAATGGTGAGGTGAGAAAAAATCGGGACCCATCATGATTTGGAGTGTGATAAGGGCTCCAAATATCGAGATGGATTAGGGCAAAAGGTTGTGTTGTAGTGGAAGTGCTATGTGGAAAAGTAATTCGGGCTTGCTTAGCTAATGGACATATGGGACAATGAGGTTGAGGAATGGTAACACTGTGACCTAATCTTAGATGAAGAATAAAAGAGTTTTTATTTATTGTTGCATTGCAATTGGTAATTTTATTGGTTGTAATACAAGGATGAAAAATTCTAGAAGACTTAGCGAGTGCCCAGTAGTATAGACCTCTATGAACCTTACCCAAGCCCATTAGTTTCCCAGTTGAAGGGTCTTAAAATTCACATGTGTTAGGACAAAATTTTACAGTGCAATTATTGTTTTCACATAGTTTGGATACTGATATGAGGTTAAAATGAAAAGTAGGGACACATAGTACATTTTTGAAGAATAAATTTTCGGATAATTGGACAGTCCCTATGTGAGTGGCCGGGGTTATGTTTCCGTTTGGCATGCGAATAGATGTGGATGAGGTAGTGCAAATAGTGTTGAAAAATTTAGGATTACAAATGATGTGATCACTAGCTCCTGAATCAATAATCCACATTTCGGCAGTAATGAAATTGATGCAGTAAGAGGTACCTGCATAAGATGCTGTAGGTGTGGTGGGAGCATTATTCAGAAGCTGGAGCAATTGATTGTATTGATCCGAAGTGAGAACGGGTGTTTGCGGATTGGTAGAGGAAACTGAATCCACCTAAAAAGAAGAAGAATTGTTATTTTTGTCTTTAGGACGGCCATGTAATTTCTAGCAATGGTCTCGATCATGATTTCTTCGTTTGCAATATTCACAATATAATCGCCCCCGATTAGATTGTGAATTGTCAGACCCATTGGACCCGTTTCTAGATCCGTTTGACTAAGACTTGGGCCCATTTGACCAGTTGTTTAACCTGTTTGACTCTGCCTGTGATGTGGCTTGATGTGAGCCGTTAGATGCGCTTAAAAATGCAATTAGCTTCTGGCCGTCAGATCGCGAGATGAAACCTGGGCTGTTCATCTCTGCATATAAATTAAGGCTCTTCTCTTTTGCAGGTTGCCCTAGCCGCGAGTGCTCATCTTCGTGTTCTTTGAGTCCTGCAAAAATCAGTGGGTCAGTGGATGTTCGATCGGAGTGCAACTGGCGTTGGCTCTCATCCTGCACTGCCAGTTGAAAACTCCGGCGAAGAGAAGGTGGTGGGGACGTAGCCAGGATTTGGGTACGAAAAACGTAAAAGCTTTCGTTTAACTCGAGCAAAAAATGTGACAAGTGGTCACGATCGTGGATCTGTTGGTACTGGTGGAGAGTTTCGTGCGGTCCTCCGAGTGTTTCCTCAGTAGCATCCAACTCGTTCCAAATGGCGGAGAACCGATTGAAATAAGTCGTCACTGAAGTGTTCCCCTGTTTGAGTTCAATCAACCGCTTCCGGAGAGTATAGGTTTTGGCGAGATCAAGTTTCCCATACATCTCCTTGATGTATGCCCATATATCAGCGACCATCTCTGTTGGTGGGAGTCCGGCCGATACATTTGTAGAGATGCAATTACTGATCCATGAGTAGACCAGTGTATTGCAGCGGTTCCAGTGGCATTGGAGGTGTGGCTGTGGTGGTGGTTGGAAGGTTTGGTCGAGGAAGAGTTCTTTGTCTTTTGTGATGAGAGCTCGCCAGAAATCGCGAGCCTAGGATGCATAATTGTCGGAACCTATAAGGGTTTGTTTGATGAGGACCAATTCTGGTCCATCGGAAACCAGCGAAAAAAGAAAGTCGCCTAGTTTAGGGCGACTATTGTTGGTGGCTGGGATGAGGCGAAATCGGTATGGGTAGGGATTTGGATTCGTACCTGTTTGAGAAACAAATTCCGGGTTGTGACATGGTATTCCAAGAGAAGTTAGGTCGAGGTTTGTGCGGGTAGAAGAATCCGGGTCATAACCCGACATTCCATATGGGTAACGAGCTAGGTTAGGCCTAGTTTGTGTGTTTGGGCCGATTGGGATTGAACTGGTTGGGAGTGGACCGGTTTGGTTTTGATCTGGGCCGGTTGGATTTGGGTTTGCATTAGTTTGGTTTGCTGTGTTTGATTGAGTTTGAGTTGGGTTTGGATTATCTGCCATTTGCAGAAAAAAAAAACTAAAACGAGTTTTCTGTTTGATTTCAGGGACAGAAATGAGAGGCTTGTTTGTGCGGAAGCTTAAAGACTATGCTCTGATACCATGTCAGAAATTGATATGAAGATGCAAAGAGTAGCAGTTTAGGATATTGATACTGCCAAAGTATGCTAAGAGAAGAGAAAAGAGAAAAGGATTTCTGTATATTTCATTATGTATAACACTGTACAATGCTAATTTATACAATTTTTGTAAATGTAAAAATGGAAAATAATGAATACAAATACATGTAATTATTCAATCAATCACATAAATTATGGATTGATTGAATGACAAAATTGCTCCTTGATCACAACTAGCAGGAATCAAGGAATTTGTGCATTCCATATTTCGTCAGTTTTCTCCATTAATATTAATTTGAAATCGGAATACCTAATTTGTTGCTCAATATTCTTAATATCTTAAGGGGGCGTTTGGTTTAGGGAATGTTGCATTACTCAAAATGTTATATTAATAGGAAGATAAATTACCTTAAAGGTGTGTTTGGTTAGAGCTCTAAGAAGATAACTCCGGTTATTAATCTTAGATTCCGGACACTCCTACGTTTGGTTTTGAAGTAATAAAAGATTTCGGTAAAATTGTAAAACCAATAATGTTTACTGTTGGTAATATAAGGGATAATCAAATTACCACCTCAGATCCTGTTATTCTTTTATTACTAGGGGAATCCATATTTTATACCAATTTTGCCGTTAAACAAAAATCATTTCGGACACAATTGCCCTCAATAATCCATCAAATAACAATTTACCCAAATTGGACAAAATGACTACTATGACCTCATAAGTTAATTTTTTGGACAAAAAAGCCCCTCACTATTTATATGAATACCACCTAAAAACCCCAACCATTGTAGATGACTGTCGGTCGCTAGCCACCACTGCCAGTCACTGTAACGACGGATGACTAGTCAGATTTGGCTTGCTGTCCGGCCAGATCGAAGTCTGAAAACGGCCAGATGGTCGCAGATTTGGCCGTTTTCGGCTAGATCCACGACCGTTAATAGCCAGATCCATGGCCATTAATGGCCACAGATCTAACCGTTAACAGCCTCGGATCTGGTCGAAAACAGTTAAATCCATGGCCATTTGGCCGTTTTCGGCCTTTGACTAGGTTGGAAACGGCCAAATCTAGCCGATCGTGCACCATTCCGATTAATGACGGCAGTGGTCGGCAGTCGAAGTCATCTGTAGTGGCTGGGGGTATTTTGTTAACATTTAAACTTTTGTTTTTGGGGTGATTTAGCTAAATTCTCAAATGTAGGGGGTTAATAAATAATGATAATAAAAGGAGGGCAATTCAGTAAAATCCTTTGTCAATAATATTTTATTCCTTCTAACCAACATTTTAATTATTTATACCCACTAATCTAACCAATTTAACATATTAATATAACATTCTCCCGTAATCTTCAAAGTAATTTATCTCAGTGGTAATCCTACATTTTTAGTGATAAAAAAATCTCCGTGCCAAATGCAACTTAAAGGTTATTGGAATGTTATATTAAATATGTTTGGTTAGATTGAAATAAATTGGTGGGTATCAAATAATTTATATGTTTGGTTGGGAGGAATAAAATAATTTTGAGAAAAGCTTTTTACTAAATTGCCCTTGCTTTTAATAATATTATTATTAATATAGTATAATAATATTATATTAATTATAATATAATATTATTATATAATATTATTAATTAGGAGTAAAATTATAACAAAATTAAAAGTATCAAATAATCTTAGAATAACTGAGAAGGGGGTGATATTTAGATTATCCCTTATATAATCTATTGTAATTACTATTGGTATTAGAGAATTATCAGAAATCTTTTATTACTTAATAACTAAACATGGTAATAAGGGGGCGTTTGGTTGGCGATAATGTCAGATTATTGGGGTAATGTCATCTGATATTACTTGATTACCACATTTGGTTATCAAGTAATATAAGATTCCGGTAATCTTCAAATACTAATAGTAACTACTATTGGTAATATTGGAGGTAATCTGATTACCTCTATTTTCTTAGGTATTCTGAGATTACCAGGGTTATCATTTTTGTTACAATTTTATCCCTTATCAATGAAAATTTTGGACAATAATGCCCTCATTTTAAAATAAATTTACATTAATATCCTATTTCAATTTTACCCTTATTTAACTAAAATTTTGGACAATAATGTCCTTGAATTTAAAACAATTTACAAACCACTGCCACTCAGCCACCACCACCACTGCCACCCAGCCACCATCGCCTACAGCGGCCAACCACCACGGACCGCCTCGGAAAACTCGCTGGAGTCCCTAAAAAAGAACGAGTTTCGGTGGGAGGCTCCGGGAGTCATCGCTATGGCCGTTTTCGGCCATATTGATGGCCGAAAACGGCCATATCAGGCCAGATCTGGCCGTTAATGGCCAAAAATTATTCAAAAATTAATAATAAAAATAATATTATATTAATATTTGTAAAGGGGACAATTTAGTAATTTAAATAACATATCTACCAATTTATTCCCCATAACCAACCATATTAATATAACATACCCACCAACTAACCAAACACATTTTCTTAAAGATTCCCAGTAATCTTTCAAGGTAATCTATTTTTCCAGTAATCCAACATTCTCAGTAATCTAACATTCCTGAACCAAACGCCCCCTAACAGTAATATAAGATGGTATTATTGGAGTAACGGAGGATTACCTCCAACTAAATGCACCCTAAAACATATTATTATATAACATTTGAAATCTCTAACTTGAACTACAAGTTTCTAAAATGTTCGTAACAAGCATTTTGGTGAATAATGGGGGTTAATGTTGGAGCATTGAGGCAAGGTCTCACAAAGTTTTCTCAAAATTGGAATACATCTGAGAAGAACAAACAGGGAGGGCAAACAAAGTTCTCAAAAAGGCCGACTTCCTCTAAGAATTAGCAGGAATGAACGCTTTGTTTTTGCTCAATCTTAGACAAAGATTTTAAGGCATTGAATTTTTTTCCATAGCTATTCTGGATTGTTTTCTGCAATTATTCTACTTTATCTTTATCAATTATACTGTATCAATTATGTTGATAAGAACAAACAGAGATGGCAAACAAATGCTTCTTGGAGTAGCTTATACTATAGTGGATCAGTAAAAGTTAGGATGGCGTGAACAAATTATAAAGCTAAATACATTCTTAAGTTTGACGATTTTTTTGTTCAAATTACTTAATTGGCTGTTAGGAAACTGATCGACTTATAGAGATTATAGTATATACATGCAAATCATGAATTGCATTATAATAAGATAGAGGAACATGCAGTACGAGTTTCATCTTATTTATAATCGTAAAATATGTTAAACACAAAAAATTTCATTTATATTGCATTCATTTGAGCTGCATGCAAAATTATGCATCCTTGCTTTATGGATACATAACCTCAAGTCCAAGATATCTGCATTCACTTAGATTTGGCGAATTAAAAATTTATAAGTGAATCACCATTGAATGACCTGATGATGAAAGAGTAAAAAGTCTAACATGAGTTCAAGTCTCATTAGGCACTAATAGGGTGACCACTAAGGAGATTTACTCGATCGTTCACTTCAGGGTTTCGGAAGATTAGTTAAGGTATACACATGTTAGCCCAGACAACCCTAGTAAAAAAAAAAAAGAAAAAAGAAAAAATCTGAGTGGCTACAAATATTAGTAGATATTGGGAAGGGGCCGTTTAACAAACTCCTGCTTCAAAGATGCTTTGCAATAGCTAAAAAAAAGAAAAGAATCCGCAATTTTCCTTAATAGGAATCAAACTTGAAATAGATGATGACATTCATCATAGATTTTAAAGATTTTCTGAAATGATTTTTATATAAATTCTCTACAAAATTAACAAGTATTAAATGTTTCCTTAAACCCTCAAACAAAACCTAACTCAGGATAACACATGGATGGCAACAAAAGAGATGATTTTTCTTGGATCACTTGACTCTCAGACATAATTTCATCAATAATAAAAGGATGCTCCAGTAGCTTCTTCGCTGTCCACCGCTCCCTAGGATTTGCAGAAAAGCATTTCATCAAGAAAACTTTTCCCTTGTCTGACATATTTTCTGGTATGATTGGTGTCTTTTTCAACTCAGTCAATTCATACATGACAGTCTTCTCGTTCGTCCATTGCATAGCTGTTCTCCCAGTAAACATCTCCACTACAATACAACCAAGAGACCATATGTCTAATGCTGTATCAATCTCACCAAACGCAACAGATTCTGGCGGCATATAAATAGGTGTACCTCTAAACCTAAACTTGTAACAGTTTGGATTTAGTGTTTCATTAGGCTCTTTTGCTAATCCAAAATCTGCTATTTTAATACTATTTATCCCATCTTTTTGCGGGAAAACAAGAATATTGGCTGGTTTAAGATCACAATGCACATAACCCTTTTCATGAATGCTACAAAGACCCTTCAATATTAAGCGAGTATAGTGTTGAACTTCAGGTTCAGATAATTTACCACCACTCCTTATCACATCTAGCAATGTTCCTCCAGCTGCATATTCGAGATATAGATTGTAAACAAACCCGACCCTATGTTCATAGTCTATATTCGCTCCTAAACATTCCACAATCTCTGGTAAACAAGAAAGCTTCTCAAGAATTCTCCTTTCTTTTTGGAGTGAAGAAGAATGTTTCAATATTGTCGATTTCACAGCAAAGCAAGGAAAATTACCAAAGGTTGGAACTGCAAGATAGACTACACCAAAAGAACCCTTACCAAGAACTCTTACTTTAACCCAATCCATGGATGTATAATGATGATTATGGCTTTCGGGAACTTGCAAAGCCGCAACAAATTCTGAAGTTAGAGGGAAGATGTCAGTAGGAGGTAAAGAAGAAGGGTGCTGCATCTGGAAAGCAGTTGTATAAAATCTATTTGTTGTTGGATGAGCAAAAACTAAACTACGATTTCTGGCGCTTGAGTTTCTTGGATAAAAGAAGTGTTGCGTTTCATTAGAAAGTAGAAGGTGAAAGTGAGAGAATGAGAGCTTTTGAATGGAGATTTTGTATGTATATAGATTATAGAGTCTGAATCCAAGTTGAATCAGGAATTCGTTTCCTATTTTGGTTTCTATTTGGCTATTCATTTACTGTAAATATTATCTATATAATTTTTTATTAATCAATCCAGTACTATAGAAGCCGTGTGAGTCTCAAAGAGTGTTTTGAAGTTAGGATCGTTTCCTTTCCCAGTTGGGTTCTCTTCGAGAGCTGTTGATTTTTCTTATTTTAATTTTTATTAATCGTATAATAACAGATTTTGAGAGGGTTTGGAGTTCTTGTAGTTGCCTGACTCGGAAGCACATGATTGTATTCTTCATGCTATAATTCTGCACTTGATATTATTGCAAAAGCATTACAGAATTCCCTGTTCTACGTTATACAACCTAAGCTTAAAAAAGAAAAAAGAAATTCTAAAGAAACCAAATTTGATTAGTTTTTTAGATAAAAGTAGTTTGGATGATGTTTTATATGTTGGTTAAAAGAAACAAAACTATCTTAGAAGTTTATGAATGGTGTTGGCTGTTGCTCTTGCTCTTATACTCTTCTTTTGTTAATATTTTTTTTTTTTTCAAGGCTCTGTTTTATATTTTTTTTCTTAATATCTGCTTTAGCTTCATCCAACTTTTTACAGAACATCAATGCTTTCAGTAAGTGTCCTTGTGTTTCTTGTTTTGGTAAGTTTCATATGACAAATTCTGAGGTTCAAGTATTTCCAGTACAACGACTAGGAGATAGAAATATTCCTACTCTCATTGTTTTACTGCATCCATTAATTAGTCTTATAAATGAGATAACTAATTATGTGAACAAACATTAGTTTCAGGACATGTAAATTAAAGAAAATAAAAGATATACGTCAGAGATGCATTTGGGGAGTCTACAAATTAGAATACATTCGTTTCAGGGAATAAGTTCTGCATCACTCGCTTCACTTGCTTAATATGTATATTGTTACATTTGATTTATTGATTACTTTCAAGCAAATACATGTAGCAGGTTGTGGAGTTTGAATGCGTAGAAATTTTTTTTTGTGCAGATTGTCTATATCAAAATGAATCTGTTTAAACATGACAATCTGATGGATGATTGTCCCCTAAAAAATGTTAAGACATTCAAAGGAATTTTTACAGCAACAGCTTATCTTATTATACTCTATTCTTTTTCCCGAATTGTGTTTCCTCTACATGATGGATCTTTATATATACCTCAGCTGCATTTAATTCACCAGTAATCTACAACGCTCAGCTGTTATGAATGAGGCAGCTTGGTTGTTTGTGTTGAAGTATGAATCTTTTGGTAGAGGATGAAGATGCCATGGCATAAAAAAAAGGCTGTGGTGAGAAGATTGCAGAAGAAGAATGCCTCAGCATAGATAAAGATGAAATTTGGAACTATAATTTTAGATCGAGTCAAATTGTAGTTAATTTCAGTTTTACTTAAACTTCTTTTTAGTTATTGTTTAGTTATGTTTCAACTTTATTTAACTGTTATGTAAGTTATGAAATCTTATCCCTTTACAACTCCATAAAAAGGGATCTTAAGATGAATGCATTAAGGAAAATATTAAAATGAAATTTATTGTTTTAGATTTTTCCTTCACTGAATTTAGAAGCCATAGACTTGATTTTCTTGGCTTCTAAATTCCAACAGTTTGATAGTCAGATAAAATATTCCAAATTGAATAAAGTAGTACTTAAATTTAAATAATTTTTGCTAACGGGGCTTGTCTATCTCTATAAGATACATCCATGTATACTAATACTAAAGCAATTATCAGAGTAGAACCAGAGTCAATAGAAACAGTGAAATACTACATGTAATTTCAAAATTATAGGAAACAAAATGTACATAAATGTTTAAATGAATTGGTAATTAACTGTACATTTGAACATCATTATCAATTTAAAACTCTACTCTTAACTCATTACTGCCTAATCATAGTAAGAGAAAAACTTTCCCAGATCATATATTCATATTTAGTACGTAGATTTTCCAGAGGTAATGGAGGCTCAGAAACCCAATTAAACAGTCCTCACCAGTAGACTGATACTAATCATACACAATTGAAGTTGTTTCACTTTCTGTCATCTCATTTGCATAAGAAGAGTAAATCTGGTTATCTAATCACTTGAAGGCCCTGATAATTGAAACATGAAACTGAAGTACCCTTGATCTTCATGAAAGGAATACTCATCTTAAGTTCCTGTCAAAAAACTCAATTTCTGAGTATGAGGTTGTTCTTGTTCATCCAGAGGAAATAGATCACCAAGGTTCTAAAACTCATTATTTGGTACTAAACCAGGAAAAATTGCTTTTGTAAGAGTTAGTGTTAATTATTGAAGCCCGCAACGGTGTCGTTTAAGGCATAAGTTATGCGCTGCCGTTTTGGTCTTCATTCTTTCAATCCTGATCGTTAATCTGAGACTCATATCGTAGTTGTCCGATAAGATAACTGCAGAAACACAAAATTAAGTGCTCAGCACAGCAATTATTTTTTCAGAAACACACAATTAAGGCATGTAGATCAGAAAATAACTTAGATGTTTGCTTTCAAGAAATTAGAGATCCCAGTTTTGAAACAATGAAGTGTGCCTGCAAAACTGTTCTTGTGAAAGAGTATGAATTTCATACCAGGGACACATCCATAATGGATGGAATCAGCAATGCAAACGCTATTGACTAGGGAACCACGTGGACAGATGCAAAATTTACTCCTATAGAACTTGGTTCGGTACACCATAATGGCATTCTTTTTATCAATGTGATTGTTCTGGATGTCAAGTTCTTTGTCATTCTGCCATTTGTGTACTAGTTGTTTTCTTACTTTTGAATTGCGATAACCTGCCCAAAAAGCAAGGATACTATATGATTTGAACGACAGATTCCAATATCACACACTAATATACACAATAAAACGATAATTAAAGAATGCTAAGACCAAATATAGTTTGAAATATAAAACAGTCCAAACAATGTGTTGCCATATCATGAGCATACTGGTTCAACAAATTGCCAATAATCAAAGTTTTGTCATTCAATTTACCAAGCATGTAATTGCCAGTAAGCAAGGATTTATTATTTCAAACTTATGCAGAGTTTAACTTTATTTTGCATGAAGTTTACCTATCCTTTAAGCCAATGTTAGAATCCTGAAGAGCAAATGGCTGCAGAATTTGAGGGAGGGAAACATCCTTGAGTGGAATATACCCAAAATCATATTGTGATGAACACACAACTCGAATTGAATTCTTAATGAGTTAGGGAAGTCCTTCAGTGGCCTTGACGCCAATGTCATGGCAAGTGACAAAAAAGTGATGAGCTCCTTGATTTCTGTTCCAAAATGGGTACTTGGAAATTAAGCTTTCCACATACTCTGTCACAATGGTAGTCATGTTTCCAGAAGAAACTCCCTGCATGAAGAACAATAAAATTTGCATCAAAGGCGCAATAAATAGAGAAAGGAAATATGAAAACATATGTAATCTGCAAGGCCAATTAAATCAAAATAATACGAGTAATAGGAACAAGAAACAGAGCAGTATGCTACTTTAGTCTGTCAAAAGTTCAGTATGGCAACCTCAGTGATCCCTATTTCCTAATTCGGAATTCCAAGACACCATTCTATATTGTGTTACCTAAAGGGATGTACAGCTATATAAAAGGGCACCAAAATAGTATGTAAGCCTTCTACTGTACCAAAGGGATTAGCTATGAACATTAAATTCTAATCACTAGATTCTATTATCCATTAAAGCCTCAAAACACTCATCTTCCGCCTTCACGATTTCTGTTTCTGGCTTTGCACGAGCACTTATCTAATTGATTGAGAGAATTCAAGACTAATAAACTAGCCCTTTCTTTGTTAGCAATGTGAGATATTTCTCTTGTAAACTAGCATCGCACCAACCTCAATGGTGAAAATGATATTTCTTATTAAAGTACAAGACTCTGTATGCTTCTATTTCCTGCATTATCAAATATTCAAGATAAGCCCTGGCCTAATTGACATTTTGACAATCTTGAAACTAAAACTAAACTGTGAAGGATCTTAATTAATAGAATTTAAGTAATTCATAACTCTGTACTTAATAAAGAGACAATGAAAACCATAACCAATCATACCTTGCCTCTCAAGAAATGAGGATAAAGAAGAGATTAGCACTGTTGGGATCATTCGTCAAGACTTGATTATCTCGGATATTCTGAAAGAAATACCCTTCACTTGCATACTTCCCAGAAAGTTTTCTTGGTGTCTGGGTACACAAAAACCTTAAATTCCCTCTCCATTTGCGCATAGTCCAGCTTAAAAGCCTCCGGTGAGTGAAAGATTTCCCCGTAAATGTCAGAACTTTTACACCAGCCGAGCTTCGTAAACCAACACAAAGAAATATAATGCGAGAAAAAGAAAATAAAAAGAAACTTAAGAAAATGAGAAAATTAGGAGAATCCTGAACAGGGTTAACCTTCATCAACCAAAACGTAAATGGAAAGAAAGGAAAGAATTGTAAAAACCTGAGGAGATTTGGAGTTGCCAGATAGAAAATATAGTAGTAGGTAGATCAAGAAGAAGACTGGTACTCCTAGAAAGAAGGTTGGCCTTAAGCGTGGAGGGAGGCTTTGGCTGATTCTTTGGAAACTTTGGAGAAGAAGATATTTGACATCGTCGTTGAAACCTTTTGTTTTTTTTTTTTAATTACTTTATTAAAATATCCTACAAACTTTATAGAAATCCATTATATTACCCCAAAATTAGTGACGGCGTTAACAAATCCGTTAACTCTCGATAGAGAAGGAAATAAAAGTCCATCATGTTCTCTTTTTCTGTCATTTTCCAAGCTTACCACTTTACCATTCTAACTTTATCAAATGTACTTTGCAACCTTGATTTCACAAATACGGCATTTATTACAAATATGAAATACCACATTTGCCTATTAACTTTAATTTAAAAAAAAAGTTAAAAAATCTGAAAAATTAAATAAAATATTTTGAAAATTGAAAAAAATTCTGGGAAAAATTAAAATCTAAAATGTTAGAAGAAAATCTAAGAAGTTCATAAAAGTTACAAAGAATTAGAAAGCTAAAATTCTAAAATTTTGAAAAATAAAAAATAATTAAAAAATAAACTAAATTGTGAAAACTTACAAAAAATCTGAAATTCAAAAATATAAATTAAAAATAAAGAAATTATAAAAAAAAGAAAAAAAAAAAAGTCCTAGCCTGGGAAATGTTGGCTAGTTGCCGAGAACCTTGGCCTAGTGCGATTTGGCCGATATTGCACTGGGCTAGGTGTGAATCTGGTCAAATAATTTTTTTTTCTTTGACTTCTTTCGTTTTTTTTTTTTTTTTTCAAAATTTTACATTTTTTTTAATTTTTATATTTTTTTCTCAAATTTTCAGTTTTTTTTTTCTATTTTTGGGAAATAATATTTTATTTGAACTTTTAGTTTCGAATTTTTTTCAAATTTTATAATTAATGGCTCAAATTTTTAGATTTTTTTTTTTAATTTCAGAAGTTTTTAATCATTGTTTTCCAATTTGTCAGTTATTTTTTTTTTTCTATTTTCCAGAAATTATATTTTTATTTAGTTTTAGTTTTGATAAAGCTAAGTTGTAAAGTAGTATTTAATGAGTCTGGAAAAGGACAAAAAAAGGCATAATGGAGTTTTTATTTCTTGACTAAGGGTTAACAGATTTGTTAACAATGTCACCGATTTAGGGGTAACTTGATGGATTCTGAAAAGTTTGGGAGGAAGTTGATTAAAATTGTAAAATTTGACTTGGCTTTTCCAAAATGGTAGGGTGGGTAATTGATTTTTAATATTTAAAAAATGTATTGTTTAAATTGTGGAAATATTTTTTATAAGATTTTTTTTTTTTTTTTTTTCAGGATATCTTTGATATTATAACTAAGGGAGAACGACACTCACCCATCAAGTTTCAAAATGACACTTTCCCAGCCTCTGTCAGGTTTTGTTAGTGTTTTCTGTTTTGAAGAAGGGTAATATAGTCAATTTATATCAAGCCACAAAAATAAAAAATAAAAAATCGAAGTGTTGCTGAATGGTTGCCACGTCGTCTTTGAAAAAAGAAAAAAAAAAAAGAACACAAATTAAGTTGCATGCCTTTTTTCCATGTTCTATCATAACTCTCTCTCTCTCTCTGCTCTCTAAAACTAAAATGATTGTGACCTAAGCTCTATGTAACTCTCTCTACTCTCTAAAACTGAAGCGTTTTCTCCCCATTTCGTCGTAACCCTTTTTTCTGCTTATCGTACCCAATAAGGATACACATAGATGTGGGATAATCCGGTAAACAGAACCAGATAGGGTAAACCGAAAACCAAATCAGTTATTCGGTTTAGGCAAAAATGTAAACCGAAACAGGATTAGTTTATAGAATAAACTGAATTTAAACTGAACAAAATATTCGATTCGGTTATCCAAATAACCGATTTTCAAATTCACCCCTAAATTCTTCATTTTTTACATTTAAGTCCCTAAATTCAGATATTTATTATTTTACATATAATTTCATGCTATATTTTTCTTTTATTTGGGTATTGTTGTTGTATTCTTTATGTGAAAACACATTAAATTACCTATTTGCAGATGCTAAATCAGAATATGAAATAAAAACATAAAGTATTCAATTATACATTACTCAATACTGATCAATAAAAACATTGGCATAGTTAAAAACTGAAAACATTTGCAAATAAAAAGAGTATCTTAAAAGTTAAAACACCATGCTTCAAAATTCAGATCTCCAAAGTCCAAACTTCTTGAATCTGCTATAGTGCTACTGAATAAGCACAAGTGCACAACAATTCAGGCTTGCATTTGCATTTGCATGTGCAATAAATAAACTTGTAGTTAGCAACTCTCCAAAAAATAGAAATTCAATGCAAAAGATGGTCCACGGAATAATATCAATGCAAAAGGTGGTGCAAAACAGGTGAAGGTGTGGAGCTTGTCTCCTTTCTAAATTCCCTTTTAAGTTTTAACTACATAAAGTAGTTCAAAAAATTTAAAACGTTAATCATCTCCCCTGCCTATCATTTGTACTTAGACCAAATATTAACCTTAACATAGGCAAATGCAATATAGCTTAATTGAAAACCAGTTCACAACAAATAAACACAACAATAGTTCAAAAAATTTAACCAACATAACCAACTAAACCCTGAACCATTTAATCATCAATGACAATACACCTCATTTATTGGAAATTTGGAATACCCTTCAATCATCAAGATGAGTTAGACTATTTTCCACTCCCGAAGAAGGAAAACTCTACATAAAGTTGGACAAACAAGTTAGCTAAAATCATAAATAATGATGGAAAAGATATAATTATAATTGAAAGTTAACAAAAATGTTACCCGACTCAATTTTAGATAATTCCTCCAATCTTTCCTCAATAGTCAATGGTCCACGCGTATTCCTAATCCAATCTTGTGTACAAATAAGAGCCTCTACCATCTTAGTAGTAAGGGAGCTACGAAATGGATCTAATACATGACCCCTCGTACTAAAAGCCGACTCAGATGCAACTGTTGAAACAAGCATAGCCAATACATCTCGTGCTATCATAGAGAGAACAACATATTTTGTTGAATTAGCCTTCCACCATTTCAAAATATCAAAAGTTTTGTTGTTGTCATCCTTACAATCGTCCGCTAAATACTTATCCAACTTTGTTTTATGCTGAATAGCTTTCTTTGTAGCCTTTTTCTCATTATAAATAACCCTCATGAAGTCCTCATTATTAACATTTGCATCATGCTCATCAATGTCAATTGGAATTTGGGATTTCTCACTTGACTGCACATTGGCATCCACCATAAGCAAAATGTATTGCTCAAATAAAGACAAGAAAGCTTCCTTCACTTTTCTCATCAACTTATTAGCTACAACAACATCATAAGACTCACTAACTACCTAGTCCACATATTCTAACTTGTGCCTAGGATCCAGTACCTTTATAATGAATGACATAATGTTGATATTATCAACATTTGACCAATACTTATCAAATTTTACTTTCATCCGTGCAACCATATTACGTAAGCCAGGATCATGAATTTTACACCATGTTGAAATCTTCAACCCAACACCGAAAATCTCTCACATGTATGCATTACCAGTAACATAAAAGAGACCCAGAGACACGTACAGTAGCATCGTAAAATACTTTCAAGAAAGGTAACAAGTAGTCAGCATACTCCCAATCAGTACTCATAGGCAAACCCCGTGACCTATCACCACTAGTAAGCTCATCTGCATACTTACTATCTTCCAATGCCAACAACTCAAAAGCTTTCTGAAATTTTAATGCCGCTTCCAACATCAAGTATGTAGAGTTCCATCGGGTTTCTACATCAAGAACCAAATGACTTTCACTTGAAATTTTTTCTTTCTCCATACACCCCTTAAATCTTTGTCACCTTGTTGGAGAAGACCTCACATACCTCATTGCTGAACGTATTCTAAATATGGAGTCATCCATATCCTTTTACCCCTCTTTCATAATTAAACTCAAATATGTGCACAACATCTCATGTGTAGAAAATCACCATCCAATACACTTCCCTTCCAACTTGTTAGTCGAGTCTTGAGATAACTTACTCCAACATCATTAGAACTAGCATTGTATACTATGATTGTGAATACCTTATAAATACCCCAATCAAGCAAATACCTCTCAACTGCCTTGCCAGTCATTATACCTTCATGACTAGTGATTGGACATAAATTTAAAATTCTTTTATGTAGCTACCAATGATCATCGATGAAATGCGTAGTAAGACACATGTAATTAAGCTTATGACTTGTCTATGTATCAGTGGTGAGACAAACTCTGTGCGAAAACTTACTAAAACTTCTTCAACTTTTGGCATTCTCCAATATACATTTTGAAGCAATCTTTAGTCATAGTTCTCCGACAAGGTACTTGAAACCTAGGTTGTGTCACATTCATCATGCTCCACAAAACTGAAAGGTAACTCATCAACAATGATCATTTTTGCTATAGCCTCTCTAATCGGATCTGGATCATATTTCCGTGACACTAATGAAGATTGTGCGGAGAGGGCAGTGTCGCTTGAGAGATCACGTGATCCTTGTTGAAAAATTAGGGTCTTCTGTCTCTTGTCCGCCACATTTGGAGGATAATTTTTACATCTATTTAAGTGGTTATGTAGACAACTCGTACCACTCTTACTTGGACACATTACACTCCCACAGTAACTACATGTCACAGTCAAATCATCCTTATTCTCACAATCGTTCTTAATAAAGTGATCCTACATTTGAGAACTATTCTTCCTATTACTTGTATCCCTTGCACGTTTGGGGGCTAAAGGTGTTGGTGGTGGCATGGAATCTAGAGTTGGAGTTGGAGTCATACTTGTCGGTGTCAAACTGAGAGTTCGCATGTCACTTGAAGTCTCATGAGTATTGTCAGTGGCCGAGGACATCTACAATTCCATCAAATAAAAATATGCATTAAGTAAATAAGACATCCATATAAATCATATTCTTTACTTATTGACAATAACTAAAAATAAAAGAGAAAATTTTGTTCTGTAAATTATAAAGACGTTGCTTAAAATTTCATAAATGGAAGAATATATATACATAATCTTCAAATCAAAGAGATCAATTAATAATAAAACATAAGCAAGAAACTTCTGGCACATTATATAATAGTTGAAATTCCAAGATATATAAATGTTGTTCAATTTTTAAAGGATAGAGGTTGGTCAGTCTGATTAATTTCTAGCAAATAACTTGAAGATGAATGTGTGAAATAAAGCTAGCTAATTTGAAAATAAAGAGATGATATTTTCCAACCCTCTCTCTGAATCCACATTTTTATACTACATAGTCATGGGTCCATCCAACACAAATTCAATTCAATTTATACAATTTAAAACCAAATAGGCCACTAGTTTCAATATAATTAATTTCCATGCATGCATCGCAGCCTAGAATCACATTTATTATTCCTCTTTTGAAAGGAAACATTAGAAGCAAAACCAACAAGATATGGTACACATTACACAGATTCACAGAATGCACTAATGTAGTCTCTACCTACGAAAATGGCTGGCCCTGGCCCCCAATCCCAGTTTTATGTGGTTTCCATTCATCCATCATCACGCTCTTCACCTAATCCCATTAATTTCTCTTTCTAATTATTATTATCCCCTAATTACGTCATGACTTTCTCAAAATTATTGCTTAATCTAATTCCAATCTTGTTTATGTATATTTCCATTGAATATCCAAGCTTTGTACAAACATAAGCAAGAAATTAGAGGCATCCATCAAAATATTCATCAGATCTCTTGCTGTATTAGAAGATGCATTACCTTATTGAATTGGTGGTAGACTACTGGTCGTGGAGCAAGCGAGCAGTTGAGGATTGAAGATCTAAACAACCGTGGAAATTGGAGCCATGGTCAACTGTCGTCGCTTTTCTTGGTTCAAGGAACTGCAGTGCAGTAGATATGATTGTCATTGGGTGAGTGGGTGATTGTGGTGGTCACTAGAGGTGTGTCAGCGAAATGGATGGGTTTGGAGTTTGAGTTTAGCGGTGGGTGTGGGTGGCGCTAGTGAAGTGCAAAGATGGAGTCTGGAGTGTGGAGTCAAGGCGGAGAAGAGAATAAGAGATATTGCAAAAGAAAGGGCCAAAAAAATTAAAACACATTTTGTTTATATACATAGGGTAAAACTAGTTTTAGTTAACCGGTTTGGGAAATCTCCCAAACTAAAAACTGAACTGGTTTTCCATTTTTAAAATTTTCACAAACCAAAAATCAAACCGGTTTACAAAAAAACCTAATTTTTGGTTCAGTTTTGGATCGGTTTCCGGTTCAGTTCGGTTTTTGGACTAATTCTTCCACCCCTAGATACACATATTGGCTTCTTCTTTTGTTTTTGTTTTAGGTAATTCTTTTTTTTTTTTTTTTTTTTAAGGTTAAAACAAAATTGTTATGTTTTTTTGGTTTTGTTCTTGTGTTATTTTCCTAGATAACAATGTTCTTGTGTTATTTTAATTTTTATTAAATTGAAACATTTAAGTTTGTAATACCATTGGTTGAAAATTGTGATAATCTTCACTTGTCTTTCATTTGAAGACTAATATTATACCTCCAAAGCTGTTCAATGATGTTAGAAACAAGAAATAAATCCCTAAAGTTTAGGGATACATTAGGGATACATTCCTTTTTAGTTACAATAAATTACTAATGTGATTCTTTCCTAGTTTAGATTGGTTTATGTTTATTTTCTCTCCTTTATGTTGTTGTAAATCATGTATAAACTCATCCCTTCTCTATTGAATAAAATTAAGCAAGGATTCACAAATTCTTCAATTCTTGTTTCATGGTATCAGACCCTTAGGTTCTAGAAAATTTTTCTCCTCTAAAAAAACCAGAAACTGCCGGACTTTCAACCCAGCCACCAGAAAACTTCAGAAGTTGCCGGTCTACTATCAGATCTCGCTAGATCAACCATCAATTTTTTGATCAGTTCTTTTCTCCATGACTACTGATTCCCAGAACTCATCAACCTCTATTGGTTCCACCTCTACCACCCCTGGTTCCTCGGTTCCACCACTTGTCATTGCCTCGGTTGTCGATTCTCATATCCTTCAAATTACACAACACCGTCTCAATGGAGAAGCCAACTTTCGTGAGTGGTTCCAATCTGTTCTTCTGATTATTCGTGGAAAGGGCAAGACTGGTTATTTGGATGGTTCTACTACTCAACCCGCCTCTACTGCTGTTGGATACAATCAATGGATAGCCAAAAATTCAATTATTATGTCTTGGCTTATCAACTCGATGGAGCCATGAATTGGCAAGACATATCTCTATTATAAGACTGCAAAGGATACTTGGGAAGGAATTCAAAAAATGTATTCTGATGTGGAGAACACAGCCCAAAGCTTTGAAATCAGATATGATATACATTCCACAAAGTAGGGATCGATGACAGTTACATATTATTTTAATCGTCTTACATGACTTTGGCAAGAGATGGATTTATATTATGAGAAAAATCGGAATTGCGTAGACGATAGTACTAAATACAATCAAAGACTTGAGAAAGAATGTGTCTTTGATTTCCTTGAAGGTCTAAACCCTGACCTTGATGAAGTTTGGGGACGTATTCTTGCAACTAAACCTCTTCCTTCCGCTCGTAATGCATTTGCAGAAGTCCATAGAGAAGAAAGTCGCAAACGGGTTATGCTGAGCAGCTCTAGAATGAACTCAGCTTCTCAAACCTCTGCTCTTGCTACATGAAATGCTCAAAATCTGAAAACAGCTTCCAAACAGTGGTGTGATCATTGTAATTGACCCTATCATACATGTGACACATGCTGGAAACTTTATGGTAAGCCCGCTGATTGGAAGCCACACAGTCAAAGAGATGGATAGCAAAGAGATGGAAATAATAGCCCACGTTCTACATATATAGCAACTCCTACAGTTAAGCCTACTCCTACTCAGAGTCTTCAACTTTCAGTCTAACAAGTTAGAATGCTGCAAGCTATTCTAAGTCAAACTAAGCTCCCTACAACATCAGATTCTCCTACTAATACTGCTTCAATTGCTTATAGAGGTATTGTCCTCCACATTGCCACAAGATGTATGGGTTGTTGATACTGGTGCATCAGATCATGTGACTGGTTCTATCTCTATGTTCACTGTCTTTGAACCTTGTCCTACTAATTTTAACGTTTTCGTGGCAGATGGTACTGTTTGCCATGTCGTTGGCCGTGGGACTATTAAAGTGTCTAATTTGATGTTAAACTCAGTTCTTTATGTTCCCAATTTTTCTTGTAATTTACTCTCTGTCAGTAAATTTTCTAAGGACTTTAATTGTATAGTAACATTCTTTCAATCTCATTGTGAATTTCAGGACCGGTCTTCGGGGATGATGATTGGTAATGCTAAGGAGTGCAATGGTCTCTACTTTCTCATAGGTGCTCCATCTCCTTTAGGTTCAAATTTTTTTTCCCTTTTCGTCTCTACTGTTTCTAATAAAGAGGTGTCTCTTTGGCATCAACGCCTTGGACATCCAAGTTTCAATTATTTAAAACATTTGTATCCACACCTTTTTATTGATAAAGACATCAAAACTTTTTAGTATGAAGATTGTATGTGTGCTAAACGGTATAGACATTCCTATCCTTTGCACTCATATCAATCATCACAACCATTTCATCTTGTTTATAGTGACATTTGGGGACCTTCTCATTCTGCAAATTTAACTCATACTACCTGGTTTATTACGTTTATAGATGATCATACAAGGGTATGTTGGGTATACTTCATGAAAGAAAAATCTCAAGCTTGCTTCGGCTTTTAGCAATTCCAAAAATTTATACTCACCATTTTTCAGAAATCTATTCAAATTCTCCGCATTGACAATGGTAGGGAATATATGTCTCATGATTTTCAATCATACCTTTTTTATCATGTCATATTTCATCAAACATCTTGTGCATATACTCCCCAACAAAATGGCTTGGCTAAAAGAAAGAATAGGCATCTTCTAGAGGTTGCAAGGTCACTCATGTTTGCCTCTAATATTCCTAACTTTTTCTAGGGTGAGGCCACTTTAATTGCTTCCTACCTCATCAATCTGCTTCCTTCTAAGAGTCTACAATTTCGAACACCCATTAGCCTACTAAAAGGATGTTTTCCCCATGTTCATCTTCTTACTTCCTTACCTCCGAAGTTTTCAGATGTACTACTTATGTCTACAACCATTCTCGAACCAGTTCCAAATTTGACTCTAGAGCCATCCGTTGTGTCTTTGTTGGATATTCGCCAACTCAAAATGGGTACAGATGTTATTGTCCTACTTCCAGACGATTCTTTGTTTCAACTGATGTCACCTTTCTTGAAAGCTAACCATTTTATCCCAATGCTCCTCTTCAGGGGGAGAAATCAGGTGAAGCTCCACATTGGGATCCTTCCATTTCTCTTCCTTTAAATGACAATGATCCTTCATTTACAACACCTAGTTCAGAGGGAGAAACTCATGACAAAATAGACACCTAAACTTCAAAATGGAACAGTATTATCTACTCTAGAAGGCCAAAAGCTCTTACTCCCTACCAACCATCAAACCCAGAGCCTAGTCTTATGGTGGAAGATTCGGAGGAGCCTAGTCCTATGGTGGAAGACTCGAAGATAGGTAATGAACAGCAAAATGGCTTTGATATTCCTATTACTATCAGAAAGGGAGTAAGGTCTTGCACTGAACATCCTATTGCGAATCATGTTACATTCTCTAAACTGTCTGACTAATGTAGGGAATCTATTTCAAAGATGGATGGTATTGAGATTCCTAAAGACATTGAGAGTGCCATACATGTTCCAAAGTGGAGGATTGCAGTTGTGGAAGAAATGAAGGCATTAACAGATAATAAAACTTGGGAGATTGTGAATTTACCTAGAGAACATAAGATTGTTGACTGCAAATGGATTTTTACTGTCAAGTACAAATATGATGGAACTATTGAGAGGTATAAGGCCAGATTAGTTGCTCAAAGATTTACTCAAACATTTGGGATTGATTATGAGGAGACATTTGCTCCTGTTGCAAAACTCAATTCAAGCAGAGTGTTACTACCATTGGCTGCTAATCTTGATTGGGAGCTACATCAGATGGATATTAAAAATGCTTTTTTGAATGGAGAACTTAATGAAGAGATCTATATGAAGATTCCACTTGGGTTTGAGAAAGAAGAACAAAGGGGTAAGGTGTGCAAGTTAAAGAAGTCATTGTATGGATTAAAACAATCTCCTAGGGCTTGGTTCAAATGGTTTAGCTTGGCTGTGAAGGATTTCGGGTATCATCAAGGGCAAGCAGACCACACATTATTCACCAAGCATTCTCATAATGGTAAAATATCTATCTTGATTGTTTATGTTGATGATATTATCATAACAAAATGATGCGCAAGAGATTGGGAATTTGAAGAAATACTTTAAGGCGGAGTTTGAAGTTAAATAGTCGGGAAACCTTCGATACTTTCTTGCTATGGAGGTGGTACGAAGCAAACAGGGAATTTATATCTCTTAGAGAAAGTATATTCTTGACTTATTAGAAGAGACTGGAAAACTAAGGTGCAAACCGGCTGGTACACCATTAGAATTGAATTGGAAGTGCAAGAGTACTCAAGAAGATCCTCTGGTAGATAAGCAAGATACCAATGATTAGTAGGCAAACTCATCTACTTGTCACTCACTAGACCGAATATTGCCTTTGCAATAAGTGTGGTGAGTCAATTCATGCATACACCCACATAAAAACACTTTGATGCTATAAATCATACCCTAAGGTATCTTAAAGGTACTCCAGGAAAAGGATTACTATTTCAAAAGACTGATCAGACAAGGATTGACAGCTATACAGATGCTGACTGGGCAAGGTCTGTTGAAGATAAGTGATCTACTACTGGTTATTGCACTAAGGTTTGGGGAAATCTGGTCACTTGGAGGAGTAAGAAGCAGTCGGTTGTATCCGGTAGTAGTGCAAAAGCTAAGTTTAGAGCCATAGCACAAGGAATTTGTGAGCTACTTTGGTTGAAACGACTAATGGTAGATTTAAGGATTCCCTAGACAGATTCTATGAAGCTTTATAGTGACAGTGAATCAACAATCAGCATAGCACACAATCTAGTGCATCATGATCAAACAAAGCATGTAGATCGATAGGTACTCCATTAAGGAGAAAGTGGAAGAAGGAATTAACAGCTTCTCATATGTCTCAACAAAGTTTCAAGAAGCTGATCTACTTACCAAAGCTTTGCCCAAACCTGGGTTTGAGTTCTTGGTAAGCAAGCTGGGAATGATAGACATCTATTCTCCAGCTTGAGGGGGAGTGTTGGAAATAAGAAATAAATCCCTAAAGTTTAGGGATACATTAGGGATACATTCCTTTTTAGTTACTGTATATTACTAATGTGATTCTTTCCTAGTTTAGATTGATTTATGTTTATTTTCTTTCCTTTTTGTTGTTGTAAATCATGTATAAATTCATCCCTACTCTATAGAATAAAATTAAGCAAGAATTCAAAAATTCAAAAATTCTTGTTTCAAAAGAGGTTTAATTTCCTTGTCTTTCAAGACTTTAAATACATGTGCTCAAGACTTATCTCAGAACTGATGATTATTTGTGTAGAAAATATATAGGATATTGGGATAATTTGGTGTGACCTGTTTTGAGAGTTTGAGAAAGAGCTAGAAAGAGTGGAGTTGGTTTCTCGATGAAGAAAAGAGTGAAGGGGCGTGAAGATTTTTGGCAAGTAGAGAAAGTGGGCTATAGGTTATATACTACAAGAAATAGTAGAGAGCTTGATGGGATTTGACTTTAAATATGTTAATTATTTTTGTTTTCTCTTTGTCTCATTTGTGCAAAACTGGAGGTACTTTACCATGTATGATTATGTCCAGTTTTCTTTAATAAAATATTGAAGAAACCTGGTTCAGTAGAGATATACCAACGAAACATTAATATTTATGTACATGTATTTGCTGATAATAATTGTAATAATTGTGGCAAGGGATACTTTTATATCTGTGTAATAATTGTTCCAAATCCACAAGTTAAAATATAGTTTTCTATTCTCAATACCCATTGATTCTTTTGTTTTCAAATTTTTTTGGCCTAGTATTAAAGAATGGTGGTTATTTGGATGTTTGGTGGTTATTTTATGTTCTATGTTCAACTGATGGTTATTTTGATGGGGTCAGTCACAAATTTTGCCTTGTTTGATGATGCTCACTGTTTAATTGATGGTTGTTTTGATGGGATCAGTCACAAATTTTGCCTTGTTTGGTGGTTATTTTGATGTTCTCTGTTGAATTGATGGTTATTTTGATGAGATCAGTCACAGAGTTTGCATTGTTTAATGGTTATTTTGATGTTCTCTATTGAATTGATGGTTATTTTGATGGATCAGTCACAAAGTTTGCATTGTTTAATGATTATTTTGATGTTCTCTGTTGAATTGATGGTTATTTTGATAGGATCAATCACAAATTTTTCCTTGTTTGGTGGTTACTTTGATGTTCTCAATTGAATTGATGGTAATTTTTAATGGGATCAATCACAAATTTTGCCTTGTTTGGTGGTTACTTTAATGTTCTATATTCAATTGACAGAATATTAAAGAATGGTGTGTTTTTCTGCATACGGTATCATTCCAGCGATGATTTCAAGTGTAGAGTTGATGTTAGAAAGATGGAGACATCATGAAAGCAAGGAGATCAAAGTATTCCAAGAATTTACAATTTTGATAGCAAAAATTATTTCCAAGACAACTTTTGGAAGCAATTAATTAGAAGGGGAAAATATATTTAAAATGTTGACAAGCTTGAGTGTAACATAGCCAAAAATCATTATCGAAATCATTATAAAATTAAGTCTCCTGATCTGATAAGGCAAAGCTTTCTCTGTAATATTTGTAATTTGTGGCTATTTGGTATTGCACTTTTGCTTCTCTATTAATTCTACAGTCCTATTTTTTTATCTTTGCACAAAGTTTGTGGAAACGTGTTTTCTTTGTATTGAAATCCCTATTCTTATTGGGTTCAATTGACAAAATTTTCTTATATATATGCACCGCGAATTTACGATTTGGATTCTTATTTTTGGGATATTAGTAATGTAATACATAATTTTATTTGGGTTTCAATTGACAAATTTTAAATATAAATGCAAGTTTATGGTTGCAGCAACTATAAGGACAAATTGGTAATTCTACAGGTTTTAAATTTTTAAAATTCCAACGGTAACTTCATTCATTTAAAACATCATTTTTAACCCAAAAAAAAAAATAAAAAAAAAATAAGAAGGACAAATTGGTAATTTAATTACCATATATAGTTGAGGGCATGTTAGTAATTTCATATTTAAAGAGTGAGTATATTGGTAATTGTTTGTTGATATGAAAAAAATAATAAAGCTAAATATTTAAGGGTATTCTTGTCTTTTCAATCAACTTTAACAGCAAACGCTAACAGAACCTGATGGAGGGTGGGAATGTGTCATTTTGAAACTTGACGGGTGCAAAAGTGTCATTTCGCCAAACCTTGGGTGGGACAATACCATTCTCGCTATAACTAAATGTGATTTCTTTAGTGGGTTTTTAGATACAATTTCATTTAATATAATAAAAATGTTTTCCTTGATTCTTTTTATAATATTATATCTCAAATTTTGTTTTAAAAGTTTTAAAAAGCGAGTTTATTGATATTCTTTTTAAACTCATTTATGGTTCATTTTGTAATGTTTATTCAATATACTATATTAAACTAGATTTTATGAAAAATTTTAGCTATTTGCCTTTATAAGTGGAAAAAGAAAAGCTCATCATCCATTGGACAATAACTTATTTTAAACAATAAGTGATTTTGAAAAATTTTAAAGTTGTTCGAATATATTTTTAAATATAAACTATTTTATGATTTGTGATAGAAGCTCAAATTAAGTTTTTTTTATTTTATAACTTATTTAAAGTAATGAAACTTAAAAAATATCTCTATTATATTTTATGAATTTGACTTAATTTATTATTTAATGTTAAAACCTTTTTGGTAAATTAATATTAGAAAACTTTTATGTTTTTTATATAAAAAACAAATAATTTTCATAAATTTTACTCTAACAACAAATTTGTTTAGAGAAAGGAAACTCATTTTGAATTCTATTACCTTGTGCAATCATACTGTTAATACTCCAATAATGTTGGTTCTTTTAGTCAAAATTTAGTGTCAAATTAACTAATCACATCGCTGTTATTTCCAAGTTTAATTAATGGTTCAAGTCTTAGACAAACAATCAATTAATTTGAGAGGACGGCAACTTTCTCCCATATGATTTGCCTCGCCAATAATAATATATACACTGAATTATCAAGTAAGTTATTTGGCAAATCTATCTTTACATTTCAATATAACATCTGAATTCTGAAACTTCATTGGCCCCAAACTTTTCTGTCACTTGCAAATGTGTGACTGATTCAAGTTTAAGGTAAAATTTATATTGGCATTTTATTGACCTACAAAATTCAGCTGATATATGATACAAAAAATTTAATTAATATATATACCTTGGCGAAAACCTTGGAACCATTTAGCAGAGAGTCTGGGGATATGGGTGAGATTTCTTTTGTAATCAACATAACAAAATCCGAACCTTGGATTCAACCCCTATCCCCACTCAAAATCATCAAATGCATTCCAATGAAAATACCCTCTCACATTCACTCCTAACCTGCCTCATTAATATTATTACACAAATATTAAACATAAGATTGGGTTTTAATAATAATAATAATTATTATAATAAGATTTTTAAAATAACTTACTGAATTGCATTTTTTATCCGATACAAATGCTGACGAACAAAGCTAATCCGAAATGGATCCTTTAGTGAAACATCAACTGGAAGACTATCGTTTCGTATCTCAGCAATCCCTATACAGAAAAGTAACCAAGGTTTACCAAATAATTTAATGCCATAAAATGACTTCAGAAATTACCAATTACCATTCTCAGTAATGTATATTATTGGCCTTCCGTAAACTTTATGCATCCATACTAAGATTTTCTCCACCCCAACTGGATAAACGTAAATGAAACCGCTTCCTTCAGCCAATTAAATGTAATCCAACATGTCAAAATCCACCAATTTAGATTATATATATATTAAAATCAATGTTTCTGTTCACAAACATGCAAGTGTGTCATCTAGAAATGAATGAATCAAGAAGATGATGAGAATTAAAAAAAAAAAAAAAAAAGTAGTTAAAACATATAGATATTTAATATGAATATGAAATGTTTGTATTAATGGTAATGTGAAGGGATTAAACACATCCATCAACCAATTAATAGGAAGTGAAGGGATTAAACATATCCACCAACCAATTATATTAAACCACATGTAATCAAAAATCCTGTACATCTACATATCTCATATCATCACCAATTACATGCAATCAAATGTACATTTCCCACATCATGACTAATTAAATGCAGTCACGTGTCGAATCATCAAACATATCAAAATCCACCAATTTTAGAGCTTTAAAACTCCTGCCTGCTTATCAATCAGAGAGGTCACACTTTAGGGGATATATATATATATATATAAACAACTTCTTACTATAAGATCATTCTATGAAGCACACTTTGCTCATCCCCTGTTTGTTTTTTTTTTTTTTTTTTGTTGTTTTTACTGGCTAAATTTTTAAATCACAAATTAGTTTCTGAAAAAAATTCTTTCATTTTCCAAAACGTAAACAAATAAAATGAAGGAAATAAATATAATGTATGATTACAATAAAAATTACTTTCTAATGAAATCTCACTATTTATCTTGTTGCTACTGGAGATTAGAGAGAAGAGAAGTCAGGTTGAGAAGATTATGAGAAGTGTAATTTTGAAAATGAATTATAACCTATTTAAATTTTACGATATATATATATATATATATTTTTTTTTTTTTTAAATTTTGGGACTTACAAAGAATATAAAAATGGAATTTAAATAACATCACGTTTAGATAATGTTTAAGTGGGTGGCCAACAGCATCGATCTCTTTGAAATCTTAAACATAAAATTTAATTAAAATTCTCTGTTTTTAGTTTAAAAAATAATTAAAAAAAAAACAATAATAATAAAAATGGTCCATATATTTCTTGCATAATTGGCTTAGTTTTGATATGACACCAATTCATTTATAAATTTATACAAGATTCGGCTTCAAGAAAATGACCAGTAAAACAATTTTAATTAATAAACCAGAGAAATTATTCTGAAATTAGTAAATCCCTTACATTCTTCCCATCCTGCATATCCAATTAATTTAAAAATAGATCAAGACATTATCCATGTGAATATTGAATTAAAAACAATTAATTATCTTCTAGTTTAAATAAATCACATGGGTTGTTATTTTATTCCCGCCAAAAATAACGTCTTCTTATCTTCTTCCTCCTTCAGATTGGCATATTCTCAAAATTCCAATCTGATAAATAAAAAAAAAAATGATTATTATATATGCTTAACTTCATCTTCTTTTCAAATTTGAGAAGTACCTTCTTATCTGTTGAATAATTTAAACTGAAACGTATAAGATGAATGGTGGGCCTAGTAGAGCATCCCTCTATAAAAAAAATCCTATGGCCGGCCTTTGAACGAGCATTCATACTTAAATACTTTGTATTTACATGTAGTTGGATTGCTGAGTCAGACTGCGGAAGCTTAATTAGTTTCAGAAATGAAGAGTTTCTTGTCTCTGATATGTCTATTAACGATTTGGAGTTTACTGCAAACAGTAAAGTTGGGTCCATTACTAGTAGTTGTTGAAGCTGATAGTGGGAATGCTGGTGTTCAGCCATTGTCAAAGATTGCTATTCACAGAGCTCTTTTTGCACTTCACGAAAATGCTTCCGTCAAAGCCTACCCGCTTGTTCTTGGCCAAAAGGTGATTTTAATTGGTTTTTGAAAATTTCTTTTGCAGACAGATATTTATTCTGTGTTTTGGCTGTTTGAAGTTGTATTCTTGATTCGTTTTAGGAGCAAATTTTATGAGATTGAATAAATTAATTGGTTTCAGCTCCTATTGTTCTAATGGCTGAGAAAAGAAAGTTGTTTTTGAATATTTTATTCTTTCATAGCTTACATCGAATCCATTGTGTAACATCTTTGGTCTTTCCGTTGCTCCAATATTGTGATTGATATGTAGATGTTCACTAAATTGCTTAATGGACGATAGTCTTATTTGGAAAACTATCTATCCCTTTAGTGTGTCCAGCCATTGATGACTCATTTTTCAAGCTACTAGCTTTGTGGATCATGCTTCAGGCCAAAAATAATTAAGGAACCCTATAGAAGAAGCATTAAGAACTTCCGAAGATCAATTCAACTGCATTATGAGACCAATCATAAAATAATTATGTTATAGCCTTGTGTTCTTTTATTTATCGGAATTGTACTTTTCTTGCATCCTATTATTGACAGAATGTATGTCCATGAATTATGCATTTCATGTTGAACTGCATTAGATTCCATATTTAAAATGTGTAATTGAACAGCATTGAATCCTACATTAAACTTATGGCTATAGCAAGAATAAAAGTATCCCTAAACATAAAGTTCTCCCAAATTTGCAGTCAATTGTCTTAAGCAGCTAGTGACTATGAGATTAGTGATGTTCAATTTGGTTGTTTGTGCAGGGGGAAGATTCTCAGTGGGTAACCGTGGGACTTGAATGCCCTGACCCTTCTGCAGATGATTGGGTCGCAGTGTTTTCCCCTGCATATTTCAAGTAATGTCTCCTGCCTTGCCATTTTGTTTATTTATTCTTTATTATTATCATAGTTTTTATGTTCATAGTATAGTTGCCGACATTCAAACAGTTATGCTTTAACTGAACTTAAAGAACCATTAAGTGAGGAAGTAATTCTATTATCACAGCTCATCGACATGCCCAACTGATGATGTTAGGCAACAATCTCCAAATATATGCTCAGCTCCTATCAAGGTATGTATTACTGTAATGTTAACTTTTCTCTGGAAATTGTAGAATGGCAGTGAAGTTAGCTTTTCTGATCAATACCAATATGCCATGTACAAATGTTTCCTCCTTTGCAGTACAAGTATGCCAACGAATCCAATGATGACTACTCAAAGACAGGAAAAGCTTCTTTGAAATTTCAGCTGATCAATCAGCGGGCAGATTTCTCATTTGCATTATTTTCAGGTGGTTTATCAGAAGTAAGTCTCAATCAAACTGTTCTCCCTCATCTTTGGTAGTTATTGTCATACCTGTAGCTTTTGGATTTCCAAATGGCAGTTCAAGTTTAGACTAATAGTTGATGCTTTGTGTATTTCAGCCAAAACTGGTAGCAGTTTCAAATGTTATAAGTTTTGCAAATCCAAAGGCACCCCTTTATCCACGTCTTTCTCAAGGAAAATCTTGGAATGAGGTAGGTCTATGTTATAATAATCTCCATCATTTTCTATGAACATCTTGATTTCATTCTCAAGCTGTGGCTGAAGGTTTAATTATGAATCAAATTAAACTTAGCCTTACTCAATATTTGTTTATCTTCCCTCAGATGGCTGTTACCTGGACAAGTGGGTATAACATTATTGAAGCTGTACCTTTCGTTGAGTGGGGTTTTAAAGGAGAATCACAAACTCAATCACCAGCTGGAACTTTAACATTTCATCGAAACAGCATGTGTGGTATGATCCATGTTCTCTTGATCGATAGACTTTGCAATAGTTTGACCATCTAACTATCATGCTTTTTACCCTAAACTGGGAAACAAGTAGCTAGAATGTTTGATGATTGGGGGCCATGGTAGTAACAAAATTATTATCATAACGTGCAGCTCCACCGGCACGAACAGTAGGTTGGCGTGATCCTGGGTTCATCCATACAAGTTTCTTAAAAGATTTGTGGCCAAACTCTCTGTATACAACTAAACTGGCAAATTTCATGTCTTGGCACATGCTGAGGTGTATGACTGATTACTGTAATTAACTCAGTGAGATGATTGTTGATTCAGGTACTCTTACAAGCTTGGTCATAGGTTACTTAATGGTTCCTATATCTTTAGCAAGACCTATTCTTTCAAGTCATCACCATTTCCAGGGCAGGACTCATTACAGCGTGTTATAATATTTGGCGATATGGGAAAGGTAATGGCAACAGAATGTCTTTTGGAAGAATTAGAAATGCAACTTGATCATTTGCAACTAACTAATGGGAGAGCCATGCCTGAAAAATGAGACAAAATAAAGCTCATTTCTTTCTCTTGTATTTCCGAACATGACAGATATTGGATGCAATGAATCTGTGAAGAGATAAATATTCTTCTCATCTGTTTCAGGCAGAGCGTGATGGTTCAAACGAGTACAGCAATTATCAACCAGGCTCACTTAATACCACAGACCAACTCGTCAAAGACATGAAAAACATCGACATAGTTTTTCATATAGGAGACATTACATATGCAAATGGATATATTTCACAATGGGATCAGTTCATATCACAGGTGGAACCCATTGCATCTACTGTGCCATATATGATTGCAAGGTTTGCATCTTGAAAATGTTTTTTTGTTGCTAGGCATGCATAACGAAGTTATAGCTTCATAGGCATAACTTCATGCCAGTTTACAGTACTTAAACTAAGTTATTCATCTTGCAGTGGCAACCATGAACGTGACTGCCCAGGGACAGGATCCTTTTATGACCATAATGATTCAGGTGGTGAATGTGGTGTGCTAGCTGAGACAATGTATTATGTTCCAGCTGAGAACAGAGCTAAATTTTGGTATGAAAACTTGATTTCTTCTCCACATTCTTCTGTAAGGTTATTGGAATGGAAGATTGATATAAAAGAGCAGAGAACATTTAGAGTTGATAATTAAGAGAGTGACTTTACCTACTAGCTAGCTATAGGGAATTACAATTATATTAATTCTCCATTGCAGGTATTCAACAGACTATGGCATGTTTCACTTCTGTATAGCTGACAGTGAGCATGACTGGAGGGAGGGTTCTGAGCAGTACAAGTTCATTGAGAACTGCCTCGCGTCAGCAGACAGACAGAAACAGCCTTGGTTGATCTTTGTTGCTCATCGTGTTCTTGGGTATTCCTCGTCCTACTGGCAACAAGGTTCTTTTGGGGAGCCCATGGGAAGGGAGAGCTTGCAGAAGCTATGGCAAAAGTACAAAGTCGACATTGCATTCTACGGACACGTCCATAACTATGAAAGAACATGCCCCATTTACCAGGTATAAATTTAATCATGAAGCTGTCTTATTGTTTTCTTTCTAGTACATGGAACATAACTTCATTAATGGAAGTTACATGTCATGATCTTAGTTTTCGCCAAATCTGATCTTCGAACTTGAATGAATTCAATGCAGCACCAATGCGTCAGTACAGAAAAATATCATTATTCAGGCACTGTGAATGGAACAATCCACATCGTTGTTGGTGGGGGAGGGAGTCACTTTTCAGATTTTGGCCCTCTACAACCCAGTTGGAGTCTTTACAGTGATTCAGACTACGGATTTGTCAAACTAACAGCATTCAACCACTCTTCACTTCTCTTTGAGTACAAGAAGAGTAGTGATGGACAGGTTTATGATTCTTTCACCATTTCAAGAGACTACAGGGATGTTTTAGCTTGTGTTCAGGATGGCTGTGAACCGGTCACCTTAGCTTCATGAAGTAGCTTCTTTGTTACTAGAATACCTGCCTTACTCCATTGACTAGAAACTTCTACTCCTCCATCGTGAATTTACAAAAATGCGGATCAGCAAAACTTGATTGAAAATTGTTTGTGCTAAAAACCAATTGGAAAATTTTCATGTTTATTCAGTAATCAATTATAATTGTTGATCCTTCATGTTGACTATAAGACACTTAAAAGTTAAAAGTCTGTTTAGAGATATTTAAACAAAAATCTTTGTATATATTTCTATTTTATATTTTGAATATAAAAATAAATACAATTTTAATTATTTGAAACTATTCATAAATGTCATAAAAAATGTATAATTTAGAAGCCTTAAAACTAATCATAAAAAAGCCATAAAAATGAGTCACTACAAACAAAACTCTAACTCATAAAACGGTATTAAAGGAAAAAAAAAATGAATGAGATTATTAATTTATAGATGTGTAATTTCAACCCAACTAGTCTTTAGTCCAAACAATAAGTTTGTTTTGAGATGCACTTGAAATTATACAGCAATATGTAACTTTCTTACTATTACTTAGGTCAAATTTCAGAGAAAATAATAATTTTCCCATTTAATTGAGGTGATCTAAGGCTCATAAATTGATTTAGATTCTCATTTGAATAAATTTGAATATTAGGGTTCTTACTTTGAAATTGGAGGTTTTCAAATTTAGTCCTTCCTTTGTGATATTTACTTGATAATGGGTCATATTTTTGACAAAATCGTTGATTTCTTTTTGGTTTAACCAACTTTTGTTGTTGGAAGATGATGGAATCTGAATAATCATTAAATGGTGAATGTGGTTCAATGTTAATAGGTTTGGATTCGAGATTGGCGGTTTAGTTTTGAAAATCAATGATTGATTCTCAAGATTTGTTTATTCAGGTTTTGATTCGAAGAAGAAGAATCGATTGAAGAAAGTGGGGTTGTATGAAGGAGCTCTGAACATTATAGGGTACCCAGAATCGCACAGTACTGATTCTGATTCCTTAGGTTTTGGGTTGGGTACCCGAACTCGCTCAGCCCTAGTGTTGGGTTGGATTTTTTTTTTTTTCAATTTTTCAATTTTAATTTCAATTTATTGATAATTATAACATTTATTTATGGGAAATTTTAAGTGAACCCCCTCGCATTTGAGGAACTATAGAAAGTACTAGCTAGTTTCAGAAATAAGGCCTTAGCCTCCACTCCATCCAAGATTATTAATGAAAACCCATTAATAGGTAAAAAGACAAGTTTATCCTTGGAGAAAATTACACACAAAACCTTAATAGCCCAACCACCTTCTGCGGCCAACTCCACTGCCTCCAACCACCACGTGACATTATTGGAGGCCTCCATGGTCTCATGGCAACCACTAGAAGCCTTGAGAGCCTTAGAGCATCTCCAATAACACTCTTTATTTAAAGATCAATTTTCATACAAACAAAGAACATCTTCATTAATTTATAAATATAAAAAACAAAAATTTTATTCAAATCCAATAAACTCTTTAAATTTTAATTCTTCATTTTGCATTTTCCCACAAAGCATTTACGATTTTAATTTTTTTTCCCTCCTTTTCTTTTTCCTAAATTTCCCTCTTTATATTTCATTACTTGCCCTCCATTTTTCAATGGAACCAATATACAAATTTCCATTACTACCAGCTTGAAAATTCATGTTTTAGAGAAAAGAAAATAGAGCATGAATATATATACAACTCAAAAGACCATTGTTGGGAGGAAAAACGTTTTTTTCAAGAAAGGGACTTAATAGGAGAGAGAATTAATAAATAAAATGTATAAAAACTTGTAATTTATTAATTAAAATTAGGATAGAGAGTGAAATTTGACTCTCTAGATGTGGAGAGTCAAACTCACTATTTAATTTATATTTAAAGAATAAAGAGTCTGTTAGACTCTTGTTTTTGTGAATAAACTCTTTATAATAGAGAGTTTTGGTCATATAAAGAGTCATTTGGAGATGCTCTTAGAGGCCACCGCTTGTCAGCAGAGGCCTCATGGCATCCACGAAAGGCTCGAAAGCCTTCATAGCGACGTTGATAGAGACCAAATGAGGCCTCTTGGTAGCCGTTATGGCTAGATCTGGCCCGTGGAAATTTCATAGAGGCCGGGTTTGGCGTTTACCATCGTCGAAAGGCTAGATGTAGCCTTGATGCCGGTGAGGCCATTTTCGGCCTCTTGGTGTCGATAGAGGTCAAATTTGACCCTATCAACACTTGTAAAATCCAGATCGGACCTTTACGCAATCAATAGTGGCTTGATCAAACCTTAGTGAAGGGCATTAAGGCATTTGCTATAGAGAGAGAGAGAGAGAGAGAGAGAGAGAGAGAGAGAGAGAGATGGAAGAAGTAAGGGGAAATAGGAAAAAGAAAAAACAAGAAGAGGAAAATGAGAAAAATAAAGCTAGGGTTTTCCTAGGAATGATGAAAAAAAACCCTCTTTTAAAAGTCAAATTACAAGTTTACCAGCTTGTTAGTTAAGCTTAACGGTAAATGTTTACAGAATGGGGGTTAGGGTCCCATTTCCAATACTTGCAGGTACTTGGTAATTTATGAAACACATGGGGGTTTACTTAAATTGTTTACACTTTTACCTTTCTTTTGTTAAAACATATGACATATGTGGATGGACTAACGGTAGAGGTTTCTTAGTTATTATCCATATTTGAGGGGTTTATTTGGATTGGGCTTAACCTTGGGGGTTTAAATTATCCCATAGTTTCTAAGATGCAAGTAAGTCCCCGTATTTTTTAGATTGCACTCATTTAGTATTCATATTATTTCATTAGTGTATTGTGTAATCAAGAAAATAAAAAATAAAAAAATTCATAATTGATATATAATAATAATACACATGAAGGAGTTGAGTTAACAAAATTAAAGCAAGATGGATTCAAGTGAGAGAATTGAGAGATATAGGGCTTAGTTAGTATAGGACATAAGCTTTGATACAAGCTTTACAGAATAGGAAAACGTGGATACTTTATCTGAGACAAAGCATTCAAGGCTTTTTTATAGGCTACAAATCGCCTCGCACAAGTGAACTAAAACCATTAGATCTTACGACCAGTTGGCATTAATCTAAGGGTAGTTTACTAGGACACATGTAAATTTCATTTAATAGCTTCATGATGTGAGATGATAAACCCTTTAGGTGGAATACCACACAAATAATATTTGTACATAATACTCCCCTTAGGATTTCTACCATTTATAGATAGAGTTAATGACATGTTCCCACCCAAAAAAAAGCCAATTGACAAATTCATACCCACACACTTTTTAAATGCCCTTTCAATACCCACAGCACAATTTTTTAGTAATTTTTGTTGTGAGGAAGGGAAAAATGGTCTAAAGTCCGTTATTATAAGGGTAGAATGGTCAACAAACATTTGGACACTAGAGAAGAAGAAAAGATAAGGGCCGACGCACAGTAGCAGATCACTATTGGCAATTTTTGCTGTTTTCTGACCAATCTCGACATTCAAAATCACTTCTGAGACCACCCACAGAATCCCTATCACCTCCTCTACAAAGCCCAAGCCTCCATTTTCGGTCATCACTCACCATTTCCCACCACCACCTCCATTCGCACGATCGACTCTTCAAGCTAGATTTTCGGTCAATTTCTTTGCCAAAAATTCAACAAGACATCACCATCACCATCACACTCCCCACAACCCACTCTACAAAACCCTTACCTCCATCACTGTCCCTTGCTCGTCGATCGCCAGCCGTGCATCACGGGCCCTTTAAACTTTGAAGCTGATTTCTGGTCGTTTTCGGTGTCGGAAATCGTCTGTACCACAACCAATTGACTCTTTAGATCTTTCTTTCCAAAAGCCCCAACATCCCCGATCCTGTTTGCTCATCAATTGCCGACAATTGAAGCTTCCCCACCCTAGGGTTTTTCGAGTTTTGATAAGCTAATTGGGTTTGATTCGTTCAGTTTTTGTGTTTGTTGGGTTGAAAAACAATTAAGGAATGTTTATTTGCAGTATTTACGATTTGTTTGTTGATTTTCTGGTCACCGACACTCCCCAATGTCGGCGGCAATTGCTGGCAATGGAAGAGGCTAAGAAGAGAAGAAAAAAGAGAGGTTTTTTTTTTTAGTAAATTACTTTAATTCCCATCCAAATCAGAGGAAAACCTAATATTTGGGTAGTAAAAGGGTATTTTAAAAGTTTAAGGGTCGAAAAGTGTCAGTGGGCCATTTTTTGGGTGGGAATATGCCGTTAACTCTTTATAGATAATTACATAAACTTTACTAAAGAAAAACCCAATGGGATAAAAACGAAAGCCAAGAAACATAATTATTTGATGTTTTGTAAAATGGTGTTGGATGTGCTCAAACTATCTCATTAAAAACCTTGCCATAAAAACGCAATTGGACAAAACCTGGTCAAGGGAAAAAGAGTATAATGCATATTTTGTCCAATATTTTGATTTCTTCAAGACTTTGCTCCCCCTCATTAAAGCATAAGTTGTCATGAATTAATTTAGTTGTTTGCTGAGTCACCTATGCAAATGTTATACACCAATTTCTCAAAAGTTAATTTCGGTAACTATATGCACTCTTGGTTGGCTTCATGGAGAGCTTAGAATTTCTTAATGATGTTGCTCCAACTTTTGCTTTGTAAGTGTGTCACGAAATTGTTATGCCATTTAAGAAAAATAATTTCCTGCTTGCAAGTGGGATTTGCGGGGATAAGATAGGTACCCAACATCCGTATATTGAACACAAATGATATGTCTGGTTTGGTACATTGTGCTAAGTGTAATAGTGCAGTAATTACATTAAAATATGGTACTCCAAGATCAAATATCTTTTCACTATTGTCTTTAGAATGAAATAGATCCTACTTAGGATCAGGAAACCAAACCATCATTGAGGTACTCAAGGGGTGAGCCTTAACTATATTAAGCCTCTTTTAGGATATGTTCAGTATAAATTGACTAATGAACCATTTACTCATTTGCATTATGCTCGGTCTATTGGCCAAGAAAGTATATTGGTTTCCTTAGATCCTTTATTTCTAATTCTCTTCTTATGTATTTAGCAACCTTTGTGGGCTCTTTAAGAGTTCAAATTAAGTGTATGTCATTGACACATATTATCACAATTGACAAAAGCAGATATCGATTCCCATATGAACATGCATGGGCATTATGAGATTATTAATATATCTCTCCTTTATCAAGTGTTCACTAAGACGATTATACCATATTCGTCTAGATTGTTTCAACCCATATAATGAACTTTACAATACATGCTTCTTGGATTTGCTTCAGAAAATTTGAATCCTTTAGGGATATTTCTATAAATATCAGCATTGTATATCATTCAAGTATGTAGTGACAACATCATGGACGTATATCAAGTCTTTCTAAGACTGATAAACCAATTATGTATCTAAATGGGATTTCATCCATCATGGTGAAGATTTTTTTACCAAAACAATTCCGGTTTCTGCTGGAAACCTGAGTCACAAGTCTAGCTTTATACCTAGTAATTAATTTTCTCAATTCATTTCCTTGTGAAAACCCATTGGTGTTTCACATATTTGACATCTTCAAATGTTAGGACTATAGGTCCAAATAATTTGTTAGAGAGTTAATTCTTCTTGATTGTTTTTTTTTTTTTTTTTTTTTTTTTTCATTTTGGCTAATTATATCACTGTCTACACCCATTGACAATGCATAGCTCAAAATCAGTACTCACAATTTCTGTAACTACTGCAAATGAGAATATACTGTCGATGATCATATTTTCACTATTCCATATTTCTTTCATATATGCAAAATTTATAGCAATTTCAGTATTTATATATCCCACTTTTGACACATGTGCCACTTCTAGAGCAATATTTTATGTGCCACTTCTTGGGCATTTTCCATTTCAAGGGCACTATACCCTTATGTTACTTATGGGGCATGTGCCACTTCTTGTGGCTTTTTTTCTCTTCTGAGAGATATGCCTCTTTAGGGGCATAACCTTTTCTCGGGTTTTATCTCTTCAAGGATCATTATTTCTTTTGGAGTTAGGTTAGAGAATGTGGTTTATCTATAACTCGACCATTATTGTTAGTAAAACCGGTTTTAGTTTTATTCTTTATTTTCCTCTTCCAGGAAATATTATCTTTGGATCCAATGGGTTAGCCATGCAATTAGCATGTAACAGATAAATTATTCGTAGCTACTTTAGCACGCTATTCAGTTGGAATATTAATCCACGTGGGTGTATACTTTGAACTTCATATTTCACATTAAGGTGTGTGAGGATCAAAGTGAGGTGTGTGAGGATCAAAGTGAGGCATAGTAATTACTTTCCACATAAGCTCACGCCTTACCTTTAGGAGGCTTAATCTTTTTTATCTAAATGTAGGAATATTGTCTCATCAAAATCCGCCAGATGTAAGGTAAAGATATCACTCGGTAGGAGCTTAACAAATACGATAATGGTCGGTGAGTTAAAACAAACATAAATTCCAGATTTCTCTATTGAGATAGAGAACAATGATTGTTATATACATCTACCAATCTACATAACATGCTTCCAGCATTAATCGATTTCATGTGTTCTTTCAGGGACTTTAAAATCATGTAAACATTCCACTTATGGCTGATGCTAAAATTGTATAGCCATTAATTTGTCAACATTCACTTCTGGAAATGGCGAAATAATTAATTGGCAATGATTTATAATTTTGAAAGCTCATTAATTATTCAGCGATCAAGAAACATAGCACCAACTCCAAATATTTGTAAATTGGTGTTGCATGTATAGCTACTTTAGGAAAAAATTCAAAGTTTATGCTCTTAATTATCATTATAAACCACACAATTTCAGGTGTTATGCCTGTAAAAGTAGGGCTGATGCCGAGACTTGTCAGCAAGAGCGGTCAAAGTTTGAGAAGGTTCTACAACCGCTCAAATGCAGCCATGTCACGTGATGACGCGAGTAGCATGCTCCTGCCAATGCAGTGGGTATGTGCCAGGTTGGCGAAAGGCTAGAAAAGGTCCACGTGTCCAATCCCTGTACAAGTCGAGGAAATCACTCGGGCAGGTGAACAATGGGACGCAAAGAAGGATTTGCACGACATTTGTCCCACTCATAGATTTAGTAATCATTACCTTAATTCATCCCACTATAAATAAAGGGCTCCTCTCCTGTTTGTGGGATTGGCTCATTTTTCTCTGAAATAGCATATTCTCTCTCTCTCTCTCTCTCTCTCTCTCTCTCTCTCTTGTATTCTCTAAGCTATAATTCAGCTCCCTGAACGTGACCTGACTTCATACATTAATACAATGCCAGTGGACGTAGGATTTGCTTTTTGGGCATCCGAACCACTTTAAACATTGTTCTTCACCCCTTATTCAGCTAAATCCATCCATAATTATGTGTGACTTCTGAGCCCACTCAACATTTCTCACGTGCGAATAATTGGTGTCAAAATCGAGCATCAACAGTTTGGCGCTAGAAGGAGGGCCTGCTTTAGTACTTGTTCTTCATCAGGAGAATCTCTGACTAATCGGTCCCACTACAGCAAATGGCTCGCGGATTTGAATCTGAGCGAACCAATCACGGTGATGAAGAGATCCCTCAGGTACAAGAGGACACTTCTCCTGAGGTGCCCTTAGCCCCACAAAATATCGTGGGGGATATCCTTTCAAGCTCATGGCTTGATCCAGCTATCATGAGCTACTTGGAGAGGTTCAACAATACTCTCCATACAGTCAGCCAAAGGCTAGACCGGTTGGATCGGGTCGTACCACCCGAATCAAATGAGGTAGTGCCACCGCCAAAAACGCCTGTAGGTCGCATGAAAACGCGAAAAATGGCAAAAGCCTATAATGCGCGAACTACAGCGCGTCAAAGAAAGGGAAAGCAAGTGGCACACAGCAGACCTAAAGGCTCCGAGGGACCAGCGAACACTGATCATGCCCCGGGTAGAATACCTGTGGCATTAAAACTCGGTGAAATGTTGCGGCTCGAGCCGTCCCATGCCACGTCGCACGAGTACTCCGACAAAAGTGCAAGACGAAGAGATTCCCATTATAGCCAAAATGACGACCTAGATCGTCGTCACGCGGGAGATTCCCATCGTCTGTGGGTCGGTTTGCACCACCACGAAGGTCGGGAAAGTTCCCCAAACCATTCAACGTCATCACACGACTCTAGCCAGCGTGTGTCGAGATTGGCCGGAACTGCTGGCCGAGGCGAGGAGGAATCTGACCTACGGTCTGTCCTCAACTGCAACCGTCAGGGTCGAACCCACCTTGCGGAAAGCGACCCCCAGATGGCTCCACTACCTCAGATTGATGAACTACAGTGAGCCTTGGATCAGTTAAAGGCTTAGCGAAATGAGCAATGGCAGGTCATAGAGGCGTCTCCCTTTTCTCTGGCAGTGTTAGCCGCCCCTCTCCCGTCAAGATTCAGAATGCCTGACATACGAGCATTCGATGGGAATTCTGATCCGCAGGATCATCTATACGAATTCAACGACCTCATGGAACTCCACCAAGTCTCTGACTTGGCAAAATGCTGTTGCTTGGCAGTAACTCTTACTTCTCATGCCAAGCGATGGTTCAGGTCGCTCTCAACAGGATTAGTCGGTTCGTGGCCTCAGATGAGTTCGACATTTCTGAGAACTTCCAAGTGAACAGGAAGTTCTCGATGCCTCTAAGCTACCTCAGCAACATAAGGCAAGAGAGGGATGAGCCCCTCCAATCTTATATTGACAGATTCTATAGGGAGCTCCATAAGGTAGCTCACACTCCTGAAGAGTCCATTCAGACTCTCATCATCGCTGGAGTTCGTCCACAGACAGATATGTGGAAAGAGCTGTAATCGGAGGACGATGTTTCCCTCACCCGCTTCTACAGCATTATGGAGAAATACTTCCACATTGAAAACTTTGTGGCGGCGCTCAACCGCTACAACCCCGGTCCTTCTGGCGGTGCGCCTGGTTAGGGGGAGAGTAGGAGGGTTGATCGCAGATGGGCTAATGATGATCAGCGAAAAGGAAAGAAGTAGCGGTATGAGCCCAAGAAATCTTACGCCTCAGTTCCTCGTTGCGCTCGCAACAAAAGTCAGTACACTCCTCTAAATGCATCGGTCTTTGCTATTCTTAATAAGTTAGAAGAGGTCAGCCTGCTTGGGGAGCCTAAGCCCATGAAAAATCCCTCTTCAGCTAGAAATAGTAAAAAGTATTGCCGCTATCATTGAGATAATAGGTATCACACCGATGAGTGTCGAGCCCTTAAGCAAGTAATTGAAGACCTCATCAAGCAGGCGCACTTCAAAGTGATGACTCTACTCCCGTACGGGAGAAAAACCAAGAGGAACCAGGCAAGAAGTTTCGTGGTCGTAAGGATATCTACAGTGTAGGGATCATCTTTGGGGGACCATACCTCGCAAGGAATTCGCGAGGTGCCCAAGAAAGGTATGCTCGCGTAACCCATCACGACCCCATTAGTGTAATGAACATGACGCCGTGACCATCAAAGGTTCACAGAGAGGAGGAGATTACCTTCTTCGAGAAAGACGCAGTACGATTGCATCATCCCCATGATGATGCTCTCGTCATCACACCCCAAATCAGGCAGTGCGAGGTCCACCGAATGCTGGTGGATAACGGAAGCACCATGAACATCTTGTTCCAGCGAGCTTTTAAAAGAATGAAACTAGATGAGGCCGACCTGAAGCCTACCTCCATCCTTTTATATGGTTTCACCGGGGATCACCTGATCCCCAAGGGGACGATCTCACTCCCGGTCACATCAGGTGATACCAATGAGATGACCAAGATCACTGAGTTCTTAGTAGTGGACTGCCTGTCCGCTTTCAATGGAATCTTAGGACGACCTTTACTAAGAAACTTCAAAGCAGTCACCTCAATCTACCATCTTAAGATGAAGTTCCCCACCCCAATGGGGATAGGGGAAGTTAGCGCATCTCAACACGTATCTCGCGACTACTATGTGAGGGCAGTGTAGATGGTGTGCAAGGGAAAAAGCAGTCCATTTGGCATCCCTAAACAGACAATGACGATCAGCCGGATCGAACCGCAACCTGGTCTAACTGAAGATAACATGGATCCTCGTATCCAAGAATGCCCTTCTAGTGGGCCGGTTGAGGACCTGTCTAAAGTGTCAATTGATCAGAGCGAGCTGAGTCGGGTGCTAAGAATTGGAAGTAATCTCAACCCCCAGCTCGCTAGCGACCTGACCAGCTTCCTCAAGGAAAATATCGACGTGCTCGCATGGACTCATGCTAACATGGTCAGGATCAGCCCGAATATCATTTGCTATGCTTTGAACATCGATAGTGAGGCCAAGCCGGTCTGCCAAAAGAAAAGAGCAATAGATCCGAAGCGATATGCTGCTTTGAAGGTTGAGGTAGATAATCTCCTTCTAAATGGATCCATCCGGGAGGCACTCTACCCGAGCTGGGTTGCCAACTCAGTTTTGGTAAAGAAGCCTAACAGCAAATGACGGACCTGCGTTGACTTCACCAACCTCAACAAAGCCTGTCCGAAAGACAACTTTCCCTTGCCAAGAATTGATCAGCTTGTCGATGCCACCTTCGGGCATGAGCTGCTGAGTTTTATGGATGCCTAATCGGGATACAATCAGATTCTGATGTATGCGCTAGACAAAGAGCATACCTCATTTGTTACAGATCGGGGGTTGTATTGCTACAGGGTTATGCCCTTTGGCCTAAAAAATGCTGGAGCAACTTATCAGCAGCTGGTTAACTGGATGTTTTCTAAACAGATCAGAAAATTGATGGAAGTCTATGTCGATGACTTGTTGGTCAAATCGCATGTCGCTTCTGATCATATAGCACATCTCGCTGAGATGTTCGGCATACTCCGAAAGTATAGAATAAAGCTCAATCCTCTCAAATGCTCGTTCGGAGTATCCTCAGGAAAATTCCGAGGGTACATGGTTAATCAGAGGGGAATAGAGATCAACCCCAAAAAAATCCAAGCTCTCCTCGATATGGAAAGCGCGACCAACTGAAAACAAGTTCAGAGTCTCAATGGGGGAATAGCGGCACTCAGTCGCTTCATATCAAGGGCAACAGATCACTACTTGCCATTCTTTAATATACTCAAGGCCAACAAGAAATTTGAATGGACTCCTGAGTGCGAACAGGCATTCTAGAGCATTAAAGAGCACCTCGGAAAGCCACATCTCCTGTCCAAGCCTCTCCTTTAAGAAATTCTTCTTCTGTATCTGTTCGTCTCTCAATACACGGTCAGTGTAGCTTTAGTCCGAGAGGAGAATAGGGTCCAATGGCCAGTATATTACGCGAGCAAGCGTCTGCTGGACGCCGAGATGCAGTATCCAGAAATGGAGCGATTGGCTTATACCCTACTAATCGCTTCCAAAAAGTTGCGACCTTACTTCCACGCCCACACAATCCATGTATTGACCAATTACTCGCTTAAGCAAGTCCTTTAGAAACTAGAGGCTTCGGGTAAGCTGCTCAAATAGGCTGTGGAACTAAGTCAGTTCAATCTGCAGTACAGATCGAAAGCAACCATCAAAGGGCAGGCTATTGTTGATTTCATCTCGGAATTCTCATATCAACTGGTTAAGGAATCCGAGCAACAGGCCAGCGAAGTCACCCAGGAAACTGTTCAAAATCTATCGACCTAGAGCCTCTATGTCGATGGATCCTCGAATAGGAAAAGGGCCGGAGCAAGCCTCATTCTCCTCAGTCCCGAAGGGACTCGTATTCATGGCATTCTTCAGTTTGGGTTCAAAGCAACCAACAACAAAACAAAGTATGAAGCTCTGCTCGCTGGACTGCAGTTGGCAAGAGAAATGGGATCAACCGCGATCAGTATCTACAGTGACTCCATGCTGGTTGTCAACCAGATTTTGGGGGAATATCAGGCCAAGGAAGAAAACATGATTGGCTATCTAAAGAAAGCTAAGGCTGCACTCGAGCCATTTAAGCACTTCACGATTACACAGATTCCCAGAGATAGTAATTCTGTCGTGGATGCCTTGGCAAAGATAGCCTCATCGCTGGACTTAGATGCGCCAGAGAGTGTCCCTATTCGGTTCATAGAGGCCCCCAGTATCAGCTCGCTTGAACAGGCTGTGAATGTGATCGAGTCAATTTCCTGGATGACCCCAATCATCCAATATCTTTGAGATGGGACCTTGCCCAACGATAAGATCGAGGCAAGAACCTCGCGAACCAGAGTTGCTCGTTACACACTTATAGGAGATCAATTATACAAGCAAGGGTTTATCGCTCCTCTCCTCCGATGTGTAACCGATAAGGAAGCAAACTATATCATGAGGGAGATACATGAAAGGATCTGTGGTAATCACATGGCCGCGCGATCTCTTGCCAACAAAGTTGTTCGTCAAGGGTATTACTGGCCCCTGCTCCAAGAAGACACCTACAACTTTGTTAAAAGATGTGACAAGTACCAGCGGTTCGTGAACATACCGTGAGCTCCTTCCTACCAGCTAATAACTATGACTAGCCCTTGGCCATTCTCCATGTGAGGAATCGATCTCATTAGACCTATGCCAATTGGTAAAGGAGGAGTCAAGTATGCGGTGGTCGCGATGGACTACTTCACCAAGTGGTCGAAGCTGAGCCTTTGGCCGCGATCACCACTAAAAAGCTCAAGGACTTCGTCTTCAAGAACATTGTGTGCCACTACGGAATTCCTCATACTCTTATCTCTAATAATGGAACACAGTTCGATAACAAGGAATTCAAGCAGTTTTGCGATGAGTTGGGTATCCACAAAAAGTTTGCCTCAATTGCGAGACCGCAAGCAAATGGTCAGGTTGAAGCTGTCAACAAGACCATCAAGTACACTCTGAAAGCCAAACTTGGCACTGCCAAGGGAAATTGGGCCAATGATCTCCCCAAAGTCCTATGGGCATACATGACAACTCCAAGAACCTCTACCTCAGAAACACCTTTCTCACTAGCATATTGCTGCGAGGCGATGATCCCCTTGGAGGTAGGAAATGGTTCACTACAGAGAGACCTGTTCAACGAAATAGACAATGAAGCGCTTATCCGTGCAAGTCTGGATTTAGTTGAAGAACATCGCAGCAAGGCTCAGCTAAGGATAACAGCTTACCAACAGCGCACGAAAAGGTTCTTCGACTCTAAGGTTAGAAAAAGAGACTTCCAGGTTGGTGACCTTGTTTTGAAGGAAGTCCTTCTCGGTACGCGAGAACCGAGTGCGGGAGTATTGGGGCCGAATTAGAAAGGCCTGTACTGTATCGCCAAAGTAATAAGACCGGGGACTTATCAACTCAAAAGGCTGAATAGTTCCGAAGTACCGCGAGCTTGGAATGCTAAACATCTCAGCCCGTATTATTAGTAATTCCAAACTCATTTCTTTTCAATTCCCTTGTAAAGACTTAACTTTTTTCAAGACTTGTAAATAACACAAGTTCTTTTGTAAAATCTTTTCCAGCATGTATATAGTTTTGTTCGCATAGATATTATCCGTACAAATACTATTGTAAACAATTAGAAAGCGACCTCATGTCCACATGTGTAACGTTTGTGGGGTACGAAAAATTATAAGTACTCACAAATGATTAAGGAAATGATCTCTTTATTTATTAAAAAAATAAAAAAGTACATATCAGTGAGCAAAGGAAAAGTAGTACAAAAGCAGAGGCAATTACTGGCCTTCATCCTCAGGTCCCGGAGGTGCAACCTCAGTGTCCTCAGGCTGGTCGCCAAGCACCTGGCCGGTCGCAGGCCCCTCTGGGACATACTCCTCAGGATGCTCTTCTTTCGGATCAGCTCCCGAGCTGCCTCCTTATCCTTGGCCCGCGCCATAGAGGTAAGGATACTCTGGTAATCTTTTGGGAGGTCCATCAGATCGATGGTGGGATTCTTCGATCGAAAGCATAGATGGACTGGATCGTCCAGTCGGTAGCCCTACTCTCAATCTTCAACTCTTGTCACTGCATCTCTTCGGTCAACAAAGCGACACAACCTTGGGCCAATTGGAGTTCAGCCTCAAGTGCCCACCTTTGCTTCTCGGTGGTCTCCCACAGTTGCGCCCTTTCTTGCTTTGCTCGCAAGGCCTGCTCGGAGTTCGTCCGTAGCTCCAGCTCTTTCTCGCCAGCCTCCTTGGTAAGCTTAGCCACTGTCCTTTGGAGCTCTTTAACTTCCTCTCCTTGTTTCTTCAGCTTGGCCTTCTAGAAATCCACCGAGCAAAGTACAGCAGTTCTTTCGGACAGGTATTGATTCGCCTGAAAGGTGGATAGGTTCTTTGCTGCTTGTGCAACTTCCCAGTCCCGTTTAAGCCACATGTTCTCTTCTCTCAGCTCGACTAGCCCCTCAGCAGCCCTCAGCTCAACCTTCTGCAAGGACAAGTGCATGGCGAGCAAGGCCTGTGTAACGAAGAGAGTAAAGGGTTAAGTTCCTTTCTATTGAAAAAAGTAAGGAAATGTAAAAAAGTCCTCGCCGAGGACAGTTTGTTTTACCTGGCTCAAGTGCTGAAAGGACGTGGGCATCAGATTCATGGGGTTAGAGGCCACGAACTACTCAAACACTTCCGCAAGCTGGCACTCCAACATGGTAAGCACCACCAGCTACAAATGATTCGGAAGTTACCCCATAGAGTCCAGCACAGGCGTGCCTGCAGCAGGTGGTGTCTTGCTCATTGGTTCCTTGCTCAGTCTCCTCCCAAGATCCGTAGCCTCCTTTTGCCTCGTTCGCGGACCCTCTAAAGTTATGGTAAGACCAGTCGCGCCCCGGGAGGTCCTCCTGAGCGGAATGCTTGGAAGGCTGCAACCTCTTGGGTTGCATGCCCAAACCCTCCGGCTTAGATTCTGACTCCTCAGTCCAAAGCTGCTTCCTCTTCTTGGACATTTGGGGCATTGTCTTCTACTTGGGGCGAACAGCTGTAGCTTGAGGAGTACCTGTAGGTCGAATCAGTGCACCCGTCGGAGTCCTTCCGATGAGGGATCGCTGGAAGTCGCCCCGACTAGTCCGGTGATGCAAACTTGGGGGAAGGTGAACTTCCTTGGTCGTTGTCACTTGGGCACTTTAGGAGGCATGGTCGCTGCATGCGAATAACAAAACTAGCTAGGGTTATGGCACTTATTTGGTAAGGTTTCTAAGGTGGTTTCGGGATTGAAGAAACCATATTTTCACAGGTTCACGGTTGTCACGAGCAACCTTGCATCGTGACTTTGTTCGAGCGAAAGACTGAAAGCAATGATCCTGTCGAAATTAGCAAGAGCCAATAGCCTGGTCGTCTTGTTGACTACGAAGAAACAAAGAAAGTTTGTTAGCAAAGACAGAAAGAAAGAAAATTCTCCAAGAAAAAGAAAAGAAAAACCTACTCGGCTCCCTAAATTGGAATGATAAATGGGCTTTGGAAGATGGGGAAGATGGAGGAAGCTAATGGGTTGTTTGAATTGATGAATCAAAGAGGTTTGCAGCCTAATGTGGTGACATTCACTATAATGATAAGTGGGCTTTGTGAGGTGGGGGAGATGGAAAAAGCTAATGGGTTGTTGGAATTGATGAGTCAAAGAGGTTTATCAAGAATATCCATCAATCAAAAGAAAAATGCAACACTAGAACTAATTACTAATTACTATTTACTATTCCAAGAGTTGATTTCTAAGGATTTGATCTCAATTTTACTAAAGCTTTGCGTATACAATTTTCGGTGTGCAGCATCTAAGCAGGGTGTTTTTGTTGCTGAAATGACGGTTGTTGTGAAAAGACTAGGAGATATATATTGAGGAGAAGAAGCGTTTTAGGTTGAAGTGAGTACAATTTGCAAACTCTTTCACATGAACCAGGCTGCAAAATTGTTATTGAAATTTGCATGTCTGGTGTGGAAGAAGATAGAAACATGAGACCGGCAATGGATTCAAAAGTCAAGGCTCTTTCAGAATGAGAAGCTGAAACTGAAGTCAACTATGTGGAAAATTAATAGCTGCAATATTTGAGGTATAAATTTGTTTTCTGTTTTTGGTATGTTTTTGTTTTGAGGATTTCCAAGATGAACATTTTGATTATATGAAGGATTAACTGATGGGATTTGCAAATGTATCATAGGAAGAGTGTAATGTTTATGCAATGTATTTGTGTAAGGTTTAGAAAAATGGTTTTGTGTTTTCTATTAGTTTGTGAGAGGACAATAGACCTTCCTAAATGAAGAAGAAGCTGTTTAAGGGTTGTTTTGTATTTGCATAAAATAGTTTGTGTTAGTAATCAGAACCATCAAAGTCAGCTAAATTTGAGGATGAATTTCTTAATGTAAAAAAGTTTAATGAATTGTTAGCGGACCCTTAAACATTATATTATTACAAAGGTAGTAAACATTATATCCAAATACATAAAGAATTATTAAGAAGAAACTAAAAAGATCACAAGATACAACACAGTTTAGATTATGAAATGATGACTAATAGATTTGATATAACATTATGGCAAGATTCTTTCTCTTATTTTTCATTCTTAATAATGAATAACACTGGCAAAGTTGAATTATCAAACATTTCAGATTGACATATGCTCAAATACAAAACCAGATTCAGCTTAATTTGTCTATAAGTTGCAATAAAGATCAAATGTTAGAGAGATTAGTATCTTCGGAAAACTCATCTAAAAGTTGGAGAAGATTCAAGTATTATCTCTAAATAATTTGGGCCCGTTTGGATCGGGTTTAAATTTTTTAACAAGGGTAATATTTGTTTAATTTAGCAGATTACCGTGTTTGGCATTTTTGTAAAAAAAATTTACAGGAAAAAAAGATGACAAACAGTGCTCAAAGGGGGGTAAATTGCCGGGAATATTTGTACCTCATGGGGGGTTGTTATTAAAACGTTATCGGGTAATCATAATTTCTGTCCAATCTTGCACCGAAATAGTATATTATGCAGACGAAAATATCCTTGGCTTGGTTAATAATTACAAAACACCCAATTTGTAAAATGACAAAAATACCTCCACCACCACAGTGCCAGATTCCGGCCACCACCACCGGAATCTGGTCGGAATCTGCCGTTACGACTCAGAGTGGTCAAATTTGGCCGTTTATTCACTGATCTGGCCTTTTCTGGCCAGATCCACCATAGAGCTGGCCGGAAAAGGCTAGATATAAGGCCAAATCTGGCCGTCGATGGCCGAAAAAGGCTAGATCTGGCCGTCAGATACGGCCAAAGAGTTGGCCATCGTTGATCATCAACGATCGCCAAGAGTTGGCCGTCGTTAACCGTCAACGACGGCCATTTCTTTGGCCATCGCTGACGGCCAGATCTGGCCTTTTCCGGCCAGATCCACTACAGATGTGGCCGGAAAAGGCTAGATCGGTGAATAAACGACAATTTTTGGTCATTTTTAGGCTGTTGTGATAGATTCCGGCCACCACTGATGGTGGGTGTTGGAATCTGACAACTATGGGTGGGTGGGGTTGTTTTTGTTAATTTTTAAACTTTTCTTTTCTAGGGGTGTTTAATTAAGTTAATAAACTTAAGGGGTCTAAAAGTAATTAAAAAAATAGAATAGTATTTCCCAAAATAATTAAACAAAAAAGTAATAATTAAACAAATAAGTATTTTGGGAATAGGATAGAGAATAATAGTCATAAATTGAAGTTCTTGGCCAAGTCTTCTCATATTGCATTACACCACAAAATCGTTTAACTCTTTGTTGTAAAATTACCAGTACCAAAAATTTTAAGCTATATATCTGTCAACTTAACTATCTAAAAACAGATGAACAACTTTCTTACTTTAGCACATAAAACATATGTAAATCAATCTAACTTCTACAATTCAATCTTATTATCTCGATCTAACATTTTCTCTTCTTTTATTAAGAAGAGAAGCCCTGGAAATTGAGTACTTGAGTTTAGGTTGGTGAACATGGTACTCGGGTGAAATAGCCGCGAATATTATAATACCACTGAGCACGGCTAACCCCAATCCTAAACTATTAACAACCATGGATTTTGGACATCGTTTAGATACACTTCTCCTTTGTAAAAATGTCAGTTTCTTTAGAAGATGTGTTTCTGCAGTCGTCACAGCCAACCCATATGTGTAGAGACCAAGGAAAATGTGCCATGGCAATACACTAATTCTTGATTTCAATCAAAATAACTACAACATTGTTATACTATTCTCTCCAGTGTTATGTAATACCAAAATTAATCTTAATTTCTGTAAAGTTTTTACACCATCCTAAAAAAATTTCTTGTACAATAAAACTTTGTTTGCTCCCCCTGAATTTCTTCTCTTTCGGTAAGTTATTTGCAATTGTCATCTTTCAACAACCAAATTTCAAAAAATCTCGGACTTAAATTATTCAATACACTCCAACAATATATGTGCACACCAAACACATAATTAGCTTCCAATGATCCAGTAACTTTAAAGATCAAATTCAAGTTATATGGGATTTTAACACTCCTAACCTGTGATATTTGCAAGACTTGGAACTGAATTTGTTGAGTCTATGGACTAAAAATGAGGCTTTTCTAGCTCAAATTAATCTAATTATGAAATTTAAAACCACAGAAGCTGGAAATTTGAGAAATCCAGTTTTCTATAGCTGTGAAAATGGTAGATCTCTTATTTACAATCACCAATTGAACGATAAATAAATGAAATAGAACAATTTAGATTGAAACTAACAGAAGTCACAGAGTAAGATGATATCTAGATAAAGTCACGAATTTTCAATTTAAGAAACAACACAAAAGCATGGCACAAGATAGTCACTTGGGTGGTTTCAAGATTCATTGTAAAGATTGTTCTTGCAAATTACCAAGAAACGAATCCATGATTAGAGCACCCAATACCATTATATCACCAATCATACTGAAATTCGGTGAAGTTTGTGCATCTGCTAAGGTAAAAAGAATCAACCCCTCAACTAAAAGTATTACAGATACATATTCATGAACCGAGTATTTTCGTCTGAGGCCTGGTATGAATGTGCCCATGACCGTTATAGGCAAAACCTGAGACGACAAAATAAATTTCCAATTTTAGCCAAATTGATCTCGTTTACTTGATTCACATTGCAAGAGTAAATGAGCTTATTTGAATCATTTAAACCATTTTAGATTAAGAGACCCAATTTGACTATCAAACAAAAACTAAAGTTATCAAAACGTCTAGTAAGGAAAATTGTTATTTTTTTCAACATGAAATTAAAAAAGGTAATGGAGTTAAAAATTTACCTTTGTGGATTTGAACGGAGTTGTCCTGGATAGTTAAGAAAGCCAAAGACTCTTTGGTAAGTCGTCCATGAGAACCCCTTAAACTGGAGAGAGCTTCACATAAGTTTCCATGGATTCATCACTGTTTAGTGGTGAAACCTTGAAGATAATGAGAACGATATAGACAATCCTTGAACAATTTGAAGTACCAACCGTAACTGGAAAACAAAAGGTGTCCATTGATCAAAATTTACAAACTAATCCTTGAAATTTCATATCACTAATTAACAATACTTAAGACATCATTAAAATGTTACAAATACAACAATACTATATGCAAATTATACCTGAATTGGAGCCTATTGTATCAATTCCTACAAATTACGTAATAATTAGTTTCAACAAGCGGATCAATAATTAATTACTGAAAAGTTAATTCTCAACTCTATGTGGAGGTTGAGAAACTTGGGAAAAAATATATATTATTTCAGTACATATATATTCTTGAGCTGTATTCCTCAAATTCTCAATGACAAAACTATTTCGCAAAACTGAAACCTCGATCTTTCAACCGCCATATCAATATTGCTAAAAAACGAAAGGAAAAATAACAAAACTCCAAGTTCCATTTTTCTTTCCTTGGTAGTCAATTTTCTCTAGATCAAATAGAATCTAAAAAAACTAAAATGAATTTCACTACAACTACATCAGTTCTCCAGGGAGGTAATCTTTGTCCCATTTTGCATACCCTTCTCAACTACTGATTCAATACGTTCTTCTCTTGAACAACCTTTCATCCTTACACACTGTGCAGCGATCCTTGTCGCTAATGTTTCTCCAGCCCAATTGATCCATCCTTCTTCACTAACCCTTCCTAGGTTCCAGTACCTGGAAATAAGCAATCACACATAAATTAACAAATCATAAAGACAAGGCCTGGTTGTAAAGCTACATTTTTTATTATAACTGACCCTGTAAGGGTACCAAGTCCCCGCCAGTGGTCTTAAAATTGATAAATCTATGCCTTTACAAAAATTAAAGAAACCCATCAAACGCAATGTGTGAAATATAGTAGAAACTAAAGATAAACCCATCAGGACCATACAATCATTATACAAAAAACTAACACAACCATAAAAGTAAACACCTTCTTGGCATGATCCGGCACAAGGTGAATGTGAAGGGACTAATGTGTGCTATTATACTAATAAAAAACAATTTCATATAAGCAAGTTTTTTTGAGCCTTTGGAATGCCACTATTTAATTGTTATTAATTTAGGTGAATGTGAAGGGACAACATGAATCTATATATCTTTTAATTGGACTTGGATGCCAATATGTGCTATTATACTAATAAATAGCAATTTACATATAACAAAGTTTTCTTGAGACTTTTGGGATGCCCTATTTAATTTTTTTAATATTTAGGTGATGTAAGGGACTAACATGAATTTCCCTACATAGCAATCATATATTAATAGTGCCCTAAGATCCTATGACATCCTACTGGGATTCCAAATAACGATCAATAGAGAGGTGAGCTTCTGGTTTATATAGATATATAGATTGTAGAAATTGATAATTAAATTTTACTTAATGGAATTATTATTTATTTGATCGTTGAGAAATAATGGTCATTAGTAAATTTTTAATCATTCATGTGGGATGAACATGGCATTTGCGGGTTCGGAATTTATACCCTATCAATATTGATTTTTTTTTTTTCTAATGATTGGAGCGTTTCGACAATTTGTGCACATCTCAACTTTGTTTAGGTATTTTGAAAATTATCGCCGAATAAGAATCTAGTAGCAGCCAATATTAACAAACTTAGAGACTCGAACTCGAGAGACAAAACTTCGCCAAATAAGGTAGTAATTATGTGTTGCTAATAGTGACCACTAGGGGATTTATCTGATTGTCAACTTAGAGGCCCAATGATTAGTTGAGGTGTGCACAAGCTAGCCCGGACCTCCAATCACCAAAAAAAACAATAAATAAATTTTGTGCCAGTTCTCCTTTACAGTTTTTGTCATGGATCACAATTCATACACATGGCCTGATTTTAGGTTACCGGTATTACATGGTTTGTCCATTTTTGAGCAAATTTTGGATTTTGTCTTGACTTGTGGCGATAAGTTGATGGATACGTATAAAAATCATAAACTTTGTTGAAAATTGATTAAAAAACACTGTTTTAGCATTCAGGGTTGTCTGCGTCATTCCTATACAAGCAGTTGATAATGGACAACTATGCATAATTTTAAATATTATGTGTTAAACTTAAACAAAATAGTGTGTAAATGTAAATTTAGTTACAATAACCCACTCTTTTGTTTTACCTTAAAATTTGGTGTTAGAATTTAAAATAGGTTGTTTGCACCGTACCTATGTAGCATGTTGATATTGGACAAATATGCAGAATTTAAATATTTGTCTACAAACTTAAAGCAAAATAAGTGTGTAAAATGTAAATTTAGTTACAAATGATTGTTCCTATTTATGAATGACCATTCTTTAGTTGTTCCTTCATAGGAGGGTCATCCTTCTGTGAGCGATCATTCCTTCATAAAAAACAGTTGCTACTTATGAAAACGGTTGTTACTTAGAAGGAACGACCATTTCTGGTCTAGTTAAAGTTTTTGACGTAACAATGCTAACTCAGCTGCCACCTAATTGGGTTGTAAGAAAGTTTTGGAGAAAAAGGTTATTGGCATAGCATTACTCTACCTTATAATGGTTTTATAAACAATCGACTAATCAAAAGATGTCACGTCAAAGCTTGGGTGCTAGTTTGCAACTTTATGAATCAGACCGTGTTATAGATAATAGGGGTAAACTAGGAGAAGAAAAAACTTTGTAATTTCAATTGTACATATAGTAAACCAATCGAAAGAAACAAAATTTATTCTATTGTTGTACATACAATCATCAATAAATTTTATTCAACTTTTTTCTTGATTGACATTTATACAACCAAGAAACCAATATACAATTATAAATATAAAATTGAAAACTAAAACAAATACTGTATGTTGAAAACATGAGCAATAGCATAAAGAAGAGAGAAAAGGCAATGTTGTAATAAACATAGCAAATATAGTTTAAAAATAAAATGAAGATAAAATGAACACTTGTCATTACATTAAAGATACAATGAGAGGAGTGATAGGTTTCAGTAAATACTTGCAAACTCTCTTTTCGGTGAGATTGTATTATTTAAATGTAAATCCACAAAAGACTAAGCCTTTGTGAACCCTAGATAATCCACAAACGCTGCTACCAAATGGCCTCCAAAACCTTTCTTCGTCATTGTTATTTCTTCTTCTGACACGTTACTAAAACCAAAATCTCATCTTTATTGACAAATTCTGTAAAGTGACTACACCTAACCAAAAGATTCAATACATAACGTTGAGGGGTAGCAACGCTTGATAAATTCCTTCAAAAGATTGTAAAGAAGGTACTATCACCTGATGAAGCACACTATTTCTTTTGTTTATGACTCATATGCAACCCAAACCACCGATTTCTTCATTCACCAGTTGTTTGAGCTCTTGCTAGAAAAGTTTTAGAAGACGTTATTTTCTGTACAAGAGAGTGGGTTCAATGGGTTGTTGCCAATTTGATTACTTTGAATATTTTATTAATTGTTTTTGCAAAGTGTAGAGTATGTGATGTTTTTGTTGTTTTGGGGAGGATTTTGAGGTGGGTGTTTAGCCCAATGTTGTGACTTTGACTTCTTCGATAAGAGTGTTGTGTTGAGAATAGGAATTCGGAGGCTACGAGGTTGTACAAGAAATGGTTGTGTTTGGGGTTATGCCTAACTGATTACATATGTGACTTTGATTAACGGGTTGTGTCAGACAGGGAAGGTAGAGGAAGCTAATGGGTTGATGGCATTGATGATTCAAAGAGGTTTGCAGCCTGTGGTGACATTTAATACAATGTAAATAGGCTTTGTAGGGAGGGGAAGATGGAGGAAGCTTATAGGTTGCTGGATTGATGGTCAAGAGGTTTGCAACCTGCTGTGGTGACGTTTAATACATGATAAGTGGCTTTCCAAGGAGTGTAAGATGGAGGAAGCTAATGGCTTGATGCAATTGATGAGTCAAAGAGGTTTGCAACCTAATGTGGTGACGTTCACTACAATGATAAGTGGGCTTTGCAAGGTGGGGAAGATGGATGAAGCTAATGTTTGTTTGAATTGATGAATCAAAGAGGGTGGTTGTAGCCTATGTGGTGATGTTTACTACGATATAAATGGGCTTTCAAGGAGGGGAAGATGGAGAAGCTAATGGTTATGGATTGATGAGTCAAAGAGGTATGCAGCCTAATTGTGGTGACGTTCACTACAATGATAAGTGGGCTTTGCAAGGTGGGGAAGATGGAGGAAGCTAATGGGTTGTTTGAATTGAAATCAAAGAGGTTTGTAGCCTGATGTGGTGGCATTCATATAATGATGAGTGGGCTTTGCGAGGTGGGGAAGATGAGGAAGCTAATGGGTTGTTAAATTGATGAATCAAAGAGGTTTATCAAAATATCGATCAATCAAACGAAAAATGCAACCTAACTATTACTAATTATTGTTCCAAGAATTGATTTCTAAGGATTTGATCTCAATTTCACTGAAGCTTTGTTTATACGATTTCCGTGTGTAACATCTAAGTGGTGTTTTAGTTGATGAATTTGCGGTTGTCGTGAAGAGACTAGGAGATATATCTTGAGGAGAAGAAGTTTTTAGGCTAAAATGAGTAAAATTTAGAAATGTATTATAGGAAGAGTGTAATGTTTATGCAAGGTTTAGAAAAATGATTTTGTGTTTTCTATTGGTTTGTAGAGGAATAGACCATTCTAAATGAAGAAGAAGTGTTTAAGGGTTGTTTTGTATTTGCATAAAATAGTTTGTGTTAGTAATCAGAACCATCAAAGTCAGCTAAACTTGGGATGAGTTTCTTAATGTAAAAAAAGTTTAATGAACTATAACGTACCCTTAAACATTATATTATTACAAAGGTAGAAACATTATATCCAAGTACATTAAAAATGTCAACAAATTCACATAATGGTATTTTGACTACCATTATGCATGTCAGTTCTTACATTAGTATTTAAGTCTACTAACAGGCCACTCTTGCGTACATAGACCAAATGACCAAATGAAGCAAAAACAAATGACGACGACATGACTAGTAGGATTTGAGCGTTACATATTCAAATGAAAGAAATTTGCCTCATTTCTTAAAATTATTAAGAAGAAACTGAAAAGATTACAAGATACACACAGTTTAGATTGCTCAAATACAAAACCAGATTCACTTAATTTGTCTATATTTTATCAATAAAGATCAAATGTTAGAGAGATTAGTATCTTCAGAAAACTCATCTAAAAGTTTGAGAAGATTCAAGTATTATCTCTAAATAATTTAAGCTAAATATAATCCCCATAGTTTTAAAAATAACAAAATCCATCTTAGAAACTAGAAAATTGAAAGTACAAACATATCATAAGAGTAATTTCTCTTGTTTCTCAAACTAATGGGGTTTATTCTAACGATCCATAACCACCATCAAATCATATGATTGAAATCCAAAAGACTCCACATTAAAAAACCCTCATAATTATCTCAGAAACCAATAAAACCCTTAAAAGTTAAAAACTAACACAAACCACCCCAAAAAGTAGCGGTGAGCATGGTAACGGGTAGAACCGGAATCGGAACCTACCTAGAATCGACACCGTGTGGGTAGGTTTCGATTCCATTTGATTGGAACCGACACTATGCGATTCTGGTTTCGGTTCCTGTTCCTACAGGTTTTGGAACTAGAACCAAAATCAGAACTTGGGAAAAGAACCTGAAGCGGGTACCAGGCTTGGAACTTGTTTGTGTTTTGGTTTTGATTGAGAAATTTTATGTGAATTGTGATGAATTGATTGAATTCAAGTGTTGCCAAAATATTTATGAGTCAGTCACATTGGACACAAATGAATGAGTAATCAAAAGTTGAAAACTACTAAATGTTGGTTATCTTAATTTGTTACGGGTGTATTTGTAAACTTTTAAGGTATTTTTGTCTTTTTTAAACTAATAGTGCAGTAACTGATATTTTATAGGGTACCTGGGTAACGAACCGAAACCTACATTTCAGGTTCCAGTTCCTTTTTTTGGGAACCTGCACTGTGCGGTTCTGGTTTTGGTTCCCCCGAAAATGTAGGGTATCCAAAACCGCTCACCCCTACCAAAAAGTACAGATATTTCACATTTCATTCAGCTACATCCAAAGCTATGGAATTCAGTTAAATAACTCGTTTAACATACACAAGTGGGTTTATGCAATAGAAAGAAGCAAACTAGTTATATCACAATCATATGATTTGTATCCAAAAGGTTTCATTGATAGGTAAATAAATAAAAACTCTTTGGTTATCCAAAAATCAGTAAAACCCCTAAAGTTTAAAAACAAACACAAACTACACCTAGAGTACAAATGTTTCAGAGGTCCATTCTAAACATTTCATCCACCACTAGAGCCACTGAGTTTACTTAAACAACTGGATCAAGTCACACATAAGTGGGTTTATGTTAATGCAGCAGAAGAAACCATAAAAGAAAAGAAAAATGTACCTTTAAGCTATTACTGAAGGTGTTGGGGCTGAGAGGAGGATCCATTGAGACTTTACAAATAGAAGGAAAAAAAATGAATGAATGTTATATGAAGAAAGGACACTAAGGAGTGATGAAATCTATGAAAAAAAATTACAAAGTGGGAAGTTTGTGTTGTTGTGTCTTGACTGGTTTTACAACCAGAATGTTCAACTGTTGTCTTCTGTTTCTGTTGTTGGTACTTGGTAGTTTATTTGAAGCAATGGTGGAAGAGAGGGAAAGCTGGATTGATTGTGATAGGGATGGACGGCTATGATTTATTAAAAAACTAGATAGAAAGCGCAAGGGTATGTTTATAGAATTTTTTTACATTATTATTAATTGTTTGTCTGGTATTGAATTATTTGTATTGAAGTTAATTTTATATTGAATTGATAACTAAAGAAAAAAGTAATAAAAATATTATATACAAAATAATGAGTATTAAATTTGTGCTAATTTTAAATATATATTTAATGTTGGTGTAAAGATACTGGACAGGTTCTAGTAGTTGTATCTCCACCCATTTAACACATAAAACAAACTCCTTGTTCTTGACCTTCTTTCTTCATCTTTTTCTTTCTGAAAATAATAATAATAAATTGAAGTTCCTCGCCAAGTCTTCTCATATTGCATTGCACCACAAAATCGTTAACTCTTTATAGTAAAATTACTAGTACCAAAAATTTTAAGCTATATATCTATCAACTTAACTATTCAAAAACACATGAACAACTTTCTTACTTTAGCATAGAAAACATATGTAAATCAATCTAACTTTACAATTTAATCCTTTCATCTCGATCTATCATTTTCTCTTCTTTCATCAAGAAGAGAAGCCCAGGAATTTGAGTACTTTAGTTTAGGTTGGTGAACATGGTACTCGGGTGAAATAGTCGCGAATATTATAATACCACTGAGCAAGGCTAACCCTAATCCTAAACTATTAACAACCATGGATTCTGGACATTATTTAAATACACTTTTCTGGCTTTGTAAAAATATCAGTTTCTCTAAAAGACCTTTTCTACAGTCGCCATAGCCAACCCATATGTGTAGAGACCAAGGAAAATGTGCCATGGCAATACACTAATTCTTGATGCACGCACCTCCCCTCAATGCCAAAAACTCAAGAAGCCCACTATCCACTGCAATTTCAATCAAAGTAACTGCAACATTGTTATACTATTCTCTCCAATGTTATGTAATACCAAAACTAATCTTAATTTCTGTAAAGTTTATACACCATCCCAACAAAATTTGTTGTACAATAAAACTTTGTTTGCTCCTCCTGGATTTCTTCTCTTTCGATAAGTTATTTGCAATTGTCATCTTTCAACAACCAAATTTCACAAAATCTCAAACTTAAATTATTTAGTACACTCCAACAATATCTGTGCACACCAAACACATAATTGGCTTCCAATGATCTAGTAACTTTAAAGATCAAATTCAAGTTATATGTGATTTTAACACTCCTAACCTATGATATTTGCAAGACTTGGAAAATCAGGCCTTTCTATCTCAAATTAATCTAATTCTGAAATTTAAAACCAGAGGAGCTGGAAATTTGAGAAATCCAGTTCTCTATAGCTGTATAAATGGAAGATCTCTTCTTTACAGTCACCAATTGAATAATAAATAATTGAAATAGAACAATTGAGATTGAAACTAACAGAAGTCACATAGTAAGATGATATCTAGATAAAATCACAATTTTTTTCAATTTAAGAAACAACACAAAAGCATAGCACAGGATAGTCACCTTGGTGGTTTTAGGATTCATGTTAAGATTGCTTCTTGCAAATTACCAAGAAATGAATCCATGATTAGAGCACCCAATACCATTATAACACCAATCATACTAAAATTTGGTGAAGTTTGAGCATTTGCTAAGGTAAAAAGAATCATCCCCACAACTAAAAGTATTGCAGATACATATTCATGAACTGGGTATTTTCGTCTGAGGCTCGGTATGAATACGTCCATGACCATTGCAAGCAAAACCTGAGATGACAAAATAAATTTCCAATTATAGCCAAATTTATCCCGTTTACTTGATTCACATCGCAAGAGACAATGAGCTAATTTGAGTCATTTACACCATTACAGATTAAGAGATCCAATTTGACTATCAAACAAAAACTAAAGTTATCAAAACGTCTAGTAAGGAAAATTGTCATTTTTTTCAACATGAAATTAAAAAAAGTAATGGAGTTAAATATTTACCTTTGTGGATTTGAACGTGAGCTGTGCTAGATAGTTAAGAAAGCTAAAGACCCTTTGGTAAGTCCATGAGAACCCATTAAGACTATGGAGAGCTTCACATAAGTCTTCCATGGATTCACCATTTGTTTAGTGGTGAAACCTTGAAAATAAATGAGAACAATATAGACAAATCCTTGAGCAAATGTGAAGTACCAACTGTAACTGGGAAAACAAAAGGTGTCCATTGATCAAAATTTACAAACTAATCCTTGAAATTTCAGATCACTAATTAACAAACACTTAAAGAAAATCATAAAAATGTTACCAAATAAAACAATACTTATATGCAAATTATACCTGAATTGGAGCCTGTTGTATACATATTCCTACAAATTACATAATAATCAGTTTACAATCAAGCGAATCAAATAATTAATTACAGAAAAAGTTAATTCTCAACTCTATTTGAAGGTTGAAAACTTGAGAAAAAAAAAATATATGTTCAGTACATATCTTTTCCTTGAGTTGTATTCCTCAAATTTCTCGAAGACAAAACATATTTCGCAAAATTGAAACCTCATAACTTTCAACCGCCATATCGACATTGCTTAAAAATCGGAAGGAAAAATAACATAAAACTCTAAGTTCCATCTTTCTTTCCTTGGTTGTCAATTTTCTCTACGATCAAATAGAATCTAATAAAACTGAAAATGAATTATTCACTTACAGCTTCATTAGTTTCTCCAGGGAATGTAATCTTTTGTCCATTTTGCATACCCTTCTCAACTACTGATTCCAATACCTTCTTCTCTTGATCAACCTTCTCATCCTTACACACTGTGCAGCGATCCTTGTCACTAATAGTTTCTCCAACTGAATTGATCCATCCTTCTTCACTAACCTCTTCCTAGGTTTCAGTACCTACAAATAAAGCAATCACACGTAAATTAACAAATCATAAAGACAATGCCTGGTTGAATAAAGCTACTATCTTTACATTATAATTGACCCAGTAAGGATACCAAGTCCCCACTAGTGGTCTCACAAGTGATAAATCTATGCCTTTACAAAAATTAAAGACAACCCATCAAAGATCAAATGTGAAATCAATGGTAGAAACTAAAGATAAACCCATCAGGACCATACAAATCATTATACAAAAAAACTAAACACAACCATAAAAAATAAACAACTTCTTGGCATGATTCTGGCACAAGGTGATTGTGAAGGGACTAACATGAATCTATATATCTTTTAATTATACCTTTGGGTATCTATATATCTTTTAATTAGACCTTTGGATGCCAAATGTGTGCTATTGTTGCTAATAAATAACAATTTACATATAAACAAAGTTTTCTTGAGACATTTGGGATGCCACTATTTAATTGTTATTAATATTTAAATGAATGTGAAGGGACTAATGTGAATCTGTATATCTTTTAATTAGACATTTGGATGCCCAATATGTGCTGTTAATACTAATAAATAGCAATTTACATATAAACAAAGTTTTCTTGAGACCTTTGGGATGCCACTATTTAATTGTTATCAAAGATCCTATGTGGCATCCTACGTACAGTCGAAATGGCGATCAATAGAGAGGGTGTGCTGCAGGATTATATAGATAAACAGATTGTAGAAATTGATAGTTAAGTTTTATTTAATGGGAATTATTATTTGATTGTGACCTTCGAGAAAATAAATGGTCATCAGTAAATTATAAAATTAATCTCATTCACATGGGGATGAACATGGCATTTGCAGGTTCGGAATTTAGATCCATATCAATATTGATTTTTTTTTTTTTTTCTAATGATTGGAGTGTTCAGACAATTTGTGCACATCTCAACTATTTTTTAGGGATTTTGAAAATTATCGGTCGAATAAGAGTTTTAGTAGCCACCAATATTAACAACTTTAGAGACTTGAACTCGAGAGACAAAACTATCGGCCAAGTAAGGTAGGAATTTATGTGTTCCTAATAGGGGTGACCACTGAGGGGATTTATCCGATTGTCAACTTGAGGGCCCCAAGTGATTAGTTGAGGTATGCATAAGCTGGCTTAGAAAGTTCGATCACCAAATAAATAAATAAATAAATTTATATGCCAGTTCTCTTACTTGTCATAGATCACAATTCATATCAAATGGCCTAATTTTAGGTTGCCAGGTATTACATGATTTGTCCATTTTTGAGCAAATTTTGAATTTTGGCTTGACTTCTTATTAGGGATAAGTTGATGGGATATATAATAAAAATAATAAACTTTATTGAAAATTGATTAAAAAACACTGTTTTAGCATCCAGGGTTGTCTGCGTCGTACCTATGCAAGCATGTTGATAATGGACAAATATGCATAATTTTAAATATTGTGTATAAACTTAAAACAAAATAAGTGTGTAAAATGTAAATTTAGTTACAAATAACACCACTCTTTTTTTTTACCTTAAAAATTTGGTGTTAGAAATAAGGGTATAAAATTAATATTTAACAAACTTGACATCCAAGTGATTAAAGAAAAAACTTTAGGGAGCAACTAGATTTATGGCTATTTGAATTAGAGTAGATCATTTATATGTACCTGCAAACCTTTAAAAGAAGAGCTATACAATCTAATCTCACAACCCCCCATAGCTCGCAATTTGTCAGCTCGCAAGTAGGTCTCGCCTGCTTGTTATAGGTCATGTTTGTCTATTTGCAAGCTGACTAATTACGAGCTGCCATGTAGGGGGTTGTGAGTGAAGGTTGTAAGATTGGATTGTGGACCTAAACATTACTGTTAAAAGAAAGAAAAAGATTCCTTGTAATGGTTGTATAAATAATCGACTAATCAAAAGATGTCATGTCAAACCTCGGGTGTCAGTTTACAACTTTATGAATCAGACCGTGTCATTGATATATACCAGTAAACCAGGAGAACAAGAAAAACTTTGTTATTTCAGTTGTACATAAAATCAACCAATCAAAAGAAAAAAAAAAAAAAACTTATTCATAATTGATTGTACATAGAATCATCAATAAAATTTTATTTAACTTTTTTCTTGATTGACAGTTTATACAACCAAAGGAATACAATTAATAAAAAATAAAAATTGATAACTAAAAAACAAATACTATATGTTGATTCGTTGAAACATGCGCAAATAACATAAAGAAAAGAGAGAAAATGGCAATGTTGTAATATAATATAGCAAATATGGTTTAAAAATAAGATGAAGAGTAAAGATGAATACATGTCATTACATTAACGAGAGAATGAGAGAGGGAGTGAAAGACTCAATAATTTTGCTTCGTTTAACATGCCCTCGGTGTCTGGATCGTTACATGAGAACCCTACAGGATTTAGATAAATACATTTGATCCCACTGTCATTTCCTGTGAGATTATATTATTTAACCCTAAACCCACAAAAGACTAAGCCAGTTTAAACCGCAGATAATCCACAAACGCCGCTACTCAAATGGCGTCCAAAACTTTTCTTTGTCATTGTTATTCTTCTTCTGAAATGGTTACTGGAACCAAAATCTTATCTTTATTGACAAATTCATGTAAAGTGACTACAACTATACCAAAAGATTCAGTACATAATGTTGAAGAGGTAGTGAGGGTTGATAAATTCCTTCAAAAAGATTGTAATTGTAACACCTATATCAAGGTACGTAGTTTTATTTATGTCCTAATACCCTTAGTTGGATGTCTTTGAAGTTACCTCAGACAAATGTGAAGAAAATTCCTTAAAACTTCATTAGGGGTAAAATGTTCTTTTCACACATAATAGCTGAAAAAGTGGGAAGTGAAAGGAAGCAAAATAATGAAAGAAGATAATAAAAATGAGGGTATTTTGGTAATTGACTAAAGGATATAGATGGGATTTCATAGAAAGTGTAAGGGCAAGATGGGAATATAATATATATATATAATTATATATAGATATATAAGGTTGCAATAACCTAAACCCTAGCCATTCTAACCCTTGTTCACGCCACCCTTCACCTTTTTTTCTCTCAATTTTCTTCACTAAATTTCAAAGGGAAATCATAGAATTTGGCTTGGATTTTTATAGATTTTCAATCCTAAAGCATCCAAAGGTAAGATTCTAGCACAAGGTGTGTGATTAACCTTTAAAGTTTTAAATTCTTATGGTTTTTATATGATCTAGGTCCAAGAGGAAGAGACTTTTAGCAAAAGGAGGTTATATCACACATTCAAGGTCAGTAAACCTAATTTTAGCCTTGATTTGAGCAAGACTTGTGTAGAATGATTCATGCATGTTTTTATGTGATTGTACGTGAGAATTGCTGGCTGTTTTTTATGTTTAATGATGCATAATTTCCAGCCATGGGAAGTAGTGTATGAGTATGTGATGAATTGGTGGAATTATGGAAGAATTAGTGATGAAATTGTGAAGTGTTGAGAATTGTTGAAAACGACCAAGTTTGATGCTATAGTTAGTGAGTTTTTGGCTCAAATTTTGGTGGATTTAGAGAGATGTGGAAGTGTAGCCAACATGGTAGTTGCATGTGCATATGAAGTGTTTGATGAAAATCCAAAGAGAAAATGCATGCATGAGTTGGCAAAACCCTATTGAAGAAAGGGTTAGAGAAAGGCAAGAATTGAAGTAGAAAGATTATGTTGAGCTTAACCAAGTGTAAATGTTAGTATTCAAGAGTTCATATTGTTATGCCAAAATTTAGAATATCACTTGGTCATATAGTTCCATGAGGGAAATGGCCCTTAGTGCTTGGTTCTAGTTACTTGAACCTTTACTACTTCTTGAATAGCACATGAAAGTGTTGTTAGGAAACGATCAAGTTATGGTAGCGGAAACAAAAACAAAAACATCATGGATCGTTCCTTAGAACCAAGATCAGGGCACAAATTTACAGTTTATACAACATATATTAGAATTTGTAGAAAAATCAGTTTAAAGTTAAGAAACCATACCCACGTTTGGAGGCTCCTCCAACTTTATCACTGAATGGGTTTTGCTACCGATCCAAGGGTAGGATCGAACCAGTGGTAGTCCACACGAAGAAAATCCCAACAAACTAAAGAGGGATTTGCTAGATCCTCTTTAGTCTTAAGAACCAAGAACAAAATTAATATGAAACTTTGATTCAAACAAATGTAAAGTGGCGTGGAAGAAAGGAAAGGGGCTGGGGTTTCTCTCAAAATTGATTGAAATGAAAAATTATATAATTTCACAAAGTGTTGCACTTATATAGTGTACACTTTGCCTTATTCCATCATGGAATAGGCTTGGGCACCAACCCAAACAACCCCTATGTCCAAACAGCCCCATTTAGATATTTTTATTAAATTCAATTAATATATATATTTCATATATTAACATTTAACAATAACAATAATTCATTTAAATATATGCGAACACATATTTAAATATAATTTCACTTATTTAATTTTATTAACAAATTGAATAAAGGCTACGACCTCAGCAAATTTAATTGCACTGTGAAATTACCAAAATACCATTTTACCTAAAATGACGAAAACGCCCTTCTTATAAACAAGTTCTTAAATTATCTTCTATATGTGTGACCCGTAGGCTCCTCATCATACCAGTAGTGTGTAGTATTGCGATTAACACCAATTAATCGTCTCACTACACACAGACCAAGATTGGCCCCTAGTAAGGCATCATGGCCACCCGATAGATTCGGATTCAGCGAAGCAGCTACCTGTCAATGATATGGTTACTGTACAATCCAATCATTTCATCATTCGTTATCTCGACGAGACCGAGGCATAAAAATAGTGTCAACCTCGGTAACTCTCGATATTATGTATTCAGTTACTGGACCAATGACCTGAATTATAAACTAGATAGAGCAACAACTCAATCCCACTGTGGTCACAGTTTTAGTGTCATTGCCATTTACTTAATTGCGTTGTGAGATAACTCCCCCCGTACCCGGGAGTGATGAATCCTCTGTCTGTCCACCATAGTCTTGATACACTCCTTGATGTAACCAATCACTACCGTATTGACAGCTCTGAATAGATCTGCATTGGGCTAGTGTCAAACTACACCAATCGGTGCACAAGGCACTCCGGTGATCTCAAGTCTAAGGATCACATGCACCACCATTCGTTAGAGGATTTGTTCCATGGACACTGGGGTTACCATCCATATGGAATCCTCTGGTGGGTCAGTCTAGTGAACTTACCTACAGCAAGCACCTATGCATTACACCAGGTTGTTGGCAAACAACCTTGACAACTGAGATCAGTCACTATCTTTCGATAGGGTCGTTCAACACTATGATAGCCTTACTGTATTATCTGTATCCTTGGTCAGAATAATACTAGGGCTACAAACGTTTCTAGAATGGCCACCATATGTGCTCATAGGGTTCTCACTATCAAGATTTGAAACACTTGATACCCTCATCATGGTTCCACCAGTCTAAGGACATATATCAATACATACAATGATGATTTACGCGATATAGAATAAAATGTCTTTTATTGATCAATGAACATTATTACAAAGAGTCAATTCTACAATAATTGATTGGCTCTAGGGCACCTACTCTAACAAGTGTTAGAGAAGAATTGCATGTTAAAGTGTTACTTTGATATGGCATTTGTGATAGTAGAAAATGGTAGAATATGTTATGACATACCATTATGCCATAATGAATTTTCAAGGTTGTGTATGTGAACTTGGAAAAAACATCAAAGAATGGGCTTGATCATGCATATATTGTGCATATGATTTAATATAGCCTTGATTTGGTAAATGAGAATAGTAAAGAATATGTTAGAAAAGAATGAGAAAAAGAAAGAAAAGAAAATGGCTTGTAGTTTTCTTTTAAGCTAACATGCAAGTACGTATATTTTCTCATTTACTAAAGAATGCAAGTGTAGAATTTCCATAGCTTGGAAATTTATTTGGTAATGTATACAGTTTCTCTTTCTACAACATGTTATGTTTTAAGGCTATTGCGATGGGGAATCCGTGAGTGACAGAGATGCCCGCATGCACGCCGCCATCAGTGAGAGACCTCAACAGAGAGATACAACATTTGTGCAGTCTGTTAGCAGTGTATGTGGATGAGGACTGTACCCAACAGAAGATACCTACATGCACGTCGCCATCAGTGAGCAGCCTCAGATCAGTAGAACAGAATTAGTACAATCCGTCAGCAGTGCATGTAAACGAGGACTGTACCTAGTGTACACTCACACGGCTAAGGTTCCAAATCCATGCCTCAACCTAGTCTGATCGGCAAATCAGAACAGAATAAGAAACAGAAACAGAAAAGAAAAGAAAGAGATACAACATAAGAGACAGAAAACAGAAAATAAAAGAAAGAGATACAACATAAGAGATAGAAAATAGAAAAGAAAAGAGAGTTCTTTTCTTAGGAAAGTTTATTATTCTGCATATGTGATATGCTACTTGCATGATTTAACATTACTTATGTGCTTGACAATGTACAGTTTTATTCATTGTCTTTGCACATTGATAAGTAGCAAATCAGAATATCAGAAAAGAATGCAAAATAGCATAAAAGAATGCAGAATATTAGAAAAGAATGCAACATATCAAAAAAAAAAAAAATCAAAGGGAGAAAAAGAAAGTTAGAATATGAGTAACGGAGGAAAAACAGTAGTGCAGTTTGGGTTACTTACTGAACAATTAGTGCTCACTCCATTATTTTACTGTTTTGCAGGTACTAGATGATTTACGTGTAAGTAATTGATCTACCATACATAGTGGAAAACAAAAATTCAATCGGTAAATCAATTACCTTTCTTTGCCAAGATTCGAGTATAGATTATACCATTTACATGTTTATAAACAAAAATCTATATAAAGTAAATGCATTCAAGGATTAGAATACTTACGTACGTTTGGAGGCTCCTTCGAATATCTCTAATTTCAGATAGGAACACTGTTCATGATACTGTTCACATGATTTTTCTCCAATCGATCCAAAGTAGGATCGCCCTCACAGAAGTCCACACGAAGATAATCCACAGAACCCTTGATTATTTTGCTAGAACAATCAAGGGCTTCAAGAATCAAGAAAGAAGAACAAGAAAAGTTATCTTCTTGAGAGAGAGAGAGAAATAGGGTGGCTAGGGTTTTAATAGAATGAATAATTCTCATATGTTTTAATTTTAAGATGCACTTATATAGTGCAACAATTAAAACCCTATTCCACTTAGGAATAGCCATGGGCTGCAACCCTAGTTTACCCTTGCAACCAAACACACCCTTTTATGGTATTTTAATTAATTAATTATTATTATAATTAAAATAAATTAATATATAATAATATATTAATATTTAATTAATAATAATAATTCATTAAAATTTATACAAAGATATATTTAAATGTATTCTCATTAATTTAATTTTAATATTAAAATTAAATACAGGCAATAACCTCAGCAAATTTAATTGCACTGTGCAATTACCAAAATACCCTTTTGTCCTAAAAGACGAAAATACCCTTCTCACAAATTGATTCTTAAAGTATCTTCTAAGTGTGTGACTGGTAGGCTCCTTATCATATCAGCAATGAGTAGTATCGCGATTAACATCAATTAATCGTCCCACTACACACAGACTAAGATTAGCCCCTAGCAAGGCATCTTGGCCACCCAATAGATTCGGATTTAGCAAAACCGCAGTCTGTCAACGATTTGGTTACCGTGCAATCCAATCTTTTCATCAATTGTTATCTCATCAAGAGTGAGGTACAGAAATAGTGTCAACCTTAGATATCCTCAACATGTTTGTATTCAGTTAATGGACCAATGACAGGAATATTAAATTGGATTGAGCACCAACTCAATCCCACTGTGGCCACAGATTTAGTGTCATTGCCATTTACTGAATTACCTAGTGAGATAACTTCTCTCATACCCAGGAGTGATGAATCCTTTGTTAATCCACCATAATCTCGATACACTTCTCAATGTAGCCAATCACTACCGTATTGATAGCTCTGAATAGAACTACGTTGGAGTAGTGTCAAACTACACCAATTGGTGCACAAGGCACTCTTGTGATCTCAAGTCTAAGGATTATATGCACCACCATCCGTTAGAGGATTTATTCCATAGACATTAGGGTTACCATCCATATGTGATCATAGGGTTCTCACTATCAAGATTTGAAACATTTGATACCCTCGTCACAGTCCTACCATCCTAAGAACATATATCATTACATACACGATATAGAAGAATATGCATTTTATTGATAAATAAACATTTATTACAGAGTCAATATTACAATAATTGATTGGCTCTAGGGCACCTACTCTAACAATCTCCCACTTGCACTATAGCCAATCATTCATGTATTTAATACCAAATGACCTTAAGTGTTTTTCATGCTTCTGCTATGACAGAGACTTCGTCAGTGGATCGGTGAGATTGTCATCAGTATTCACTTTACTGATTTGTACATCTTTCCTCTCAACCATTTCTCTAATGAGATGAAAACTTCTGAGTATGTGTCTGGACTTCTGGTGAGACCGTGGTTCCTTTGCTTGAGCAATTGCTCCATTGTTGTCACAATAGACATCTATCAGATCAACAATCATGGAAACCATACCAAGTTCAGTGACAAACTTCTTAATCCAGACTGCCTCCTTGGCCGCATCGGATAATGCAATATACTCAACCTCCATTGTAGAGTTCGCTACAATGCTTTGCTTGGAGCTCTTCTAGCTGACTACACCCCCATTGAGACAAAATACAAACCCTGATTGTGATCGATAATCATCTTTATCTGTTTGGAAACTGGCATCACTGTATCCTCTTACAGTGAGCTCATCTTCCCCTCCATAAACCAAGAAAATGTCCTTAGTCCTCTTCAGGTACTTAAGGATGTTCTTGACAGCTATCCAGTGACGCTCACTTGGATCCGATTGATATCTACTACAAGTGCTTAACGCACATGAGACATCAATCCGAATACATAACATGGCATACATGATGGATCCAATTGCTGACACATATGGGATCCTCTTCATTCTGTCTCTCTCATCATGTGTTTTAGGACACATATCCTTAGAGAGATAGACACCATATGACATCGGAAGAAATCCCTTCTTGGATTCTTCCATACTGAATCTCTTCAGTATCTTGTCAATGTATGTACTCTGACTTAGGCCAAGCAACCTATGTGATCTATCTCGGTAGGTCTTTATTCCGAGGATGTAGGCTGCTTCTCCTAAGTTTTTCATGGAGAAGCACTTGGATAACCAAGTCTTTACCAGTTGCAAGTTCGATATATCATTTCTGATCAAAAGTATGTCATTAACATGCAACACTAGGAATGCCACTGCGCTCCCTCTCACTTTCTTGTAAATACAAGGCTCATCTTCATTCTTGATAAAACTGAATTCTTTTACGGCTTCATCAAAATGAATGTTCCAGCTCCTTGAAGCTTGCTTGAGTCCATAAATGGATCTTAGCAACTTGCATACCTTTTCAGCTTGCCCATCAAGAATGAAACCATCGGGTTATGTCATATACACATCCTCTTCAAGGTTTCCGTTCAGGAAAGCGGTTTTGACATCCATTTGCCAAATCTCATAATCATAGGTCCGTTTAGTTTATTATTTCATACCCTATTCCCAATCATATTCTCAAAATATATGTTTGTTTAATTATTCAGGAAATACTATTATATTTTATTTAATTACTTTTAGACCCCTTAAGTTTATTAATTTAATTAAACACCTCCAGAAAAAAGTTTAAAAATTAACAAAAACACCCCCACCCACCCATAGTTACCAAATTCCGACAACCACCATCGGTGGTAGCCAAAATCTGCCACAACGGCGTACAAACGACCATAACTAGCCAGTAATTTGTCGATATGGCCTTTTCCAGCTAGATCCACAGATCCATAGCGGCCAGAGCCGTCAGCGACAGCCAAAGAAATGGCTGTCGTTGATGGACAACAATGGCCATATCTTTGGTCGTCGCTGACAGCCAGATCTGGCCTTTTGCAGCCGTCGACGGCCAGATCCGTGGTGGATCTGTCCGGAAAAGGCCAGATCGATGCACGATCGACTGGTCTACTTCGTAACCCCATATTCCAACGGTGGTGGCCAGAATTTGGCACTGTGGGTGAGTAGGGGTGTTTTTGTCATTTTACAAAATTTTTATATATTGGGGTGTTTAGTTAAATTAGCAAACCTAGGGGGTTTTTTGTTAATTTTTAAATTTTACCTTGTAATAATCACCCTATTCAACTACCCAATATTATTTTCAAAATCCTATCCAAAATAACAAACCAAACAGACCCCATGATATGCGGCAATCACAAGCATAATCCGGATGGATTTAATCATGACAACTGACAAAAAGGTTTCCTATAGTCAATACCATGAATTTGTTTGAAACCTTTGGCAACTAGTCGTGCTTTATAAGTGTGCACCTTGCCATCCATGTCAGTCTTCTTCTTGAAGACCCATTTACATCCTATGGGTTTTACCCCTTCAGGTGGTTCCACCAGAGACCATACTTGGTTCTGGTACATGGAGTCCGTCTCAGATTTCATGGCTTCAAGCCATTTAACAGAATCTGGATCTGATATAGCGTCTTCATAGGTTTTGGGTTCATCGTCCTGGTAGACAAGTACGTCACCATGTTGAGTCACGAGATAACCGTATCTCTTAAGCTCATGGCATACTCTCCCAGATCTACGTAACTCCTATGCTACTTGAGGTGGTTCACTTTGATCCACAAGTTGTAAAGTAACCTCCTCCTGATGTTTAACCATTGCTTGTGGCACATCTTCTCGTCCTTCGTCTAGTATATCTTGTGGCTCTAGAACTTCATCGAGTTCTACTTTTCTCCCACTAGTACTTCTTCAAAAAATTCCTTTTCTAGGAGGACACCAATACGAGCAATAAAAATTTTGCGCTCTTCTGGATGGTAGAAATAGTATCCTTTGGTCTTTTTAGGATACCTCACAAATATACATTTGTAGGATTTGGGGCCCAGCTTGTTCGAAGTCAATTTCTTGACATAAGCTTCGCAACCCCAAATCCTTACATAAGACAAATTGGGCTTTTGCCCATTCCATAGTTCAAATGGAGTCTTGTCTACAGACTTTGACGGCACACGGTTTAAAATGTGAGTTACGGTCTCTAGGGCATAACCTTGGAATGATGCAGATAAATCACTAAAACTCATCATGGACCTAACCATGTCAAGTAAGGTCTTATTCCTCCTTTCAGACACTCCATTGTGTTAATGCTCATGGCTGACACTTATTGTGCACAGAGACACATCTACTAGATAAAGATTTACTTTATTAACCAAGCCAGCTGTCAAGTGCAACAAATAACATTTGAAAAGGTCGTTCAAAAGAGACATTTATTTAACATGTCAAACATGAACACCAAACAAGATGGTTCAGAATTTTCAACTATGAAATATTTTAAGTGTTTTCAAGTTGTGAATGATAATTAGAGTTCAAAACATCTCCCGATGACTTAAGACAAGATCAAGCTCAGGTTAGTTGATCTTAGCAAATGATCACATCAGGTCGTCTGTATTACTCTCAAGTCATAGCTCACGACTTGCATTCAATTCGCAAGTCAAGACAAAATTTCAAAAATCAAATCAAGCAGCTGACTTCATATCGTCTGCAATGATGTGATTGTCTCTCAGCTCTCAGCTCAAGCTAGCATTTCTAAAGTCAAGACAGTTCGCAGCATAATCATGAAGTTCTCAAGATCCAATTCCTTGAATCTCAAGAACTGTGGAATTTCTGTTATGCCTAAAAAATCAAGGATGATGTAAGCTTACATCAGCAAGCACCAATCAGAGCTCAGGAAGGCTTTATGCCCCCAAGAATCTGTTATGTCGCCCCAAGACAGAGAGAATATAGTTGTCACCAACCCAGTAGACTCAAGTTTTGTCTTAGAATGAATGTGGTTCGCACACATGTCCAAACCCCATTTAATTTAAGAATATGTCGTAAGTTATCAACCAATGGAACGCAAGGAAGGATTCACACGGCACCTACCCACTTGTAGACTTGTAATCATTACCTTGAACTCAGCGGCTATAAATAAAGGCCTCCCCCTCACAAAATCAAGATTAGAGCTCTTTGAATTCAACAAAGCAAATAGCAAAGACAATCCACGGGAAAGAGACTGACTTAATATTCTCTCTGAATACCAAGCTCTTGTAATTTTGTTCACTGTTCACTACCTCTTGTAAACTTGGCTAATCACCAAGAACACTCATATAAAAGATAACAGTGGATGTTGGAATCGCTTTAAGCATCAGAATCACTATAAAAATTCCCATTGTCTCCTTTATATTTAAGTCTTTGCTGCTATTGTGACCTTTAATCAACTCACAAATCTAATCACGTATAATTTCTAAGACTCTCTTAGCACTTTGCACACGCGAGGTTGTTGATGTTAAAATCACGCATCAACAGTAGTTACATTAGTTCAAAACTTCAGGTTCAAAATCAATTTTTATTAATTAAACTTCAAGTTTGTCACTAGTATTTAGAACTTCAGATTCTAAACCCATATATTAAAATTAAAACTCAGAAAATCAAGTTCTGATATCATATAGATTTTTCATCTAATATATAGAACTTCAGGTTCTAGCATAAAAATCAAATTTTAAATCCAGAACTTGAGGTTAATGGTTTAAGATTGATTTTTAACCTTCAGATTCATTTATCATTTCAAATATGTTTACCAAAGCTGCTCGTGTTGATAACATGATATAAAATAGCATAATAATACATGGGAAGGAGTTGAGTTAACAAAATAAAAGTAAGATGGATTCAAGCGAAAGAATTGAGAGATATAGGGTTTAGTTGATAGTTTAGGACATAAGCTTTTGATGCAGGGTTTTTATAGGCTACAAACCGCCTCAAACAAGTGAACTAAAACCATTAGATCTTAGGGCCAGTTGGCATTAATCTAAAGGGTAGTTTACTAGGGCACGTGTAAATTGCATTTAATAACTTGAAGATGTGTGATGATAAACTTTGTTTAGATATTAATAACATTTCATGATTCATCACATTGATATAAAAGTTTATACTATATTATAAAAATAACCACATAAATGCTTTGAAATTCCAAAACAATCGATAAACAGTTAAACAGAATCTCGGTTCCAACAACCAGAAACGTGCTTCGACACAAACGCAAACTCAGAAGGGTAGTTGTTATTTTCATCATAATGAAGATACAACTCCACTTGTTTTCTTTCTTTTAGTTTTGTTCACGTTACCCAAAGCTCCTTAATTTTGTACTACCAAATTGAAAGGTGAGGCAATTTATTAAATTCAAACAAGAATGATACTGCGAATCTGAATGATCATCATTCAGTCTTGTTATATAGTGGGGTTTGAGTATTAGAGGCTTTGCTACGATGGAAGAGAGGTTCAGATTGGTCTCTATGTTTCTTTTGGTGTTTTTGTGTTTAGTTAGTTGTAATATAAGCTTCAGCTGGGCTCATGTTGATGGATTTGGAGAGCAGCCCCTCTCCAAGATTGCTATTCATAAAGCTGTTCTTGCGCTCCATGACTCTGCTATTGTTAAGGCATACCCGAGTGTTCTTGGTCTAAAGGTAACCATTTTATATATTATGCTCATTTCTTTATTTGTTTTTGTTTTGTTCTCTCTTTTGGATAAATGTTGAAGGCAAATACTCCTCGAATGTGTTTCCTTGATGACTCTAATAAGGATGATGTAGTTGTGGTTGATTGAAGTCTTTAAATTTATTAAAAAATTGCAGCCTTCAAGTTGACTTTGTGTTCTCATTTTTATGATTACAGGGGGAGGATACTCAATGGGTAACTGTGAAACTTGTGTCCCCAAATCCATCAGCAGATGATTGGGTTGGAGTCTTTTCTCCTGCAAAATTCAAGTAAGGTCCTTATATTAAGAACTGCCAAAAGTGTGGCTCATCAAAAGATAAATAATAAAACTCAATGGGGTTAAGTCTCTTAAGACTAGTAATATGTTAATATGGATCTTTTACTTGTTGGATTTGTAATACTTGCATATAGTCTAGCATCCCGGAAATTAGGATCCTTCTTAATTTATGATTCGTCAGCCCACTGGAATGAATTGAGAGTGAGAGTAGATAAGAGTTAATGATCAAGGTAAAATATTACGAATTTCATTTTCAAACAATCAAGTTCCATACCCAGTTTGACTCTCATTTTTAAATGTTTGGTATTTGTGTCTCATGAATATTTGTAAATCTATCTAATTGCAATTGAGAAGGATTGATTCATACATTTTACTTCATCTTATTTACTTGGCTTTTTACAAGAAAGATCTTTCAATCAACTAATTTTCTGATTATTAATTTCTGTCACCAAATTTTGATAACAATATAAATTTCCAATTATTTATGTTTCAGTTGTTAGAAAACGTTTGCTTTGGTATGCAGCTCATCAACATGCCCACCAGTAAATGACCCAAAAGAACAGACACCGTATATATGCGCAGCTCCAATAAAGGTGTGTACATTGCAGTTTGTGGTTTCACATAAAAAGTTAATTATGAAAGAGTCAATTTGATTTTGGATTCTTTTGTTCCAGTACAAGTATGCAAATGATTCAAATGCAAGCTATTCGAAAACAGGCAAAGCTTCTTTGCAGTTTCTGCTTATAAATCAGCGGGCTGATTTTTCCTTTGCATTATTTTCAGGCGGGTTGTCCAATGTGAGTTCACATGTCTATGTCCGTTCTTCCTCATCATAGATTTTCTTACATGTGTTAATACATTGCCATGATTCATCTCATATCTTTTATTTCATTCCTCATTTTTATCTTCAGGAAATTTTGTTGTCAGTTTCAAGAGCGTTAATTCTGTTCTTGGATTTTGCAGCCTAAATTAGTGGCAGTTTCAAATTTCATATCATTTGCCAACCCTAAAGCACCCCTTTATCCACGCCTTGCTAATGGGAAGTTGTGGGATGCAGTAAGTAGGTTTCTATTGATATGAGCTATCATTGTTTTGTGAAGTTTACTTTCATTAATTATTAGTGCTGAAGTAAATTGGTAGTATGTCCCAAGCTCACCTCAAGGTTCCTATAATATCTCTCTAAGTTTAGAATTCTTAGTTTATGAAGATCCAAATTTGCTTATTCATGAGTATGTCCTCTGGGAGAAGTTTGTTTTACACATAATCTCTTCTTTTACTTTTGGAAGACGCCAAATGGTGCTTTTAAAGATAATTATTTTCCTAAATCACGTAGTAAGACTTTGCTAAATTAGATCTGTCACTAATAAAAAACTCTATGTTTGAGCAAAAATTTTACTGTTGTTAAATTTGCTTTATGGGCAATTGTATATCCTATATGTGGTTCAGCTCAGTGGACATGTAATAGCTATTTATATGGATGCTGTTTTGTATCTTGTGTAGATGACTGTAACCTGGACAAGTGGCTATGGCATCAATGAAGCTGTTCCATTGGTTGAATGGGGTTTGAAGAATGATGTACAAACTCAGTCACCAGCTGGGACATTGACATATTTTCAGAATGACATGTGTGGTAAGTAATATCATAGGCAAAAATTTTAATAGTCCTACAGTCAAGGCTTTCATGCAACTGACTCGCAGTAATCTCCTAGGACTAGCTCTGTACACATTGATGAATAGTAATTTTTCACACGTGTGTTGCATTTTTAAATTACGCTGGCCTGTTGCATAATCTGGTTACCTTGTTACTCTGCAGGTTCACCTGCACGAACGGTTGGCTGGCGTGATCCTGGTTTCATACACACAAGTTTCTTGAAAAAATTGTGGCCTAATTCTGTGTATGCATCTTGAAGATGCATAATCTTTTTATGTATAAATATTGTAGGTTGAAGTGGCATTTATTTATTGTTGCCATGATGGTTTTTCAGGTATACATACAGGATGGGTCATCGCTTACTAAATGGTTCTTATATCTGGAGCAAGTACTATTCATTCACATCTAACCCATATCCTGGACAAGACTCTTTACAGTGTGTCATAATGTTTGGTGACATGGGGAAGGTAGTATTGACAAGCCTCTACAGAGTGACTTGCTTTATTTCTTGTTTTGTGGTTGATATATCAAAATAAAGACAATACTATTATTAACAAATTTATCAAGTGGTTTCTGTTTAGTGGTGAGTTAACTGGCACTTTTTTGTGTATACATGCCCAACAAAGAAAAATTGTTAATGCAGTATCTTTTTCTTTCTTTGTGAGGTCACTTTTTAAAGGGAATTTGTCTTTTTTCAAATTTCCTGCATTTCAAGTATCTATCTTTGTGAGATTTTGGCCTTAAAATCACGTTCCAACTATAGAATACCTTGGTTGTTGGAGCCTGAGGTAGTACTTAGTGGCTAAATAGAGCTTTATTTCTAGTTCATCATTATATAATGGTCAAACCTCAGCACTCCCCTTTTAGGTTTTCATTCTTTCATGAATAGTGTACTCAATCTATCAACACTCTACTTTTTTACATCAACCTGATGGCAGAATATATAGGTACTGACCAGTAACAGTAAATTTCTGTAATTTTTTAATTTTGAACATTGGGGATGACAACATGATTTTCAGCTATCGTCTGTTAATTAATGAATAAAGTAGCATTTGTCTTACTTAGGATGCTTGAGAAGACCTGTTAAGGATTTACTGCTAAGAAGCAACTCAAGAAAGCCCTTTTCTCGCTCCCTTACATTATTACTGCTGTCATTTATTCTTATAAGAAGGACACAGGTTAACTGAGTTACTTAAAGATTTGTGCTTCTTCCAACTTTTTTCAGGCTGAGCGTGATGGTTCAAATGAGTATAGTAATTATCAGCCAGGTTCACTAAACACTACAGACCAACTCATCAGGGACTTGAACAACATCAACATAGTTTTCCATATTGGAGATATTACATATTCAAACGGCTATGTTTCTCAGTGGGATCAGTTCACAGCCCAGGTAGAACCTATTGCATCAACAGTGCCATACATGGTTGGAAGGTTTGTTTTCTTTCATGTGAATCAGCTTCATGTCATTTGAAAATAGATCAAAGCTTTGAGTGACAGCACTGACAAACTATAATGTGTTTGATTTCTTCTGCAGTGGTAATCATGAACGTGATTGGCCAAATTCAGGATCTTTCTATGACACTTCAGATTCAGGTGGTGAATGTGGTGTGCCAGCAGAGACCACGTTTTATGTTCCTGCTGAGAACAGAGCGAAGTTTTGGTAACTAACATACATTTTTCTCATATAATGTAAAAACTAACTATTGGTCATTAGAGACTTAAGCATGAATAGTATTATTGAAATATAATAAAGTAATTCAGCATTTAGTGAGGAAGAAACCCAATATGAGAATAGAATACAAACCTAATATATGTCAAGAATGTTGCTTCCTGTATATTAGCCTCCTTCTACTGCCCCAAGCAACCTATGGCATTGCCCTTAGCCAAAAGCTAAGCTTTCTACCCATTTAGCAGTTCAATTTCTTGTGAGGTGGGAGTTATTTTGCGTTCTGAAGAAAACTTAGTTTTATTTTAGGCACTCCTTTATAATGTTCCACAACTTTGATGGGCAGGTATTCAACTGATTATGGCATGTTTCACTTCTGTATAGCTGATACTGAGCATGACTGGAGGGAGGGATCTGAACAATATAGATTCATCGAGAATTGCCTTGCATCAGCAGACAGACGGAATCAGCCTTGGCTAATCTTTGCTGCTCATCGTGTACTTGGGTATTCCTCTAATGAGTGGTATGGTCAGGAAGGTTCATTTGAAGAGCCCATGGGAAGGGAAAGTTTGCAGAAGCTCTGGCAGAAGTACAAGGTGGACATTGCATTTTATGGCCATGTCCATAATTATGAAAGGTCGTGCCCTATCTATCAGGTATGGACTCTAGCAAAATAAAAATCATTTTTTAACGGTCGAATTTAGATTATATGCTTTGGAAACCATGCAATATCATCAGGGACCATGTTATGAAATATTTTTCCATGAATTACTCTGTAAAACTTGCAAAAAAGTTGATGGCTGCATTTAGTGTAACCCCTAATAATTTCTGTAGTTTGTTGTGCATGCAAGAGCTCTTATTGTGTAGTTATGTATTCTTTAGAGTTAGAAAGGTACAAATTGTATAATTTTAAAATTATGGTCTGGCCAAATACAAAGCTTTGTGCTCGGGTTGTGATAATATAAGTTACATTTTAAAACTTCGAAGTTCCTTGATTAAGTGATGCTGCTTGTTTTATTTTTTTAGGCCTATGGTTTCCCAGGTGTTGAATACCTAGCTTCAGACACTTAATGACATTTCCTTATCATTTGATTTCCATTGTGGTGCTGCAGAATCAATGTGTGAATTCAGAAAAATCTCATTATTCGGGCACAGTTAACGGGACAATCCATGTCGTCGTTGGTGGGGGAGGGAGTCACCTATCAAAGTTCAGCAGCTTGATCCCCAATTGGAGTCTTTACCGGGATTATGATTTTGGATTTGTCAAAATGACGGCATTTAACCATTCTTCTTTGCTATTTGAGTATAAAAAGAGCAGTGACGGCAAGGTTTATGATTCCTTCACCATTTCCAGGGACTACAGAGATGTCTTAGCTTGTGTGCACGATAGCTGTGAATCAACCACTTTGGCATCTTAAATCATCCAAATTTAATTGCAGAAATCTGCTTCCTTTGATGCTTCTATTTATGTCAATTTGTAGCAAGTTGTAAAATTTTCTTAACACAATAAACGAATAAAATATTTTCTCTATCATTCTTGAAAAGTCTAGTCAAAGAGGATTCAATGCTGACAGAGCTCTTGCAAGAAGTATAAAGCAAAGACTTCACTGACTTCAGTACTCAGTTTCTCTTCAAAGGAAACTGGAAGTAGCCGTCACCCCTGCCAAAACTAAATGGAGAATATGCAAGAAACTCTTACAGCTTATTTTAAGTATCAACAAATTTTTCAAGACTCCTCATTTAGACTTACCTTTGAGAACCTACGAGAATAGCAGCTGCTTAGACAACGGCTAAGAAAGAACAAAAAGTAAACAATTTCCTATTGATGTAGATCTGACGAATGAAAAGAGATGAAACGTATTGTATCATCATCACCAAAAAGCCACACTATTATAATTAAGGTTATTTGGTACAATTCAAAATTGTATTGTTTTAAATAAGCATATGTCATATTTCTGAGCTGTGGTACAATCTCTGCATAGCAAAGGTGCCTACAAGAAAACTCAAAAAGATATATACATAAAAAAGGGTTAAAAAATATCTCCATAAAAGGTGGCAAGAATTACATTCACCTGCTGCTTACTGGAATCATACAAAACTTCCTAGCTGTCAGTTTGCTAGATACACAAAAGTCATAAACCATTGATGAGAACCATGCGCAATCACCATCCTCCAGTGAGTGACATTTGCTTGCTTTATGGAGGGCAGTGGGCAAAACTATGAAAGAAACCAGCAGTCACCATTACTCCGTCAACCGACCATCTCCACATCATCAAGTTTGTTTTCTTGATCATTTGATGAGCTAATAGAAGCTAACAGATCATCAAATTTTAGCGGTGCATGTCGAACCATATACTGAAATATAACCTGCAGTGCAAATTTCAAAAGGCATGAACAACAGTGTTAAGACAGACACTAAAAGAAACTCAGATGTGGGGAGGCAAGGATAGAAACACAGTAAACCAGCTAACCAAGGACACAAACACACAAATCTAAGACACTGTTCAAAATCAAATAATAATTTATTCTCGTTTACAATTTCAGGGGATTGTTTTCACACTTGCGGAATGGTTCTGACCTTAGAGTAACTATCTGCAAACATGCGTGCTCGATTGGTCTTGCCAAGATAATGTAAATCAGCCTTCTCAAGCTTCCCATCCACAAAACTCAATCCTCCATCACCAATGGCAAACTTTAGAAGACTACCAGAATGTAGCTCTGACTGAAAATTCAAAAGATAAAAAATAACAAATATCAATGAGATTGGCATGAACATATGATGAAAAGAGAGCACTAGAAACATCCTAAGCAATGCATTGTATGAACTAATTAGGCATATAATATCAGTGCAATTAGTTGACAACAAAAGTGACAGGACTTGATCCAAGCATTTATTATGATTACAATGAAACACACCTTCTGTATGAATTCCCTATCTAAGCAGCCAAAGTTGACAGCAGGATCATCTGATGTAGATAGTTTTCCATCATCTTGCAGCTCCAAAACTACCTGATATTAAGAAAAAGAAAAAAAATATATATATAAGCAGTTGGTCACAAGACTCACAACATGAAAATAAATTTTAAATTTTAAGTTCCATACACGTGAATTCATATGTGTTCATCAGACAATGACAAGTTGTATGAACCTTTGATGTTTAACATTATAACTAAAGTTTCCCTCTATGGTAACTTGTCCTATTCAGTCCAAAAGGATCACAATTTATGGTCGTAAAACCATTGTCACTAAACTCTATACAGTTCTACTATTAATAACAGAAATGAATTTTATATTATTTTGATCATGAACAGAATACATCCAACAAAGTATATGTGCACAGCAATCCCAGGAGTACTAAGAATCATAAGCTATTAAACAGTTGGCTCCTGTTGCAGAAACAAAACCTTTTGAACGTTCACACTTGACAATTAAAAGAAATCCATCACTCAAAAGTCAACACGGAACAATACATGTCAAACTTCATAATTTCTGGAAAATAAGAAGATACCCATTTATGAAACAATTCAACTGAAGGAGAGGAAAACATAAAGGAGCACAGGTAAGTGAGGCTTGCAACTTTAACCTGTTGTTGGCTCGGAATGTCTCCTTTACTATCGGTGTCAATTACATATTGACTACAGTGTTCGTCCTTCCAGACTAATGCTAGAGGTGTGTTTCCAGTTTGATAATGTGCATACCTGAGAGGGAAACAATGCAAAATACCATCAGAGAAAAAGAATTTAACGGATCAAAGAAAGTGAATAAGTCAAATTTGATAGACAACTGTGAGATACTAATCAGTTCCAACAATATGAAAGCTAAAAAATTTAAATAAATGACAATAATAAGCATGATGTTCAAGGTGACAGAACAACAACATTATAGAACAAACCATCCCTAAGTGCCAGTCCAAGCAGTCCAGCATAATACTAGGAGTTCTAAATTTACTCTTCGTAGGTAACAGATTTTTTCCTGTTAATAAAGTGGGAGGAATACTAGCCCTTCTGTATTTGAAAATTTTATTTGCTACAGAAGACCTATCACTCAACTAACTGCAAGCTGGAAAAAATTAAAGCTTACACCCTTGAGGAAAATAACGTACTTGTTATAAAACAATAGCCCATCCTTGACATAAGACACCACTCCTGTATATGCTGCATAGAGACCACTCTGGTCACAATTGAATACAGGTACGGAACTAAATCTGAATTTATGGTAACGAGAAGGAGAATCACAGGCCCCAGTCTCAGCCAGCTTGGAGTTCAACCAAAAAAACCTGAACTCAGCAGTGAACATAGAGAGAGTATCCCCGCCAACAACCATGTCAATGACGTAATAAGTTTGATCGGACTGCACCCAAAACCAAAACCACAACGACTATGAGGTTTCAACAAACATTGAGGCAAAAACAAGAAAAAAAACGGATGCAAGAAATAACAAAAATAAAGTAAACCTCGTGAAATATGCAGTCAAGTATACAATAGGATTGAGAAGAGCAGACTGTCTCGATTCTCGCCCCACAAGGCAAAGCAGAGATGGAAATGATGCAAAACAGAGCCATTCCGCAGCCTACTAACTGTTGTTCCGTTTGAAGATACCACAATGCACCTTTTTCCAGCAGGCCTTGCCAATACATACCTACCAATAAAACCCAAAAAAAAAAAAAAAAAAAAAAAAAATGTAATATTAGAAAATTCAATTATAACAAACCACATTGTACACTTTGTTAAATTTATGACATAAATTACAGAGTCATATGCAGAGGAGATTTTAAAGCAAAATTAATTACTGCAATATTACTATTATTATTATTATTATGATACCAGTCATGGGTCAAGCGATCAGGAATGTCGATCATCCACTCAGGAAGCATCAATTGTGCGGCGAACCACTTGCGAGCTTCAGCTCCTTTAAGCTTTGAAGCCTGACGAACATCAAGGTCCTTCGTCAGAGTTCCTGATTCTTCTTCGGATTGGGATTCAGGTTCTTCCACGAGCTCAATTTCAAATTCAGGTACAGGTTCGGGGGTTTGGGATTGGAGGGAAAGGACGGAGGAGGCTAAGCAGCGAGCCTGGTGTTGAGCGTCACGGCGGTTCTGTGCTTGGCGGAGCAGCGAGAGATCCCTGCGCCGCTGTTGATCGGAGATTGCCGGTCTTTTGAACGGACGGCGGACATCGTGGGGCGCCATTGAACTCTTCTCGGCTTCTTCAGAAAAAAACCGACTTCAAAACTTTTACTAAATAAAACAATCACGAACGACGTCGGTTCACAGATACCGAGTTAGTAGAGGTGGCGGACTGGCGATGGGTTTTGATTTGTGAAAGAATAATACTACACATACATCATTCTTATACAATATTTTTCATATAATATCATGTGATAAGGTATGATTGGATGAAAGTTTAATTTTAATTTTAAATTAGCTAATTATATCTTGTCATATAATATTGTATAAGAAATATTATATGAAAATGATGTATGTGTAGTATTACTCTTTTTAAAATACAAATTATAAAAGAACAATGCTAGTTTTACAAAAACACATATAAAGGGAGTATACAAAGACAATCTTCACTTTTGATTTTCATGATTTTTCTCTCTCTCTCTTTCTCTTTTTCTGTTTTTCCTTTGTTTTTTTCTCCTGGATCATGTCATTTTGTAACCTTCTTTGAATGTGTCTTTGCAAGGATAACATTTTTTATTATAGAACAAGTAGCGAGTGGTGGGCTGGGCCGAATCTCAAGGACCAGTCCCAAAGTTGAGGTCGGTCCTTAAGGGACCGGGTCTAAATCCTTAAGGATTGGTCTTGGGTTCATAATTTTTGTTAGGGTCTGAATCGGTCTTAGATACTGGGTCTATAGAACCTGGAAAATTAAATTTAATCCCCTAACTTTTTTTTATATTTCTAAATTGATATTTATGTAAGGGGGTTGCTTTGTAAATTTTTAATTAAAAAATAATGTTCTTACTTCTTATTTAATTAAATAAATTCTTTCATTTATAATATCATGTTATTCATGTATTAATATTGATAGTTAGGATTGTTTTATTAATTAAGCCCTGTGGATGCATGTTTATTTAATTTCCTTGATTTATAGTTTTTCATTGAATTAGATAAATTGAATGCCTAGAAATTATAGCTTAGACTGAAGAAGAACTGACATTAGATTTAGAAAAATGTTATTCTTACTCACTCCTTTTACTCACTACTCTTATTCACTTTTGTTAAAATGACATATAGTATCCGTACTATGCATATAGTACCCGTACTTTGTTGTATATTTACAAAAGTGAGTAAGAGAAGTGAGTAAAGGGAGTGAGTAAGGGTAGCATTACTCTAGATTTATTAAGTTGTGTTTAATTGAATTTTTTACTAGACAGTAGATTGATTTCGGATTAAATTATAGATAGAAAATTAAGAGTGCCTAAGGTATAATTTATAAGTACTCAATATATCTAATTCAATGAAAAACAATACATCAAATAAATTAAATAAACATGCATCCACATGGCTTAATTAATCAAACAATTCTAATTATCAATAATACATGATGTTATAGACGAAAGAATTTATCTAATTAAATAGGAAGCAAGAACATTAATCCTTAATTCCACAAATAAATTAATTAAATCATTGATTGAAAATTAATTACTACACATAGGCTAATGGAAGAAGATTTGAGATAGAAGTCTGGTATATCTTTCTATTGAGATAATTCTAATATAAATACACAGCAGAGTATCGAAAGCTAAAACTAACAGACTTGAACCCACTCCTATATACAAGGAATAGCTAGAAGATAAGATACAAAAATAAATTACAAATTCAAAAAGATTTAGATACAAAGTTGAATATGATATTACTCTAGTAGAAATGGTCTTCAATAGGAGAGTCCTCCTTTAGGCCACCTCNCATAGGAGATTTTAAAGCAAAATTAATTACTGCAATATTACTATTATTATTATTATTATGATACCAGTCATGGGTCAAGCGATCAGGAATGTCGATCATCCACTCAGGAAGCATCAATTGTGCGGCGAACCACTTGCGAGCTTCAGCTCCTTTAAGCTTTGAAGCCTGACGAACATCAAGGTCCTTCGTCAGAGTTCCTGATTCTTCTTCGGATTGGGATTCAGGTTCTTCCACGAGCTCAATTTCAAATTCAGGTACAGGTTCGGGGGTTTGGGATTGCAGGGAAAGGACGGAGGACGCTAAGCAGCGAGCCTGGTGTTGAGCGTCACGGCGGTTCTGTGATTGGCGGAGCAGCGAGAGATCCCTGCGCCGCTGTTGATCGGAGATTGCCGGTCTTTTGAACGGACGGCGGACATCGTGGGGCGCCATTGAACTCTTCTCCGCTTCTTCAGAAAAAAACCGACTTCAAAACTTTTACTAAATAAAACAATCACGAACGACGTCGGTTCACAGATGCCGAGTTAGTAGAGGTGGCGGACTGGCGATGGGTTTTGAACTTTTGATTTTTGAAATGCAAATTATGAAACGAGTAGCGAGTGGTGGGCTGGGCCCGAATCTCAATGACCGGTCCCAAAGTCAGTCCTTAAGAGACCGGGTCTAAATCCTTAAGGATTGGTCTTGGGTCATAATTTTTGTTAGGGTCTGAATCGGTCTTAGATCCTGGGTCTATAGAACCTCGAAAATTTATTTAATCCCCTAATTTTTTATATATTTCAAAATAGATATTTATGTAAGGGGGTTGATTTGTAAATTTTTAATTAAAAAATAATGTTCTTACTTCTTATTTAATTAAATAAATTCTTTTATTTATAATATCATGTATTAATATTGATAGTTAGGATTGTTTTATTAATTAAGCCCTGTGGATGCATGTTTATTTAATTTCTTTGATTTATAGTTTTTCATTGAATTAGATAAATTGAATGCCTAGAAATTATAGCTTAGACTGAAGAAGAACTGACATTAGATTTATTAAATTGTGTTTAATTGAATTTTTTACTAGACAGTAGATTGATTTCTTAACTGTCCGTTAATTAAAAATGGGATTAAATTATAGATAGAAAATTAAGAGTGCCTAAGGTATAATTTATAAGTACTCAATATATCTAATTCAATGAAAAACAATACATCAAATAAATTAAATAAACATGCATCCACATGGCTTAATTAATCAAACAATTCTAATTATCAATAATACATGATGTTATAGACGAAAGAATCTATCTAATTAAATAGGAAGCAAGAACATTAATCCCTAATTCGACAAATAAATTAATTAAATCATTGATTGAAAATTAATTACTACACATAGGCTAATGGAAGAAGATTTGAGATAGAAGTCTAGTATATCTTTCTATTGAGATAATTCTAATATAAATACACAGCAGAGTATCGAAAGCTAAAAGTATCAGACTTGAACCCACTCCTATATACAAGGAATAGCTAGAAGATAAGATACAAAATAAATTACAAATTCAAAAAGATTTAGATACAAAGTTGAATATGGTATTACTCTAGTAGAAATGGTCTTCAATAGGAGAGTCCTCCTTTAGGCCACCTCAAGATGGAACTTGACAAGAGAGACCAATCTTGTTTCTAAGAAATAGAAAACGAGTTCGAGGAAGCGACTTTGTAAGAATATCAGCGAGCTGATTTGTGAAGGATACATGAGCAACTCGTAGAGTCCCATTTTGCACCTAATCACGAATGAAATGAAAATCGATAGCAATGTGTTTCATCCTAGAATGAAAAACAAGATTAGAGCACAATTGAGTGGTTCCAATGTTATCACAGTAAATCACTAGGCATATAGGAAGCTAAAGTCCAAGAGCAGTTAACAAGGAGCAAACCCAATTTATTTTAGCAGTTTTATTAGCAACAGACCAGTACTCTACCTCAATAGAAGAACGAGCTACTGTTCTTTGCTTCTTGGAACTCCAAGAGATAGGATTTCAGCCAAGATAGACAAAATAAGCGTCGGTGGAGGAAAAGTCATCTTCGTTGCCTGCCCAATCGGCGTTAGAGAAGGCATGCAGATAGATGGGAGAGTCATGGTAGAGCTGAAGTCCATGATTAAGAGTGCCACAAAGATATCATAGGAAACGTTTGACAAGAGCCTAGTGTTCAGTAGTTGGCTTGTGTATATACTGAGATAATTTATTAACAGCGAAAGCAATGTCAAGGCGGGTGAGTGGGAGATATTGTAGATTCCCACAACTGCCCGAAAGTTGGTAGGATTAGATAAGCTAGTGCCAGAGTGCAGCAAAAGCGAAGAACTAGTGGATAGAGGAGTTTGTACAGGTTTAACATCAGACATATGAGTACGAGCAAGAAGTTCCAATAGATAATGATGCTAAGAAAGCAAATAACCATGCTGATTTGGAATAACCTCAACACCTAGAAAATAAGAGAGCAACCCAAGGTCCTTAAGAGAGAATCGCTTGGCTAATAGATGAACAAATCAATCCACTATTGTCACATTATCTCCAGTAATGATTAGATCGTCAACATAAACAAGCAAATACAAGATATACCCATCAAAGTTGAAGACAAAGAGAGATGTATCAGCATGAGAATTTGTAAAGCCATGTTGAAGAAGAAAAGTACGGAGTTCTTGATACCAGGCGCTAGGAGCTTGCTTTAGCCCATAAATAGCTTTCCGTAGTTTACATACATGTGATGGAAAGTCACGATCAATGAACCCTAGTGGTTGACTCATATACCTAGTCTCACTGGGAAGACCTTGCAAGAATGCGTTATTAACATCAAGCTGACGAATGGACCAACAGTGACTAACGACAAGACTCAGAATAAGTCGAATGGTGGTAGGTTTAACCACCAGACTGAAGGTGTCATGATAATCAACTCTCAGTTGTTGATGAAAACCCTTGGCAACCAAGCGAGCCTTAAACCTATCAACAGAACCATCAAAGTGATGCTTAATACTAAAAATTCATTTATATCCAACAACATTGTGACTAGGATCAGAGGGTATTAGTTCCCAAGTAAAATTCCGAATAAGAGCATCATATTCTGCAGACATGACCTTTACGCCATTTTGGATCTTTAAGAGCCTAGGTTGGTGTTGTGGGTTCAAGGTCAAGAGATTTGGATAGCTGGGTATGAAGGTTTAACTTTTGAATAGGTTTATGAATGTTATTTTTGGCTCGTGTTTGCATCAAATGAATTGGTCTTGGTGTGGGGGGGTGTGGGTCAATTGGGTTGCGTGGCGGTGGATGAGGGATATGTGGTGTGGTTGGAATTGTGTATTTGGTTTGTGGGGATAGTTGATTCTGTTGGAGCTTCACATTGGATTTGCTATTGAGTGTCAACTTCGGATGGTGGCATGAGTGCGATGGAAAGTTGTTAATTTTAATTATTGGTGTAGTCCACGTAGAAATAGTGGTAGACTATGGACATGGACCTTGTGTAAATAAAGATGCAAAAGGAAAAAATTGATTCAATGAACCTAACATGCCTAGAAACATAGATTTTTGATGTTGTTGGATCATAACAATAATAGGCACTTTGAGCCAGAAAGTCCCCACAAAAAACACAAGGTTTGGAACGTGAGTCAAGTTTGTGAGAATGTATGGGCGAAGCCAGGGATAGCATAAGCAGCCAAATACTTTAAGTTTTGAGTAGTTAGGAGAAGCACCAAACATCTTTTTGTAAGGAGAAAATAGGTTTAACGTTGGAGTTGGCATACAATTGATCAAATACATTGCAGTAGCAAAAGCATTAGACCAATAAGTTAATGGAATAGAGGCATGAGAGAGTAAAGTAAGACCTATTTTGAAATGCGGAGATGACGCTGCTCGGAAAAACCATTGTGTTCGGGTGTGTGGGGTGGAATAGTGAGATGAGATATACCATTAAGAGCAAGAAATTTAGCAAGTGCAACATATTTACCACCATTATTAGAACACAACGTATTGATGTTTTGATTGAAGTGTTTTTCAACTATTGCTTTAAATCGAATGAAGACTTCTTTTACTTCTGACAAAACCAAATATACTTGGTAAAATGATCAACAAAAATAACATAATATTTAAAGCCATCATAAGAAACAACCGGTGAGGTTCAGACATCAGAAAAAATTATTTGAAGCGGTCGATTTGAAACTAGAGTAGAGTTGGAAAATGAGAGTTTGTGACTCTTATTGCAATTACACGTAGTACATAAAAAATCAGAAGTCATGGAAGATGATAAATCTAAATTGTAACTAGAAACAAAGTGCTTTAAAATAGGAAAGGTAGGATGCCCCAATCGGTAATGACACTCGAATGAAGTGGTCTTAACACTTGAGAATGCAAATAGTGGGGAGGATATCGACTGCTCATATACACCATCTTTAGTTTTGCCCATCAACAACATTGTCCCTGTGCGAAGTTCCTTCACAAGAAAAGAATATGGTAAAAATTCAATGGAAACATTGTTGGAAATGCAAAATTTGGAAATTGAAATCATGTTTTGTTTCGTGTTAGGTACACAAAGAACATTATTTAAGGTAAACTGAGCATTGGAAGTTCTGAGAGAAGTGGAACCAGTGTGAGTTATTGGGAGACATGTGTCATCTCCAATCATAATGTCATCAGAGCCTACGTACGATGCATGAATGGATAATTGCTTAAGTCAGAGGTGACGTGATTAGAAACACCACTGGCCAAAAGCCATGTTGGAGTGTTGGATGGATTGGCTGCATAATAAACTCATGGTTGTGAGAATGAGGATGGTGATGTGGTGGTTGTGGATTGTGCAACTGGGGCTAGACAAAAGGAGGGACATCGTTTGGCTATATGTCCCTGAATTTTGCAGATTTGACGATAGTTGAGATAGAGTCGTGGTGGTGGATGGGTTGAGTTAGGCTCGACGTTGGTAAACGCAAGGAAGGGACCAGAGTTAGGCGACGGACGCTAGTCCGTTTTGTTGACGCCGGGTTTGAATGAGAAATGCCAACCAGTATTGGTGGGATTAGATGAGGGTCGCCAACTTGTATTGGTGCGATTGGCAAGATTAGCAGAAGTTGGGAAATAAGAGGGATCAGATTTGGTGCATTGAAGAGTTGATTCGAAACTTGATAACTTTTCATGAAGTTTATCAAATCCAATTGGATTGTCTTTGGCCTGAACTAGACACACAAGCTCTTTGTAGTCATCACCAAGGCTATCAAGTATTTTCTCAGTTAGATCTTCAACATCAAGTGGTGCTCCAAGGATTGCAAGTTCATCGGCGTGAGCTTTAACTATCTGTAAGAATTCAGAAACAGTTTGTGAGTCCTTGGTGAGATTTTTAAGTTGGCTTTTTACCTGTTTGATTCGTCCCCGAGACGGCTTTCCATAAGTATTGGCTAATATAGTCCATGCTTCCCTTGAAGTGTTAGCTCTAGAAATGAATTAAATAATGGTAGAAAAGAGAGAACCAACAATGGCATTGAGGATTAGTTGATCCTATTGAATCCAGAGTGTGTGAGTTGGATTCGGTATTATTGTTTCATTCTGAATAATAGTTGTAGTCAGGCATCGTTTCGATCCGTCAATATACCTGAGTAGATCGTATCCAATGAAGAGAGTTTGAAATTGAAGTTTCCAAGGGATACAGTTATTACCAATGAGTTTAAGAGGGGCTTGAGCAGCAATGTTAATACTGATTAAAGTATTGTGTGATTCGTTGGTGTTGTGGATGGAAGTGTTTGGTGTTGTGGAAGTAGAGGAAGTTTTGGTTGCCATGATGACGAGTTCAAAAAAGAAAGAAGGAGAAAAAAAAAAATCAATGCTTTGATACCATAATGGAAGAAGATTTGAGATAGAAGTCTGGTATATCTTTCTATCAATAATGCTACGGACACCGGGATTTTTACACCGAAATATTGTACCGGCCTACGTGTAACACCCTTCTGATTTTTTTAACAATTTTTTTCTAGTGAACGGCAGTTAACTCACATGGATGCCCGTCCATATTATATGGACGGGGGTCCATATATCAGGGACGGGCGTCCCCATTTAATGGACGCCCGTCCATAAGTAAAATGGAATAATTTTTTTTATAAAAATTAGGGATGGCCGTTCATCTATTATGGACGGTCGTCCCTTTATTTTGGACGGGCGTCCACAAATAAGGGTTGCCCGTCCTTAACCAAAATATGGAAAAAAAAAAAAAAAAAAAACTTTGGGGACGGTCGTCCATAAATTTTGGACGGCCATCCCTCATGTTTGGACGGGAGTCCGTAAGAAAGGGACGCCCGTCCATTATTTTGGTTTTAAAACAAAAGAAAAACTTTGGACGAGCGTCCATTCCTTACGGACGCCCGTCCATCAAATTTAATCTTTAGTTGGAGAATGAGAGTGTTTTCTTCAAGGAAACCGAGAGCTTGCAAGATTGATAGAGAAGACATTGTGTATGAATATGAAGGGAATATGCCATGGACAATCTACCTGAACATCTACTTGCTAAAATCACAGAATTCCTTAATACACGGATCGAAACCCTCTGTTTCCGGGCTGTTTGTAACTCAGTTCCTCCTCCACTCCCGCCACTCTCGCATTTCAAGATTCCCTTCCCGCCAGGCGTGAAAGACGACAGCCACCTTGAACTCATAGAATCCACTATTTACGCCATTCAACCCCTGGACAAATCCACCGAAACTAGGTTGGTCAAAGTAGAAGAGTCAAACTCTGGCAAAATCCAAGTCATGGATCCCTTGTTTAAACTTCGTTTCAAAAACTCTTCCGAGATGTTGCCTGAGTCTTTTAACTTGCTGGATTATCGCGTCAAGGAAGTTTCTAAATCCTGTCGACTCGACATGGTATCAAATTCTAATCCTTTTTACGTTGAAAAGGCTATCGTCTGTTCGGATGATGATAAAGCTGGTGAGTTCGCACTAATGGCGTTGACTAGTGAAGGGAGTCGGCTTTTTAGGAAGTTTTGTGATTATATTTATCCCTATCAAAGTGCTTGAAGAAGTTACAACATTTTGTAGCACCAATGGTGGAGGATTGTCAGGTGGAGTAGTTACTTTAATGGAGGATGCTTCATTTGAGACTGTTGTTAATCCAAATTCTCCTGTTGCTACTTCCCAGATTCTATCGTAAGGATCAATTGGATATCAATGCAGATCAAAGGAGATCAATGAGCTATGTTGTGAGAGATGTTGCTGTGGTTTTGGCTTGGCGAAGAAGAAGAAGAAGAGCGAAAAAGGTGTTTTTTTTTTTTTTAAAAAGTATGGACGGGCATCCATCATGGACGCCCGTCCAAACGTGAGGACGGTCGTCCCCAATTTTTTTTTTTCATATTTTGGTTAAGGACGGGTGTCCCTTATTTGCGGACGCCCGTCCAAAATGAAGGGACGGCCGTCCATAACGGATGAACGGCCGTCCCTAATTTTTATAAAAAAAAATTATTCTATTTTACTTATGGACGGGTGTCCATTAAATGGGGACGCCCGTCCCTGGTATAAGGACCCCCGTCCATATAATATGGACGGGTGTCCATGTGAGTGAACGGCCGTTCACTAGAAAAAAATTGTTAAAAAAATCAGAGGCATGTTACATGTAGGCCGGTGCAATATTTCGGTGCAAAAATCCTGGTGTCCGTAGCATTATTGATCTTTCTATTGAGACAATTCTAATATAAATACAGAGCAGAGTATTGAAAGCTAAAACTAATAGACCCCACTCCTATATACAAGGAATAGCTAGAAGATAAGATACAAAAACAAATTACAAATTACAAATTAAAAAAGATTTAGATATAAAGTTGAATCTGATCAGATTACTCTAGCAGAAGTTGTCTTCAATAGGAAAGTCCTCCTTTATAGGCTTCATTAACCCTCAATCTAATAATCTAGAGACACATAATTAAACTAAAACTAAAACTAAATAGAATGAATAAACAAGAACATTAATCCTTAATTGCATAAATAAATGAATTAAACCTGTAGACACATAATCTGTGATATAATTAAAAGATGAGTTTTCTTGTCAGGAATCTATAATTTGGGGAATTCATTATGATAAAATAATAAATAACTAAAATGGATGAAATTGAACAATGAATAAATATAAATAATAAATTGAATAATAGATGAAATTGAATAATTAATAAATATAAAGACTAAATTGAATAATAGATGAAGTTAAAGAGAGTTTGAGAATTGGAGTAGAGAGAATAAGAGTTGAGAATTGTGAGCAAAATGGGTGAAATTAGGCTTATTTATAGGTTAGGCATGGGGGAAAGTTCAAAAAAAACAAAGTTTTTTCCCCCATTAGCAACAGTCCATTTGACTGTTGACGGTCTTATTTTTTTATTTAATAATTTGCAAAATTACATTTTAACTTTTAAATTTATTAGGTATTTCATATATTATAGGAGACTTTTGGATATTTGTCAGGGGATTTTGGTAATTGGGTAAGGGATTTGATCCCTCGCCCCTTGGGCCTGGTCCGGTCCCTGGACCAATCCTATAGAGACAGGTTTTTGGGTCTGGCCCAGCTCTCTAAAGATATTACAACTCAAAGGTAACAAAACATTGGCGAATCAATGAACAGCTACTAGATATTTTTAAGAGTTTTCAGACCCCAAATATATTATGTTAATGAACCTTAGTAAATTGTTAAAAGTCAAAATTATTAAAAATTAATAAAATATATATTAAACTAGTTTGAGGGTCGCGCACTGCGCGGGTTGCTTTTGAAATTGGATTTGGACATATTGTTTATCTTTTGGACTGTTTATTTACTTATGAATTTTATGTGAAAAGACAATATTTTATTTTATACATTTTATGATATATTGGATAATATAATTAATAATAGTAATTTTTTTTCCTTATTACACATTTATATACACTTATTATTTAATCCAATATGCTAAAATTAATTATAGTGGATATATATTGTCAAATATATTTAATTCAAATGTTATTATTAATTATAGTCTTTTTTTTTAATTAGACATTTTTGGATTAACTTTAACTTGTTATTTTTTTGGACCGGATAGTTAATGCTCTTTTAGTTGTTCGGCCGAGTTTTATTTCAACTTTTTTACTGTTGTATGAATTGTTTGGTTGGGTTTTATTTCAAACTTGTTTACTATTTACTTAGGGTATTGTTTAGTACATTGTCATCGTCTCTACCTCGCTGTCTTGTATCTATTTTTGTTTTTTTTTTTTAATTTCTTCCACTACTATTTTTTGTTTGTTTAAAGCTTTGGTAGTATCTAAACAATATTTTGTAAGAATGTAAATAATATTTATTTCATCCCTTTTTCTTTTTTGTTTGTAACTCTTTGTTTTCATTCTTTTTTTATTGTTTGATTTGTTTATTTGTGGTTTATATTATATTGTGTAGCTTTGTTTGATATACATTGGGTAATGACAATGAGGATTAAGTATTTGTTTGGGCTTTTATAGTTTTGCAAGATTGATTTTTTAAATTTGATTTTAGCAGGGAGATATGAAATAAAGGGTTGAAGAAAGTGAAGCTTTCTTTGGTTTTTTTTTTATTGTTTGAGTTATTGTCTTGTTGTTCATATTATATTGTAAAGCTATGTTTGATATATAGTGGATAATGAGAGTGAAGATTAAGTATATGTTTGGGCTTTTGTAGTTTTGCAAGATTGATTTTATATTTGGCTTTTGTTTTTGTTTTTGTTCTGGTATTGTTGATAGCATGTCAACCTCAAATCAAGCGTCAAATAAAGGAAAGCGCCCTGTTAATGTTAATCCTAGACACTCTGTTTGTTTTCACGAAACAGATCTTGAAAAGCGAAATGAAGATATTCAACGTCTTATTGATTTTGTTGTTTATAGTGAAAGTGAAGAAGAAGATCAACGACCAGGATATGTGATTACGGAGAGTTCTCAATCCAATATGAAAAACAATACTCTGGAACAAAAAATTGATTACTTGATTGAAATAATAAAAAGTAAACAAAGCAAGCTTACTTCTCTTGATAATTCTTGTACCTGTCAATTCAAATACCAAAGTTTATATTTCAGTTCGCAAAAAGAGGTATTATCAGCATAGTTGTAAAAGTATTGTTTTTTATATGGATTTTCATTATTGTATTGATTTAATTGTTTTATTTATTTATTTTGATGTTGTTTTGTTAAACAGATTGAAATTTTAACTCAGGAGAACCATAAACTTGCTTTAAAGCTAGAAAACTTGCTTGGGAAACTTGAAGTGGTATGTTTGTTATAGCTTTTATATTTGTCTGATTTATGAAATTGTTTTTATTCAGGATTCATGTTTTTTAATTAGTGTTGTTTGGAAGGTGTTTTGAATATATGTTCTTTTGCATAACGTATGTGTTTGTTTATATTATAGAACAATTTTATTCTTGTAAATTTTTTTATATTTTTGGATAAATAACTTACAAATATTTAATTTTATTGTGCATGAGAAACATGTCGAATCATATTCTAGATCTGTGGAGAAATGGAAGGATATGTTTTTGAGTTTAAATGTTTCAAAATTTGCTGAAAAGGAAGTGGATATACCTTGTCAGTCAAAACCGGAGAAAAAACATGGTCGCAAACCCAAAAATTCAACTATTCGGCAAAAGGAATTGGATATATAAGTTATGTGTAATTAGTTTTTGTGAAACTTTGTTGTTTTTTATAAATTGTAGTGTTGACTATGATATTTACATTTGTATAATTATGAATTTCTCTTATTTATTGTCTAATTATAGTTTATCATGCTTGTTTATCATGCTTAAAATTAATTAATAGTTGGGTTACTTGTTATTGTAATTTATTTTAGGTTATAAAAATGATTTTAAGATTAAGCAAGTATGTATTTTGATTTTTTTAGGTTAATATTATGTATATGTTATTTATTATTGTTCGGAATATGGGTTGTTAACAAAAAAGAATAAAAAACTTAAGATGATGTTGGAAAATTTGAATATTGTAAGTTAATGAGAAACATAAATTGTTGCTATTGTACTTTGGAATTCAATATATTGTTATTTTATTTATTATCTATTAATTATAAAATAAATGTGTATATTCACATTCTTCATTTCTTATCGTGATGATTTGCCAGTTCCATTTCATTTACAACAATCTGTAACTCTAATATCATCATATTAGAAATAATAATGATTGTTGAATGCATGATATCTACCTACCTGTCAATGAGATGTTTCGCTTTCTATCTTTCGGTATTTATATTCTCTACGTTGCTTTCAACATTTTTTATAATTTGTCTCAATTCATACTATCTGTTAAGTATTGCTAATTCAACTGTTGAAAAAAAAAAAAAAATTGTTAGTTTATGAAAACTAAACAATTATAGAGTTTATGTATATAAAAAAATATAACCAAATGAGTAAGATGTCTGGTACCACTCTCGAAGTTCTTCAAATCTGATGTTTTGTCTAGCATTGCGAAATACACAAGAAAAGTAGAAAGCAACAATAAAAATTCAGTATTTTGTGAATGCATTATGAATACAAATTTATATATATATATATCAAGAGTCTGTTTTAATAGGAATTGAATGAATAGAAAACGAAAAGACATATGTTGAAAAATAATCACAGGGATTGAAGAAGATAAAAAAAAAACTGTTGGATAGTGTTCTATGAAGCGGTAAAAAGTATTTATTTGGTAGATTAATTATTATTATTAAAAGGATTGGTAAAAATAGTTATGGCAGTAGATCAAAACAATTGTTCGATCAATGTTCAAGAAAACAAATTCAATGGTTCGTTACAAGGGTGTTCAAAAGAACTGATTGAAACCAGAACCGGCAGGTACCCGGGTTTGGTTCCAGTTCCTACCCGAAACCGGTCGTCAACGGGTAGGTTCTGGTTCCAAATTTTTGGAACCATTATTGTGCGGTTCCGGTTCCTAACTATAAGAACCGGAACCGGAACCGGGAACCGAGACTAATATAAATAAAATTAAAGAGTAGAGGGGTTAATAAAAACTTTTGTAGAAAAAATAATGTGAATACATTTATATTTATATTTCATAACATTTAAAGTAAGTTGGTTTGACTTTTGAGAATCTATCTTTACAAAGTAATGGAGTTTGTAATTTTACTTTTGTTAATAAGTTCCAGGTGGGGGGGTATTTGTAAGTTTTTAAGGATTTTTTTGCCATTTTAAAAACTTTTGGGGGGTCACAAATTTTACAGGGTACCAAGAATCGGAACTGGAACCGTTGTTACAAGTTCTGGTTCCAAATTTCAAAGAACCGTACAGGGTACCAAGAATCGGAACCGGAACCGTTGTTACAAGTTCCGGTTCCAAATTTCAAGGAACCGTCGGTTCCGGTTCCTTCAAAAAATGTAGGGTACCCGGAACCGAACACCCCTAGTTCGTTATGCACAATTATCAAGTCAGATTAATAAATTGTTTGTAACCCTTCACATTCTCATAAATATTTGTAACCGTTTATATTAAAGAGCAACACATAACATATACAATGTAACAAAATAAAAACTTATCAAATCATTCATATTCATAAACCCTTTAAATTCACATAAATGCATTTTGAATAACATACAATGTATAAAACTCTCTACATTCACAAATTTCTTTTAATCATGAACGTTGAATATTAATAGATTAATATTTATTGTCAATATGAAACAAACAACAATCAATAAGAATGAAGTTTACCACAATGAAAAGTTAACAATTGGTATTTGAACAATCAACTTTAATAAATAAGTAAATTTGTTTGTGAATTGTTAGATTTTTCAAACTATTTGTAATTCTTCAGATTATTATCAACTGAATTTTAGGTATAAAACATTTTAGGTTTATGTAAATTTTGGATTATCTAAATGAAAATATTTAATGTCAATGTGAAGTTTGCCTTTTAAATTAATAGCGACGTACATGATTGATCAAGCTTCAATGATTAAGGTTGTTAATATATGTTACTCATACAAAAAAAAATATGAAACACGAATTATATTAAGCTATATGTCATAGCAAATCGTTTTTATGTATATATTACAAATCATTATCAATGACGTGCAATAAAATCTAAAACTCAAAAATCATAGCTTATAACATGGCATCATTTGTTGGAAAATCATTTACATGTTATGTTAATAACGTACTTTATTATTATGGTTAGGAAATAGGATTATGCGATTTGAGATTTGAGATTTTTTTTTTGTTCAACAATATAATTTGGAATGCACGTATCATCAGTAGGATTAATTCTGAATAATCACTGATATATTAAAATTCAGTAAAATATTATGATATCCTATTTGAAGATTCTATTACATATTGTATTTTACTACACAACAATTTTGGCAGATGATAATTTTTGGTGTTGTTCCCAGTGCACAACACTTTCACCTTGTTTGTCACAAATCTCAAATATCTTCCTTTTGATAAGAATTGTTGCTATTGGAGTCAGGGATTTGAAGGTTTCTCTGCAATTTCTCATTCTGACAAAATAGTATGGTTGTTTGACCAACTTTAGGAGAATTTGTATACCTTTCCGTTCATATACGGTTAGCAGAGCAATTGCGAAGTGATATAGTGGTTGCATTGTATTTGTTTTGCAAGCTACATTCAGCATCAGTAAACCTGTGTGTACATCATGTTCGATGAAGACTAAGTGCATTCCAAGCAGTAATAAAGCATGTATATTTTCTGCGTTTGAAAACGTTTTTAGAATTGGAAGTCCTTACGGCGTGATTGCTGATAGCTTAGATCTTTGCTTGTAGATATTTCTTTTACACAGTATTTTTTTTTTGTATTTGCTTGTTTGTTAAGATATTTGCATCTGCAAAATGTTAGATAAATAAAGTGTAATTTATATCTTGTGATAGTATTTTGACATAGTAATCAATGCCACTGGTGTTAGTAGTACTAACGTCAACCGAATTGTGCATAGAGTCTGGATGCTTCTTCGAGTTGCTTTAAAAATGATTTGTTGTAGTATATATGCTGATAGTTGTAAAATATTACTGATTTGTGTTGTTGAATCTTCTTCAGCCATTGTAAGATTTTTGAGTGTATGAAAACTTTAGATTTTGGATATTTGCATCGTAGTTTATATAATTTTTTGGTTGATAGTGAATAGTTATTATATGTCATTGTTTTAAATAAAATTGTTATTTGCATCTAGCTTTTAGTATTTCCGAACGTTGATTTTGTTATTAAGCATTGAATTGTATTTAGGGGTGAGCGGTTCCGGGTACCCTGCATTTTCCGGGGGAATCGGAACCAAAACCGCATAGTGCAGATTCCCAAAAAAAGGAACCGAAATCAGAACCGCATAGTACAGGTTCTTCAATTCGAGGAACCGGAACCTAAAATGCACGTTCCGGTTCCTTTCCAGGGTACCCTGTAAAAAATCAATATCCCCCCTATTAGTTTAAAAAATAACAAAAACACCTTATAAGTTTACAAATACACCCCTAACAAATTTTCATTATTCATTCATTTGTGTCCAATGTAATTCATAACCTATAATCTCTAAGCAACACTTGAATTGTTAATCATTTAATTAAGTATTGTAATATTGTTTATAATAGAAATGTATAAGTATTAAATAATCATACCATAAATTTAATATATAGTTATAATTAATAAAATTATAATAATTGAAAGTATTGTGTAAATTAGTAAATTACTAATGTTTATAATATAATGTCATAATCATTAAGTAATCATTTTATGTAATGTTATATTAATTATATGATCTATAATAGATAAATGTAATGTTATAATGAATTAAGTAATCATACTATAAATCTATAATTTAATATTATAATAATTAAATTTCAAATCATTTAATTATATTACTAATGTTTATAATGGAATGTTATAATTGATTAAGTACTCATATTAAAATATATAAAGTAATGTTATAATTAATTAAATTTTTAATCTTTTAATTAAATAATGTAATGTATAGTAAATTACTAATGTTTATAATGTAATGTTAAAACATCACTAATTAAGTAATTAGTAATACATTAACTATATAATGCTATAATTAAGTAAGTGATCATAATATAATGTAATATAATAATTTAATAATTTAATTGGTAATTTAACTATAATATAATGCTTAATTAATGTTTATAATGAAATGTTTATAAGGTAATGTATAATTAATTAAATTTCTTATCATTTAATTAGTATTGTGCTAATGTTAGTAGTAAATTAGTAATTACTAATGCTTAAAACATAATATCATAACTCATATCAATTAAGTATCATTTTAATTATGTAATGTTATATTAATAATGATCATACTATAATAGTAAATGTAATGTTATAATGAACTAAGAATCATACTATAAATCTATAATTTAATATTATAATTAATTAAATTTCAAATCATTTGATTAATATACTAATGTTTATAATGGAATGTTATAATTGATTAAGTAATATTATAAAATATTAGCTAATGTTATATTAATTAAATTTTAATCGTTTAATTAAGTAATGTAATAATATAGTAAATAGTAAATTACTGATGTTATAATGTATGTTATAATTATAACTAATAGTATATGTAATTTATATTATCTGTATATTTAACTATGTAATGCTATAATTAAGTAATGATAAAATATAAATTGTAATATAATAATAATAATTCAATTGAGTAATTATTTAACTATAATATAATGCTTCATTGATGTTTATAAGGTAAGTATATAATTAAATTTTTTATCATTTAATTAAATATTGTGCTAGTTTATGTAGTAAATAGTAATTACTAATGTTTAAAACATAATGTATAACTCATAATCAATTAAGTAATCATTTAATTAGTAATGTTATATTATTATAGATCATACTATAATAGTATAATGTAATGTTATAATGAATTAAGTAATATACTATAAATCTATAATTTAATATTATAATTAATTAAATTTCAAATCATTTGTTAATATACTAATGTTTATAATGGAATGTTATAATGATTAAGTAATATATTAAAATATATAAGGTAATGTTATAATTAATTAAAATTTAATTGTTTAATTAAAGATGTAATAATATAGTAAATTACTAATGTTTTAGTAATGTTTATAAATCATATACAATTAAGTAATTATGTAATCATTAACTATGTAATGCTATAATTAAGTAAGTGATCATAATATAATGTAATATAATATATTATAATTAATTGAGTAATTATTAACTTAATGTAATGTTTAATTAATGTTTATAATGAAATGTTTATAAGGTAATGTTATAATTAATAAATTTCTTATCATTTATTAAGTATTGTGCTAATGTTTGTAGTAAATTAGTAATTACTAATGTTTAAACATAATATCATAACTCATAATCAATAAGTAATTATTTAATTAGTATGTTAATTAATTATATGATCATACTATAATAGTATAATGTAATGTTATAATGAATTAAGTATCATGCTTAAATCTATAATTAATATCATAATTAATTAAATTTCAAATCATTTGATTAATATACTAATGTTTATAATTGAAGTTATAATTGATTAAATAATAATTAAATATAAGGTAATGTTATAATTAATTAAATTTTTAATCGTTTAATTAAGTAATGTAATAATATAGTAAATTAGTAATTACTAATGTTATAATGTAATGTTAATAATTCATAACTATTATGTATTATGTAATCATTTAACTATATAATGCTATAATTAAGTAAGTGATCATAATATATAATGTAATATAATATATTATAATTTAATTGAGTAATTATTTAACTATAATGAATGATTAATTAATGTTTATAATGAAATGTTTATAAGGTAATGTTATAATTAATTAAATTTCTTATCATTTATTAGTATTATGCTATGTTACGTAGTAAAAGTAATTACTAATATTTATAATATAATGACATAATCAATTAAGTAATTATTAATTATGTATGTTTAATTAATTATATAATCATACTATAATGTAATGTATTAGTAAATTAATTATTAAGTAATCATACTATAATTTTAATTAAATTTATAATTAATAAATTTTAATTATTTAATTAAGTTTGTACTAATGTTTATAATAAAATGTTATAATTGATTAAGTAATTATACTATAAATCTATAACGTAATGCTATAATTAATTAAATTTCTAATATAAGTCAATTAATAACTATTAATTAGTTTAAACTTATAAGTCCAATTAATTAAGTAGTAATCAATTAATGTAATGCTATAATTAATTATACTATAAATCAATTAAGTAATGTTATAAAATTATAATTAATTAAGTAATCATTTAACTATAATGTAATGTTATAATTGATTAAGTATGATATTTAACTAGTAATTAAATTTATTAATGTTTATCAATTTATCATATATAATTAATTAATTACTAATTTATTATAGATATACTTAGAACTTGATAATTGAAGTAAATAACTAAATATATTATTACTCAATCAAATATACTATTTTATTCAAAAATAATTCTTTTAATAACATTAAAAATGTAAAACACTTTTAATTGGATCATAATTCCAATTATTTACTTAATTGATCAAAACTTTAATATTAATGTATTATAATATATTAAAGCTTTTAATATGGTGTAATTTATATGTAATAAGTATAATTGTATTCGTATATTTATTTAATTAGGTTATTCTAAAAATTTAATTTTTTCTATTTTAAATTTTTTTATATGTAAAATAATAGAAACTCCCCATTATTTACATTTCACAAATATTTCATTATAGTCCAGGTTCCAAAATAGGTTCTAAACAGGTTCCAAAAACAGATTCCAAATTAGGTTCCAAAACAGGTTCCAAAGCATGTTCCAAATAGGTTCCAAAACAGGTTCCAAACAGGTTCCAAAATAGGTTCCAAACCGGGTACCCCCTACAGGTTCCAAACAGGGTATCATTTTTACAGGTTCCGGTTCCGGTTCCTCCACATGCAAGAACCGAAACCAGAACCGTACAGTAGCGGTTCCAAAAAATTGGAACCGGAACCTATCTGCACAGTGCAGGTTCTGGGTAGGTTCCGATTCCGGTTCCGGTTCTTACCCCTGGTTTCGGTTCTACCCGTTACCCGTGCTCACCCCTAAATTATTATCTATTTGTATTTGGTTAATTGTACATCATATGTCAAACCATTTATCATGTGAAAATGGTTCGCCAAAGTCAATTTTTCTATGTGTCAACATAAATGTATCTTGGAAACATTGTAATCAGTATTAGCTAATTTTTAATATTAATTATTGTTAAGCTAACGGTTTTATAATAATTATTTGCCATGGTTCGCAAAGGCAAATTCTACATTAGCAACATATCTTGATATAGGTATGTTACCAAAACAGTATGTAATAAGTATTGGTCATTGGAAGATTCATTGTAAATATTCAAAATACATGATACAATTGTTCGACAAAGGGTTGGCATATGTTGTTCTGTAATTGAAATGGCAGGAGTATTGTTAATTAAAATTGTTTGACTTATACCATTGATGATGGCAAGTTTTAATTTTATTTAATAAATTGTTCAGTTTGTTTGACTTGTTTGTTGAATACATAATTGTAATGTCGATGTATAATATTTTATTGGAATTGTTTGATTATTTTTCAATTTGATAATCTGCATAATAAAATAATGTTTATCATACGCGAGGTGTAATTATTCAAAGCTAAAGATTTTTTTTAGTATAAACGCTGTTGTTAAATTATTGTTCAGCATGTAGGTTATTATACAATAAAATTGTTAAACTTATATTTATAATATTTACAAATAATGAGTTATTTTTGTTAGTTTGTTGTTTCAAGTATTTTGCAAATTTGGACTGCTGCTATATATTTTTATTTTTATTAATTGTATTGTAAACATCAAAAGATTGTGTACATGGGATTTTTTCATTTCTGCTACTGATGAATTTCGAGTTATCTTTCCTTTGCAGCAATCCTGAACTCCCTCTTCGTTAGATCAGAAATAACACTGATGGTTGACTGCATGATTTCCAACAGTCCATCAATTGTTTCCTTCAATTTCTATCTTGTAGCATTTAGTTTCTCCATGTTGTTTTCGATATTGTGAAGAATATCTTTCAAGTCTACTCGTTTGTCGATTGAAGTGGGTTCGTCGATTGAAGTGGGTTCATCTGTTAAGTATAACAATCAAATCTTGTTAATTTAAAAAATATATATAGAGATACGGAGTTTCTATATAGAAATGAAAATATTAGATTAGTTTAGATGTTTGTTACCGTCTGCAGAGTTCTTTGGATTTGATGATTTGTCAGCCATATTGAGAGAAGCAGAGAAAATAAATTAAGTATTTGTAAAGGCAAAACAAACACAAATTTGCTTATCCTTATATAGATATTAACATGAGAAGATGTTTTAAATGAGAATAGAATATGAACAATTGGGAACCTAACAGGTATCTGCTCATAAATAAAGGCATTAGTTATTAAAAACGATTTAAGCGACTCTTTGTATAATGTGGAGTGTAAAAGTCAGAACATTAATAGATTTCTCTTAAAAAATAAACAAAGGCATAGTAAAATTTTAAAACAATACAAATACATATTGATATTATTATGTTTTTAAATATATATAGATATATTTACTTTAAATTTAAATGATTTGTATTTTTGTGTATGTTATGGAATTAAACACATCTAAAATATTTGAGAACAATAGAATGGTTCGCCAAACCACAGTTATGGAAGTAGATGAAAGCAAATGTTCGAACAATATGCAATAAAACGGGTATATAATTATATATTAAATGTATAAATTCGAAAGCGTTTAGAAAACTGATTAATAATTGTTGTCAATGGGTCTGCAAGTACAGTTATTAATTCAAAACTCTTCGCCAACAATTGAATATTACTATGAATGAGTTATATACATTTTTTGAACAATAAAGTTTACAACACTTAAAATTTAATAGTTGGTATTCGAAAATGAATTCCAATTTGACAATCAATTTTTACAGAAAAAAAAAAATACTATTAGGTATTTTATAATGTTTTATGAGCAAATTTTATGTCTCTCTTTTATAAAATTGATTTGTCTATTTTCCCTTCTTGTCATTCATCTTTTCATAGTATTGCTTGATTAATTGTTTGATATAATTAAACATTGCTCATTCTATTTTTATTAGATACTATCATTGATGAACAATATCAATTGTTTTTATTATAGTATTTTAACTTTGATATTGTATCTAACAAAAATTATTTAGAACATGTTATAACAAACTTTTTAATTAGCTAAACATTTGACAATGTGACAATTGAAAAAAAAAAAATTATTTATTGTATCTATATTGTAAACATGATTACATCATCATTTTTTACTATAAGGTATGTTTGGATGATGTAGAGGAAAGATCTTGAACTTTCTGTTTAAGAATTTTCAATTCCTCTTCAACAGCCAAACTCTCCCATTTATTTAGGTCAGAGACAATGCCCATGCAAGAATCCATGATGTTACCCATTTCATTGGTAACATCTTTCAAATCGAGTCTTGCCGCATTTAAATCATCTAGATTTTTCTGGACTTTCTGCAGAAGTTGCTTCAAGTTTTTCGGTTCATCCTTTTCATTCACCGGTGAACCAACTGACAAAAAAAGAAATTCATGGAATTGTATCAATTTACAAAATATTGCAAATAAAAAATTCTTTGTACTTTATTTTAGAGAAACATTATCAATGCAAACGGGTTCGTTTCTTACCTTTTTTTTTTTTTTTTTTTTTTGAAAAACTTGAAATATTTTCATCTGCTTTCTTCTTGCCTTTATCTGCTATTTTAAAAAACATGAACAAAGCTTGAGCAAATAATTAGACTATAATAAAAATTTATATAATGATATAGATGCAGTTTTAGTAATCATTCTATATATATATAAGCATGAAAGTATCATTTTAATGTATTTGGAAACCAAACAGTGAGAAAACAAACAAACGTTTCATAATAAATAAACTAGTCGATTTAGGAATGTGCAAATACTGTTTGGAAATTGTGAAAGACAAATGTCATTGATATTATATCAAATTTAAAACCAAATAAATGTTAACAATTTATATTTAAATTATAATCAGTATTTTTATTTATTATAAAAATAATGATCGTTTAAAATCACTAAGTTTTTATTTGATTTTGAATATAATGTTATTGTAATGAAAGATGAAAAGAAAATCAGACAACATTTTCATAAGTTATTATATTTTTTCACTAATTATTATATTTGATTAGTGGTAATCATGTTTATTTTATTTTATATTTGTCTGTGGCAATTGGATTTCAAGAATTTATAATTGTTCATATGATAAATTATTCAGTGAAAATATTTTTTTAAATAAGAATAATATGCAATTATTATTATACCATGTGTATTCATTAAGTTTAAAATAAAATATGCAATTATTGCTATTCTGTTTTAAAGGAATTATTATTTAATGATAAAAACATTGCCATTATTATTTTGATGTGCGACGTCGTTTAGATTGATAAAATTTATATGTTGTTTAAACGTTGTCGTTCAACATGTTTATTACTTTTAAGGACATTTTATTGCTTAAGAGTATTTTTTTAGCCTGATTCAAACTCTCTAACCCTAACGTATCTATTTCTATTTCCATCGCACCGGATTTGTTGTTGTAATTTCAAGCAAATTGATAACGTTGAACAGTTTCATCCAAAATCCTATCAGTTTGCATAACTTTACAACGGTAAAATTTATTTCTTTGTTTATTTTGATATGTATTTACACAACCTGTATAATAGAATATCCAAATCAAAATTAGTGATGAATTTCCAGATTTGAATGGTTTGTAATCGCTTTGAACTCATGATTGTCTAAAATTTTGTTTATAATTTGTCTTGTTGGTTTGCTGTAGTATTTGTTAATGCAATTTTTTAAGAAGGTATGAATAATTTTTTATACTATCATTTTTCTTTCCTGGCGATTTTAGGTAGTTTGGAAATATTGTTTTTTTAGGTTGACTAATGATTCTATTGTTCTTTTTTTTTTTATAAGTCATGAAGTGTGCTTTTTAAATTTTAGATATGGCTTCTAAAAAATTGTTGAAGTTTATGGATAGAGTCGAAGCCAAATCAGCATCTAATACAGGACCAAGCATTGCCATGACAATGAAGTTGATAAATCAATTACAGAGTCCTGTTTCATCTGTATCGGTGCCTAATCCTATTGTATCCCCTTTTGGTTCATGTCATGTTGAAGTTATTGAAGAGAAAGATGATGCAACAGAAGAGGTTCCATTATGTAGGTTTATAAAGCAACAAAAAACATCTCAGCTAGAGAGTGAGAATATAAAGAATGAGAGGAAATATAGATCACTAGCGATGAAAGAGTTAGATAATAAGATATCTTTTGTTGGTAGTTAGGTATTATTTTTTTGGAACAATTTAATGGTCAGTTAATTTTGTACTTTTTTTAAACGTGTCTCATTGAGCTTTTATCTTCTTCCCTTGTATTTCTGCAATAGGGTTTTGAACTTTGGCAAGAAGCTCGGGAGCGTTGGCTGGCACGGAGAATGTTATTTCAAAATTGCAAAAAGAAATCAAAGTTCTAAATTTTGACTAACAAAAATTAGAAGAAGTGAGAAAGGTTTTGAAAGAGAGGGTAGATAAAGTTGAAGATGACTTGAAACATCTCCACGAAGCATTTAAATCTGCTGAACAATCTATTGAAAATCAACAAAAAGAAAAGGAAGTTGTGATAAAAAGATTGAACGAATTGCCTAATCAGAATAGAAAAATCAAATCTTTGGTTTTCAAAGCTGAGAAAGAGAAGAATAAAGTTGAATATTTGGTGGCAGACATTTTTATGGCCACCAGAAAAGCTTGTGTAGATGCTTTCAAGTCAAAATTTCCAAATGAAGACTCTGAATTTTTGGAAAAAATTGTGTTAAAGAAAGGGCATAATCTTTCTAATGAAGTTTGTACTAATGATAATGCTACTGAAAATGTATCTACACCATGCAATATTACTTGTACAAATAATGAAACAGTATAATGGTGTTGTGAAATATTTGACAAATATTATGTGTTTGAAACTTTGCATTGTTACAGAATCAGTATCATATCTAATTTTCTATCCTATGAAACACTTCTTTGAAAACAATATTTTGCAACTTTTCTTCTGGTTCATCTTGTTGTTGGACTAATAAGATCTTGATACCTTTTCTCGAAGTTACTCTTGATATGGCAACATATAATTGTCCATGGGTAAACACTTGGTGTTTTACGTACAATCCCACAGTTTTGAGCGATTGACCCTAACTTTTATTTATAGTCATGCAGAAGCTAACTGTAATTGGTAATTGCCTTCTCTTCAGTCTAAAAGACCATTTCATATCTGCATTGGACACTGTTATTCTAGGAATCACAACATCATCACCAATATTTGATCATGTAATAATTGTTGCTTGTATGCACCACTTCCCTAGATGAGTCACAATCAATCTCGTCCCATTGCAAAAGCCATCTGATTGATTCAGATTTCGCAGAACCATAATTGAAACTCCAATTTTTAATTGCAATTCATGTTTTGGCATACCAGAGCACATCAAAGAGTAAATGAACTTTATTGGATATAGAATGTCATCATCATTTGAAGTCCTTGCTGCTTTGAAAGTGTTGTCTGAACTATAAGAGGTCTTCAATCCTGATTGCAATTTTTGAATAATGTAGTCGTTCAATTCATGTGCTATATCATTTCTGGCTGTCAATATTGCCTCTCTCTGATATAATCAACATTGCCTATCTCAACAGATAGATTCAGGAAAACAACATTCACAATTCTCTCTTTTGGATTTCTGTATTGAGAAAGTTTCAAATCTTCAAGAATTTCTATAAAGCTTTCATCTTCTGATACTCTTATTCCTTCACCAATTTGCAGTAACCATCCATCAAAAGTAGTTAACTAATCCAATTCTTCATCGCTTTGGAAATTCTTTTTCAATCTCATATTTTCTGTTAGCTTCAACACGATGACATGTTCCCAAAGGGGAGATAAAGATAAACATGCTTGCATCACATCATATTTTTTCCCCTTTTGTATAACTGGTAAAATCTATCTGAAGTCTCTACATAGTGCAACAGTTATGCCTCCAAATATTCTATTAGCATTTAACGGATCTTTATCAGACAAAATGTCCTTCAAAGATCTGTCAAGTGCTTCAAAGCAATACCTATTTGCCATAGGTGCTTCATCCCAAATTATCAAAGATGTTGTCAAAATCAGTTATGCCAATTGCGTTCTTTTCTTAATATTACATGTACTCTCTTTAGTTACATTTCTTCCTCCTGCTAATAGCAAGGCAGCAATACCTAACGTAGCAACAGCGAGAACAATTTTACCTTCAGACCGCAATTTTGCTATTATTGTTGACCATAGGAATGTTTTGCCTATTCCACCAAGCCTGTGAACGAAAAAAGGCATTCCTCTTTCATTATAAACTGAATCAATAATTGAATTGTAAATGTATCTCTATCCATTGTACATTTAGACCACTGTATAAATCATCATGCAAGATTATATTGCTGTCAATATCATAATTCAACTCCTCAACAATCAACTTATTCTGCATATTTTCAAATTCAAGGTGATTTGGAATTAGCAATCCATGAAAATCAGCCATTTTTTTTCCTCCTTTTTTAATGAAGTCTTCATTCTCAGTCAATGCATGATTGTGTAACTTCTCCATACTGTATCTCATCGTTCTCATTCCTTTTTTTTTTCTCCTAAGATTATATGCGATGTCTTCAGATAGTCAATCTGCATTTGCTCACCACAACTCTGCTGGGTTTACAACTTCATTAAATAAAAGAATTGTTACAAATAGATGTCGTAACTGTGTTCTAGTAGCCCATATTGATGCTTCAGCCAGGCAATCATTCCATTCTCTGTCATCATCCACCAAGCCTAATGCATAACATGCATCTTTGAATGTAGGATATATCCTTCCATTAATAGTTCTGATATTTTCAATTGATGTTGCTCCTCTAACTAAATTTAACAACATCCGCAAATAATATTTTTCACCGTTGCCTGGAAATGCAAAGTAAATTCTGCCAATGCATCTTCCACCTTCCCGTTGACTCCATTTCCTTTCTTTGTCACTCCAAACCCATTCTGTTGGGAAGTCAGAATAAGTCAATGATCTTGCCTATTCATATTGTTGATTACATTTCATCCACTCTGTTAATTTTGTTTGAGTAACAACATTGCTCTCCAAATATTTGACTAAATTCTGATTTGGATTGAAGATGACTGTTTGTTCATTCTCCAAGTGGAAAGGAAGTCTTTCAACAATTGGTTCTCTATATCAAATTGATATATTCTCCAGCAAGCCTCCATGGCGAAAATATATCTGTAAATGTAGTAATTGCCTTTTTTAATATTATATTTATAACTAATAACAACAAATATATTATATTTTATTCCTCTCTATACATACCTGCAATCAACATAAGCTTTAATTTCATCCTCCTTTGTAATATTCGTGCATCCAGAACTCCCTTCATTATTTTTTTGCAACCTCCATAGAAACTTTGATTTTTTTATCGGGTCCTTTGTTGACATACTTGAATGATAACTTGATTGATCTTGTTAGAGTAGAGCCCTAGAGCAATCAATATGTAGAATGACTCTTTGTAATATGTTCATTAATCAATAAAAGGCATTTATTCTATAACGCGTAAATCATAATGCAATATGTATTAATATATGTCCTAGAATGGTAGAACCGTGACGAGGGTATCAAGGGTTTCAAATCTTGATAAGAGAACCCTATGAGCACATATGGTGGCCATTTAGAAACTTCCGTAGCCCAGTATTATTCTAAAGTAAGGGCACAGATAATATGGTAAGGCTATCATAGTGTTGAACGACCTGTCGAAAGGCAGTGACTGATCTCACTTGTCAAGGTTGTTTGGTGACAACCTGGTGCAACACAAGGGTGCTTGTGTAGGCGGATATACCGCAAGCATCATGGACTGACACCAGAGGAATCCATATGGATGGTAAACCCAGTGTCTATGGAACAAATCCTCTAACGAATGGTGGTGCATATGATCCTTAGATTGAGATCACCGGAGCACCTTGTGCACCGATTGGTACAGTTTGACACTAGCCTAAAGCAGTTCTATCAGGCTGTCAGTATGGTGGTGATGGCTATATCAAGAGTGTATCAAGACTATGGTGGATTGACAAAGGATCATCACTCGGGTACGTGAGAAGTTATCTCACGGCGCAATTCAGTTATGGCAATGACACTAAAACTGTGGCCACAGTGAAATTGAGTGTGTGCTCTATCCAGATTATAAACGGGTCATTGGTCCAGAAACTGAATAAATAATATCGAGAGTAACCGAAGGTGGACACTATTTCTGCCTTGTGTCGAGATAACGTATGATGAAAGGATTCGAATGTACGGTAACCATTCGTGACAGGTAGCTACTTTGCTGAATTCGAATCTGGGTGGCCATGATGCCTTCTAGGGGCCAATCTTGGTCTGTGTATTAGTGAGACGATTAATTGGTGTTAATCGCAATACTTACACTACCGGTATGATGAGGAGCCTATGGGTCACACACATGAGACAATTTAAGATCCAAGAAGAAAGAGGGCGTTTCGTTTTTTGGGTGAAAGGGTATTTTGGTAATTTCACATTGCAATTAAATTTGCTGAGGTCATAGCCTTTTTATTAATTTGTTAGAAAAATTAATAAGTGAAATTACGGTTGAATGTGTGCGCGCACTATTAAATAAATTATCATTATGTTAAATGTTAATATATATATTAATATAATTAATTGTTTTTAATTGAAATAATGATGAAATAAATAAAATATATCTAATTTGGGAGTGTTGGCAACATGGGGTGTTGGGTTGGAGCCCAAGCCATTCCAGTGGGAATAGGGCAACATAGTTTGCATATAAAAGAAAATGGTGTGTGTGAAATTAACAAGAAGTTTAGTTCATTTTTCAATTAAAACAAACACACACAGCAACCCCTTTTTTTCCTCACTCCCCACACCACTTTCACCTTTTTGATTAAAAATCAAATACTCCTTTTCTTCTTGATTTCTTAAGGCCAAGGAGGATCTAGCAAATCCCTCCTTGGTTCTGGTGGTTGTCTTCGTGTGGACTTCTTGGTTCGATCCTATACTTGGATCGGTAGCAAACACGGTCAGAGACAACATTGGGGGAGCCTCCAAACGTGGTTATGAATCTAAACCTTTGGATTTTTTTCTGCAGATTCTATAAAATATAAACTGTAATTTTCTATGCCTTGATTTTGGGTTCTAAGGAACGATCCATGGTTGTAATTTTTTATTTTCGCTGCACAACCGGGTCGTTTCCTAACAGTGGTATCAGAGCCTAGGGTACTAGATTTACAGTTATGAATGGTTGATTACATGTGTTGTTGATAACATGTGCCTTGATGAATCTGCCATGAAAAACCCAGATTTTGTTAAATCTGAAAAATGTAAACCACTGTTGAATGGATGATTCAAATGATAAAATGGTTAAAATGTGTTGATGAATGTTATATTGGTTGGTTAATATCCTGGTTGAACGTATGTGCGTTTGATTGATTTGGATTCGTGTTTATACACAAAAACTGCAAAAAACGCGAACTGTACGAATTGGGGATTAAGCTTCGCTGCGGCGAAGTGCCTCATGAAGTCTTGCCGCGGCGAAGATAAAAACCTTTGCCGCGGCGAAGTCTGTGGCGGCTAGACCTAATGTAAATCCTCGCCGCGGCGAGAGAAAACCTTCGCCGCGGCGAAGTATGCAGTGGGGAAGTGCATACTGTAATCCTCGCCGCGGCAAAGATAAAACCTTCGCCGCGGCGAAGGATGTAGCTTTCCCAATTCTTATTTTGCAAAGGGATAATCTGTAGTTTTAAAACCTATAAAGCCAAGTACATTCTGCACATTTAAGAGGGTATTAATTAATTAACCCACCCAATTCTAAAATGATTGTTTTTTAAATGAATGCTTTGTACTTGATTGTATATTGCATGGTGCCCGGTACATGAGCCTTAGACCTAAGGGGGGGATGTTTTAAAATTATTTTGGTATGTAGGCTGTAATATTTTAAAATAGGCCTGCGTGTCCTGCTTCTCTTCTTGATGTAATTCTTTTCCATCTCATTCCCCGAATGTAAATCGAGGTTTCTAAATTTTGGATGTAAAATTAGTTTAATATTAATTTTATTGTAAATTAGAATGATGTTTTTTGTGATGTACTTGGAGTCGGGCAAAAGACGAAGCAACCATACTTGAAGAATCAAGATATTATTACGGACCCCTAGGTGACCCACCGATCCCTCTAGGCTCGGAGGAAATCGGTTTTAGTTAGGCCTGTACTGGCACATTTAATATTTTGCTTAGAATGCAGCTAAGGTTGAATGTTGAATAACATGCCAAACAATGTCCTTTAACAAAGATAATAATCTGATGAGACATTAAATAACAAACCCCTAACTAGTATATAAGTCACGAATGCCTTCCATCACCATGGTTTTAATCAAACCACTGTTCGTCGAACCTTGTTCGCCAAAGCGAAGGGTACACTTCTACCAGTGGGAGGTAAAATCATGGAGTTTTCCTTAATGGTGATGGGTCGACTTTAAATGACGGTTTTGCTTGTTCGCCAAAGCGAAGGTTGATAAACGCGTCATAGGCATGTAGAGCAGTACACCTATTATGTGTACGTGGTGACATGTAGTGTCCACATCTACTGATACTGAGAATCACACTTGAGGACAATGGTTGGAGCCATTGAGTTGTGTGATTGGCTTATTGGCCTTTCACATTTGAGGTTGATAGTGGGAGCTATCAAGTGGTGGGATAAGTTGTTTGGCCTACCTAATCAACTCTTTGCTTGTTCGTCAAAGCGAAGGTTTGAAAGGGTAGGATGGGATCTCGGTCCACTAGAAAGTCAACAAGCTTTCCCGAGTTGATAGTGAGGGCTATTGACTGAGTAAAATAGTGGGAGCATCGTTAATAAAGACATATTAAATAATAATGAACTTTATAATAACTTTATCTTTTCTGTAATTGTAGATTACTGAAAATGAGCATATAGAACCTGCGACCGATAAACGAAAAGAAAAAACAGGTTGGATGATCAATTTTCCGACTGGTATCGTAATCTTCGGATTATACTTGTCGGAAAAGAAATTGTATATCCTTGAAAAGCCATACAGGCTGAGCCTGATCCTGATGCCACTTAGGAAGTTAAGGTACTATCAAAAGTTCTTGATGTGCTGATAGCGTACAATGTGATGTTAGCATCAATGACACCTATGTGCACAAGCGCATGAGAATATGGATGTCTCATTATTCACCTCAAGGAGCTTTACGAAACAAATGCTCGACATGAGAGGTACAAGGTGTCGAAAGCACTGTTTGGGAGTCGTCTGACTGAAGGGCCCAAGTTGGTCCTCATGTGCTCAAGATGATCGAGCACATAGAGGGCTTGAGACTTTTGGATGTGGCTTGGATGCAGAATTACAAATGGATTTAATTCTGCAATCCTTTCCTGACTCTTATGCTCCGTTCATAATGAATTTCATATGAACACACATGGAGAAAAACCCTGTCAGAACTTCTGAACAGCAGGACTGCAGAGCAGGACTTGAAAAAGTCCAAGCCTGTTTTACTGGTTGCGCCAGTAAAGCAAAGGGTAACGGCAAGGGTAAGGCTAAGGCCCAACCAAGCAAGCCTAAAGGACAGGTTGCTCTTGGTCCTGAGAGTGGCATAGGAAAGGGCAAGTGATGTCTGCTTCTTTTGTGGCAAGCCTGGCCACTGGAGGAACACATGCAAGGCTTTCCTCGCAAGCAAGAGAGTCAGAGGCTACGACTTCAGGTACTTTCATGATGAGATTAACTTTCTCCTCAACATCTGGGGCATGGACAAGGATGTGTACTCACATTGTCTGATGTGCAGGAACTAAGGCAGGTAGAGTGCTTGCCAAGGGAGAAGTGGACCTATGAGTTGGAAATGGAGCACATGGGCTGCATTAGCTATAGGGACTTATTGTTATCTTTGCCTATGGGCTATTGTTGGAACTACATAAACTGTTATCACGTACCTTCTATTTCTAGAAATATTATTCAGTATCGTTTTGGATATATGGGGTATCATTTTGAGATATCTAATGGATTGTTGTCCTTTACTTTGAATGGTATTCTATTTGGAATTGCAAGGTTTATAATGGATTATATGTCTTGATTTAACAATAAAGATATTCTCAATGTTGAAACCAAGAAAGCTAAACATAGCAATCAAAACCAAACATATCTCTGGCATTGTAGAGTGTCATGTTAATAAGATTGCATTGCAAAACTTCAAAGGGATGGAGTTTTGGCCCCTTTTGACTTCATTCATTTAAGGTATGCGGTCATGCCTTTTAGGCAAGATGACCAAGTCTCCTTTCACAGGACAAAGTGAAAGGGCTACTGAACTGTTAGGCATCATCCATAGTGATGTATGTGGTCCACTAACAGTTGAAGCCAGAGGTGGATATTCATACTTCATCATCACATGATTTAGATGATTTTAGTAGGTTGATGTCTACCTATGAGACATAAATCTGAAGCCTTTGATAAATTCAAGGAATTCAGGAATGAAGTACAGAATATGTTGGGCAAAAGTATTAAAGCTCTTTGGTCGGATCGAGGAGGTGAATCTTAAGCTCGGGGTTTTCTGAGTACCTGAAGGAATGTGGGATAGTATCACAACTCCCCCCTCCTTATACACCCCAACACAATGGAGTCTCAGAAAGGAGGAATAGGACCTACTTGACATGGTTAGGTCCATGATGAGTTTTAGTGATTACCTGCATCGTTCGGGGTTATGCCCTAAGACTGCGACTCACGTTTTAAACCGTGTGCCGTCAAGTCTGTAGATAAGACTCCATATGAGTTATGGGAGTGGGCGAAAGCCCAACTTGTCTTATTAAGGATTTGGGGTTGCGAAGCTTATGTTAAGAAATTGACTTCGAACAAGCTGGGCCCAAAATCCTGTAAATGTATATTTGTGGGTATCCAAAGAAGACCAAAGGATACCATTCTACCACCCAGAAGAGCGCAAAATCTTTGTTGCTCTATCTGGTGTCTTCCTAGAAAAGGACATTTTCTAAGAAGTACTAGTGGGAGAAAAGTGAACTCGATGAAGTTCTAGAACCACAAGATATACTAGACGAAGGACGGGATGATGTACCACAGGAAGTGGTTGAGCATCATGAGGAGGTTACTCCACAAATTGTGGATCAAAGTGAACCACCTCAGGTAGCACAGAGCTACGTAGATTGGAAGAGTACGCCAGAGCCCGAGAGGTACGGTTATCTCGTGACTCAACATGGTGATGTACTAGTCTATCAAGACGATGAAACCAGAACCTCGAAGACGCTGTATATGACCAGATTCCGTTAAATGGCTTGAAGCCATGAAATCTGGAATGGATTCCAGTACCAGAACCAAGTGTGGTCTCTAGTGGAAACACCTGAAGGGATAAAACTCATAGGGTGTAAATGGGTCTCAGAAGAAGACTGACATGGTGGCAACGGGCATTATAAGCACGGCTGGTTGCCAAAGGTTTCAAACAAATCATGGTATTGACTATGAAGAACTTTTCGCCGGTTGCCATGATTAAATCCATCGGTTTATGCTTGCCATTGCTGCATATCATGACTATGAGATTTGGCAAATGGATGTCAAAAACTGCTTTCCTGAACGGAAACCTTGAGAGGATGTGTATATGACACAACCGATGGTTTCGTTCTTGATATAAGCTAATAGGTATGCAAGTTGCAGAGACCATTTATGGACTCAAGCAAGCTTCAAGGAGCTGGAACATTCGTTTTGATAAGGCCGTAAAAGAATTCGGTTTTATCAAAAACGAAGATGAGCCCTGTGGTACAAGAAAGTGAGTGGGACGCAGTAGCATTCCTAGTGTTGATGTCGATGACATACTTCTGATCGGGAATGATATACCAAACTTGTAGTCGATAAAAACTTAGTTATCCAAGTGCTTCTCCATGAAGGACTTAGGGGAAGCAGCCTACATCTTGGTATAAAGATCTATCGTGATAGATCGCGTAGGTTGCTTGCCTAAGTCAGAGTGCATATATTGACAAGATTGAAACGATTCAGTATGGGAGAATCCAAGAAGATTTCTTCGATGTCACATGGTGTTTATCTCTCTAAGGAATTGTGTCTAAAACACAAGATGGAGAGATAGGATGAAGAGGATCTCAAGCATCAGCAATTGGATCCATCATGTATGCCATGCTATGTACTTTGATTGTGTCATGTGCTTTGAGCACTTGTAGTAGATATCAATCGGATCCAAGTAAGCGTCACTAGATGGCTGTCAAGAATTCTTAAGTACTTGAAGAGGACTAAGGATAGTTCTTGGTTTATGGAGGGGACGATGAGCTCACTGTAAGAGGATACAGTGATGCTAGTTTCCAAACGGACAAAGATGATTATCGATCGTAATCAGGGTTGTATTTTCTTCAATGGCGGTGCAGTGAGCTAGAAAAGCTCAAACAAAGCACTGTAGCGGACTCTACAATGGAGGCTGAGTATATTGCATTGTCAGTGCGGCCAAGGAGGCAGTCTGGATTAAGAAGTTCATCACTGAACTTGGTGTGGTTCCTACGATTGTTGATCCTATAGAATCTATTGTGACAACAATGGGAGCAATTGCTCAAGCTAGGGAACCCGGTCTCATCAGAAGTCTAGACACTACTCAGACGATTCCATCTCATCAGGAGATAGTTGAGAGGAAAGATGTGTAGATTAGTAAAGTGCATACTGACGACAATCTCGTAGATCCATGACAAAGCCTTTGTCGAGCAGAAGCATGAAAGGCACTTGAAATCATTTGGTATTAAATACATGAATGATTGGCTATAGTGCAGTGGGAGATGTTAGAGTAGATGCCCTGAGCCAATCATTATTGTAGAATTGACTCTTTGTAATAATGTTCATTAATCAATAATAAGGCATTTTATTCTATATCACGTAAACTCATTATTATGCAATATGTATTGATATATGTCCTTAGAATGGTAGAACCGTGGAGGGTATCAGTGTTTCAAATCTTGATAGTGAGAACCCTATGAGCACATATGGTGGCCATTCTAGAAACGTCCGTAGCCCCAGTATTATTCTAAAGTAAGGGCCAGTAATAGGTAAGGCTAATAGTGTTGAACGACCTGTCGAAAGGCAGTGACGATCTCACTTGTCAAGGTTGTTTGGTGACAACCTGGTGCAACACATGGGTGCTGTTGTAGGCGGATATACCGCAGCAAGTTCACTGGACTGACCACCAGGATTCCATATGGATGGTAACCCCAGTGTCATGGAACAAATCCTCTAACGAATGGTGGTGCATGTGATCCTTAGACTTGAGATCACCAGAGCGCCTTGTGCACGATTGGTACAGTTTGACACTAGCCTAACGCAGTTCTATTCAGAGCTGTCAGTATGGTGGTGATTGGCTATATCAAGAAGTGTATCAGACTTGGTGGATTGACAAAGGATTCATCACTCCGGGTACGGGAGAAGTTATCTCACGGCGCAATCAATATGGCAATGACACTAAAACTGTGGCCACAGTGAGATTGAGTTGTTGCTTATCCAGATATAATATGGGCATTGGTCCAGAAACTGAATATATATAATATCGAGAGTAACCGAGGTTGACACTATTTCATGCCTTGTCTCGTCAGAGAAACGTATGTGAAAGGATTCGAATTGTACGGTAACCATAGTTGACAGTAGCTACTTTGCTGAATTGAATCTATCGGGTGGCCATGATGCGTGCTAGGGCCAATCTTGGTCTGTGTATTAGTGAGACGTAATTGGTGTTATCGATAATACTATACACACGGTATGATGAGGAGCCTGGGTCACACACATAGAAGACAATTAAGATCAAGAAGAAAGAAGGGCGTTTTCGTCTTTTTGGGTGAAAGGGTATTTGGTAATTCACATTGCAATTAAATTTGCTGAGGACATAGCCTTTATTTAATTTGTTAGAAAAATTAAATAAGTGAAATTACGGTTGAATGTGTGTTCGCACATATTAAATAAATTATCATTATTGTAAATGTTAATATATATATTAAATATAATAATTGATTTTTAATTGAAATAATGATGAAATAAATAAAATATCTAATTTGGGAGTGTTTGGCAACATGGGGTGTTGGGTTGGAGCCCAAGCCCATTCCATGTGGGAATAGGGACAATATGTGCATATAAAGAAAATGTGTGTGTGTGAAATTAACAAGAAGTTTTTAGTTCATTTTTCAATTAAAACAAACACACACAGCAGCCCCTTCTCCACTCCCACACCACTTTCACCTTTTTGATTAAAATCAAATACTCCTTTTCTTCTGATGTCTTGAGGCCAAGGAGGATCTAGCAAATCCCTCCTTGGTTCTTGGTGGTTGTCTTCGTGTGGACTTCTTGGTTCGATCCTATACTTGGATCGGTAGCAAACACGTTCAGAGACAACATTGGTGGAGCCTCCAAACGTGGTTATGAATCTAAACCTTTGGATTTATTTTTCTGCAGATTCTTATAAAATATAAACTGTAATTTTCTATGCCTTGATTTTTGGGTTCTAAGGAACGATCCATGGTTGTAATTTTTTATTTTCCGCTGCGCAACCGGGTCGTTTCCTAACAGATCTATGCTAATTACAGATCTTAATGTTTACGTGACCATCGTACTTAACCGATAGGTTTATATTATAGGGAACAACAAAACGGTTGTCAATTTTGACACCTTTTTTCTCAATAAATGCTTCAATATCTCGCCTTCTATATACTAGGTACCCTTCATCATCTACAGTTGTTGCATTCACAAATTTCTTTGGAAAATGTTTTTTGCATTTCCCGTTCTCCATGCAGGGTGAACTTGTGTTTAAATTTACACACAGACCATGGATATTGTAGTTCCCAATAGCTGCATAAGCAAGAGGATCCTTTTCTTTATCTAGTAATCCAGCAGATATCATCCTCTCAATCTTTGATGGTGAAGGATTCTTATATTCACCGTAGAGGAAAATCAATACATGTGCATGTGGGAGACCTCTTTTCTGGAATTCAATAGTATAAATAACTGGGAAATATAATGGAATATTGTCAATAATTGTTGATATATTGTAAATTTCATATTATAAATTATAAATGAACAAATAGTTTAAAAGAAAATATGCATATTACTTATAATAGAACTTACTTGCCACAGTTTCACCAAAATATTTATCATTCTTTATCTCTTTCATCAGTTCAAGCAATTTCATCTCAAACACTCTACAAACAGCAATTACTCTTCCTTCTTCATCACATTGACCAATAGCAATCTATATATATTGTATCTTTGGCCACTTTGGATTACATGTGAATGTCAAAAAAATATCAGGATATCCATGATACCTACAAATTGCCATAGCATCTTGATAATTTTGAATACGATATCGTGGGCTGCCAGTGTGATAGGACAGTAGCAATGTACACTTGCCCATATTCTCTGCATTAACATCCCCTTTTGAAATAGATCCATCAATCCGCTATACAAATCACTTCTTAATTTTATTTTATTTTATTACCAAACGAAACCTTTCCTCTTCAATAGCCATATATGCATCTAGCATGTATTGTTGCAATAGTCTGCCAGATTTCATCAAAGTGTGCCCTTCAGTCAATTTATACTGCAATCGAAAGGCATAAAATTGTCTCATAGTCAATTTATGCCTTGTAAATGTTTCTTTGTCGCCTGATTCTCTATGCTTAATGCCAACCTTGTATCCATCCTCTCCATACGGAAACAAAATTGGAAAACTTAATGCCATAAAATTGGGATGTAAGTCAGTAATTCTTTGTAAACCATTCTTTGAATGATAAACAATGACATCCTTTCCAACATCCAACAGTCCAACATCACCAACAATTATTCCTGTACTTTCAAATGTAGTTGGCAAATTATACTATCTTCCATCTTTTTCTCTATGGATTTTTAACTGCAAGTGGAGTTCAGGAACATTATTTGATTCAATATAATCCCTGGCAAACCGAAAATTTTTAACCAACTCATTGTTCCTATCAAGCATCAGTTTCAATTCTTCGATCAATTTCTTGTCAACACTATTATAAGTTGCTTGCCTTCCCATACAATTCAATCTATGACTGATTTCACATTGTGTATCATAAATGTAAAGCTATGCAAAAGTAGGTTTATTTCCAGCAAGTGGAAGCAATGTCCCTATACAATGATAATTTTGCCCACAAAGTCTAAAAACATATGGACCAGTATTTCTATTGATATCAATATCAATGTCCCTTCTCAATGACGTAAATGAGAATATCGAGTTGTATATTCTTATCTTGTTTATGAATATTTTTCCTTTAGAACCACCATTTACATCCAATAATTCTTTCAACAGTTCAGGTGGTTCTTTCAACAGTGGAACTCAATTTTCCCATCCATACAACATAACAAAAATACAGGAGAAGTTATCTTTCTGCTCTTAATTGTACGCTCTTCATACAACATGATTGCCCCACAATGCTTGCAATGGTAAGATGGTACACCGAAGTTCAATGGTTCCAAATCCACTAACAAGGGAAAAAACACTAATTTTAAACAAATATCAAAGATAATGATATTGTTACACAAATGAACAAACTGTGATAATTTGTTATGTAAATATATGTCTAAAGTTTATAACTTACTGTTACATATTTCTGAGGGAGTAAGCTTTAATTTAGATTTTTTTCTTACATAATAATCAACACCTGCAATATTTTATATATAGTCAATCAGATATCTCAAGAAAATGAAAAGAACATAATTATATAACAACATAATTTTCCTTACCTCTCTTTCTTTTTAATACAAGCATTATGTATCTTCTGTTTTCTTTGTATATTCAATCATTATTTTCATAAGGGCCTAAGCAAATTTGCGAACCTACATTTGTTTCCAACACATATTCTGTTTCATTGTTTGATACATCTACATTTGTTTCCAACATAGACTATGTTTCATTATTCGATGCGTTTCCTGAAATTAAAAATAACAATAGTGTAATTGTCATACTATTACAGAATGGATAGGAAAATAATAATTGATTTATTAGTTACCTCTTTTTCTCTTCGATCCAGACATTTTGTCATTCGTACTATCACCGATTTTAGTTCTAGCAGCTCTTTGTTGTTTCAATACAATCATTCTCATTTTCCTATTTTCCTTGCACACTCTTCTTCTCAATTCAACATCAATTATATTTCTAGAATCAAATTCCAATTTATAACTTTCTATCATTTCCAAATATAACTGTACGTTTGTTGAAACTCCATTAGTAGTCTCCATACTATGCTTTTCCACATCAACAAATAAATTATTGTTCAGCAAATAATACAGATATAATAATGTACACCAGTTATATTTAAATCATAGGTCAGTATTACCTTAACACAATTCTAAGGATCTAATACATTGTTCGGCATGCAACATATCAAAAAGTAATAATACACCAAATAAATGGATGGACATTGAAAATGTTAATTAACAAATCTATCACAATCAAAACCAAAATTATAATTCGTCAAATGGTTCACTACAACTCTATAGAAGAATTGTAGTCAAGTTTTTTTAATATTTCTACATATTGGTGAACATATTATAATCCCATAACCTAGCCAACATAATTCTATAACCAATATAGAAAATTGCATAATACAATGATATACAAAAATTTGATTAAAACAAAAAAAAAAAAAAAGCTTCATCACCTGTAAAAAGAAAAATATTGCAATAATAAATATCAAATTATCTTCGTTGATTGTATATACATACATCAAATAATAACAAAAGATATTTACAACACATGGACACTAATGAAAAGCACATAACAATCATCTACAAGTTTTTATATATATTGCAAATTTAAAAAGTAATACATACAACATTTAAGTATTAAATTGTTAAAAGAATCAAGACCATTACATTACCTTGACCAGTAGAAATATTGTAGCTACAAAGAACAATTTTTATCTTGTTCTACATATATAATGAGACCAAACAATCAAGAAAAGAAAAAAAGCATTATCTATCAATCTAATATTGATTACATAAATATATTTATATGTATACGAAGTACATTAATTACAACAATTCAATGTATGAATCACTAAGCATTTAATTTTTGCAATAGTGCAACGTATCAATCATTTCATATTAACATAAATACTTTGAATATTTTCTATTAATTTCACATAACAATAAAAACGAACAATTTTTGCAATAGTACAACGTATCAACCACTTCATATTCACTTAAATACCTTGAATGTTTTCTATTAACTTCACATAACAAAAATAATTAACACATACAACGTATACATTCACATTAAGAAGCATTAACTAAAAGCAAATCAAAGAGACCATATACAATATACCAACCAATTAATATCCAATAATTTATAAAAAAAACATTACAATAACAGGAACAATGTATAAATTGTTTGACATCCAAATAAATATTTATATATCAATTAATTTAAAAAATATCATGTTAACAATACTTCATTAATGACATAATTAAATTCATTACATAAATAAAACATTAAAGTATCAAATATGTAATTAATATACCGTCAATACAACAATTATCAAACGATATAGTTGAAAATTTCATAATGTTTACAATATCTGGGTTTAATCATATGCAATATGAACGATTTTGTACGATCATTAATCTGGGATTAAGAGAAGAATATTGTAATCATCAATAAGGATTTAAGAAAACAATTGTCGAAGTTTTAAAAAGTAAAACGTATAGATCAATAAATTAAATTTCAATTTGTTTGCGAACACAAATAAAAGAACACAGTTTATTAAGTATAATAATGTTCGGAAATTTGTAAAATCTACAATTCAATAAAACGTTGCCGTTTAGTTTCTTGCTATGTAGTTAAAATAATTTTGGGGATTTAAGGTATTTGTTCTTGTTCTACGTATTGTGGACTCATTCAACGTCTTTAAAACCAATTCGTAGGTAAGTGAAGTTATTTCCTGTTCCACTGGTTCTTAATATCATTTTTCTTCTTGACAATGTCTCTTTTAGAAATTAGCAGCACCCTTTTTGATGAAGAAGTTCTAAACTTCCGAAAAGATTACAATATCTCTAACGATTATGATTTATTGTCTTGTGATTTGCCTAGGTTTTATATATTCACTGTTTCTCCTTCTAGGTTTTTTTACCTTTTTTGAAATATTTTTGCAATATGGCTTAGTTCCTCCATTCTCTCCATTTGTAGAAGAAGTAATGATGGCTTATAACATAGCACCGAGCCAACTCCATCCAAATGGTTGGAAAATTGTTATGGCTTTCGAAGTTATTTGCTTGATAAATACAACTGAACCAATGTTTTTTATTTTTAACTATTTTTATCCAATTAAAAAGAGACCCAATAGTCCCTTTTACTTTATCGAGAGTAAGAAGGGTAAAGTGTTGTTAACAGGTTTGAGCAATAAGTTGTAACGGTGGAATGATAGGTACTTTTTATTGGGTTGTACGAAAGGCTAGGGTGGATTACCTACTGAGTGGTCAGATTTCAAAAAGAGGGACAATGAAAGCGGCCGTAGTAAGGGAAATGAAATTGCAATCAAAAGATTGGAACAATAGTAGACTTCTGACATCTACGATATACTGAGCAAATACTCGGATTTTAATTCAAAAAGCGGTATTATGAATTTTAATATAATTGCATCTTATTTTTGTTAGAAAATTTATTGTTTTTTATTTTGTTAATGAAAATTATATTTGTGAAAATAGGTCCAATTGCAACAGCTACAGTAACAATTTCTCCAACCAGATTGATTGTTTCTGCACATCCTACACCATCTACATCTGAAAAATATATTCACCAATTGAACCGAATGATGAAGATATAGAAGAGAGTCAATTGTTAAAGAGAAGGAAGCGTGATAACAACAACAAGGAAGTAAATACAGTTCCTAATTATGGAAAGAATTTGAAGAACATATATGCAATAGATTTCGATAGACTTACACCAGATGAGGTAACTTTGCTGATATAAAATATATCATTTTTCACTTCATTTTTTTGATGATCATATAATTTTTTAATTGTTTTTGTCTTGTTTTATTAACAAAATTTGTATTGTTTGCTCGAAATGAAGCGACGTTGGCGAGGGTTTGACAGTATCATTGATAAAATGCATAAAAAGAAAAAAAAAATCCAGACATTCAAAAAGAAAAACTTACAGCTAAAAACAACTATCTATAGAACAAATATGCAAAAGTCATAATTGAATTAAAGGATCATGAGGAAATAGTTAAAGTTGGTGGACAAAGTTGTGAAAAAATTCATGAAGAAGTTTGTCTTCTTAAAAGACAAGAAAGAGAATTAATTGACTCCAATACTAAAATAGAATATGCTATTGCTCAAGCCGAAGCAGATAGGAATGAAGCTTGTGGTTCACTAACTCAAATGTTCTTTGAAACTCGAGCAGCCTGTGTTAACGAATTTAAGTTGTGGTTTCCAAATGAAAATTCTACTTTCTTGGAGCAATTACAATTGCCAGCAGAACAGACAAATTAGATTGTTTTTGACACAAATTAGATTGTTTTTGACACTACTCTAGATGTTGTTGATACTTGATGTATTGTATTCAAATACTGACCATTTGTAAATATTTTCTCTATTTTTGGAACAATGTTTATAAATATATGTAAATATTGAATGTGTTTTTGCAACAATGTTTATAATATGTTTTAAAATATATATTACTTCTAACCAAAAGTACTGTTAAAATAATATTTTTTAAACTTGGTTTCATTTCAATATAAAAATAATTATATAAGAATGTTAAAAAATTATTATTGAATGTGGTAATGAATAACGTTCATGCAAACTAATGTTTGCACATTTTATCACAGCTTTTGCTTTTTCTTTTCATTCCCATGAAAACTTTGCTTAGCAGATGTACTTTGTTCAGTCCTATCTTTTTTCAATTCACTTCGTTCTTCTTTTCGAACTACTAAATCTACTTCTCGAAAGTTGATTTGTTTGTTGCTGTGTCATGGTCACGATGTTCAACACCATGTTTAGTAACATCTGCCACTAGTACCTATAATTCATCTTCTTCTTCAGTTTTTTGGTCTGTGCCATTTTCTCCACCTATTGCCTGTTGTTTAATACAATCTGTTTATATTACTTGAATAATTTAGACAAATTAACTAATTCATATCAAAGCTTATACTGACCTTGTCCAATTCCTGTAGTTTGATTCATTCTCCAGTTTATGATTGACTGGAAATACTTTCTGTTAGAGTGATGGCTTTATATGGTGACATTTTATCATTGAGTGGGACGACGTCGTTTTTGAGCCAAGTAGAGATCAATCCTGTTCGTTGGCTGGCTGAGAATCCAACAGTGGCAAATTAGTCTGATAGTCAACAGTATAAAAGCAGAGCAACAGTCCCTTCACAAAGATATTAAACCTATTTTTCGTGTTCTCCCTTTTCTTTGTAAAATGAACTGCCTCTTTTAGGGTTTGGATATAGTTTTGATCTTGAATCTTGTAACAGGGTGTTGAGTGGCTGGTTTGCAGGCCACTTGAGGGTGCTAGAGTCTGCAGTGTATCTTGGGTATTAGATCTGTGTCTCTAGGGTGTTACGGGTTCTGTAAAGATCTAGGAAATGGTTCAAATCTTTGGTCAAGTTGTGTTCTGTAATCTTGATCAATATAGTGCAGCGAGCTCGCTGGTTTCCTGAGCTCAACGTGGACGTACCTTGCTCAAATCCAAGCAAGTGAACCACGGTAAATGTTGGTGTGTTGTGTGTGTGATTCTGTTTTTGAGTTGTGTGCCTTGTGGTTGTTTTAGTTGATTTGTTGCGAGCAGATATAACACTTTCACTACAGTATAAGATTGTTATCCTTCCTTGAGGTTTGAATCTCCCAACCTGATTTTGAAAACAAATGTCTGGTCACACAATTTATACAAACATTTCGGGATTGTTTGTGCGTCATTCTCTTGTTTGTTCAACAATTAAGAGCAGGATGATCCAATCAATTTCTAGACTATTGAATCAAACAATGAAAAAGTTGTTTCTGCACTTTCATCTGTCACTTTCATTTCTATGTACCTATTGTAACATCAACAATAATTCCATAAACAATTGAATTGTAATCTACAATTTATTGAGGGGAAAAAAATATACATATCTCATCTGTGGGAATTTCGATTATTTTCTGCATTTCTAACAATACAAATTCTCTGGGATCTTTTTCTTACAAAAATTGCAAGACAAATAACACCAACCAAATCTAAAATCAACATCACTTAGCGTAGCCTTTATTGTGAAATCAGTGACCTATTCAAATGAATTTTTTATATAAAAAATAAAGGTTTAATGACCTATTCAAATGAATTTCTTATATAAAAAATAAAGTTGTAATAATCAATTTAATTACATAGTAAATATTGTACTTGATCATCATTGTCATACCACACCAGATCGGTAATATACTTCAATGTTACTCTATTTTGAAACATCTCCTTTTCTACCGGTACTTCATTGAAAATTCTCTTTTGCAATTGAACAACTAGCATGTTTTGGTTTCTATAATAATAACAATACATAAGATATCAATGTTATACAACATTTAATATTATAATATACAATTTCTTGATATCTTACATTTCTTGAAGGGAATGCACCTCCTCAATATCAAGATTTACATAAATTCTTGATGCCAAAGTTGTATTGACAAATAATCACCTTGCATTTTACACACACACACAAAAAAAGTTCATTATTCACAATATAATAATTTTCTATTATATGTTTAAATTACCTTGAAACTCCTTCACATTTGTTGATGTAACAATCATAACAATAACCTTGCCAATTTCCATTTGCACAACATCATTGATTTCATCACAATTTTTTCCCCACAAAGATATAGTAATTGTTTCTCTAAAATTAATAATGATGTTGGTTATATCAATTGATAACAGGATGTACCAATATTGAAACAAAAAACTTACTGTTCGATATGCAATCTAATGTCTCTTTTATTATTCTTTGTTGATACAATTTCTTGAGTTTCTCCTATTCCATTTAGAATACCAATGACATCTGCATATCATTACGTATGTTAAATACAATATATAACTTCATTTTTCATAGACTTGAAATATCTATAAGTAAAACTAAATATACTTGACAACAGAGTAGTATCATGTAATCTATTTTCAAGATCATGAATACTGGAAAGTTTAAAATAAAACTTTGGAATGACTATTCTTGGTTCCTTGATCTCCTTCAAAGTTGTGGTCATAAAAAATTGTATACGGTATGTGCCTTCCACGGGTTTGTAAGAAGTAGCACATTCTATTACCCTTACATTTCTGATGAGATATATACAACCTCCATGGATCCAGCTTCTAAACTTAGGAGCCCTATTTTCTGGTATAGTTCCATGCATCACATTGCTCTGTAAAACCAATGTAAATGAAAAGCGTTAACAAATATGTGTAATTTATAAATAATAAAACTTTTAACTAACATAAATATTTATATTTTGCACCTGTTCATCTATTAAAACCATATCAATGCTAAACACATCATTATTCATTTTAAAATTAATACATTTCCAACATCTTATAACTCGGGCAACGATTATCCAATCATCACGTGATTGGTTAAGACCTTTCAACGAACAATAAGGCATGGAAAAAAAGACAAATATCAATAACGTATAGTAATGGTGCAACATCGTTTGATAGCTGAATTTTTACAATATAATCAAAAACTGCATGTTTCGATGTGTTGAGTTCCTGTGACATAAAAGCAAACATACCAATGATACATTATGGTTTGACTACTGAACCATAACTATAATATAATTATTATATTTCGCTCTTGCAAATTTTGTCCAACAACATTGCTATGGTTCGCCATATAAGCATTAACTTGTTATATATGTAATTATAATTGGAAAAATATTTGTTATATCAGTAATAAACCAACATAATTCGCCTGTGAGACACGACTGTAAACATACTAATGGTCCATTATGGTTCGCCTGTGGAACCATAAATTATAACATACATCATAATTATAATTGGAAAAATAGTTGTTATATCAGTAATAAACCAACATAATTCGCCTAAGCGACGCCACTGTAAACATACTAATGGTCCATTATGGTTCGCCTGTGGAACCAAATTATAACATAAATCATTATACTTCGGCCACTCATGATGCTCTACATGATTTGCTGTGTGGAGTTCCTGTGACATAATGACAAACATACTAACGATTCATCATGGTTCGCCTACCGAACCATAACTTAGAATATATATAATTATATCACTATGGTTCGGCATATAAACATTAACTTGTTATATATGTAATAATAATTATGTCAATTGGATTGTTAATGAAAATAAACAAATAAAAAGAGTCATTACCTTCACAGGGATATATAAGTAGCACCTTTGTTTCTTCCAAAAATCGTATATAGCTAAATCAAATTTGAGGAAAAATTAGTTGTTATATCAATAATAAACAAACATAATTCGCCTATGCGACGCCACTATAAACATACTAATGGTCCATTATGGTTTGGTTGTCGAACCATAAATTATAACATAAATCATTAAACTTTGGCCGCTTATGATTCATCTGTCCAACCATAACTTATAATATAAATCATTATAAATGAAAAAAAATATTAAAAATAAACTGCAACTGGCAAGTACATCACATATAAACATATAAAAAATATAATATCAAATAACTTTACCTTCACCAAGATATATAAACAGCAACAACTTTGTTCCTTCCACAAATTGTATATACCTACATAAAATTTCAGGAAAAAGTAACTGGCATGAACATAAGCCAAAAAAAATAAATAATAAAATGGCAAGAACATGACATATTGTTGGGATGATGGCTTGAAACACTGTCGTATTACTTAAATGAAGCGACGTCGTTTTGAGCTGAACTGAAGAAACAATCTTGAACATTGATGAAGAGAAGATCCAACGGTTGGAATTAACCCTTCAGTCAACCATATAAAACCAGATCTATTTTTTGGCATTTAGTATGTAGTATTATTTGTGCAAAACTCTCTCTTCTTCGTTAAACACTATTTTGAGTCTATCAGGGTTTCAATTTGGGTTGTGTGAATCTTGTAACTTGTTGATTGAGTGACTGGGTCAGGTCATTCTGGGTGTATTTGTATACGCTGTTAGTAGGGATTGAAAGGGTATAATCTCTCGAGTGAGTNCATATAAACAAACAACAATCAATAACGTTATGTGTATAAGGTTATGTAAATGTAAATGACAACATTTATTGTCAATGTAAAATAAACAATAATCAATAAGGTTATTAAAATCTGTCATTAATAACAAACAATATCAAACACCAATTACATTAAGCCACATATATTATAAAATACAACTCATCAATTTATGCCGCATCATCACTAATCAAATCCAGCCATGTGTCGGACAATCTGCAGACGTGTCAAAATGAAAGAATTCTGTGCGAATTCAGCTTACTAAGAGAGTAAAGTTGAAAGTTTTATTCATCATTCTTTAAAGCTCAACAGTACACTTATATACAAGAATAAGTAACCACAGTTATCTCAGTAACCATGGTTAATCTTACTACAGTTAATTAATCTAAATAGCAACTAATTATCCAACTGACTAACTAACTATTTACAACAATAAAAGCAATAATCTAAGATCCCCCCTCAAGATGGTGGTTGATGAATGTCAAGCACCCCCAACTTGGACAGCAAATGACAATGCAGAGAATTAGGAACTGCTTTGGTAAATAAGTCTGCAGGCTGCTCATGAGTGGGAACATAGACAGGATGCACCAACCCTTCTTTAATCTTGGCTTCGAACAATGTGGCAATCTATGTCAATATGCTTGGTACGTTCATGAAACATAGGGTTAGAAGCAATGTGGATAGCTGATTGATTGTCACATCCAAGGGGAATGGGCAGCAGTGTTGAAAAACCAAGATCATGTAAAAGTTGAGTGAGTCAAATGATCTCACAAACAGTAGATGCCCTAGCCCTATATTCAGCTTCTGAGGAGGATTTTGAAACTGTAATCTGCCTCTTAGACTTCCAGGACAACAAGAAATTTCCAAGAAAAATGCAAAAACCTGTCACAGATCTGCGAGTCACAAGGCAGGAAGCCCAATCGGAGTCACAAAAAGCTTGGATTTACATGGAGCCATGAGCTAGAAAGATCAAACCTAAACTAGGAGAACCTTTGACATATCTAACAACTTTGAGAGCAGATTACAGGTGTGATTGTTTAGGCTTGTGCATAACTTGACTAAGCAAATTAACTGTAAAAGTGATATACGGTCTGGTAAGGCACAAATACAACAGTTTACCTACTAACTTTTGATATACAGAAGGATCAGCCAATAATGGATCTGCCTGCTGACCAGGGAAGGCATCATCATACTCCGAAGTAGTAAGTTTCAATTGAGGATCAAGTGGCACTGAAACTAGCTTAGCAGCACCCAAACCAGATTCTGCAATTAATTCTAAGGCATATTTCCTTTGACATAAGGTTATGCCTTTGGAAGATCGGGCAACTTCAAATCCCAAGAAATATCTTAGGATTCCCAAGTCTTTGAGTCTGAAATGAGAATGTAAAAGATCCTTAGTAGCCTAGATCATGGAGCTAATGCTGCCAGTGATGACCAAATCATCAACATAGACAAGCAAAATGACAATCTGTCCATTTAGTTTTCTAAAAAAAAAAAAAAAAAGAGAGTGATCTGATAGACACTGTTGAAAACCCCCTGTCAATAAAGCAGTGGTTAGTTTAGTGTTCCAGGCCTTGGAGGCCTGCTTTAAGCCATACAAGGACTTGTGCAATTTGTACACTAAAGACTTGTCATGCTGATTGGAAAAGCCTTTTGGTAAATGCATATAGATGTCCTCCTGCAGATCACCTTGCAAAAAGGTATTATCAATATCCAAATGAAAAAGTGACCATCCTTTCATAGATGCAATTGCCAAAACCAACGTGACTGTGACCATTTTTACTACAGGAGAAAAAGTCTCCTCATAATCAATGCCAGCCTGCTGTGTAAATCCTTTGGCCACTAATCTGGCCTTGTGCCTTTCCAAAGTCCCATCAGCATTATACTTCAACTTATAAACCCATTTACATCCTATGGAAACCTTACTAGGAGGTAGAACAACCAGAGACCATGTCCCATTTCTCTCCAAAGCCTAAATTTCTTGTTGCATAGCTACCACCCACTTAGAATCTTTGGAAGCTTGGGCAAATGTGGTAGGTTCAATAAGGTGAGAACTGCTGGATAAACAGTTTTTATAGGTGGGGGACAGTTTGGAATATGTAATGTAGTGGTGGATGGGATATTTGACAGTAGATGTTTGATTTGATTTGGGTAAAGTAGGACATACAAAGTCAGTAGTCCAAATGGGAGGTTTAGTTGCTCTACTAGATTTCCTAATAGGATTGTGAGGTGTTGGAATTGAGACTGCATTTGGTGAAGAAAGAGTAGAAGGACTAGGGAAAGTTGGTTCTGTCTCTTGAAGATCAATAACATAATAATCTGAATGTGGGATGAAATCATATGAGGCTGAAAGATCCTCTTCCATGAAGGTATCAATAGGAAAAGGTGGTTTATTGGACTGATGTAGGAGAAAAGGAAAAGTAGATTCATAAAATTGAACATTCCTAGTAACACATATGGTTTTTGAGTGAAGGGCATATAGAATGTAACCTTTCTTGGTGGAAGAGTAACCAAGAAACACACAAGGAATAGATCTTGGAGCAAACTTGTCCTGCATAGGAAGATTGACAGCATATGCCAAGTAGCCAAACACTTTCGGGTGATCTAATTTAGGCTTATGACCATAAAAAATTTCAAAAGGTAATAGACTGTTTAGGACTCTAGTGGGCAATCTATTGATAATATATACAGCTGCCTTAACTGCATATCCCCACAAATAATCAGAAATATGGGATTGAAATTTAAAAGCCATAGCTATGTTAAGAATATGCCTATGCTTGCGTTCTACCACTCCATTTTGCTATGGAGTGTAGACACAAGTACTTTGATGTATAATCCCTAAGTCAGGCAACATATCATGTCATTGGTGATTGAAAAATTCCAACCCATTGTCAGTCCTAATGTACTTAGGTGTTTGGTCATATTGATTTTTAACCATATGCAAAAAAGATTTCAGAGTTTAGAAAACATCAAATTTGAATTGTATAAGAAAAAGCCAAGTTGTTCTAGTGAAGTCATCTACCAAGGTAAGGAAAAACCTTGCATTTCCTTGAGTTGCAATTTTGTAAGGGCCCCAAACATCTAATTGTAATAGTTCAAAAACATGGCAAGTGGATGTGTCACTTAAATGAAATGGCAACCTAGTTTGCTTTGCTAAAGGACATGCATTACAATGAAATTTATGTGTATTGCTAAATGCATGATGTAATTTCTGCAAAACAGGTAATGGAGCATGGCCTAATCTCCTGTGCCATAAAGTAACATCTTTGGCATGAAAAATTTTATTAATTGAAGAATCAGTAGCTACATTGAAAGCTGTTATTTTTCTATTACAATGATCATACTCCTGAATACCTAAGGTATTATTGAAAATTGAAATAAAATCAGGAAAACAGAATTGTAATTTTGAAAAAGACATGAAATGATAGAGCCCTTGGCATTGCTTACCAATCCCCTTCAGTTTGCCACTCCAAAGATCTTGGATAACACAAAAATCTAGGTAAAATGTAATACAACAATTATTGTCGGAGGCCAGTTTAGACACTGATATCAAATTGTATTTGAAATCTAGTATGTATAGGACTTTTTCAAGAGACAAATTATCTTGCAATTTGACAGAACCAACATGTGCAATTGAAGTTTTTGTTCCATTTGGGAGACTAACAAAGCTAGATACGGGTGGCTTACTAATAACATGAGACCCAAAATTTTTGAAATTATGGGTCATATGGTCAGTGGCCCTAGAGTCAAGAATCCAATCATCCATGATGTTACAATTTGAGTATAAGGAAATGATTTTACCTGCCAAATTAGCAGATGGCATTCCTACATTCTCTTTCCCCAATAGCTGTAGCAATTGTGCATATTATTTTGGAGTTAGAACGTTTCCTAGATTGGTACCTCTTTTTCTATTGTTAGATGTAAAGTCATTGTTCGAAGCTTGTTCTTGACTTGCATTCACTTGATTAGCTTTAACCTTTGATCCTGCCCTTCCTTTAGTGAACTGAAAGTCTGCTGGGTACCCATGCAACTTGTAACAGTTATCTCTTTTATGCCCTGCAATGTGACAGTAATCACACTCTACGTAAGGCTTCTTGCCTTTGTACTTTGAATTATGACCTTGATTTCTTTGATTTCCCTGTGAATATAGTGTTGTAGTAACCTTAGTGTTTGGATTTGATCCAGTCAAAATCTTTTGACTCTCATCTTGACTCACAATTGAGTATGCTTGTTTGACTGAGGGTAGAGGAACCATCAATAGAATCTAGCTTCTCACCAAGGCATATGATTCGATTAATCCCATCAGAAACTGAAGCAGTTTTTGCTGGTTAAGATGAGCCAAATAGGCCTTTGCTGACTCACTGTCTGGTGGTGGTAGACTTACTAATGAACTTAATTCATCCCATAAGGTTTTCATCCTGTTGTAGTAGACTGCGACTAAATTTGTTCCTTGCACCATATTTGTTATCTCTCTGTGTATATCAAACACCCTTGTGCCATTAACTTTGTTTTATTGTTCCTTGAGATCTTCCTAGACCTGATAGGTGCTAGTAGAGTAAATGATACTATTAAAAATTTCCTTCGAAACAGTGTTAAAGATCCACGCTAGAACTAATGAATTACATCGTTCCCACTACGCATGTGAAGACTGATTATAATTTGATTTTTTACAAGATCCATCCACAAAACCTAATTTGTTCTTTGCTCTTAAAGAAACCGTCATTGTGTGACTCCATATTCCATAGTTTTCCATTCCAGTGATTTTATCTGAAACGAGGATAGAACTAAGAGTATCTGACGGATGGATGTATAAAGGTGAGCTTGAATCACTGACATTCGACATATTGAATCTTTAGGGTTGAGTTGGTTGAGCTGGAATTAGAGGTAAGATTGATGAATTGATGAAGACAAACAGCCGATCTTGAAGTAAGATCTTCAATTTTGAGCTTGATCCTTTCAATGGAAGCTCATTGATTTGGCAGATTGAAAAACTCGCTCTGATACCATGTGCGAATTCAGCTTATTGAGAGAGTAAAGTTGAAAGTTTTATTCATCATTCTTAAAGCTCAACAGTACACTTATATACAAGAATAAGTAACCATAGTTATCTCAACAACCATGGTTAATCTTATTGCAGTTAATTAATCTAAACAGCAACTAATTATCCAACTGACTAACTAACTATTTACAACAATAACAGCAATAATCCAAGAAATTCCAATCCTTCAAAATGGCAATCATATAGCTTTATGTCTCATGATTATATATATATAGTAAAACCTTTCTATAGTAATACTCTATATAAGAATAAACTCTACATAGTCATAAAAAATTATATGCCCAACTTGGGATAGTTATAAATAAGAATAAATTTCACATTATAATAAGTTATAATTTTTCTAATTCCTGTCTTAAGGAAAGTTGCCTCCACATAGTAATAATTATGTGTATATTGCAAAAAAAAAAAAAATATTATTTGTTACATTAAAGGTTTAAGATGACATAAAATATTTATTTAAAATTGTTTGGGAGAATGATTTATACTTTAGAGTTGTTATCACATCTTTTAACTTACGAGTACATTACTCGCTAGCATGCATATGTTCTTGTTAAAGCCAAAATATTTATAGCTTCTCAAGCATGTTTGGAGCTTCTTAACACGAAACTTTTTGTATTTCTGTACTATCATCCTCATGATTATTTTCTTTATTTTCTTGTGTAATTGTAGTAATGATTTATTCTTCAATTAAAATATACATGACTTATTGCTTATTTGAATTATTGAGGAAGACATTAATATTCATTCGATTAGTGTAGTGAAGTTATCAAATCTGATCACTCAATTCTACAATGACTCTTTGATTCTTCTCATTCACTTCCTTTATAACTTGCAATTTATCGACACTAGGGATCCTAATTTTGTAATACTTAAAAGAATTAGCAATTGTCTATTGCTTCACATCAGTTTAACCATGCAGCAACTATATTTACAATTCCATCAAGGACACTTATCTTTACTGGTTCTAAGATACGATATTCTATTCGTTTAAAAAGTAGACAATTGAAGCGCTGAATTGAAATCATAATACTATTAAAACATGAATTGAAATCCTAATACTGTACTACTAAAATATGAATTATAAAATAAGAAATGTTCGTAATTACACCTCCATTAAATTATAACTCCCTTATAATAATAAAATTAATTAGTCCTTTATACCACACAGATTACTAGACCTTAGAGATGCTGTCAGAAAATCATGGAGTTTATGCATGTGGGAAACTATGATAGCTGACCTAAGCAAAACCAATCAACGCAATGATCGGTCGAAATGATGGTCAAGGCCCTCCTTTTATCCCACACACACGTACAACCACGCAGCTTCTAACATCATCTAAAAGGGCTAGTGAAAATTAAACAACAAAATAAATGGAGAGCATAAATATAAATGAAGAACATGTACAAAAATGAAGAACAAGAACATAAAGGAAAACATAAATATTAAACATGTTAAAAAACATAAATTAAAATATAGATGGGATCTTTTGCTATCTATAACATTTTCAGAGTATTACATCACCCTTGAGGTTGAGGGAAACTTATAAATATGAAAGAAACATGGAAGAAGTATAGTAAAGATGTGTAGAGAAAGTATGGAAGTGTAGAGAAAATATGGAAATGAAGAGTGAGAAAAATAAACAAAAGTGTTTACAAAGTTTACAACCAAGTTCCTCCTCCCTCTCGAGAAGGTAAAAGCCTTTTTTTTATAGATAAAAGAGATACAACCACTCATAAAGGAGACATTAAATACAAGACGAAGCTTTTTGACTTTTGGGTTTTTTTTTTTTTTTTTTTACATTAAGTAGCCTACAATTTTTGACAAAACATAATCTTACAATACTTGACTTTTTACAAAGGATACGGGAGATATTACATTGAAAAGGCAAATTGCCATTTAGTCCACTCCTATTTTACATAAAAGACACAACTATATATTTTAAGACACATATATCTTTAATCGTCTGACAAGTTGGTAACGTGCCACGAGTCTTCATCCTGGAAGTCGAGACAACCCATTGATTGAATCCAGTCAGCAAGGATTTGTTGGGGAGATGTATCTGGATAAGTATCCAAAGAAATGTCTGGAATCTGAGATGTTTGCTTTGCAAATGTACTGGGTGCATGCATGTATTGTTGTCGCCTGGATTTATAGAAATAGTAATTACGAGACTACTGAAGCTCTTATTCCTGCACAGTATCTGGCTGTGAGTCCAGGTACCACCATTCTGGATAGGCTGAATCGGTATCAAATTGAGCATTGATGGAACGTATGCATGTCTGTTTTGCTTAGAGTAATTTCTCAGTGTAGTCTGGAGGAAAGAGTTCCCACGGAGCATCATCGTGAAAGGATGGCCATAATGCATCTGGAATGATCTGATTTTTTTTTTTTTCAAAAAGGAGTTTTTGAATTGATCTAGTCTCAACAGGATGATCAAACATATTATGGACAAGGTCATATGGATAAGACCGATGAAATGTGACTTGATGCTGAGAAAAATATAGGCCGTCAGATCTGATAGAGTGATATCTGTGAAAAAACATTATAGACCATGCCATTTTGGTAGACATAGGACCTTTGTATCGGGCAAGTTGGTGAGCACAAACAGATTTCTATTTGTCGAGGGTTTTGAATCATCGGAGAAAAGTCATCAAAGAGCGTAATTTAGGGGTTGAGGTTGACTGGTATTGGGAAATTATTTTCAATATATGATGGATCGGGAATTGAATAGCAATGTGGTATTGATGTAACATATACCAAAAGAACCATAATAATTCCTCTGGAAATATGATATCAAGTCCTGGAGGTAAACAAAAGATTTTTGAAAAAGGGTAATCTGGATGGACCCCTAACATATCATACATGGATTGACCACATTCTTCAATGCATTAAAGTTGGTAAGAAAACATGAGGGTGGTAGCATTTTCATCAATGGTACGTGTTTGAACAAGGTCATCGAATTCAGGAGGTATGTCTGGAGTATGGTTTGGTGAAGAGGATGATGAACAGGAACTGGACTGGGTTAATGGTTGGAACATGAAACATGGAAGAGGTTTGGATCTAGGGTTCATGAAACCAACTTGTTTAGTTTTAGGTCTAGATAAATAATCTGCAATGGTGTTGGTGTGACCTTTGATATGCTGGACGGTGAAGGAATATTTATTGAACCATTCTGCCCAGCGAAGTAACTGCTGATGCGGAACCTTTTTCTTATGGAAACGTAGCATTTGATCAAAAGACTTCATATCCATTTCAACAAAGAAATGATGTCCAACAAGGTGGAATTCAAACCTTTCAATGGCATTTTTTACTGCTAATACTTCCTTGAAAGTAGAATGATAATGCTGCTGGTGTGGTTTGAATTGTCCACTCTGGTATCCGCACAAATGTCGTACCTTGTCCTTATCTTGTTCAAAAAGCACTGCACCCCAATGAGTGTCACTAGCATCCGTCTGAAGAATGCGTTTCCCCGAAGAAGGAATCTTCAATGGCTGTGTATGGAAGAATGCGCGCTTGAGACTTTTGACTGCATTTGTTTGCTTTTCAGACCACTCCAGAGGATTCTTCTTAAGCATCTGGGAAAGTGGAGTAGTGAAACGAGAAATGTTGGGAATGAAACAGCGCATGTAATTGGCAATTCCCAAGAATTGTTGTATTTCTTTCTTGGTTGTGAGAACATCTGGGAATTTTTGCAATTCATTAGCAATATGAGGCTGAAGATCATACTTGCCATCAGCAATCACCATACCAAGAAAATCAATCTTTGTTTGCCCCAATTGCATTTTCTTCTCAGAGAGCATGATACCATAAGTGTGGATGATATCAGCAAAGTCACGAAGAAGACGGATATGAGATTCCTCATCCTTTGAAAAGAGAAGGATATCATCGATATAAATGAGACATGTATGTAGAAGGGGAGCAAAAATCTTCGTCATGGCTTTCTGAAACAGGGAAGGAGCGACTTTAAGTCCAAAAGGCATGACTGTCCACTGGTAGTGTTGATTGGGAATACAAAAAGTAGTCTTATGACGATCATCAGGATGAATTCCAAGTTGCCAAAATCCAGCTTTGAGATCAAATTTGGAAAACCTCGTTGCATTATGGAGATTTGCAAAAAGAACTTGTCTGGAAGGCAGAGGAAATTTATCATCACGAAGAAAGAAATTCAAGGGCGATAATTGATAACAAGTTTGAGTTTTCCTCTGGCCTGTTCTACCCGTTTATTGACATAAAAAGCTTCACATGCCCATTGAGAGTCTGTGGGTTCAATCAATCCTCGAGATAAAAGCTGAGTACATTCTTATTGGGCAAGACTGAGATGTTCTAGTAACATGCCGGAATGACTAGCTTTAGTGGGATTGATATCTTCGCTCTTGATGAATGGAAGACGGATAAAGAATTCTGAATTCTTCCATAATGGATGAGCACATTTAGTGAGAAAATCAGCATGAGAATCTGCGCAAGAACAAGAAATAAGCTGGGTCTTGATCTGCTCAATAGGATTGCCTTTAATCTGGAATAAATTAGGTTGTGTGGTCCAGGATTGGAAAAACATCTTGTACCGAACACCATCAGGGAGGATTCTAAGTTTATTAAGTTTAGAATAAACATCAAAACCTAGAACCATGTCTTTGCCAGGTAGATCGGAACCAAGAACTTTATGAAAAGTGAAATAGCCTGGGAAAATTTGGATTTTAATGGGTTTGCTGATCAGATGAGTAGTGAAAGTCTCACTATTAGCCATGTAGAAGATCTCCTGATGAGGTTTCCACTGAGAGGTTGGGAGGATCTTAGGGTTGATAATGGTACGAGTAGCACCTGTATCAAAAAATGCTATGACTGAAATGGGCTTGGAGTATTTGGTGGGAAAGATCTGAACTTTTGCCGTAGGTATGTGACATGAGAAGGCTAATGATGGAAGGGATTGTAGTGCTTGTTGGATATGGTAGAAATAGTGACAATCATCTAAATCAGAGTACTCAGTATCAGTGGCTGCAAACTGGAAAATAGTGTCTGAAGTGGGTTCATCATCCATGGAAAACCAACTTTCAACATCATCATCAGAAAAATTGATATCTGTGAGCTGAGAAAGTTATTGCATCATTTTGACTGACTGCTTGGGTTTGTTTGGACAATTTTTGGCAAAATGACCTGGGCGGTTGCACAAATAACACTGATTAGACCGTTTGCCTTTGCGTTTCCTTTTTCGAAGAAACTTGCGGTTTTTGAAATGTCGAAATTTGCATCGAGCCGGAACATTAGGTGGAGAAAACTTGATGCGTCTAGAATGAAACTTCTTCTTGGTAAGACAAGAACATGAATGATCTGATTCGCATTTGATTTGCAAGTCTGGTCGTTGACAAACCTTTGTCAGCTGTTTAGAACACTTCATATAATCATCAAAAAATTGTTTTTGAGAGCAGAGCTTTTCCAGAGCAAGAATAACAAACTGGTAAATTTCACCAAGAGAAGTAGAGCCAAGTTGTTTGTTCTGGGACTGCATAAGCTTGGTTGCTTCATGACTTAGGGATTCAGGAATTGATGCCAAAAAGGCTTGCTTCATATTAGGATCATCCATACCCCTAAGTATATGATATCGTTTTACCATTTCTTTGTAATGCTTGTCAAGATCTTTCTTTTTTAGAGAACAACATCGCATCTTGAAATATTCTTCTCTGACCTGATTCTCATAAAGGTGAGGTAATTCACAGAATTCATCATACAGAAGATACAGAGCTTGGTTAATATCTGGCATTTGGATGAACAAATTTTACGCCCGCGCGCATGCATCGACGCCAGCGCGCGCAAGCATCGACGCTCTATACTCCTGAAGACTTATCCACCAATCACGGAGAATGCCACCAAATCTAGCTGTAAACTGTGTAAGTACAGTAGAGACTTGGGCATTAGGTTTCAACATCTCAGCTTGTAACCAGGCCTGAAATTCATACATTCGAGTTCTCCATTTGTTTGGAAGAAGATCATCGACGGTAAAAGTGTGGAGCTTTGCTGAAGTTGTATAAGAGTCACGTTCAGCCAGAGTATGACGAGATTGTCGATACATAGGCGGAGAGTCTGGAATGGAATCATCACCTTCAGGCATCTCATCATCGACCTCAGAAACAACAGATGGTCTGGACAATTCAGGTTGATGGGTCATCAGTTGGGGATAAACATGAGGATGTTGATCACAAGTATCACTGTCAGAGTCAAAGTCACTTTCAAATGATTCATCAGTCGAAGGTATATCGGCTTCTGATTCTGTTTGGAAGGTAGATAAAGAATCCTGAGAAAGACCTGAGGCGGCAAGACGTTGCCTTTTTGCCATGTCTCTCAAAAAAGAGCTCATAAAATTGGAAGAGACGGGATTTTCTGAAGAGTTGGGATTAGCAGAAGGTTGGCAGTCTTCTATCATCATTATGTGCATTGGAGCTTTATCCTTAGATAAAGGACGATGAGGCTTAGGAGATGGAGGATCTGAGTGACTGGAAGAGAAAGAGTCAGGAATACCAGCGGATGTGGTCTGTGGTCTAGTAGAATACTTTTCTCGCTTCTTTTGGTCTCGGTCCAGCTTGATCTTTTCATCACGTTCTTTACGGAGCTTGGCATATAACTGTTCAGTGTTGCCAAAAGCTTGAACAGCACCAAAAGGTATATGAAGTGAGACCAACGGTTGGCTAATTTTTGGGAAAGGGGAAAAAGAGGGTTGTGGCCATGCTGTTGTGGAATCAAAAGGGTTTGGTACCAATGATATTCAGGGAAAGTTTGTGGTTGTCTGAGTTTTTGCTTAAGATATTCGTGCTGAAGCGATGCCATTTGGGTTTTTAATGACTTCATTTCTGCTTCCTTCTGGAGAAACTGAGCTGAATAGCCATGAGAGCTGCTGACAATGTGCATTAATTCCTGATGGAGCTAATCAATCCGGTTTTGGAGATGACCAATTTGTTTTTGTAGCCGAGAAATCAGCATAGTTTGGTTCTGAGACTGAGAGTCCACCTGATGAGCTACTAAATCCAGTTTTTGTTCAAGTCTGGTCATGGTTTTGTTTTGGGCTAAAGCATTTTCAGTCTGCCAATTGAGAACTGCTTCAGCTTGGGAGAGTTTAGGTGTGGATCCGTCAGACTGTATAGCTTTGGAAGGAACAACTCTTGGTTGTTGAGTGGCAGTTTCCTAAAAAGAAGGAAAATCTATAGCATAATTGAAATGTTGTCCTGTCTTTGAGGGCTCAGGGGATTGGATCATCATAACGGACTGAACAGGGGGAGTATGAGCAAGGGGTGAATGGTTTGGTTTATGTTCTTTTGCAATCCACCGCAGAGACTATTCATAACATGGTAAAGGTTGTTTGAAGTAAGGTGATTTGGCAGGTTTGGATAGTTTTAAAGGTGGTTTGGGTTGAGGTTTCGGAGGGCTGCCCCATGAGGGATTACAGGATGGTGAATCTTTTCCGGCTGGTGGAGAATATTTGACATAATAGTCAAATTTACTAGACGATTGACCAAGAAGACCAACTTCAGGATCATGTTCTTCAAATCAAGAATGAAGATCTGTCTGACTGCAACGAGCTTTCTTCTTTTTCTGGTTGGAATAGTTTCATCTTGGAAGATAATACTCATCGATTTCCCAAATAGGATTATCACGGCATTCCAAGCATTGGCAGTCAAGATCAAATGGAGTGTGACCAGTGACTGGATCATATTGATGATGGATAGGAGCACCAGATTGTTAAAAAGAATGAATGGAAAGTGTAGGTTCCCGTACTGCGGTAGTGGGTATGACCGGAGTAATCATGAATTGAGTTTGTCGAAAACTCAAAGGTGGAGCACTGGAGCTGCTGGAGACTTAAATCTGATAGTTGTTGTTCCGTCACTGTTATCATGCATGGTAGACTCTATAGAAACCACCGGAGTTTCTTTTTTGTGAAGAGACTCGTAACTCGTCACCCAAGAGTCGGGTAACAATTTAATCAAATCATCTCTAGAAATTTGCCTGGGAATATTGATGCAGTGAGGAGTATTCTAAGAGTCAACAGTAAGGAGCAGTGTATCAGTAGTCGTAGGGATAGCGAGATTAAGAGCATGGTCTTGGATTCGCCACATCATTTGATAATGCAAAGTAGCTGCAATACTTCCTGGATTTAAATCTACACCAACGATCTGTAATTGAACTTTAAGAGCCTTAGAGCAATGAACATCAGAAAGGGACATGTTGAAATTAGGAAACAGTGTCATAATGACTGTCCCAGCATTCAAAGTTGTCTGTGCTGTCCCTATACAAGCATGTTGATATTGGACAAATCTGGTGTCCAATAAAGCAATTCGAATAGAGACTGGGAGTCCTTTTCTGCCATGATAAGATAGAGCGAGCCGGATAGCGCCAAAGTGCACATGAGAGTATCCTTCACGGATCCATTAGGTAATGGATTCTTGAGGTATTTCCAAAGTAACATACTGTTCTTGGGATGTGGCTGGAATTTGACACTTGTCAAAAGTACTAGTCTGGACATACTCTTTGACTGACTTTCTGGAAGGACGGACAAGAGTTTTAAAGGTTTTAGACAAAGAAGATGAGGACTTGGAAAAGGCTGTATAAGGATTTACAATGGGAGGGATAGTGTCTTGGATTTTTTGATTTTCTAGGATATAAGATATTTCATACAAACTGTCTACCTTAGAAAAAGATCTAGATAAACTAGTATTTATGGGAGCAGTAAACATAGATAAAGCTGAAGAGGATTCCATGTGTGTAAGTTCAACCTCTTGGATGTGTAATATCATCTCAAATGATAAGGATAGCGCAAGACCCAAATATTACATATAAACAGAACTTAATAAACAGTGAAATAAAACATAACCAAAACTTAAAGGAGTCAATATTCGAGGGGAGGTAATCCGTGTGGTATCAGAGCCAAACCGCTTCCAGATTCCAATTTCTGCGTGTACGGAGGATTACCTTCCCTCAGATATTGGCTTCTTTAAGCTATATAATTTAGCGATAAAATTATTTTTATTATTTAATCGTATATATAATTTAAAATTATTTTTATTATTTAATCGTACACCAGATCCAGGAGATCTTTTAAAAAAAAAAAAAGTGTCGACATGCACAGTTTGTGTCCGTCTCTCTCTCTTCAAATCCTCGAAAATATCGTTGATCTACCGCAACTACTCTCAGACGGATCTCTCAATGCTGACCCTCTTCAACACATACACTTTCTCTCCGAAGCCAAAAAAAAAAAAAAGCACCAACTTTCATCAGCAGTAACATTGTATCATTCACTTCTTATAAATTTTGAAATTCAACGTCTCTTTTTGAAGCTACCGTCACTACTCTTTACAGGTACGGTTTCTCAACTCCCTTGAGAGTTAACAGTAATTGTTATAGATTATGAACATGGAGGTTCCGCTCTTGCGTTACCAGAGTATATCATTGGATCAGATTCAAAATAGTTGTAGATTCCCTTTCTCGTTTACGGATGATAAAAAGGTTTTCAAACATAAATCCTTGTTTTCTGGATATAGTTTTTCGTTGGATAGAAGAAAGTGGAAGATTCCGTTTCGTAGAATTAGATGCTCTTTAATGGAGCAAGGGTTAAAGCCACGACCCAAGCCAAATAAAGTCGATATTGAGGAATTAAAAGAGAGTAAAGTGCATGAGAACGAGGTCAAGAAACCCTGTGCAGGGCTTTGTAGTCAGATAGAGAAGTTAGTGTTGAACAAAAAGTATAGAGAAGCACTTGAACTATTTGAGATTTTGGAGTTAGAAGTTGGTTTTGATGTGGGCAGTAGCACCTATGATGCTTTAGTGAGTGCTTGTATAGGTTTAAAGTCTATTAGAGGTGTGAAGAGGGTATGTAATTACATGCTAAGTAACAGATTTGAACCTGATCTGTATTTGAGAAACAGGTTACTTCTTATGCATGTGAAATGCGGGATGATGATTGATGCGCGTAAATTGTTCGATGAGATGCCTGAGAGGAACTTGGTTACATGGAACATGCTAATTGTGGGGCTTATTGACTCTGGAGATTATATAGAGGCATTTGAGTTGTTTTTAATTATGTGGGAGGAGTTTTCCGATGGTGGTTCAAGAACTTTTGCCACAATGATTCGGGCATCTTCTGGATTAGGAGACATTTCTGTGGGAAAACAGTTGCATTCCTGTGCTGTTAAAATGGGTGTTGGTGATGATACTTTTGTGTGTTGTGCTTTGATTGATATGTATAGTAAATGTGGGAGCATTGCAGATGCTCAATTTGTTTTTGATGAGATGCCAGAGAAGATTACAGTAGCATGGAACACAATTATAGCAGGTTATGCACTTCATGGCTACAGTGAAGAAGCTCTGGATTTGTATTATGAGATGCGTGATTCTGGGGTTAAAATGGATCAATTTACATTTTCTATGATTATAAGAATTTGTGCGAGGTTGGCTTCTGTGGAACATGCTAAGCAAGCTCATGCAGGTCTAGTTCGTCACGGTTTTGGTTTAGATATAGTAGCAAACACGGCGCTTGTGGACTTCTATAGTAAATGGGGAAGAATAGAAGATGCTCGTCATGTTTTCAACAAGATGCCCTGCAAGAATGTCATTTCCTGGAATGCCTTGATTGGTGGTTATGGTAATCATGGTCGTGGAGAAGAGGCCGTTGAGCTGTTTGAACAAATGCTTCTTGAAGGAATGAGACCGAACCATGTGACATTTCTTGCTGTGTTATCCGCTTGTAGCCATTCAGGCTTGTCAGAACGTGGATGGGAAATTTTTCAATCAATGGGTAGGGATCACAAGATCAAGCCACGTGCAATGCATTATGCTTGTATGATCGAGTTATTGGGTCGAGAGGGGCTTTTAGATGAAGCCTTTGCCTTAATCAGAGGTGCTCCCTTTAAACCTACAGCAAATATGTGGGCTGCCTTGCTAACAGCTTGTCGAGTACATGGGAATTTAGAGCTGGGGAAGTTTGCAGCAGAGAAGCTTTATGGAATGGAACCTGAAAAGCTTTGTAATTATGTTGTGCTTCTAAATATATATAACAGTAGTGGTAAGTTAAAGGAAGCAGCCAATGTTGTGCAGACGTTAAGAAGAAAGGGTTTAAGAATGCTTCCTGCATGCAGTTGGATTGAAGTCAAGAAACAATCGCATGTTTTCTATTCCGGAGATAAATCCCACGTCCAAAAAAAGGAGATTTACCAGAAAGTTGATAGCTTGATGCGAGAAATTTCAAAACATGGGTATGTTCCAGAGGAGAAAACTTTGCTTCCTGATGTGGATGAACAGGAACAGCATGTGTTGCTGTACCACAGTGAGAAACTGGCTATAGCTTTTGGGCTGATAAACACTACAGATTGGACGCCGCTGCAAATTGTGCAGAGCCATCGAATTTGTTGTGACTGCCATAATGCAGTGAAGTTGATAGCTATGGTTACAGGACGGGAAATTGTCGTGAGGGATTCTAGCAGGTTCCACCATTTTAAAAATGGGATATGTTCATGTGGTGATTACTGGTGATGGTAAATTAGTTATTTAACTCAAGAGACTTACGATCTTCTTCCTTGTTGTTTGTATTCATTTAGTATCCTCCTCGGGTATACCATAGAAATAATGTAAGAATATGATCGGAAAATGATAGAGTTATCGAAAATTACACACTGAATCTATGCATCGAATGATGTGGTAAAATCTTGACCGTTGATTAATATTAACTTATAATGAATTAACGGTCAGGATTGTGTCACGTCATTCGGTGTACGAATTCGATGCGCATCCTTCAGTAACTATAGCATTACTCGAATATGATCTAGTTTGCGGTCATTCAATTTTGCGATCATTCAATTTGATGAATAAAAGAGCTTGAAAAATCATTTGTCAAAGGCCTTTCTAGCCAATAACCATTCGGTTGTTCTGAATTCCTTATTCGCCATGTGGCGCATGTCCCATGCCCACTGTCATTTACTCGACTTGAGCCAACGCAAAGAAGCTAGTTGTTGGGTCATGTCAGTTAGTAATAGGCGACAGAAATTGCAATACACATACAAATTTTATTAGTACAGGAATTAATAGAACTTGTAATATAGAAAAGGAAATCATACAAATATAATATACATTTTTTTCTCATTAACATTACTAATAAATTAATAGTTACATTAATGATTCAAGTAGTAAATGTATATAATGTGGATTTGAACCTCCTGCTCTTAATGGGGAGTTAAGAGTTCATGGCTACATTGAGGGGAAAATTAATAACCCCTTTCTCTCTATTTTTTTTTTTTCCGCTAAAAATATGGTTGTTAAACCTCCCAATTTAAAGATAATTACAAAACTATGCTTGTTATTTTATTAACTATAATTACAAAAGAATCAATTGGCCCTTACATCAAATCGTATTATATATTTATTTATGTATTTTTATTGTAGGGAGGAAAGGGCGGTCATTTGGGGTTGTATAAGAAAGAGCAAAGCCAGAGCGCAAGAAAGGGGGGATATGGAGCAAACACTATGGGGTCATTTGCCCTTACTGGTTAGGTCCAACTCTAAAGAATCAGTTGAGTACATTCTTCAAGCCCTCTGGAGGACCCGTAAGACTGGCCTCGACGCCGCCGACCGCCACGTCATCCGCGACATCCTTCAGCTTCAAAACGACTCCGACCTCGACCCAGTATGTATACTGTTTCAATTCACTCGTTCAAATTATAAATGATTATGATGTAAATTTTTTGAATCATTAGTATTAAATTTTCTATAAATTTCTTAGTTCTGTTGATTACTCAACTATTGTCCGATAATTGGTTGCATTAAACTTACTTTTTATTGGGTTGGGCAGCTTTTGGTATGCCTCAGGACTTTGATTCGAAGGTGTGTTTATGAGAATATTAGCAAGGATGAGATTCAGAAGCTTTTTCCCAGTGAGGTACTTCCTGAATTGCAAAGACTATTGACGCTTTTGTTGCAGAAATTTCAAAAAGAATGGCGTGAAGAGGTTCTCAAGGACCAGGTCAGAGTTCATTTATGCTATATGATCTCTTCTGGCTGGCTGGGTAGAGTGCAAGGATTGTAATGTGACATATTTGGATGAATTATGTTCAGGTTGTTTTGCCTCGGTTAAAAGCAATGACATGGGACATGGGGAACCATGAGTCCACAGAAGTGGCAGACCCTGTGGCTGTTATCAATTTGAAGGTATGGAACTAAACATTTCACTTTTAGTAGGCATGGCGAAAGGCAATTTTTAGATCAATATTATACCAAAGCTGTAAATTGTCGAAGTAAATAAATTCTATAGGGAAGGTTTTGGAAGAATAGTTTGAAAATTTTCCTAAAAGATCACAATGTAATCATGTGCCTGTGCAGCTCCAAAATGACGCCAAATCTCAGCCAGGAGAATCAGACGTGAAGTTCCGATTGGCCAAAGATACTTTAGATACAATGCTGAGATCCATGTACTGTATAAGAGATCAGTTGTCTAACATGGTATTTTGCTATTATTCCCTATATGTGTTACTAACTGCAGATATTGTTTCTCTACCCTCTTGCTTTATCTAACCAGTTTATTATTATTGTCAGGATGAAACATCAAACCTGCATTCACCACAAGAAACCAATACAGTGTAGTTTACCAGCATAATTCACATTGGAAGGTATGGTTTGGATCCTGAATCTATTTCACCTGTTGAGTCCATTTGGTGGTTACTCCTGCTCTGTAGAAGAAGCTCCCCAGAATTATTGAAGTCATTAACTATTTTTTATTTAATCTATTGGTTGTTGGGGGTTTTATCTCCCAACCAGGATCCAATTTGTTACCTCACTGGTCCAACCCATAAGGAATCGTGCATAATTTTTGCCATTTTTTCTTTTATGGAAGTGGGAATATGAATGACGGACAGATGGAGAGAAAGAAAGTTCACATTTGTATTGCATTATTATTCTTCAATGTGTTAGATTCACGGTTTTGCTTACAAATATGTTTATAGAGGGAATATTCTGAGCTGACGATAAGGGTCAGCTTTAAAGTGTCGGTCATGAATACTTGTGGAAGTAGATATTAGAAATGGGTATAATTTTTGGGCATATGATGGTTTACGATCACCAGTTTTTTCTTGAGGAAGATTAGATATAACACAGCTGCTGAAACTGTGAAGTATTTGCAATAAAAAGGATTTTTGTTTCTGGAAGTAATGATTGAGTGTTCAGACCGAAATGAATGCTACTTTTTCTTTTCTGTTGATGTATATGTTGCTCATAATTCATGAATTTATTATTTTCTTATTCACTTAAGAATGGAATGAAATGAAAATTTACATGACATATTAACACCTTGGTAGGTATCACTCAAGCACGTGTCATGTTTGCTCAATGTAACTGATTAGATATTGTCTAGAATGCCATATGGAAACACATCCATAGCAGCAGCACCATGAACGTGCAAGCAAAGTTTTAATTTTCTTTTATTTAGCCTATGGTCATACAACACTGTCATATTGCAGATTCAATGGTGCGGCCTTCATATCAGAAAGAAAAAGATTTGGTGTTACCTTGTTCAAGAGGCTTCATTTGAGCTGCAAAGCTGGGTTCAACTGAAGTTGACAGATAACCGGAGGACTTTGCTCCATTCAATACTCATGGCTGATCATGAACAATGACTTATGATTGACTCCAGAGAACGCGTATGGAGAATTTTATTCCATGTAAATTAGTCTTGCTTATCTATAATAGAAAGTATGAAAGCAACTTTTTTGCTTATAGATTTAAATTTCTATCATGAGGAAGGTAATTACGTCTTTCATAATGACATGTCAAAGTATTTATTAGAGAACCCTTGATTTTTCTACATATTTCTGCTTGCTAGCATAAGAATAAATTGAAATGTTAGGCCAATTTGACCTGTTCAAACTTTATTTAGACAATCATGAGAAAGATTTTTTTTAGGGGTGCACGACAAGTTCCCACCCAAGGTTTGCCCGAATGACAAATTCCCACCCTAAAAGTTTCAAAACGACAGTTTCTTTCCCATCCATCCAATTTTCCGTTAACTTAAACTTCTAAAGGATAGAATGGTAAATTAAGTTTTTTTTAATTTTTTATTTTCTTTTATAAATTTTGATAAACTGTTGCCAGTCACTGCCGCCTCCTCTTCCATAACCTCCGTAACCACCACCTGCTGGGGCCCGGTGCGATTCTGACGCGTCTTTTTTTAGGTAAAAGTTAATTATGAAAACAATAAAGAATTACAGAAAAAGGGCGAGAACCTTAAGTACCAACATCCTTGGACATGACCAAGGAATAAAGCTAGGATGCAACAACCATGGAGCAAACCAGCTGCTGCCTTGGCTGGACAGGAACAACCATAACCCCATCGAGAGGAGGCAAAGAACAGCCCAAAATAAAGTCGAGTATGATTACAAAACCCGGTTGCATCAACCGTAACAAACATGTACTGGCTTTGCTGGAAAAAATAGCAGCTCAAAACCCGCAAGGCACAAAACATGAAAAAAATCAAAAGGCCAGCCATAACCACCATTACAAGAAAAAGCTCCCCTGCCACTATTAAGATGCCAAATGTCGTAAACTAAAGCTACTACCAATACACTCATCCAGTTATCCCACTGCCACCTCAAATTACAAAAGACAAGCTGCACCTTCAAATACACTACTGCCTGGACAAGAAAAAACTTGTACATAATAACTTTGCAAATAAAGCAACACAAAAACAAATGTGCAGTGCCTATTCTGCAAGCAAGCCAAATCACAAAGTGCTTCACAATAATCCCCCAAACAATAATACTCATAACGCCCTCATTGGCCAGCATTAATACTCCTCTTCGCGTGAGCAAAACCCGACCCAAACACACCACCAAACTTCAATTCCTTCTCAACACAATCACCGCAACACACAACAATTATCAATCAAGAAAAATTGTATCAAAAAAGCTATCAAACAATCAATTCTTCTCTTAGTCAACTCCGCTTTAACTCAGTTTGGCCAAAAAATGAAAGCTTCTCAGCCGGACAGATCAAGTCGGCATGTGGCTCTTGCGCCGTGCCTTTAGCCAACACAAGGGCCTCAGGTGCCGACTAGATTTGGCCAGCAACAGCCACCGCCAGAGAGAGAGGAAAGATAAGAAGAGAAGAAAAGGAAAGGGAAAAGAGAAAAAGAAGGAAGAAAACAAAAGAGAAAGGGAAGAGAGAAAAAATAGGGAAAGCGGCCTGGTGCGATTGAGAGAGGAAAGAGGAGGAGAAAAATTAGGGATTTTGTTTTTTTAAGTTTATATACAGGCCATAAAATGACATGATTATCCTTTATTTGTATTTTGAAATTACTATTCTATCCTTCTGCAGTTAAAAAAAACGGAGAAATTGGATGGATGGGTGGGATACTGTCATTCTGAAACTTTTTGGGTGGGAACTTGTCACTAGGCCAAACCTTGGGTGGGAAGTTGTCGTTCACCCTTTTTTTAGTCATGAGATATTTTGGGCTATGGGCTGGCCCCTCGTTTCTTCCTATAATCCCTGTTGCTAGGAAAAGTCATGCCCTTCCCAAACTGGAAATTTTTCTAATGGCCTCTGTAGATTACGAAATACCATTTCGCATGGGGCACATAGTTTTTGAGTAGCGACTATTCATTTTGACATGAAGAGACAATCGCCCTTTGCCGAATCTTTTGCAAAAGAATGTTGATATGAAATCAAGTTGGTTGAAATTTTTTGGAATTTAGAAGCACAAAAGGCGGCTTCTTGTGTATTTCAGAGACAACCAAGAAGTTGATGGTTCCGTCAATTGTGGACTCATTGAGAACGTTCCTTACAGAAAGGACATTATAATTTATAAGAGCTTTTTACTGACTGTATCAGTATGTCATGACTCTTGAATCCACAAATCTAATTTCAAATTACAACACTTTCACATTATGACTGATTGAAGTTTGACAATAAATAGATAAATAAATCAAAGTTTCACACCAAGTTTTTTTTTTTTTTTTTTTTAAGCATCCCAATTGATGGTCTACAAAGTTAGGTGAGACCAATGGCTTTGGGGAAATCAAATGCATCACGACTAACAGCTATTTGTATTTTCTATGGCTCGAGGTGGACAAGAGTTTTAAAGGTTTTAGACAAAGAAGACGTAGACTTTGAAAAGGCGGTGTAAGGATTTACAATGGGAGGGATAGTGTCTTGGATTTTTTGATTTTCTGGGATATAAGATATTTCATACAGACTGTCTACTTTAGAAGAAGATCTAGATAAACTAGTATTTATGGGAGCAGTAAACGTAGATAAAGCTGAAGAATATTCCATGTACTTAAATTCAACCTCTTGGATGTGTAATATCACCTCAAATGGTAAAGATAACGCAAGACCCGAAGATTACATAAAAACATAATTTAATATACAGGGAAATAAAACATAACATAGGAAATAGAGAAAGAAAACATAACCAAAACTTAAAGGAGCCAATATCCGAGGGGAGGTAATCCTCCGCACACGCAGAAATTGGAACCAATAAGTAACTTAAAGAAGCCAATATCCGAGGGGAGGTAATCCTCCGCACACGCAGAAATTGGAATCAATAAGGGGTTTGGCTCTGATACCACAAGGGTTACTATTTCTAAGTCATATCAAGAAAGATTTTAAAACCCGGTCCGGTCGATTTAATCGGTTCGATAAAAAATCGGTGGTTTAACCGAGCCGGTTAAGGTAAAAAACCGAGAATGAGAATCACTTGCTTTAACCCGCGGTTGGACCGGTGTTACTGTAGCGACCACCGCTTTTGTCAACTCAAATTCCTACGTTCAAGATTCAAATCCCTTTTACAATTTTCAATTAAAGACATGAGGCTAATCAACCCAAAAAAATAATACTAATCAACGAAGCCACTAGAAGAAGAGAGAATCCAACTCGAAGAAGAGGAGAAAAAGCAAGTGAGAGGAGTTGAAACCCTAGGCCGTTGCTGCTACGGTGGCGATGGTGGTGGAGAATGGTGGAGGTGCATATAACAGTGGCGGCACACCGCTAAGAAGAGAGAAGAAAATGAGGATTTTGTCAAAAAGGAAGAGTGAATGTGTTTGTGTGTTTTGGTGTAGAAGGCATGCACCTTTTGATGAGAGGAAAGCTGAAGAATCGGAAGAGCTTTAATAATTAAAACAGAAGAAATGAAAGAGTAAAGAAAAACAAAGAGAGTTGGAAAAAGAAGTTGTTGAAGCTTTCTCTCTCCTCTTCTTCGTTCCTGCAATCTTAAGATGGAAGAGAAAGAGATTGAAAATAAATAATTTAATTTAATAAATAAAGAAGGTGTACTTATATTACATTTAATGAGCTTTCATTGAAAATAAAAAACAAATATTACATGTCCTTGAAAAAGATGAAGAGTGTACTGTATTGCATTTAATGAAAAATAAATAAAAAGTTGTTTGTTGGTGGACTATATTTATTTTGAGTAAGAATATAGTGTGAAGTAGAGCTGGGCAAAACTCGGTCCTGGTCCTTGAGAGGACTGGTCTTAGGAAGTCTAGTCCCAAAATTAGATCAGCCAAAGGAGGAGGGCCCGGACTCTCCTTTGGGCCCTCCTCCAAGGCTCGGGTCTGGGCTCAAATTTTTTTTATATTTTATTCTTTTAATTCTCTGTAAAATTATATTAAACCCTTTATTAATTTTAAATAAGTATAAATTATAAGGGTTAAAATGAAATTTTATAAAATTTATTAAAAAAAAAAGGTTTTTTAACTTTTTATAATCGTTGGCTGCCAACGGTCACAGCAGAGCAGCCAACGGTTATAATTATATTATTAATTATAAGTTTTTTTTTTCATTTTTCCCCCCATAACTACACTATAAATAACCCTAAAATCTTTTATTTTTTTCACACCAATAAAATCTCTCATTCTTTCATTCTCTCAATCTCTCTACTCCAAATCTCCAATCAATTTCTCATTCAATTTATATTTATAATTTATTCATATTATTTATTTATATTATTCAAATTTTTTTATATTTTTCAATATCATCATAATTTCATATTATTATTTAATTTCTTTTCATTTTAATTATTTATTATTTTATCATAAATTTATTATGTCTTCCCCAAATGAGTTTTACGTTCCATCCACCGAAGAAATTGAAGGCTTCAATCCATTTTCACCATTTCCTCCAGAGGATGCAGCTGTAATTCCACAACCACATTCGGCCGGGACGAGGTGTAGCCAAACACATGTGAGCTGCGAGTCAACGGGCACGGACATAGCCCAACCCCCCCGACCGTCAAAGAGGGTCGTGTCCGATGTCTGGCGATACTTCACCAAATCAAAACGGCCAAAGACAAATGGGGAGGGGGAAGAATCGTGTGGGATATGTAATTTATGTGGAACCATTATTGGGGCTGAGAAGGGGACTTCGACGATGCGACGACACGTAGAGAAGAAGCATCCCCAAATAAATGCATCTTCAAGCGGATCAGGTAGACAAATTCAAACTCAACTTAATTTTAATCCACAATCCTCAACTCTCTCAACATGGCAATACAATACACATGTTGCACGAGAGGAAATAGCAAGATATATAGTTGCTACAGACTCTCCCATTTGTTTATCTGAAAATCCTTTTTTTGTTAATATGGTTAAAACTGCATTTTGTCCAGCATATACCCCTGTTAGTAGAACTACAAGTAGAAGAGATATACTAAAACTTTATAACAAAATAAATAATAAACTTAAAAACGAATTTCAAAATTTTAGGAATATATCTATTGCACTTACATCAGACATATGGGCTTGTAGATCAAAAACCGATTTTTTAACTGTTACAGTACATTTCTTAGATCATAATTGGGGTTTACAACAAAAATTGATAGGTTTTAAACCATTATATGAAAAACATAGTGCTGAAACTATTTATTTTACGATTCTTGAAGTTTTGCAAGAATATTTATTAACTGATAGAGTTGTAGCGCTAACGCTTGATAATGCAGCTGCTAACACCGCGGCAATATCTTTATTTGAAAAGAAATTGGATCCGCTTGGTGAAGGCAAATTTTATCACCAGAGATGTGCTTGTCACATCATCAATTTGATAGTTAAAGCAGGTTTAGATGCTATACATTCAAAGATTGAGAGGGTGCGTAGAGCTATCGGATTTATCGTCGGCAGTAGCAATAAAAGATGGCAGGAGTACGTCAAATATTGTAAGCAAGAGGACCCACCGGTTCGACCTTTGAAGTTATGTACAGACATGCCTATCCATTGGAACTCTACCTACCTGATGTTGGAAAAAGCTTTGCCAACCGCGAAACAAATTACAGATTTCGTCAACCGGAAGAACTATCCAGAGGAAGTTGTCAACTATGATGATTGGGCGGTTTGTGAACTTTTTTATTCATTTCTTAAAATTTTTTATGATGCTACTAATACATTAAGTGGTATTTATTATCCAACTACTAATTTAGTGTTAGATATTTTAGTTCAAATTGCTAAAACTTTTGATCAATATAGACACGATAACATTTTTAGTGAAATTGTTTCAAGTATGGAAGAAAAATATAAGAGATATTGGTTAGATATTCCATTCTTATATGGATTAGGCCTTTTTCTAGATCCTAGGTTTAAATTATCCGTAGTTAACGGTGTAATTACTGAGTTAGGCCATTATTTAGGACATGATTATACGTCTTATTTGACTGACTTTAAACACAAATTGGATAGGCTTTTTTCTTTATATGAGAACATATACAATGGAAGTAGAAGTGGAAGTGGAAGTGGAACGTCTAGGAGAGGCGATCAGGACCTTGATGTAGCCCCCCCTCAATGGTCGAGCAAGTGGGCGTGTGTGGGACGTGGCGGAAGCTCCAGCTCTAGCTCCAGCTCGTACATACATAGACCAAATGAGATGACTCGCTACCTACAGGTGGACTTGACCTTTATGACGATGAAGGAGCAACTTGACATGGATATTCTTCAATGGTGGAACCAACAAGAAAGTCAATTCCCCATTATATCCCAAATGGCACGTGACATTTTATCTGTGCCGGTTTCTACAATTGCATCCGAGTCAACATTTTCAACGAGTGGTCGGATTGTTGAAGACAGAAGATGTTCTTTAACCGATGAGATGATTGAAGTGATAACGTGTTTACGGGATTGGACTCATGGAGAAAGAAGACTACAACAGCACCCTGAAGATCCCGAACTACTCGAACTCTTTAGGAATACAGATTTGAATAATGTAACTAGTGTTGACGATGAAATTGAAGATGAATAATTTAATAAAAAAAATTATTTAATTGTTTATTTGTGAAGCGTGAATGTGTGAAATGTGAATATTACATTTATGTTAAAAATTAAAATTAACTATTAATTTATTATTTTTTAAAATTAATTAAATTTTTAGGAACTTACTAATCAACTCCTAAAAAAATACTAAAAACCCCCTATAAAACTTCATTTCGCCTCTAAAATATAAAAAAATATCAGGGGGGAAAAAATTATCCAAACCTATAGGATCGGTCCTAGGCCCATAGGACCAGTCCCGACCAGGCCTAGGGCCTAGTCCGGGTCCTGGTTTTTCTCATGGGCCTGGGACCGGTCCCAGACCCATGAGTGACGGTCCCATTTGGGACCAGTCCCAAACGGGCCCAGGCCTGGGCCCGTAAGGGACCGGTCCCTGCCCAGCTCTAGTGTGAAGAAATTAAAATGCATGTGCCAAGTGTATAAATACGGTCGAAATTCTCATGGGTTGAATATTTATTTTTGTGAAACTTATGAGTTATGTGTGCTATTCATTTTTGTCAAACTTATGAGTTATGTGTACACACTGACTATCAATCTTTTTATTTAGCTTGTTTCATCTATTGTATGTGTGCACATCAGTTCTTAGTACACACTGTTTGTTAGACTTGTATTTTAACTTGTTTCGTTTCGAGTGTGTGCACAACAGTCTGTGTTTACACTCTCGCTTTATATACTTGCAACCCAACACGAGTTGCATACTTGATAAAGTGAAAAAAATATTATTTATCTTTATCTCTTGATATTTAGGACCTTTCACATGTGTCACAATATCCTTAAGTGGTACTAGGGAATAAAGTTATTGTAATACCCAAGATGTCAAAGGTATGTTTCTAACTCAAAATAGTCCTTTAGATGTTAATTTTATGTTAAAAAGCATAAAATCTAACTAAGGGCAAAATAGTCGATTCATTTGGAACGGTATGAATCAATTATCCATAGAAAGGCATTAGGGGTGAAATGGTCATTTTGCCTATGGATAAGCATTGAAAAAGTCAAGGATGAGTAGGCTTCATTGCATTTAATGGCATTAATTAAGTAATAATTATGTCTAGTGTGAAATGACCAAAATGCCCTTATATGAAGAATTAAGGACTTATGAGTTATACAATTAAAATAATTGGGCCAATTGCATAATTTTGGAAAATAAATGAAATATTTTCCTATAAATGAGATGAAATTCGTTCAAGCCAAAGGAGAGAGCCTTTCTTCAACATTTCTTCCATTTTCTCTCAAATCTTCCATGAAACAAGCTTTCTTTCTCTAGGTTTTCAAGGAGTTTTGCATAATTTTTCAAGGAGAACAAGATAGGAGCCTTGGATCTTCAATTAGAAGGGTTTAAGGTAAGGATTAAAAACTTTAGTTTTGATGTAATTTGAAGATTTGAGGTAGATGTTGAGGTATAATGTTATATATGTAGGATTAAGGTGTAAAAGAAGTCAAAGGCAAAGGATTTGTTGGAGGAAGTCTTTAAAAAGGTAAGGAAGAACCTCCCATGACTTTAGGGTTTATGCTAGGGTTTGTAGATTTTTATGAAACCTTAAATTAAGGCTTTAAGGCATAGAATTAGTTGATGGCAAGTGTAGTTGAACTCATTTATTCTACTTATTGCCTTGAATTCATTATACATGAAGTTATTGCTATTTATGTTTTATGAGTTGTTATGTTTGATTGAAGAAAATGAAGTGTGGATACTGATTGTGGCAAAAATTGTAGTATTGGAGGCCACATGGTGTTGAATGGTTGCTATTAGAAGTGTTGATGTGTTGTTTGCATTAGCTTACAATGTTATAGCAATAATGGATGATTATGGGAATGAGATTTTACACTTCCTTTAAGATGTTAAAGACTATTAAGGGGAGGTTTATTTGATCCATAAGTTAACCTATTGGTTAATGTTAATAGGAATTGATGTGGCATAGTTAATATGAAAATTCGGATTTAGTGAGCTTGGAGGTTTTGTTAACCCTGCTTCTGTATTTCGACCATAACTTGAGTTATAAAAATCGAAATGAGATGATTCTTGAAGCATTAGAAAGCTAAGACACAGACCTATAACTTTTATGTTTATGCCAAGAGCCAATTCGTTTGAGAAAAGGATGGAAAATGGCCTGAAGCATAAACTGGTTATTAAAGTTTAAGATTTAACATAATCAATTCTTATGATTATGAATTGATTATTAATGTATTATTGTAAGTATGCCATGTACTAATGTTTACCCATTAGTTAGATGATATTTGAAAGATATACATGGTCATGATGTTAATACATGATTAATGTTATGAAATGGCATGAAGATGCAATGTAATACATGTTTTAAGATGATGTATGTGAGCAAGAGGTAATGTAAATGGATTGATAATCCATAGATGAATTAAAAGTATTAAGCTCACCAAAATATGTATTTACATGCCATAAGATGTTAGAGATGCAAATAGACATGATAGAGATGCATATAGACATGATGGAAAACGCGTAAGCATATCCTTGTATACCGGTTGAGGAAAGATGAATATATGCTTTAGATGCTAAATAACACGTAAGCACGCCTCCCGATGATATGAGCTCTAGATGAATTTGAGGCTAGATGATATGAAGTGCTTAAGATGTTAAGAAAAGTCCAATCAACTAGACATTAATGGTTCATATGCGTTTAGTAGCATTACATGAGTTATGATGTTATTTACATTATGCGATGATTTATGCTCATGTTAGATGATTTTAGATGTTATGTCATGATATGTGATGTGCATGTACTATGTTTACATACTTATTTGTATGTGTACACATTGGTGTTATATAGCCATGGGATAAAATGATGAAAGACATATGAAATAGAAAGAAAAATAAATAAATAAATAAATAAAAGGGGAAGTATCCCTAGATGTAAAAGATAAGTGATGTGTTAACAAATATGTTTAAATAAAGATCAAATAACACATTTAGAATGAAATAGATCATTCCTTACTGAGTGATTAGCGCTCACCCTTTATTGTTGATTGCTTTGCAGGTAGACTAGAAGCGAGGGATGCTAGAGACAGTGGGGCTACATGTGAGGGGAGATGATTTATTGTCATCTCGATGTTTTTATCTTGATGTAAATGATAAATATTTGTGAAACACTTTTTGGAATATTCCCCCTATAAATATGTTTCAATTGTGTATTTTACGGATAAATTCTTAAAGTTTTGAAATTATATGTTTGGATCCTGCATGACATTTTATATGCATATTTTGGATATTACTATTATTATTCTTACACAGGTATTTTTTCTAAATACAACTCGTTCTCCAGACATATATCCTCGGGATTCTCATTGAGGGATATTCAGAGGATACCTGACTGGAGGGGGGTTTTAAAGTTAACTTTCCCGATTTGTTTTATGGTCCAAACCAAAAGAATGAATACTTTCCTTATTTAGACAAACATGGGTCAACTCCTTGTTGGTTGATGTAATACTATATTGTTGAGCAAGAAATCCTTCATTATATAATACTATTTCTTGCGTAAATGAATCTAACCTTTTGACAATTTGTTTCATTGTACTTTGAATTTCTTAGAGTATTCAATCTCTTAAGGTTCAAGGTTCATTTCTCTTTTGTGTCAAAATCTCACCATATCAAACATAAACTTGATGACTTTTGGAACGTGGTTCCTTTGCTAATGTTGGTGTGTGGCATCGGTGCTTGAAGGTTGGTGGTTTACAAGCTATTCTCGGGTGTGTTCCCGACGAGAAGAAGCTCTAAGGAAGTTGCTACACGTTAAGGATTCAGAGTGTGGTGCTAAGTGTAAAGTTGAACAGGAAGTTCTTTTTACTGTAGCTTAGATCAACTTTGAACTATATCTTGTAATGTATTTTTGACTTAGTGGATTGCTTCGATCTGAACAAGACCTCATGGATGTAGGCTAAATATGGGTTTAGTCGAACTATGTAAATGACTGTGTTCTTTATTTTCTGCACTTATATTTGTTGTGGTTAAAAATTGGAAATTTCTTAATCAACTTAGTAATATTTGGCTGCAGGTTAAAATTGGTACTTAAACATCGAAGTGTGTTAACCAATCCCCAGCATTATTAAAATTTTCAAAGTATACTGTATAGTTGATACAATGTAAATATTTCCAAATCTCATAATGACTTCAATGACTTACACGAGTGCTTACAAATTATGCAACAACAAACATTGTTTGAGATCTATATATGGGTTGCCCAATTTAAAAAATAAATAATAATACAAAAATAGAAAATTATAAAATTATGGAAATCTTTTGCAATAGACGTCCAGAGAGTAGCAAAAAATTCTATATGAATAATACTTTATATATAAAAAATTTTATACAAACTCTTTAAGATGATTGAATAACTTTAAATTTAAAAATAAATAAAATAATTTTAAAATAATTCTACATAAGTAAAGAAGAGCTATCTCCAAAAATGATCCATTGATTTTTTTTTTTTTTTT